>NC_086445.1:161619462-162280712 GCF_028390025.1 Pseudophryne corroboree
GACAGAAAAGACGGTGGGAGTGACCTTGTCGGCATCGCCGACTGCTGATTGGGTAAATGTTTTGAGTATTTTGAATGCAAATGTGGCTCGATTGAATAAGAGATTAGATAAATCTGAGTCTCAGAACCAGGCATGGAGAAAATCCATGGAGGATGCATTGTCACAAGTCCAGACCCCCTCGGGGTAACAGAAGCATTCATTTACCCAGATAGCGGATACAGATACCGACACGGACTCTGACTCTAGTGTCGACTATAGTGATGCCAGGTTGAATCCTAAACTGGCTGAGAGCATTCAGTACATGATTGTGGCGATAAAAGACGTATTACATATCACGGAAGACCCTGCTGTTCCTGAGACAAGGGTCTTTATGTATAAAGGAAAGAAACCTAAGGTAACGTTTCCTCCCTCTCATGAACTGAACACTCTTTTTGAAAAGGCTTGGGAAAATCCTGACAAAAAGTTACAGAATTCCGGTGACATATCCATTCCCCTCTGGGGACAGGGAAAAGTGGGAGTCAACTCCCACTGTGGACAAGGCTCTATCGCGTCTGTCCAAAAAGGTGGCGCTTCCGTCTCCTGACACGGCAGCCCTAAAGGATCCTGCGGATCGTAAGCAGGAAAATACATTGAAATCCATTTATGTAACTACGGACCTGCCGTTGCATCGGCATGGGTGAGTAGCGCTATTGAGAAGTGGGCAGATAACTTGTCATCTGAGATAGATACCCTGGACAGGGATAGCGTTCTTTTGACACTGGGTTATATCAAGGACGCTGCAGTCTACCTAAATGAAGCTGCTAGGAATATTGGCCTTTTGGGATCGAGGGCCAATGCCATGGCAGTCTCGGCTAGGAGGGCATTGTGGATTCATCAATGGAATGCTGATGCTGACTCTAAGAAGGCTATGGAGTCTCTGCCGTATAATGGTGGTGTCTTGTTTGGTGACGGCCTCGCTGACCTGGTATCTACGGCTACCGTGGGTAAGTCATCATTTTTACCTTATGTCCCTGCACAACAAAAGAAAATGCCCCACTATCAGATGCAGTCCTTTCAGCCCAATAAATACAAAAAAGGAGGAGGGTCTTCCTTCCTTGCTACTAGAGGAAGAGGAAGGGGAAAAAGGTCACCGGCTGTGGCAGGTTCCCAAGAGCAGAAGTACTCCCCGGCTTCTGTTAAATCCACCGCATGATGCTGGGGTTCCTCAGCGGGAGTCCGCACTGGTGGGGGTACGTCTCCAACTCTTCAGTCAGGTCTGGGTTCGATCGCCCTGGATCCTTGGGTATTAGAAATAGTTGCCCAAGGGTACAAATTGGAGTTTCAAGACGTGCCCCCTCACCGATTTTTCAAATCGGCCTTGCCAGCTTCTCTTCCAGAAAGGGAGGTAGTATGCGCTGCAATACTAAAGCTGTGTCAAAATCAAGTCATTGTCACGGTACCCCCGTCACAGCAGGGAGAAGGCTTTTATTCGAGCCTGTTCGTGGTCCCGAAGCCGGATTGCTCGGTCAGACCGATTCTGAACCTAAAATCCCTCAATTTCTATTTGAAAAAAAATCAAATTCAAGATGGAATCTCTCCGAGCAGTGATCTCCAGTCTAGAGGAGGGGGATTTTATGGTGTCGGTTGACATAAAGGATGCCTAGTTACACGTCCCCATATATCCTCCACATCAGGCTTACCTGAGGTTTGCTGTTCAGGATTGTCATTACCAATTTCTATAACGTCCTAGTGGATGCTGGGGACTCCGAAAGGACCATGGGGAATAGCGGCTCCGCAGGAGACTGGGCACAAAAGTAAAAAGCTTTAGGACTACCTGGTGTGCACTGGCTCCTCCCCCCATGACCCTCCTCCAAGCCTCAGTTAGATTTTTGTGCCCGAACGAGACGGGTGCAGGCTAAGGGGCTCTCCTGAGCTGCTTAGTGTAAAAGTTTAAAGTAGGTTTTTTATTTTCAGTGAGACCTGCTGGCAACAGGCTCACTGCACCGAGGGACTAAGGGGAGAAGAAGCGAACTCACCTGCGTGCAGAGTGGATTGGGCTTCTTAGGCTACTGGACATTAGCTCCAGAGGGACGATCACAGGCCCAGCCATGGATGGGTCCCGGAGCCGCGCCGCCGGCCCCCTTACAGAGCCAGAAGAGTGAAGAGGTCCGGAAAATCGGCGGCAGAAGACGTCCTGTCTTCAATAAGGTAGCGCACAGCACCGCAGCTGTGCGCCATTGCTCTCAGCACACTTCACACTCCGGTCACTGAGGGTGCAGGGCGCTGGGGGGGGCGCCCTGAGACGCAATAAAACACCTTTTTTTTTGGCAAAAAAATACATCACATATAGCTCCTGGGCTATATGGATGCATTTAACCCCTGCCAATTTTTCCTAAAAAAACGGGAGAAAGGCCGCCGAGAAGGGGGCGGAGCCTATCTCCTCAGCACACTGGCGCCATTTTTTCCTCACAGCTCCGTTGGAGGAAGGCTCCCTGACTCTCCCCTGCAGTCCTGCACTACAGAAACAGGGTAAAACAAGAGAGGGGGGGCACTAAATTGGCATATAAATATATACAGCAGCTATATTAGGGAAAAACACTTATATAAGGTTATCCCTGTATATATATAGCGCTCTGGTGTGTGCTGGCAAACTCTCCCTCTGTCTCCCCAAAGGGCTAGTGGGGTCCTGTCCTCTATCAGAGCATTCCCTGTGTGTGTGCTGTGTGTCGGTACGCTGTGTCGACATGTATGAGGAGGAAAATGGTGTGGAGGCGGAGCAATTGCCTGTGTTAGTGATGTCACCCTCTAGGGAGTCGACACCTGACTGGATGGTCTTATGGAAAGAATTACGTGATAGTGTCGGCACTTTACAAAAGACTGTTGACGACATGAGACAGCCGGCAAATCAGTTAATACCTGTACAGGCGTCTCAAACACCGTCAGGGGCTATAAAACGCCCGTTACCTCAGGTCGATACAGACACTGACACGGACACTGACTCCAGTGTCGACGGTGAGGAAACAAACGTATTTTCCAGTAGGGCCACACGTTACATGATCATGGCAATGAAGGAGGTTTTGAACATTTCTGATACTACAAGTACCACAAAAAAGGGTATTATGTGGGGTGTGAAAAAACTACCCGTAGTTTTTCCTGAATCAGATGAATTAAATGAGGTGTGTGATGAAGCGTGGGTTTCCCCCGATAAAAAACTGCTAATTTCTAAAAAATTATTGGCATTATACCCTTTCCCGCCAGAGGTTAGGGCGCGTTGGGAAACACCCCCTAGAGTGGATAAGGCGCTCACACGCTTATCAAAACAAGTGGCGTTACCGTCTCCTGATACGGCCGCCCTCAAGGAACCAGCTGATAGGAAGCTGGAAAATATCCTAAAAAGTATATACACACATACTGGTATTATACTGCGACCAGCAATCGCCTCAGCCTGGATGTGCAGTGCTGGGGTGGCTTGGTCGGATTCCCTGACTGAAAATATTGATACCCTGGACAGGGACAATATATTATTGACTATAGAGCATTTAAAGGATGCATTTCTATATATGCGTGATGCACAGAGGGATATTTGCACCCTGGCATCAAGAGTAAGTGCGATGTCCATTTCTGCCAGAAGAGGGTTATGGACGCGACAGTGGTCAGGTGATGCGGATTCCAAACGGCATATGGAAGTATTGCCGTATAAAGGGGAGGAGTTATTTGGGGTCGGTCTATCGGACCTGGTGGCTACGGCAACGGCTGGGAAATCCACCTTTTTACCCCAAGTCACCTCACAGCAGAAAAAGATACCGTCTTTTCAGGCTCAGTCCTTTCGTCCCCATAAGGGCAAGCGGGCAAAAGGCCACTCATATCTGCCCCGGGGCAGAGGAAGGGGAAAAAGACTGCAGCAGACAGCCTCTTCCCACGAACAGAAGCCCTCCCCCGCTTCTGCCAAGTCCTCAGCGTGACGCTGGGGCCTTACAAAGCGGACTCAGGCACGGTGGGGGCCCGTCTCAAGAATTTCAGCGCGCAGTGGGCTCACTCGCAAGTGGACCCCTGGATCCTGCAGGTAGTATCTCAGGGGTACAAATTGGAATTCGAGACGTCTCCCCCTCGCCGGTTCCTGAAGTCTGCTTTACCAACGTCTCCCCCCGACAGGGAGGCGGTATTGGAAGCCATTCACAAGCTGTATTCTCAGCAAGTGATAATCAAGGTACCCCTCCTACAACAGGGAAAGGGGTATCATTCCACGCTGTTTGTGGTACCGAAGCCGGACGGCTCGGTGAGACCCATTTTAAATCTGAAATCCTTGAACACTTACATAAAAAGGTTCAAGTTCAAGATGGAGTCACTCAGAGCAGTGATAGCGAACCTGGAAGAAGGGGACTATATGGTGTCTCTGGACATCAAGGATGCTTACCTCCATGTCCCAATTTGCCCTTCTCACCAAGGGTACCTCAGGTTTGTGGTACAGAACTGTCACTATCAGTTTCAGACGCTGCCGTTTGGATTGTCCACGGCACCCCGGGTCTTTACCAAGGTAATGGCCGAAATGATGATTCTTCTTCGAAGAAAAGGCGTCTTAATTATCCCTTACTTGGACGATCTCCTGATAAGGGCATAGTCCAGAGAACAGTTAGAGGTCGGAGTAGCACTATCTCAAGTAGTACTACGACAGCACGGATGGATTCTAAATATTCCAAAATCGCAGCCGATTCCGACGACACGTCTGCTGTTCCTAGGAATGATTCTGGACACAGTACAGAAAAAGGTGTTTCTCCCAGAAGAGAAAGCCAGGGAGTTATCCGACCTAGTCAGGAACCTCCTAAGACCAGGCCAAGTGTCAGTACATCAATGCACAAGGGTCCTGGGAAAGATGGTGGCTTCTTACGAAGCGATTCCATTCGGCAGATTCCACGCAAG
This sequence comes from Pseudophryne corroboree, assembly GCF_028390025.1. Lineage (NCBI taxonomy): Eukaryota > Metazoa > Chordata > Amphibia > Anura > Myobatrachidae > Pseudophryne > Pseudophryne corroboree. The sequence continues at coordinate 161,624,359 of NC_086445.1, forward strand.
AACTTTTCAGTGGGATCTGCTGGACAAATGGTCCGGATCGCATCTTCAAATGCATCAACGGATAACCCTGTCTCCAAGGACAAGGGTGTCTCTCCTGTGGTGGTTACAGAGTGCTCATCTCCTAGAGGGCCGCAGATTCGGCATTCAGGATTGGGTCCTGGTGACCACGGATGCCAGCCTGAGAGGCTGGGGAGCAGTCACACAGGGAAGAAATTTCCAGGGCTTGTGGTCAAGCATGGAAACGTCACTTCACATAAATATCCTGGAACTAAGGGCCATTCACAATGCCCTAAGTCAGGCAAGACCTCTGCTTCAGGGTCAGCCGGTGTTGATCCAGTCGGACAACATCACGGCAGTCGCCCACGTAAACAGACAGGGCGGCACAAGAAGCAGGAGGGCAATGACGGAAGTGGCAAGGATTCTTCGCTGGGCGGAAAATCATGTGATAGCACTGTCAGCAGTGTTCATTCCGGGAGTGGACAACTGGGAAGCAGACTTCCTCAGCAGACACGATCTTCACCCGGGAGAGTGGGGACTTCACCCAGAAGTCTTCCACATGATTGTGAACCGTTGGGAAAAACCAAAGGTGGACATGATGGCGTCCCGCCTCAACAAAAAACTGGACAGATATTGCGCCAGGTCAAGGGACCCTCAGGCAATAGCTGTGGATGCTCTGGTAACACCGTGGGTGTACCAGTCAGTGTATGTGTTCCCTCCTCTCCCTCTCATACCAAACGTACTGAGAATCATAAGAAGGAGAGGAGTAAAGACTATACTCGTGGCTCCGGATTGGCCAAGAAGGACTTGGTACCCGGAAATTCAAGAGATGCTCACGGAGGACCCGTGGCCTTTACCTCTAAGAAAGGACCTGCTCCAGCAGGGACCATGTCTGTTCCAAGACTTACCGCGGCTGCGTTTGACGTCATGGCGGTTGAACGCCGGATCCTGACGGAAAAAGGCATTCCGGATGAAGTCATCCCTACCCTGATCAAAGCCAGGAAGGATGTGACCGTACAACATTATCACCGTATTTGGCGGAAATATGTTGCGTGGTGCGAGGCCAGGAAGGCCCCTACAGAGGAATTTCAACTGGGTCGATTCCTGCATTTCCTGCAAACAGGACTGTCTATGGGCCTAAAATTAGGGTCCATTAAGGTTCAAATTTCGGCCCTGTCAATATTCTTCCAAAAAGAACTAGCTTCTGTTCCTGAAGTTCAGACGTTTGTCAAGGGAGTACTGCATATACAGCCTCCTTTTGTGCCTCCAGTGGCACCTTGGGATCTTAATGTAGTTTTGGGATTCCTAAAATCACATTGGTTTGAACCACTCACCACTGTGGACTTAAAATATCTCACATGGAAAGTGGTAATGCTGTTAGCCCTGGCTTCAGCCAGGCGTGTTTCAGAATTGGCGGCTTTATCCTATAAAAGCCCTTACCTAATTTTTCATACGGACAGGGCAGAATTGAGGACTCGTCCTCCATTTCTCCCTAAGGTGGTTTCAGCATTTCACTTAAACCAGCCTATTGTGGTGCCTGCGGCTACTAGGGACTTGGAGGATTCCAAGTTGCTGGACGTAGTCAGGGCCCTGAAAATATATGTTTCCAGGACGGCTGGAGTCAGAAAATCTGACTCGCTGTTTATCCTGTATGCACCCAACAAGCTGGGTGCTCCTGCTTCTAAGCAGACGATTGCTCGTTGGATTTGTAGTACAATTCAGCTTGCACATTCTGTGGCAGGCCTGCCACAGCCAAAATCTGTAAAAGCCCATTCCACACGGAAAGTGGGCTCATCTTGGGCGGCTGCCCGAGGGGTCTCGGCTTTACAACTTTGCCGAGCAGCTACTTGGTCAGGGGCAAACACGTTTGCTAAATTCTACAAATTTGATACCCTGGCTGAAGAGGACCTGGAGTTCTCTCATTCGGTGCTGCAGAGTCATCCGCACTCTTCCGCCCGTTTGGGAGCTTTGGTATAATCCCCATGGTCCTTTCGGAGTCCCCAGCATCCACTAGGACGTTAGAGAAAATAAGAATTTACTTACCGATAATTCTATTTCTAATAGTCCGTAGTGGATGCTGGGCGCCCATCCCAAGTGCGGATTGTCTGCATTGCTTGTACATAGTTATTGTTACAAAAATCGGGTTATTGTTGTTGTGAGCCATCTTTTCAGAGGCTCCTTCTGTTATCATGCTGTTAACTGGGTTCAGATCACAAGTTGTACGGTGTGATTGGTGTGGCTGGTATGAGTCTTACCCGGGATTCAAAATCCTTCCTTATTGTGTACGCTCGTCCGGGCACAGTATCCTAACTGAGGCTTGGAGGAGGGTCATGGGGGGAGGAGCCAGTGCACACCAGGTAGTCCTAAAGCTTTTTACTTTTGTGCCCAGTCTCCTGCGGAGCCGCTATTCCCCATGGTCCTTTCGGAGTCCCCAGCATCCACTACGGACTATGAGAAATAGAATTATCGGTAAGTAAATTCTTATTTTCAGACGTTGCCGTTTGGTCTGTCCACGGCTCCGAGGATTTTCACCAAAGTAATGGCAGAAATGATGGTTCTCCTGCGCAAGCAAGGAATCACAATTATCCCGTACTTGGACGATCTCCTGATAAAGGCGAGATCCAAGGAGCAATTACTGAAAAATGTTACGCTCTCCCTGACAATTCTGCAACAACATGGTTGGCTCCTAAACTTGACAAAATCACAGTTGGTTCCAACAACACGGCTGTCATTCTTGGGTATGATTCTGGACACAGAATTACAGAGAGTCTTTCTTCCAGTGGAAAAGGCTCTGGAAATCCAGAACATGGTCAAACAGATTCTGAAACCGGCAAGTGTGTCGATTCATCAATGCACTCGGTTGCTGGGGAAGATGGTGGCGGCCTACGAAGCCATTCAGTTTGGCAGGCTCCATGCCAGGGTGTTTCAGTGGGACCTCTTGGACAAGTGGTCCGGGTCTCACCTGCACCGGAAAATAATCCTATCTGCCAGGACCAGAATCTCTCTCCTGTGGTGGCTGCACAGTTCTCACCTCCTAGAGGGACGCAGGTTCGGGATCCAGGATTGGATCCTGGTGACCACGGATGCAAGTCTCCGAGGATGGGGAGCAGTCACACAGGGGGAAAATTTCCAGGGAAAATGGTCAAGCCAAGAAGCTTGTCTGCACATAAACATTCTGGAATTAAGGGCCATTTACAACGGCCTTCTGCAAGCGGAACATCTTCTTCGCAGTCTGCCCGTCTTGATTCAGTCAGACAACATAACAGCAGTGGCGTACATAAACCGCCAGGGAGGAACAAAGAGCAGAGCGGCAATGGCGGAGGCCACCAAAGTTCTTCGCTGGGCGGAAAGACATGCAAGCGCACTGTCAGCAGTCTTCATTCCAGGCGTGGACAACTGGGAAGCAGACTTCCTCAGCAGACACGATCTCCATCCAGGAGAGTGGGGTCTTCATCAAGAGGTCTTTGCAGAAGTGACAAGTCGTTGGGGAATTCCTCAAATAGACATGATGGCGTCTCGCCTCAACAAGAGACTTCAGAGATATTGTTCCAGGTCGAGGGACCCTCAAGCAACAGCGGTGGACGCCCTAGTGACACCGTGGGTGTTTCCGTCGGTCTATGTATTACCTCCACTTCCACTCATTCCAAAGGTGATAAAGAGCATAAGAAGAACAAGGGTCCAGGCGATACTCATTGTTCCAGACTGGCCAAGGAGGGCCTGGTATCCGGATCTTCAGGAATTACTCATAGGAGATCCCTGGCCTCTTCCTCTACGAGAGGATCTGTTACAGCAAGGACCGTGCATGTATCAAGACTTACCGCGGCTGCATTTGACGGCATGGCAGTTGAATGCCAAATCCTAGCCCGAAAGGGTATTCCCAGTGAAGTCATTCCCACACTACTTCAGGCTAGAAAAGTAGTAACGGCGAGGCATTATCACCATATTTGGAGAAAATATGTGTCTTGGTGTGAATCCAAGAAGGCTCCTACGGAAGAATTTCAGCTGGGGCGTTTTCTCCATTTTTTTGCAAGCAGGTGTGGATGCGGGCCTAAAGTTAGGCTCCATTAAAGTACAAATTTCGGCCTTGTCAATTTTCTTTCAGAAAGAATTGGCCTCCCTTCCAGAAGTTCAGACTTTCGTGAAAGGAGTGCTACACATCCAACCTCCCTTTGTGCCCCAGTGGCACCATGGGATCTTAACGTGGTGTTGCAGTTCCTGCAATCTCATTGGTTTGAACCTTTACATAAGGTTGAGCGCAAATTCCTCACTTGGAAAGTGGTCATGCTGTTGGCCTTGGCATCCGCAAGGCAGGTGTCTGAATTAGCGGCTTTGTCTCACAAGAGCCCCTATTTGATATTCCATGTAGATAGAGTGGAGTTAAGAACTTGTCAACAATTTCTACCAAAAGTGGTTTCATCGTTTCACATGAACCAACCTATTGTGGTGCCAGTGGCTACTGAAGCCTTGGCGGAAGTCTCTCGATGTGGTCAGAGCTTTGAAAATTTATGTCGCCAGAACGGCTCAGATTAGAAAAACGGAGGCTCTGTTTATCCTGTATGCTCCCAACAAGATTGGGGCTCCTGCTTCCAAGTAGACTATTGCACGCTGGATCTGTAATACGATTCAACACGCTCATTCTACGGCGGGATTGCCGTTGCCGAAATCGGTGAAGACCCATTCTACGAGAAAGGTGGGCTCATATTGGGCGGCTGCCCGAGGGGTCTCGGCGTTACAGCTTTGCCGAGCGGCTACTTGGTCGGGTTCAAACACTTTTGCTAAGTTCTACAAGTTTGATACCCTGGCTGATGAATAACCTCATGTTTGGTCAATCGGTGCTGCAGAGTCATCCGCACTCTCCCGCCCGTTCTGGAGCTTTGGTATAAACTCCATGGTTCTTGAAGCATCCCCAGCAACCTCTAGGACGTATGAGAAAATAGGATTTTAATACCTACCGGTAAATCCTTAGTCCGTAGAGGATGCTGGGCGCCCGTCCCAGTGCGGACCCTATCTGCAGTACTTGTTAATAGTTATTGCTTGTGTTACACAAAGGTTGTGCTTTGGTTATGGTCAGCCTGTTACTGATTTTTGTTCATGCCATTGACTGGAATTCTGTTAAATGCCAGGTTGTACGGCGTGTTTGTGGTGTGAGCTGGTATGTATCTCACCATTAGTTTAACAATAAATCCTTTTCCTCTAAATGTCCGTCTCCCTGGACACAGTTCCTATAACTGGAGTCTGGAGGAGGGGCATAGAGGGAGGAGCCAGTTCACACCCATTCAAAGTCTTAAAGTGCCCATGTCTCCTGCGGATCCCGTCTATACCCCATGGTTCTTGAAGCATCCCCAGCATCCTCTGCGGACTAAGAGAAAAGGATTTACCGGTAGGTATTAAAATCCTATTTTTTTCTACGCCCCCCAACCTAAAAACATTCCGGTGCCCCTGTATGATAGTATTTTGTTGCTGTTTTATGTAGACTAAAAGTTAATTGACTTCAATTAAATAAAAGAAAATGTTATTGCATATTACAACTTTACATGGGTAGTTCTAGTTTCAAATTAATAATATTGTGTAAATGTACAATTTGCTGCCTCTACTACGTATGGTATACACAAAATGGCTTATAACATTCATCCTGATCTACAGGACAAATACAGGCTGTGGGTGGAATATTACTCCGGTAATGCGGGTGATGCCCTGGCTGGTGGGAGCAACTTTGCAGACCAGTGGTCTGCATCACTGAAGGGAATGCCGTTTAGTACACCTGATAAGGACAATGACCGCTTCGCTACGGGCAACTGTGCAAAAGAAAATAAATGTGGCTGGTGGTTTAACAGGTATGTAAAGAAAGTAACGAAGAAGAAAAATGTGTTCACTTTTTTATAGGTATTATTATTCTAAGAAATATTCCTACAGCATATTGCCATTGGTACTGTACTGCCAGAATAAATGATCCAAACAAAAGAAAAAATATTCCATTAATAGGGCATTAACTGCCCCAATGAATACCTAGAGGCAATACAAGGCATTATTGTACCTATCTCCCAGGTGTTTTCATAGCACATATTTCTGGTCCAAAAGACTCCTTTTCCTGTGGGACAAAAAGTTGTCAAGAAACGTTACTACAGTACTAATGCTTTCACTGTTATTGGCTGGTGCACATTAAGGACAGAGGAAGCCATTAAGCTCAGAATAAAAGTAAATATAATAAAAAATAAAATAAATGTAAATGTGCACACTACTTTTATTACTTAATGGTCCCTCCTTTTATTAACATTGTGATCTCTACATAATAACGTTACAGCTGAGTCACAATTATACTGTGCAAGTATAATTGCCGCAAATTACAATTCTATCTTTTTTTATATTGCAGGTGTCATACAGGCAACTTAAATGGGGTGTATTATAAAAATGGCAACTATGCAGGCGAATACGACAACGGTATTGTATGGTCCACTTGGCATGGGTTATGGTACTCTCTAAAATTTACCACCATGAAGATCAGACACTCATCGTTCCTCAATGCTGGCAGTGGGGATGGAGTGAATGGTTAACGGCTTTGGATTGTTATCACAAGAGTACAATATAGAGTACATGGTTCGTTCATTCAACTGAAGGGATCAATTCAACAACATTCAAGTCGCCTAACTATATTTTATATTCAGCTGGAACACAGCGTATAAAGGAATCTGCAGCAATACGCTTCATGTTGTGTTACTCAGAGACACTGACAAAATAATCTGTTTCTTTTAATCATTTTAATAGCACCCGTGAAAAAGTAGCAACTTAATAAACGTTATAAGCTCTCACCACATTTTCCATAGATTCCTCTTCATATGTTAAGACTTGATTACCTGCTCTTATGCCTGCTTTCAGATATTGAAACATGAGGTTTTTAAAAAATGAAATATTTGAAAAGCACAGTAAAAATATTCGTAATTACAGTAAAATGACTTTCAGAAAACACGTGCGTAGTTGCAGTGCCGAAATAGGGAGCAGTACTGGCCCCGCCTCCTAAACATGAAGAAGTCATACCCAAGGGGCGGGCCGTCGGCTCTGGAAAGTAGAGCTTTGTCAGGAGCGTTCTAAGGACACTTTGGGTAGCTCCACAGGCTGCAGGGTGGTCTACAGTAGCACTACTGGCTGCAGGATTCCGTTCCAGGCCCTTTGTAAGCTACATGCAGGTGCTATGGGACAGCAACGATACCGCTCCCAGGCCTGTGTGGCCTGTGAGACTGCACTACTCGCACGCCCCTAGTTACAGCCCTGCATATCTGTATTTTTGGAAACTTTTTGCTTTTTACATTTTTCCTAATTTATATTTTGCTAATTATTCGTGAAAAAAAGAACTGTGTTTAAGAAGAAAGTTGCCAAAAACGCCTAAAGAAGTCATCTAAGCATTCTTGACTAGAATTTATGGTGCAGAGTCCTTATTTGTGGTGCCAAATAAGGGGCAGAGAGTAGTCATTGGAGGCATTTCCTGGGGTGAATGAAGGGATGGTTGGTTATTTGGTGGTGTTTTCTCCTCTCTGCAGACACATGAAGCACACATTGGAACACATTGTTCAACAACTGTTTTCGGTCACATGTCTAATCCAGGCTACAAGTGCCCTTGACTACTACTGCTATCAATGGGCCTTATTCAGGTTTGTTAGCAAACCAAAAAAGCAAGCAACTGGGCAAAACCATTTTGCACTGCAGGTGGGGTAGATGTAACATGTGCAGAGAGATTTAGATTTGGGTGGTGTGTGTTCAAACAGAAATCTAAATTGCAGCGTAAAAATTAAGCAGCCAGTATTATCCATGCACAGAAACAATATAACCCATCCAAATCTAACTCTGCACATGTTACATCTGTCCCACCCAGTGGCAGATCTACCGCTGTCAAGGGGCCCAAAACCAGCGGCATTTAACCTCTTCAGTGGCATGCCCGGAAAATTTCTGGGTTCAGCTGCGCTGTGCAGACTGGCAACTCCGGAATTTTTTTCCGGGCATGCCAGTGCTCCCCCTCCCTCCCTCCTCCTACTTACTCCGCTCAGCCGGCCCGGTGGATGACGTGATCGCGTCATTCCGGAAAACTCCGCCAGCCTAGCGGAGTATAGGGGAGGAGGGAAGGGGAGAGGATTATAGTGCTGGCGGGCTGGTGCCCACCAACAAATGCAAATGCTAGGGATGGCCATCGGGTTATCCATCGATGGTCACCATTGATGGATAACATCGATGGTCAGTGGCCATCCCTAGCTACCCCTAGGCAACGAGCATTCCCCGTGGCAACGAGCATGGATCCCAGAGCATAAAACCCCTGGGAAAAAGCATGACACAACATGTAAAACCCCTGGCAACGTGCATGAAACCCCTGGCAATGCGCAGGTAAAAATACCTAAACTGGCACTGTGGGGGCATATCTAGCACTGTGGGGGCATATCTGGCGCTATGAGGGCATATCTGGCACCGTGGGGGCATATGTGTATCTGGCACTGCACTATTTGGGTCATATGTGTATTACGCCCCCATTTTTTTTGGCCACACCCAATGTGGCATGTGGCCCGCCACAACTAACAATTTGGGGGGAGGTGGTTGGACTTGGACTGGATGAGAGGGGAGGGGGCCCCAAAGCATTTTGCTGCACCTGGGCCCACCGCTCGCCAGTTCCGCCACTGGTCCCACTGGAAGTGCCGCACGGTTTTGCCCAGTTGCTTGCTTTTTTGGTTTGCTTACAAACCTGAATTGTCCCCAATTTACAAAATATACAAATGATAAAGAAAAACTTAAATCACAGTCAGCATGGTTGATTATTTACATGACTAATCTTTCTATGCTTAGAGTACTTGTTTCATCTTCTTCATTAGAAGCAAAATATCCAGGTAAGTCAATCATCTGTTGTTCAGCTTCTGTGAGTCCAAATGTTGTATTATCATAGAAAGAATATTCATTGCCCCAGGGAAAACTCTGGCATTTTTCTCTTCGGTAATGAGCAGGACTGTGAGGGCTGCTCCTTTGGTAGTTATCTTTAGGAAAAGATAAGCCATCTTGGACCTTGTTCCAAGGTCTATCAACTGGGGAAGGACCTTTGCGTACTCTGATCTGCTCAGGTCTCTCCAGTTTTGATGACTTCCCTGCAATATACCGGCTGCAGATTAAATCAGGTTTACTCTCCCCTGGTTGAAGATATTGATTATTTGATGGATGCCCAGTTGCACTTAGTGGGAAAGAGGCACCTCTTGTGAGATTTTCAGGGCTTCTTTCTAGCCTAATTGGTTTATGCTTCGACCTCTCTACTGTGGCATACTCCCACATTTTGGTTCTTGAGTTATATACCATTGTATGTCTAGGAGAGGGAGATGTCAGACTTCTTTCCCTATACGGTTTATTGTGCTTAGTTTCATGAAAACTAGATGTTCTCCGGAAGTTGTTGCTTTTTTGATAGCCTTTATCATATCTTGCTTTGGCATCAGTGTTCTTAAGATGGGTTACTTTAGGCAATGTTTGACTTGGACTAAGTCTTTGTGTTGGTGGAAAGACACACCTTGAGTTTGGCCTTTCACCTATATTTCGGTTTTGGCTATTCTTTGGTTCTAAAAATGGAGACTGTATCCTAAACTTGTTTGTTGCAGTTTCGTCTGAGTTTTCCGAGACCTGGGGTGGAGGCAGCGAGACGTCAAGTGCAGTGTCTGCCATAGGATTCTGAGAGACGTGATAGACCTTTGTGGCCTCTGTGAGGCCCTTTTGTTTCATCTCTTTTAGCTGCAGTTGGGCAAGTCGATAACTGAAAATCGGTGGGATGATCTTCTGATTGGCCTGTGAGCAGTCGTTTTCTGTGATGGCTTGCTCTTCAGTAACATGTTCACTTTGCCTGTAATTTAAAGGTATATGGACAACCTCTTCCAAGCTCTCCTGCTGGCCATCCCCTACGTCAGAGAAGCTTTCCCTCATTTGGTAGATTTTTTCTTCATCAGAGTTCTTCCGACAGTTGGGTGAATGAGTTGAACTGTGTCTGGCTGTTAGACTGCACTTGCTGGCTTTGGTGAATTTCCTCCAGACAGTGATTACAATAGTAATGAAGATGATGAAGAGGCACAGTGAAATTCCAGTGATCGTAACTGTATTACTTGTTTTAGAGTCATCCTTAGTATTAGTGGCAGATTTGCTTGAAGGCTTTACAGCTAGAAGAAATAAAAAAAAAAACCACATAAACAGCAAATTGAAATAGTATATTGAATGTCATAGACAATTGATTTTTGGCTTATGCAAAATTTACCTAAAAAAATCGGCCAAACCAAGGCCCAGATTTATCAAGCCTGTGAGAGTGATAAATTGCACAGTGATAAAGTACTAACCAATCAGCTCCTAACTGCCATGTTACCAGCTGTGTTTGAAAAATGACAGTTATGAGCTGATTGGTTGGTACTTTATCACTCTGCAATTTATCTCCAAATCTTAACCCTAGTAAGATGAGTGCAGCCAAGACATTCATAAATATTGGTGGATTTTCTCCAATTAAAGAAAAAAATAAAATTACTTATTGATTACCAAGCAAGAAGACATTTACAAACCTATAACAAGACAAAAACGTTAACAATTGATCCAGACATAACATTTCTTTAAGCTTTATACAGCATAGGCCCTCATTTCAAGTTGATCGCTCGCTAGCTGCTTTTAGCAGCTGTGCAAACGCTAAGCCGCCGCCCTCTGGGAGTGTATCTTAGCTTAGCAGAAGTGCGAACGAAAGGATCGCAGCGCTGCTGCAAAAAAAGATTGTGTAGTTTCTGAGCAGCTCCAGACCTACTCCTAGCTTGCGATCACTTCAGACTATTTAGTTCCTGTTTTGACGTCACGAACACGCCCTGCGTTCGGCCAGCAATGCCTGCGTTTCCCCAGGCATGCCTGCATTTGTATCTGACACGCCTGCGTTTTTACACACACTCCCTGAAAACGGTCAGTTACCACCCAGAAACACCCACTTCCTGTCAATCACTCTGCGGGCAGCAGTGCGACTGAAAAGCGTCGCTAGACCTTGTGTGAAACTGCATCGGCTTTTGTGAAAGTACGTCGCACGTGCGTATTGCGTCCCATATGCATGCGCAGAAGTGCCGCTTTTTCACCTAATCGCTGCGCTGCGAACGAAAGCAGCTAGCGAACAACTCGGAATGACCCCCATAATGTAGAGAGAGAACTATTGTGCATTAAGAAAGAGAATGAAAGGGGGATGGATGACGAAACTCAACATATTAAGCACTGAGAGAAGAAGGTCCCCTCCAATGTTGCACCTTTTGTTTCCTGCGTAATCACTACCCTAAAGCAAGAAAGAAATAATAGCTTAAGTGGGGACATTAATCATATAGAGATTTTTTTATGGAAAAACCTATTTAATGGTATTATGCAGAGGTTTGATTGGTTATGAATATAAATAAAAGATGTATTCTGAAAATTTTTGACAATCACTAAAAAAATCAGTAACTCCAGATTAACGTAAACTTGTTTTCTTCGGACTGTAGATAGTAATGTTTTCCATTCATGCAAAAAGCCAAACTATGATCTCAGGTCATGAGAAGAAGAAGCTACTGTAAGAGACAAATTTTGGGGTCTTTAGAAACAGGAACCTCTAACATACCATCAAGGATGTATTTTATCCCAAAATGTTTTACTTCACGGACAGCTCTACACCATATGACCGGTGGTACGTCAGTAGTCAAAGATCCTGCAGCACAGTGAGCTGGCTATCGTATACATTCTACATAGTTTCCTGTGGTGTAATACAGGTGTAGTCATTTTAGCAGGATGATATAGTTAATTTCTGTAAATTCTGTGCCAGCTCTATTTGCAAGCTTTGGGGCTAATTCAGTAAGGATTGCAAATTCTGCTAATTAGCAGAGTTTGCAATCCTTTTGTTAGCATGCTGGGGGCCGCCCATCGCAGGGTAAGGCTGCCCAGCATGCTGACCGGCACCTCCCCCCCTTCAACAAGCAGAAATTGCGATCGCACCCCAATTTCTGCTTGTTAGCAGAAATTAAGGATGCCTCCTGCCGGCACAGGAGGCCCGCCGCCATCTTCCCGATCATGACGGCTGCCTGTGACGTTACACAGATGCCGCAATCACGCCCCTGCCATGCCCCCGTTTGCTCTGCCCCCGTTTGGCCGCCTCTGCAACGCTCCGTCTCCGCCCTGGAAATGGAGCGTTGCTGCCCCCCCACCCCACGACCGCCTCTGCCTGATTGACAGGTAGAGGCGATTGCATTTTCTGCAGGCCCCTGCAGAAAGTGCAGGTGCATGCGAAGGACGGGCGCTGTGCATGCGCCCGCGGGGCAATCGCAATAATTCCGGATGGATCGCAATTTGCGATCCAACCTGAATTAGCCCCATTACACGTATTTGTAGATAACCCCTCGGAGGTTTATATATTCCATGCAAAATCCAATAGTGCTTTCTGGAGATTGTGGAACATAGAAAATGAGACTCTTCCTGGGAGACTCTGAAATAACTATGGGGTTATTCCTTCCTGGGTTTACATTTATGTTTATTGCAGTGGTCATACCCAAGCATGGACGAAATGCCTGAGGTCTGCTTGCAGTGGTCATACCCAAGCATGGACTAAGGTCTGCTTTCATCCTTGAAAATAAGGGAGGAAAATTCCTTGGGATCAATTATCATGAGATGGTAATACACCTATCAGCCATAACATTAAAACCACCTGCCTATTATTGTGTATGTCTCAATCATGCCACCAAAACAGATCTGATCCATCGAGTCATGGACTCCACAAGACCTCTGAAGGTGTCCTTTGGTATCTGGCACCAAAACAGATCCTTTAAGTCCTGTAAGTTATGGATAGAGCCTCCACGACTTGGATATGATTTTCTAGCTCATATCACAGATGTTTGATCGGGTTGAGATCTGGTGAATATGGAAGGCCAAGTAAACAAGTTAAACTCTTTTTTTCATGTACCTCAATCCATCCCTGAACTATGTTTGCAGTGTGGCAGGGCGCAATATCCTGTTGAAAGAGGCCACTGTCATCAGGTAATAATGTTGCCATGAAGGGGTGTACTTGGTCTGCAACAATGCTTAGGTAGGTGGTACGTGTCAAAGTAATATCCACATGAATACTAGGACCCAAGGCTTCCCAGCAGAACATTGCCCAGAGCATCATACTGCCTTTGCCGGCTTGCCTTCCTCCCATGGTGCATCTTGGTGCCATCTCTTCCCCATGTAAATGACGCATGACCACATAGCTGTCCACATGATGTAAAAGAAAATGTGATTCATCAGATCAGGCCACCTATTTCCATTGCTCAATGGTCCAGCTCTGACACTTACGTGCCTATTGTATGTGCTCTCAGCAGTGGACAGGAGCTGGCATGGGCACTCTGACTGGTCTGTAGCTACACAGACCCATATGCAGCAAGCATGTGTTCTAACACCTTCCCATCATAGCCAGCATTCACTTTTATCAGCAGTTTGTGCTACAGTAGCTCTTCCGCAGGAACGGACCAGACCGGCTAGCTTTCCCTCCCCACGCACATCAATGAGCTTTGGGCACCCATGACCCTGTTCCTGGTTCACCAGTTATGTTTCCTTGGACCACTTTTGGTAGGTACTAACCACTGAATACTGGGAACACCCCACAAGACCTGCCGTTTTTGAGATGCGTTGTCCCAGTTATCCAGCCATCGCAATTTGTCCCTTCTCAGAGTCGGTCAAATCATTACGCTTGCATATTTTTCCTGCTTCTAACACATCATCTTCAAGAGCTGACTGTTCACTTACTGCCTAGTATATCCCACCATGTCAGTTTTTTTAATTTTATGGCTGATGGGTGTATATTCTTCTAAGATCTGTCAAGTTTGCCATTTTAGTTTTAAAGTAGATAACATGCTTCATGTAGCTTTGTGAGAGATATGTAACAGCATGGGCACGGATTTTGTAGCCAATAAGATCCCCATTCAGCAATGATCTTATAAAGGTTATGGAAAGATTTCATTACTTATTAAACAAAGATGTAAAATATGGAATTGATACATCATAATGGGGTCTATTTACTAAGCCTTGGAGAGAGATAAAGCGGAGAGAAAGTACCAGTCGATCAGCTCCTATAATTTTTCAAACACAGCCTGTAACATGGCAGTTAGGAGCTGAGTGGCTGGTACTTTATCTCTCTCCATTTGATCTCTTTTCCAAGGCTTAGTAAATACATCCCATTATCTCTTACATTAACTTCATGCAGATGCTTGGAAGGAGAAGATATACTATATTGTATAGGATTTACCTATTTTTCTTTTGATATATTCTCTGCTATTCTGCATGTTTTTAGTGAAAAGTATGGCTGCTCACAGGCAGGGGTACAACATTGAAATGCTGGGGTACATAGAAACTCTGGATGGGGAGTGGCAAACCTTGGGCCACTGAGACATTGGGCGGGCCCGAGTACTGAAGGGGCACAGCTACGTCCCCTTGTGGGTATTGATTTTATGGGTGCACACAACTGCAAAGATGGCAACCCTACAGAGGCATGGGTACTTTATCCACATATGCCCCCATTACCTATTCATGCCGTGTGAAGATTACTGCACAGCCCACAGTCACTATGCAAGCTCAGGGAACTCTAAGGGAGGGTGTAGCATGTTATGCCGGCGGCCGGAATCCCGGTGGCCAGCATACCGGTGCCGGGATCCCGACCGCTGGCATGCCGGCAGCTGGGCAAGCGCAAATGAGCCCCTTGCGGGCTTGCTGCGCTCACCACGCTGCAGGCACGTTAGCGCGCCACGCTATTTATTCTCCCTCCAGGGGGGTCGTGCAGCCCCAAGAAGGAGAATAGTTGTTGGTATGCCGGGTGTCGGGATTCCGGCGCCGGTATGCTGAGCGCCGGGATCCCAACAGCCGGCATACTGAATACCACCCCTAAGAGGTCCCGACCGCCGGCATCTGGGCGAGCGCAAATGAGACCCTTATTCTCCCTCCAGGGGGTCGGGATCCCAACAGCCGGCATACTGAATACCACTCCTAAGGGAATAAAGCAACATCCCCAGGCTCCATGTGGCTTGCTGCAGTAGTAGTTCTACCACTGGCCCCAGAAATACAGTAGCTTTTATTAAATACACATACAGTATATAGAGGTGGCTATAATGTACCACCAATTAACAACAGTGCTAAAGTCTCAATAAAAACTATTTTCAGCAGCATCTACTGGAGAGAAGTTTATAGCTGGGGATGTATCAGAGTAAGTACTGTTGAATCCAGGAAACAGATTTTCTTTTAAGCAATGGTTCTATGGGGGTAATTCAGACTGGATCGCGGCAGTGATCGCAGTCTGAATTACTATGCGCAGTCCACTGCGCATGTGCAGCCAGTGAGATGCCATAAGCATCTCACTGGTGCGATCGCCTCTGCCTGATTGACAGGCAGAGGTGGTTGCGGGGCGGGAGGGGGCGTGCCAATGGTGTTAGAATGCCATTGGCAGGGCATAGTCTGGACAACGGAGGCGTGTCCGGACCATGTGTGTGTGGGGGGGGACGGGCCGCGGCGGCTGCGTGACGTCACATGCAGCCGCTGTGACGTGGGACGCGGCCAGTAGCTCCCTGCCAGAGTGCCGTGCGGTGCTTTTGTACCTGTGCGGAGGCGGTAGAGCCTGACATGCAGGGTGGACTAGCCCTGGGCTGGGCTTCCCCCTGCATGTCAGTAGCAGGGGGAAGCCCAGCTACTGACATTTAGCACATCTACGATCAACTCTGAATTACCCCGATGTGCCTGAGGGCCCTATAACTGGCTGTGAATATGAGAAGAGACAACTAAACAATTTGGAAAGATGCACTGCAGTTATGCAAAGAATGTTATTACACAAGACTGTGATGACGCTTTATGCCGGCTGCTAATTATCTGAATGCTACACATAATCTGACTGTATAGCTTTGGGAAATGCACTTCACATAGTAAAACAAACATTCTCTTTTTAGTATACTGTATATAGAGGAACACAATTTTTATAATGTGGTCATCTGTAATTTGAGGAAACCATAAAAATATATGTACACGGTTGAGTCACATTAGTATTATGACCACCTTCTCCATTTGATGTTGGCAGCTTGTAGCCTATGAAGTAAGTCACGTGTTGGTGGGTATATAAGGTGTGTGATTGGCCATCTGCACAAATATCACTTGTTGCCGTCATTGGTAAAAGGGGCGATTTATCCGACTGCAAAAAGGGATGATTATCAGCTTTCAGGCCAAGGCTGGCAGTATTTCTGACACAGCGCAGTTTGGGAACTGTTTGCGTGCTGCTGTGGTGAAGGTGTATCGTGACTGGACAAATGGCACCATTGCAAATAACCGACGTGGAAACTGCGGAGCACCGCGTGCCATTGATGTCAGAGGTGAACGTCGGCTATGAAGGTGCGTGAGGGCCGACAGACACGCTACGGTGGAGCAGCTCACCGTCAGAATCAACCTGCGAGCTACCAGACGTGTGTCTAAAACGACGGTTCATCCCGTCTAGCTGCTGTCCTTGCTGCACACGGCGGTTACTCTGGCTATAAGCTGGTGCTCATAATAAAGTGACTCCACCGTGTATTTTTTTACAGAAAATTAAGCCACTATATGACATTGATATTTTAAAAGCTGAAATAAACAGTATGTATGAAGTAACAGGATTCTTGGCGCTTAACAAAATAATTCCACCATGCTCTGTGTAACTCCTGCAGCATACTGCCATGTTAAGGAGCTTCTCCAGCACAACAGAGAGTGGCTGACAGCTAGGCATATTTGCTTTGCAGTAATACTGGAATACATATGAAATCCCGGCGGCTTGGATGCCGGTGGTCACATGACCGTTAGTGGCATCCCAACACTGAAGATCCTGAATTCGGAGGGGGTAGGTATTTCTAGCCCCCCCTCCACCCCACTCTAACCCTAACCCGAAACCTTGAGGGGTGTCGGGTTCGGCGAACCCTCAGAGGGTAGCAGCTACGGCTAACACTCCCACCCCCCATAGTGCCTAACCTTCCCACCCCCCATAGTGCCTAACCCTCCCACCCTGGGTCCTAACCCTAGGGTGTGATACAGAAGATAGACATTAAAAAGATAGACAGTCATTGGTTTGACACTAAAGGGTCGACAGCCAAAAGGTCGACAGGGTCAAAAGGTTGACACACAAAAAAATTGGGTGTTTTGGGTTTTTACATTTTTTTATACCCCAATTTGTTGAAATGCGTTCTCTCACCACTCTTCATGTGCATGGCTCGACCTGCTCGCCACAAGGTTACTAGTTACTAGTACTACTAGGTAATAGTTTGTGACATGGATAGTAAATGTTGCAAAAGTTGTAAAAATTCCTAAAAAACATGTGTCGACCATACGTCGACCCTTTGACCCTGTCGACATTCTGACACCGTCAGCCTTACGGTGTCGACCTTTTGACTGTCAACCTTTTGTTTATCAACCACCTCCCCTAAACCTAACCATGAACCCTGATACTCACCTATGGGATGTCAGCTGTCCGTGATCCGGTGTCGGTCTCCTGAGTGGTGTCGAGATTCCGGTGTCGGTCACATGACCGGCGGCATCCTGACAGTCGGGATGCTAAACGCATCCTGTTTAATTAGATAATGATGTTCTGTGAATTTTACATTAATAGATCATATGTGCACATTTCCATCTTAGATATTCGTGATCTTTTAACATCTCCCTCTTATCAAACGTTCCAGATTTATCTGGAATTGCTGAATTTCCCCAATAAAAAATATCCATTATCTGGTAGGATTTTTTCCCCCAAAATGCTGCTATCAGCCATCCACCCGCTGACATACTGTATGAGTGACTTATATATAACCTCCCACCCAGGGCCGGTTCTAGCCCTTTTTGCGCCCCGGGCGGGAAATAGGGGCGTGGCTTCATACAGGGGGCATGGTCAGTTACACCCCCTGTACAGTAGAGTAGCGCCGCTGAAATGCTGTGCGGTGTGCGATGACGTCATCGCGCACCGCACAGCAAAGGTCCTCCCCACGAAGGGAAACTAGGCGCGTAGCATCTAGTTCCCTTCGTGGAGAAGACCTTTGCTGTGCGGTGTGCGATGACGTCATCGCGCAGCGCACAGCAAAGGTCCTCTCCACGAAGGGAAACTAGACGCGTAGCATCTAGTTCCCTTCACAGCGGGAGACACAGCGGGCAGCGGGGGGCACAGCAGTAGCGGATCTTGCCATGGTGCTGCGCCCTCCGGATGGCGCCGGCGCCCCGGACAAAAGTACTGCTTGCCCGTGGCAAGATCCGCTACTGCTCCCACCATCCGACAACAACGTAAAGGAAGCCACTCTAAACCCACTATGGGGGTCATTCTGACCTGATCGCACGCTGCCATTAATCGCCGAGCAGCGATCAGGTCAGAAGTGCGCCGGCGCATGCCAGATAGCCGACGGCTGTCGTAGCCCAGGGATTGCCTCTGCCTGATTGACAGGCAGAGGCGGTCGCTGGCGGAAGGGGGCAGCCTGGCGGCATTTGCCCGCCATTTTGTGGGCGCAGTCCAGCGCAGGCGTGGCTGGACCATGCAGGGGGCAGGACGCAGCGGCTAAGTGACATCACACGCAGCTGCTGTGACCATCACAACAATGAGTAACTCGCGGCAAGCGCGCAGGAGCTTCGCTGGCTGGGAGTTACTCTTCGAGTACAAAAGCATCACCGTTGTGCGATGCTTTTGAACTTGTGCGGTGGGGCCAGGTCTGACATGCGTGAAGGCTAGACCTGTGCTGGGCGTCCCCCCGCATGTCAGTGTAGATGATCGTAGCTCGATCAGGTCTGAATCACCCCAAGGTGAAGACGAAAAACATGGAATGTTAGAAAAAAAATGTTTTTTTTATATTTAAAGACCTAAATCTTCTATAGGTTTGAAATGGCGCCCTGAAGCCTAGAGAACTGGAGCATCCTTAGGATACATTACTTCTTTGAATGAGCAAAAACAGGATTTTAATACCTACCGGTAAATCCTTTTCTCCTAGTCCGTAGAGGATGCTGGGGTTCACTTCAGTACCATGGGGTATAGATGGTTCCGCAGGAGCCATGGGCACTTTAAGACTCCAGAGTGTGAACTGGCTCCTCCCTCTATGCCCCTCCACCAGACCTCAGTATAGGAACTGTGCCCAGGAAAACGGACATTTCGAGGAAACGATTTACTTTAAAGTTAACGGTGAGATTCACACCAGCTCACACTTCAACCATGCCGCACAACATGGCATTCAACATAACACATGCCAACGGGCATGAACTATTGCAGCAACATGCTGAAAATAATTTTAACACAACACCTGTGTAACTACAACAACTAACCACTGCAGGTAAAGAATGCACTGGGCCGGGTGCCCAGCACCCTCTACGGACTAGGAGAAAAGGATTTACCGGTAGGTATTAAAATCCTGTTTTCTCATACGTCCTAGAGGATGCTGGGGTCCACTTCAATACCATGGGGTTATACCAAAGCTCCAGTACGGGCGGGAGAGTACGGTTGACCCTGCAGCACCGATTGACCGGCCAAGGTGTCAAACTTGTAAAACTTAGCAAACGTGTTTGCCACTGACCAAGTAGCTGCTCGGCAAAGTTGTAACGCTGAGACCCCACGGGCAGCCGCCCAGGATGAGCCCACCTTTCTATTAGAATGGGCATTCATCGAACTCGGTATCGGCAATCCTGCCGTGGAATGAGCGTGCTGAATCGTACCTCTGATCCAGCGCGCAATAGTCTGCTTAGAAGCAGGACACCCAATCTTGGCCAGTATTTACTAAAAATCCGAGTTTGGCCGAATCCGGGAATTCACTAAGCACCAATCTCGGCAGTGTCTGGTCTATTCGTAATGGTTTGAATGACAACGTTCCGAAATACGAATGAATAGACCATCGGTCAAACGCGGCTGTTATTTCATAGAATACGGGCATTCACTATTCATTCGTATTTGGGTGTTAGTTTCTGAGTGCTCAAGTGCAGGTCTGTTTTTTTTCGATTCGTTAAAAAAAGCAGCAAAAAAATAGACCTGCTTTTTCCAGTCGAGTTTGGATAACCATGGAGGTCATTCCGAGTTGTTCGCTCGCAAGGCGATTTTAGCAGAGTTGCTCACGCTAAGCCGCCGCCTACTGGGAGTGAATCTTAGCATCTTAAAATTGCGAACGAAGTATTCGCAATATTGCGATTACACACCTCGTAGCAGTTTCTGAGTAGCTTCAGACTTACTCGGCATCTGCGATCAGTTCAGTGCTTGTCGTTCCTGGTTTGACGTCACAAACACTCCCAGCGTTCGCCCAGACACTCCTCCGTTTCTCCGGCCACTCCTGCGTTTTTTCCGGAAACGGTAGCGTTTTTTCCCACACGCCCATAAAACGGCCTATTTCCGCCCAGTAACACCCATTTCCTGTCAATCACATTACGATCGCCAGACCGATGAAAAAGCCGTGAGTAAAATTACTAAGTGCATAGCAAATTTACTTGGCGCAGTCGCAGTGCGGACATTGCGCATGCGCATTAAGCGGAAAATCGCTGCGATGCGAAGATTTTTACCGAGCGAACAACTCGGAATGAGGGCCCATGCACGGATCAGTGAGATCTGTGCATGGTTATCTATGGGAAAGGGTCTGTTTAGTGTAATATCTGTTAAAAAAAATTGCATGGGGTCCCCCCTCCTAAGCATAACCAGCCTCGGGCTCTTTGAGGCGGTCCTGGTTGAAAAAAATATGGGGGGAAAAATGACAGGGGTTCCCCCATATTTAATCAACCAGCCCCGGGCACTGCACCTGGTCCTGGTTCCAAAAATACGGGGGACAAAAAGCGTAGGGGTCCCCCGTATTTTTGAAACCAGCGTCGGGCTCCACTAGCCAGGTACATAATGCCACAGCCGGGGGACACTTTTATCCTGGTCCCTGCGGCCCTGGCATTACATACCCAACTAGTCACCCCTGGCCGGGGTACCCTGCAGGAGTGGGGACCCCTTCAATCAAGGGGTCCCCCCCCTCCAGCAACCCAAGGGCCAGGGGTGAAGCCCGAGGCTGTCCCCCCATCCAAGGACGGCGGATGGGGGGCTGATAGCCTTGTGAAAAATTGTGAATATTGTTTTTAGTAGCAGTACTACAAGTCCCAGCAAGCCTCCCCCGCAAGCTGGTACTTGGAGAACCACAAGTACCAGCATGCAATGGAAAACCGGGCCCGCTGGTACCTGTAGTACTACTACTAAAAAAATACCCCAATAAAAACAGGACACACACACCGTGACAGTATAAGTTTATTACATACATGCACACCAACATACACACATACTTACCTATGTTCCCACGAGGCTCGGTCCTCTTCTCCATGTAGAATCCTAGGGGTACCTGTGAAAAAAATTATACTCACATAATCCAGGGTAGAATCAGACCTTTGAATAATCCACGTACTTGGCAAAATAATAAAACGGGAACCCGACCACGCACTGAAAGGGGTTCCATGTTTACACATGGGACCCCTTTCCCCAACTGCCAGGATCCCCCCTGACTCCTGTCAAAGAGGGTCCCTTCAGCCAATCAGGGAGCGCCACGTCGTGGCACTCTTCTGATTGGCTGTGTGCTCCTGTAGTGTCTGTCAGGCAGCACACGGCACAGACACAATGTAGCGCCTATGCGCTCCATTGTAGCCAATGGTGGGAACTTTGCGGTCAGCGGTGAGGTTACTTTCGGTCAACCTCTGACCGCAAAGTTCCCACCATTGGCTACAATGGAGCGCATAGGCGCTACATTGTATCTGTGCCGTGTGCTGCATGACAGATACTACAGGAGCACACAGCCAATCAGGAGAGTGCCACGACGTGGCGCTCCCTGATTGGCTGAAGGGACCCTTTTTGACTGGAGTCAGGGGGGGTCCTGGCAGTCGGGGAAAGGGGTCCCATGTGTAAACATGGGACCCCTTTCAGTGCGTGGTCGGGTTCCCGTTTTATTATTTTGCCAAGTACGTGGATTATTCAAAGGTCGGATTCTACCCTGGATTATGTGAGTATAATTTTTTTCACAGGTACCCCTAGGATTCTACATGGAGAAGAGGACCGAGCCTCGTGGGAACATAGGTAAGTATGTGTGTATGTTGGTGTGCATGTATGTAATAAACTTATACTGTCACGGTGTGTGTGTCCTGTTTTTATTGGGGTATTTTTTTAGTAGTAGTACTGCTACTAAAAACAATATTCACAATTTTTCACAAGGCTATCAGCCCCCCATCCGGCGCCCTTGGATGGGGGGGACAGCCTCGGGCTTCACCCCTGGCCCTTGGGTGGCTGGAGGGGGGGGACCCCTTGATTGAAGGGGTCCCCACTCCTCCAGGGTACCCCGGCCAGGGGTGACTAGTTGGGTATGTAATGCCAGGGCCGCAGGGACCAGGATAAAAGTGTCCCCCGGCTGTGGCATTATGTACCTGGCTAGTGGAGCCCAGTGCTGGTTTCAAAAATACGGGGGACCCCTACGCTTTTTGTCCCCCGTATTTTTGGAACCAGGACCAGGCGCAGAGCCCGGTGCTGGTTGAAGAAATATGGGGGAACCCCTGTCATTTTTCCCCCCATATTTTTTCTACCAGGACCGGCTCAAAGAGCCCGAGGCTGGTTGTGCTTAGGAGGGGGGACCCCACGCAATTTTTTTCAGATTTTTTAAGACTTTAAACAACTTTTTAAGGTACACAATGAAGCCCTGCACGGATCTCACAGATCCGGCCGAGATTCCTTGTGTTTTGTCAGGCAGTGTTTTACTCATCACTCCCGTAAAGCACTGCCTGATATTACGAATCACATCGACATCGGAAAAAACGATTGTGCAAACCTCGGCAGCTTAGTGAATAACCGTATCAGGATTCAAAAAGTTGCAGTAAAATGCACCCGATACCATTCGAGTTCAAACACCCTTAAAATTGGCAAAAACACGAATATTAGTAAATAAACCCCCTTGTTGGGAGCATACAGGACAAACAGAACCTCTGTTTTCCATATCCGAGCTGTTCTTGCAATATAAATTTTCAAAGCTCTGACCACATCCAGAGACTTCGAAGCAGCGAAGGTGTCAGTAGCCACTGGCACCATAATAGGTTGGTTTATATGGAAAGAAGAAACCACCTTCGGAAGAAATTGCTGACGAGTTCTTAACTCAGCCCTATCTTCATGGATGATCCAGTAAGGACTCTTGTGAGACAAGGCCCCTAACTCAGACACCCTCCTTGCGGATGCTAAGGCCAACAGCTTGACCACTTTCCAAGTGAAAAACTTCAACTCTATCTCCTGTAGAGGTTCAAACCAATCCGATTGAAGGAACTGCAACACCACGTTAAGATCCCATGGTGCCACTGGAGGCACAAATGGAGGTTGGATGTGCAGAACCCCTTTCATGAACATCTGAACTACTGGAAGGGAGACCAATTGTTTCTGAAAGAAAACGGATAAGGCCGAAATCTGGACCTTGATTGAACCCAATTGTAGGCACGCATCCACACCCGCCTGCAGAAAATGTCCTAACTCAAACTCTTCCGTAGGAGCCTTCTTGGATTCACACCAAGACACATATTTTCTCCAAATACGGTGGTAATGTTTAGACGTTACTCCTTTCCTGGCCTGAATCAGAGTGGGAATGACTTCTTTGGGAATACCCTTTCGGGCTAGGATCCGGCGCTCAACAGCCATGCCGTCAAACGTAGCCGCGGTACGTCTTAATACATGCATGGCCCCTGCTGCAGCAGGTCCTCACGAAGAGGACGAGGCTGAGGATCTTCTATGAGCAACTCCTGAAGATCTGGGTACCAAGCTCTCCTTGGCCAGTCTGGGACAATGAGGATCGCTCGAACCCTTGTTCTTCTTATGATCTTGAGCACTTTTGGTATTAGTGGAAGTGGAGGAAAGACATACACCGACCGAAACACCCACTGGGCCACAAGTGCATCCACTGCTATTGCTTGAGGGTCTCTCGACCTGAAACAATATCTCTGAAGCTTCTTGTTGAGACGAGATGCCATCATGTCTACTTGAGGAACTCCCCAAAGACCTGACACCTTTGCGAAGACTTCTTGGTGGAGGCCCCATTCTCCTGGATGGAGATCGTGTCTGCTTCCCAGATGTGCACTCCCGGAATGAAAATTGCCAACAGAGCTCCTGCATGTCTTTCTGCCCAGAGGAGGATCTTTGTCACCTCTGCCATCGCCGCTCTGCTTTTCGTTCCACCCTGACGGTTTATGTACACGACTGCTGTTACATTGTCCGACTGGATCTGTACGGGTTGATCTTGAAGATGATGCCCCACTTGTAGAAGGCTGTGGTAAATGGCTCTCAACTCCAGAACGTTTATGTGAAGACAGGTTTCCTGACTTGACACATCTTCCTTGGAAGCTTTCCCCCTGTGTGACTGCATCCCAGCCCCGGAGACTTGCATCCGTGGTTAATAGGACCCAGTCCTGAATCCCGAACCTGCATCCCTCTAGTAGGTGAGAACTGTGTAGCCACCACAGGAGCGAAATTCTGGCTTTGAATGACAGGATTATCTTCCGGTGCATGTGTAGATGGGATCCGGACCACTTGTCCAACAGGTCCCACTGGAATACTCTGGCATGGAATCGGCCAAACTGTATGGCTTCGTAGGCCACTACCATCTTTCCCAACAACCGAATGCACTGATGAATCGACACTCTTGTTGGTTTCAGAATTTGTTTGACCAATCTCTGGATTTCTAGAGCCTTTTCTACTGGAAGAAATACCCTCTGTACTTCTGTGTCCAGTATCATCCCCAGAAAGGACAATCTTGTCGTCAGTTCCAACTGTGACTTTGGAAAATTTATGATCCAACCGTGTTGTTGAAGTACTGTCAGGGAGAGTGCAATATTCTGCACCAACTTTTCCCTGGACCTCGCTTTTATCAGGAGATCGTCCAGGTAAGGAATTATATTGACTCCCTTCTGTCGAAGGAGGACCATCATCTCCGCCATCACCTTGGTGAACACCCTCGGTGCCGTGGAAAGTCCAAACGGCAACAACTGAAATTGGTAATGACACTCCTGTATCGCAAATCTCAGATAAGCTTGATGTGGAGGATAAATGGGAACATGTAAGTAGGCATCCTTTATGTCCACTGACACCATGAAATCCCCTTCCTCCAGACTGGAAATCACTGCCCTCAGAGATTCCATCTTGAACTTGAACCTTTGCAGGTAGAGATTCAGATTTTTGAGGTTTAGAATCGGTCTGACCGAGCCGTCCAGCTTCGGAACTACAAAGAGGCTTGAATAAAACCCTTCCCCTTGTTGTGACAAGGGAACCAGGACAATGACTTAATCCTGACATAATTTTTGGATTGCTGCAGCTACTACTTCCCTGTCTGAGAGAGAAGCTGGTAAGGTCGATTTGAAAAATCGGCATGGGGGAACGTCTTGAAACTCCAGTTTGTGCCTGTGAGACACAATTTGTAAGATCCACGGGTCCAGGCCAGATTGAACCCAGAACTGACTGAAAAAGTTTCAGACGTGCCCCCACCTGAGCAGACTCCCGCAAGGAAGCCCCAGCGTCATGCTGAAGATTTGGCAGAAGCAGGGGTTGATTTCTGCTCCTGTGATCCTGGAGACGCTGCAGACTTTTTTCCTTTTTCACCTTCCCCTACCTGCAAAGAAAGGGGAACCTTTTCCCTTTTTGTATTTATTGGGCCGAAAGGACTGCATCTGAGAGTGATGTGTCCTTTTCGCCGGCGCAGGAGCATGAGGCAAGAATGTCGACTTACCTGTGGTAGCCGCAGAAACGAAAGCATCCAGCCCATCTCCAAACAAGGCCTCACTTTTATACGGGAGAGCCTCCATATTCCTTTTGGAATCTGCGGCAGCATTCCATTGGCGAATCCACAACGCCCTCCTTGCCGAGGAGAATCTCATTTCTATCTATTGTGTCAATGTCTGATGACAAGTTTTCTGACCACTTTTCAATAGCACTACTCACCCACGCACAGGCAATGGTAGGCCTGAGCAGTGTCCCATTGGCCATATAAAAAGATTTTAACGTAGTCTCTAACTTGCGGTCTGCCGGCTCCTTTAGGGAAGCCGTCCCAGGCACAGGGAGAATCACCTTTTTGTTAATCGTGACAGGGCACTGTCTAAAACGAGGGGTGACTCCCACCTTTTCCTGTCCTCTGCCGGGAAAGGATAAGCAACCTGAATTCTTTTGGGAATCTGAAATTTCTTTTCAGGGTTTACCCAGACTCCCTCAAAGAGAGTGTTCAGCTCATGAGATGGAGGAAAAGTTACGTTAATCTTCTTTTCTTTATAAAAGTAAACCTTCTCCTGAGGTAAAGGAGGGGGCTCTGTAACTTCTAAGACCTCCTTTATAGCAACAATCATGTACTGAATGTTTTTCGCTAATTTTGGATCTATTCCCCTGGAATCACTAGTGTCGACACAGGAATCAGAGTCCGTGTCGGTACCAGTTTGTACAACTTGTGCAAATTACCTTTTATGTGACCCGGAGGGGTACCCTGTGGATGAAAAGGCAGAACTATTAAAAATCATATCTTCCACGGATTTTCTCCAGGTTTCTGCATGAGACTCAGACTTATCCAATCTCTTACCGATATGATTCACACTATCACGTCATTCTTTCACCCATTCAGGCTCGTGGTGTGCCGGCAGCGCCACCACATTACAACTCTGTGTCCCTAAAATGGCTCCCTCAGGGGAAGAGCTCCCTGCCTCAGACATGTCACACACCTGCACAAACACACCACAGACACACCGGGACTTATAGGGGACAGACCCACAGTAAAATCTGTCAGAGGTACACAGAGAAGATTTGCCAGTACACAACTCAGCGCTAGTTATAAAATCCCTGTGTAATATAAAATGTCCACAGAGACCTGTAGCGCTTTTATAATGCCAAATTTACAATACAGCACCAATTTACACTGCGCCTCCCCTTATTTGCCCCCTGATACTTGGTTCAGAAGTGGAGGAGGACCAGCGTTTTCTTCCCCTGCAGCTTGCTTGGAGAAAATGGTGCTGAGCAATGTGCTGGCTGACTGAGGAGGAAGCCCCGCCCCCTGTAATGGCGCGTTTCCCCTCAGACTTTTTCACGGAAATATTTATACTGGCGGGGGTGTAGGCTCTTGCCACGGCCCAATATGCTACTTATTGCCTGTTAGAGTAGGTTTTCATGCTGCCCATGGCGCCCTGCACCCTGCTGTGCGCTGTGTATGGGTAGCAAGGGCGCGCAGCGTTCCCACTCGCTGCGCAGTACCTTGAGCCATCACGATGACCGGAGGTCCCCCTTGCAGATCTCCGGTTCTAATACTCACGCGTCTTCTGACTTCTGGCTCTGTTAGGGGGGTGACGGCGTGCTGTGGGAGTGAGCGCATAGCAGCAGCTAGTGTTCAGTACCCTTCAGGAGCTAATGGTGTCCTGTCAGCAAGAAGCAGAGCCATGAAACTCTTAAGTTGATTCTTACTTCTTCCCCCTAAGTCCCACAAAGCAGGGAGACTATTGCCAGCAGTCTCCCTGAAAATAAAAAACCTAACATAAAGTCTTTCAGTGAAACTCAGTAGAGCTCCACTGTAGTGCGAGCAGTCTGCCTGGGCACATTTTCTAAACTGAGGTCTGGAGGAGGGGCATAGAGGAAGGAGCCAGTTCACACTCTGGAAAAGTCTTAAAGTGCCCATGGCTCCTGCGGAACCGTCTATACCCCATGGTACTGAAGTGGACCCCAGCATCCTCTAGGACGTATGAGAAAATAGATTACCATTGGGTTTTAGGAGTTAACCAATGAATGTTGTGGAGTTTAATTATGTTTTATATGGAAAAAGTGGCATTCACATTTATCAGTAGCTGCCAAGACACTTATGAATCAACAATATAATATTATGTACTGTGACTTTAGCATTAACTGCTAACACTGGGCCTGATTGAGATGCAGATGCTTCAGTAACTGCAATCGCAGCTGCTATTCCGTATGCAGTTTAATGCATGAAAATATGCTAATGCTGAATCCACCTGGAGATTTACTGAGACGCCCTGCAGCGGCCTTGCTAATATCCTTCGCTAATGGACCAGAGTAACTGAGTAACTATGGTCACGCGGTATGGCCGCAGGAACTGGGAGATGTAGGCAGAGACACATTCTGCAAAGGGACACAACGCATCTGCATTTTTGCCACCACTCCCCGTTACTTCCCACAAACAGCGTTTATTTGTGAGTATTTCATTGCTGTGGGCGTCCTCGCCATATGCGCAGTGCGATCATGACACATGCAAAGTCGGACGATTATCGTTTCACTACGTTATTGACCTTGCATCCACATCTGAATCAGGCCCACTGTCAAGCCGCTATCATTATGTAAAAGCATACACACAAGTACATCTTGAAATGGGGTTGGGTATGGAATACCGGCAGTGAGTGTGCCAGCCGGAGCCACACTGCTTAAAATCCCGACAGGTGCGCTCAACTAAACTACCACTCCCGGCAGCTTAACCCTAAACGTCCCCCAGCAGCCTAGCCCGAACCCTCCCCGGCCAGGGTTCTGCCCCTTGAAATGCATGTGTACAATGGGGGTCATTCCGAGTTGTTCGCTCGCAAGCTGCTTTTAGCAGCTTTGCACGCGCTAAGCCGCCGCCTACTGGGAGTGAATCTTAGCTTATCAAAATTGCGAACGAAAGATTAGCAGAATTGCGAATAGACACTTCTTAGCAGTTTCTGAGTAGCTCCACACTTACTCGGCATCTGCGATCAGTTCAGTCAGTTTCGTTCCTGGTTTGACGTCACAAACACACCCAGCGTTCGCCCAGACACTCCTCCGTTTCTCCAGCCACTCCCGCGTTTTTCCCAGAAACGGTAGCGTTTTTTCACACACACCCATAAAACGGCCAGTTTCCGCCCAGAAACACCCACTTCCTGTCAATCACATTACGATCACCAGAACGAAGAAAAAACCTCGTAATGCCGTGAGTAAAATTCCTAACTGCATAGCAAATTTACTTGGCGCAGTCGCAGTGCGAACATTGCGCATGCGCATTAGCGACTAATCGCTCCGTTGCGAGAAAAAAATAACGAGCGAACAACTCGGAATGACCCCCAATATGTGGAGTTGGTGACAAAAGGTTTTTTTCTTACTTATGTCTTTTTCAGCATACTGCATGTTTGGTGTGCAAATGAGTCCAACTACATACTGTATGTTTTCCCATTTATCATATTTGATTTAACAACAGTAACCTTTTTATGCAGACTACAGTAAAGAAATGTAAAATATATTTTCTTATTATTTATCAGCTGAAACATCAGTTGAAAGATTTATTCTAGACAAAATTTGGGTTGTGGATAAAAAGCGCTGTTCAAGATCACAGGTAACTTTGATGTATGTTCTCTTGGAAAGGTTTCGATTTGTTAAGCTGCAGCTTTGAAAACTGTTAGGTTATACTGTTTCCATAACACATACTGCACATAAGGTATATATCCATCTTGCCCTAAAAAAGTCTACAAAATACAAGTTTCTGCAGATGTCTCTAGAGCAACTTTTTGTGCATTTGGTATTGCAGTAGTCTACACTATGTAGACAAAAGTGATTGGCCAGCTCAGAGTCCAGATCTAAATCCAACTGAGAACCTCTGGGACGAATTGGAACGACGTGTGCATTCTACACCAACACGACCTTCTTCAGTGTCACAATTGGGGGTCTATTCATGAAAGAGTGGAGAAGTGAACCTGTTGAGAAGTTGCCAATTGCAACCAATCAGCTGCTCCGTACACTTGAATAGTATGCACATTATAAATGTTACTTCAATGCTGATTGGTTGCCACGGGCAACTTCTCCACTGACTCACTTCTCCACACTTTTCACTGTCTATTCATGCTTCATGAATAGACCCCTTGGTCACTGTACTTAAGGCAGAATGGCAAAACATACCGCCTGCTGTTGTCCAGAAATTTATGGACAGTTTGCACGTGGTCGACCTACACCCCCAAGCAAAAAATGTTTTACCTACCCTGGAACCTGTAAACCCATCACCCATCTGCCTTTGTTATGTGACACATACTGTATATTGCTCTCAGAAATAAGAAAAGAAGACAAATGAGTTGACCTACTTGAGCAGTCCTCCAGAGAGCAGAGCGACGTCTCCTTCCTACTGTCACTGCAGAGAGGGTTTACAGGTGACGCAGACAGGCAGGTTCTATATCGTTCCCTCTGACCATCTCCACACGTGGCACTGCAAGGGCTCCATGGCTGCCACAGGCTCCACGTCTCTAGCAAAAATAATTCACCATGTGTTTTCATAAACGTGATTACAGTCAAACTTTACTTCCTTCAGTTTTTAATTATGGGTCAATTTAGAAAAAAAAATGAAGTGCAATAGGCGGATATTATTATTATTATTATTACTTTCCTGTAAGTGTAAGGGGAGTGTTTAAATGCCTGCGTACAACATGGCTTTGCTGCATATGGACTGCACTAATGTATGTCCATAAGAGCTTAACTATTTTTTACTCCGTCTCTCCACTCTCAGGACCTCATTCAGCAAGGATTGCAGTTTCTGCTAGAAAGCAGTTGATGCGATCAAATCGTTGCCGCCCAGAAATAGAGAGAAAATGGCCACTGCAGAAATTGTGAATGCATCGCACTGCGCGTTCTGATCACAAAACCATATGTAATTACCGGAACATCAAAGATTTGTCCTATCTGCACCAAGCAAGGTCATCCACAATTCTGATGACGCAAGAAGCTGGAAGTGGTCATCGCCGACGTCAGAGGCCGTCCTTAAAAACGCTAGAGCACGCCTGCATTTTTTCAGACACACCCAGAAAACGACAGGTTTCTGCCCAGAAATGCCGGCTTCCTGTCAGTCAAACAGCGTCTGCATTGCGATTATGATCTGTACGCAATTTATTTAGCTATTTCCCCTCGCGTATGCGCAGTCGTTCGATAATCGGCTGGATTGCGATTCTCAAGTTTTGCAATACAACCTGAATAAGGTCCTCAGAGGGGTAAATTTACTAAGGTGGGAGTTTTTATCTAGCTGCTTCTAGAAGATAGAATCTGATTGGTTGCTATGGGCAATGGGGGTCATTCCGAGTTGATCGCTCGCTGCTGATTTTCGCAGCACAGCTATCAGGTGAAAAAACTGCATTTATGCGCATGCGTATGGGCCGCAATGCGCATGCACGACGTACGGGTACAAAGCTCTTTGTGGTTGTGCTCAGGTTCTAGCAAAGTTTTCAGTCGCACTGACGGTCGCAAGAAGATTGGCAGGAAGGGGGCGTTTCTGGGTGTCAACTGACCGTTTTCAGGGAGTGTTTGCAAAATCGCAGGTGTGTCAGAAAAAACGCAGGCGTGGCTTGGCGTTCGCTGGGCGGGTGTCTGACGTCAAATCTGGACACGAATAGGCTGAAGTGATCGCAAGCGCTGAGTAGGTTCAGAGCTACTCTGAAACTGCACAAACTGTTTTTGCAGAGTTCGTCTGCACAAGTGTTCGCACTTCTGCTAAGCTAAAACACACTCCCCAGTGGGCGGCGGCATAGTGTTTGCATGGCTGCTAAAAACTGCTAGCGAGTGATCAACTCGGAATGACCCCCAATATCACCAGTTCAAAAAAACTGTCACCTTAGTAAATTTACCCCATCTACTTCTGTGTAATGAAGAGGGTGATTAATAACATTTTGTGCAGTTAATGCAACAGTAAATAGATCAATACCTAATAGGAAGTTTTATTCAGAAGAACAAACATCTTGGAAATTAAGTTTACAATACGACCTTACGCTCTTT
Organism: Pseudophryne corroboree; assembly: GCF_028390025.1. Lineage (NCBI taxonomy): Eukaryota > Metazoa > Chordata > Amphibia > Anura > Myobatrachidae > Pseudophryne > Pseudophryne corroboree. The sequence goes on from NC_086445.1 coordinate 161,656,091, forward strand.
GTTTGAAGGGCGTGACATGGGCTATCGGGGATCCAGTCTTTAGGTCGACAGTAAGTAGGTTGACAAGGTTTCTAGGTCGACAGGGACTCTAGGCCGACATGTTCTAGGTCGACATTACAAAAGGTCAACATGAGTTTTTCACATTTTTTTTCTTCATTTTTTGAACTTTTTCATAATTTACGATCCACGTGGACTACAATTGGTAACGGTAACCTGTGCCGATCGCAGCAGTAGCAGAGCGAAGCACCTTGCCAGAGTGAGCCATGCAAGGGGACACGGCGTACTAATTGGGGTTCCCGGTCACTGTACGGAGAAAACGACACCAAAAAAGTAAAAAAATCATATCGACCTTTTCTCATGTCGACCTGGGCCATTATTTACTAAGAATCCGAGTTTGTCCGATTTGTGTTTTTTTTTCTAAGTCCCAATCCGGGAATTCACTAAGCACCAATCTCGGCAGTGTTTGGACTATTCGTAATGGTTTGAATGACAACGTTCACAAATACGAATGAATAGACCATCGGTCAAACGCAGCCGTTATTTCATAGAATACGGGCATTCACTATTCATTCGTATTTGGGTGTTAGTTTCTGAGTGCTCAAGTGCAGGTCTGTTTTTTTTCGATTCGTTAAAAAAAGCAGCAATAAAATAGACCTGCTTTTTCCAGTCAAGTTTGGATAACCATGCATGGATCAGTGAGATCTGTGCATGGTTATCTATGGGAAAGGGTCTGTTTAGTGTAAAATCTGAAAAAAAAATTGCGTGGGGTCCCCCCTCCTAAGCACAACCAGCCTCGGGCTCTTTGAGCCGGTCCTGGTTGAAAAAATATGGGGAAAAAAGACAGGGGTTCCCCCATATTTAATCAACCAGCACCGGGTTCTACGCCTGGTCCTGGTTCCAAAAATACGGGGGACAAAAAGCGTAGGGGTCCCCCGTATTTTTGAAACCAGCACCGGGCTCCACTAGCTGGGGAGATAATGCCACAGCCGGGGGACACTTTGATATTGGTCCCTGCGGCCGTGCCATTAAACCCCAACTAGTCACCCCTGGCCGGGGTACCCTGGAGGAGTGGGGACCCCTTCAATCAAGGGGTCCCCCCCCTCCAGCCACCCAAGGGCCAGGGGTGAAGCCCGAGGCTGTCCCCCCCATCCAAGGGTGGCGGATGGGGGGCTGATAGCCTTGTAAGAAATGGTGAATATTGTTTTTAGTAGCAGTACTACAAGTCCCAGCAAGCCTCCCCCGCAAGCTGGTACTTGGAGAACCACAAGTACCAGCATGCGGTGGAAAACCGGGCCCGCTGGTACCTGTAGTACTACTACTAAAAAAAATACCCCAATAAAAACAGGACACACACACCGTGACAGTACAACTTTATTACATACATGCACACCAACATACACCAACATACACACATACTTACCTATGTTCCCACGAGGCTCGGTCCTCTTCTCCATGTAGAATCCTAGGGGTACCTGTGTGCTTAGGAGGGGGGACCCCACGCAATTTTTTTCAGATTTTTTGAGACTTTAATCAACTTTTTAAGGTACACAATGAAGCCCTGCACGGATCTCACAGATCCGGCCGGGATTCCTTGTGTTTTTTCAGGCAGTGTTTTACTCATCACTCCCGTAAAACACTGCCTGATATTACGAATCACATCGAAAAAAACGATTGTGCAAAACTCGGCAGCTTAGTGAATGATCGTATCAGGATTCAAAAAGTTGCAGTAAAATACACCCGATACCATTCGAGTTCAAACACCCTTCAAAACGGCCAAAACACGAATCTTTGTAAATATACCCCCTAGAGTCCAAGTCGACCTACTAACTGTTGACCAATAGTGGTCGACCTAGACACTGTCGACTTAAGTCTAATCTACCTGACACAGCACACCCCGGCTATTATAGTGGCAGAATTTCCACTTACAGACAGTTATACCATTGTTAGGGTTCATCAGTGAAGGATAGGAGATTTCTGCTCAGCGTGTGGAACGTTAGAGACAGCTTTGGTAAAACAATGAAGAGAGTCAGGCAGAGTTTTCTTTATACACACCTATTTCTCTCCGGATCTCCACGCACTGCTTGGCACTTGGAACCGAATAACTAGTGCTGCCACTCGAAGACATCAAGAACTCGAAACAGTACTTGTTCTTCCCAATCTCAAATAAGCTGCAGTTAAACCGAGAGTTCTTCTCTCCTTTCTGTATAATGTTTTCTGCTAACGTTGTGACACTTTCACCTGGGCTCCTTGGTGACTCTTTGTAGACAATCATTTTTCCCTCAATGTAATTACACGGAGGGGCTGTAATTTGAACTGCCATTGAGGAATCACATTTTTTTTCTGCGACTGTTACCAGCTTATATTTAAAGGTCTTGAGAAGATCAACAGGTCCAGTGTAAGCGATCACGGACTCAGAAAGCATGGGCTTCAGAAACACGGTGATAAAGGCTTCAGGTCGCACGGATGCACATTCAAACTCTACCCACTGTGATGCGGACAACGGAACGTCCTTATACGTTTTATACAGCATAAATCTATCGTTGCTTGGTTCCTCCGCTTCTTGAAAGCTGTGCGTGTGTTCTACCTCCAGTGAAAACCTAGGTTCCTGACCGGGAAAGCCCGAGCACAACTGTTCGTTGGTGAAGACCCCGACCTGGAAGGATCTCAGCATATCTCTTGATGTCCTGTTCAGATCAATGTGAAACGTTGGCCAGGTGACATTTAGTTTGCTGCTGGTAATGTGGACCACACTATCATTTCCACTCTCAATTTGCATTTCAAATTGGTAGACTCCAGTTGAGAGAAAATGGAAACACTCAAATTCTAGGTACCCTTGTGACTGGTTTGCAGGTAGCTCTTTGCTTGTAACGGTTTGGTTGCTTTTAACGTCCAGCAGAATTACAGACACATTTGATGATATACTGGCATTGCCCAGGGTGTAATAATCCACATATACAGGGGCTTTGCTTAAGGCCGTGTGATGAGTTTTCCTCAGGTGGAGATAGCCAAACTCGCTAAACACTGTGGGGAAAAAAAAAAAGAAAGGATGGTTGGAAAAAGCCCCACATCACAACCGGACAGTGGTGGTACTGGCAAGCTGTACATCTGATCCTACCACATGACAGGCCGGACAGTGGTGGTATTGGCACGCTGTACATCTGTCCCTTGCACATCATAGGCCAGACACTGGTGGTACTGGCAAGCTGTACATCTGACCCTAGCACATTACAGGTGGGACAGTGGTGGTATTGGCAAGCTGTACATCTGATCCTAGCACATCACATGCTGGACAGTGGTGGTACCGGCAAGCTGTACATCTGACCCTAGCACATGACAGGCCGGACAGCGGTGGTACCGGCAAGATGCACATCTGACACTAGCACATCACATGTTGGATAGTGGTGGTACTAGCAAGCTGTACATCTGATCCTAGCACATCACATGCTGGACAGTGGTGGTGCTGGCAAGTTGTACATCTGACCCTAGCACATCACAGGCGGGATAGTGGTGGTACTGGCAAGTTGTACATCTGATCCTAGCACATGACAAGCCGGATAGTGGTGGTACTGGCAAGCTGTACATCTGCCCCTAGCACATTACAGGTGGGATATTGGTGATACTGCAAGCTGTACATCTGACTCTAGCACATCACATGCTGGACAGTGGTGGTACTGGCAAGCTGTACATCTGACCCTAGCACATGACAGGCCGGACAGTGGTGGTACTGTCAAGATGTACATCTGACCCTAGCACATGACAGGCCGGACAGTGGTGGTATTGGCAAGCTGTACATCTGACACTAGCACATCACAGGTGGGATAGTGGTGATACTGCAAGCTGTACATCTGACTCTAGCACATCACATGCTGGACAGTGGTGGTACTGGCAAGCTGTACATCTGACCCTAGCACATGACAGGCCGGACAGTGGTGGTACTGTCAAGATGTACATCTGACCCTAGCACATGACAGGCCGGACAGTGGTGGTATTGGCAAGCTGTACATCTGACACTAGCACATCACAGGTGGGATAGTGGTGATACTGCAAGCTGTACATCTGACTCTAGCACATCACTGCCAGACAAGCTGTACAACTTACTGAAGCACATCACAGGTGGGACAGTGGTGGTACTGGCAAGCTGAACATCTGACCCTAGACCACCAATCCAAGGCACCCCTGCAAGTGCCTTGAGGTAACCCAGGGTGCCACGGCACACAGCTTGAGAACCACCACATTACAGACTCAATAGTACCATTTTATGGACATACCTAGAAAAAAGCTTGGGGGCATTAAACATGTGTCACCTTTGTCTGTCTGCCCCTCCCCTTGAGAATGTACGACAGCACCAAATCACTCGGCAGCACCAAATCACTCGGCAGCACCAAATCACTCGGCAGCACCAAATCACTCGGTTTTCTGCCACCCTAATACTTATTTCAGTGTCGTCTGCTGATGCAGCTATGTGTATATACCCTGTACTTGTCCTATATTGTCTTGGACTGTAAGTCACTGTTTTCCTGTTTTACTTATTTGTTTATGTACTCTATAATAGGGCACTACGGATCCCTTGTGGCGCCATATAAATAATAATAATATGTTTAAATGCTGTAAGGGTGAAGAACAAAGAAGACAGAAGTAGACAGACCACAGCATAGGATGTTTTTTTTCTTTAACAGCTCAGCACTTACCACAATCCCAGAGAAGAAGCAGCAGCGATATGTAGGTGTAGCCGCTCAGTGACCAGCTCATTCTGCTGATCGCAGTGTGTGTCAGTCCGGGATCAGTCACACATCTTGCCTCCTGTAGGACTGTCACTCTCACAGGCTGATTACCTGGGAATATGCAAATATATACGTCAATAAATTATTACTCCAGTCACACATCATTTCTAGATTGGCCGTATTTTACAGACACCGTAGAAACATTTTAGGCGGTATTGCAAAACTTACATGAGAGATAGGGAAATAAACATCTGAGAATTAAATGGCTGAGGCGTAACTTATGGATACAAGCGAGATAAAGAGCCACAGATATCTTTAGTCTTATTTGTGAGAGCGATCTAGATTCTATTCTGAGGAAGTTTTTGGTATCTTTGCTTAGGAATGTGTGTGTATGTAGAGAACCATTGTTTTGGGGGGGGGGGGGGGGGGGGTAGAAAATGTGAAGATGGAGGAAAACTCTGCAATCCTGCCCTAATACACCCCTTATATCTTGTATCCTCTGCATTAATGTGTTGTTTCAGTGGGTTTGGTATGATTTACCGGCGGACGGACGGCTGTATACCGACAGTATGCCGGCAGAGTCCCCTTGCTGTGCTCGCCACGCTGCGGGCTTGGTTGCTTACTACACTCGCCACAGGTTCTGTTCCCACTCTATAGGTGTTGTGGACACCCACGAGTGGGCATAGTCCTGTTTGGCCAGTATTCCGGCTGCCGGCATTGCAAGCTAGCGGGATTCCTGCATCGGTATCCTGACCACCCTGGATCCCGTCTGCTGGTATCTTAAACATATACCATTTCAGTAATTGGTCTACTTAAAGCATTAATTAAATGAACAATATATTGGGGACAAAAACAGATAAAATGTGAGCTACGAAACTCAAGCCTAGACTAAAATATGAACACTGATTGCTTGTAAATGGGTCTAATCAACATGAAGGAATGTGATAATGAACATTCTGTACAGAATGTCCTCACAGCATTCACCTGCAGTCTAATTCTGCCATCAGAAGGGCAAAATGATATCGGACTATGTGGCTCACATATGTACTGTATTTGACCTGTAGGGATCCAGCAAAACCTCTCCGAATTCGCTGGTCACCATTGCAGAGTATTGCCATTCTGAGATGGAGTTAGCCAGTGGCGAAAAAGGTGGGTGTTTTCTCAGCTTGTTAAATTGACTCAATCTGTTGCCCCTATAGAGGTCTATGGGAACAGTGATGAATGTTGGATAGATAGGTACTGCAGGATAAATCAGGGAGAGCTCCGTGAGTAGCTCAGATAGAGGTATATGGAAATGGTGATAGATGTTGCATAGGTCGGTGCCGCAGGATAAATCAGGGATAGCTCAGCGAGTAGTTCAGATAGAGATATATGGAAATGGTGATAGATGTTACGTAGGTCGGTGCCGCAGGATAAATCAGGGAGAGCTCCGTGAGTAGCTCAGATAGAGGTATATGGAAATGGTGATAGATGTTGCATAGGTCGGTGCCGCAGGATAAATCAGGTATAGCTCAGCGAGTAGCTCAGATAGAGGTCTATGGGAATGGCGATAGATGTTGGATAGGTCGGTGCCGCAGGATAAATCAGGGAGAGCTCTGTGAGTAGCTCAGATAGAGGTATATGGAAATGGTGATAGATATTGCATAGGTCGGTGCCGCAGGATAAATCAGGTATAGCTCAGCGAGTAGCTCAGATAGAGGTCTATGGGAATGGCGATAGATGTTGGATAGGTCGGTGCCGCAGGATAAATCAGGGAGAGCTCCGTGAGTAGCTCAGATAGAGGTATATGGAAATGGTGATAGATGTCGCATAGGTCGGTGCCGCAGGATAAATCAGGGATAGCTCAGCAAGTAGCTCAGATAAGCCATTCTCCAGAGATTATAGCAGAGAAAGGGTTTGTGTTGGCTTCTTAAGTAGACCCCTAAGGGACCTAAGTACAGATTCAGACTGATCCACAGGGGTACCAACAGGGCCGGTGCAAGGTTTCCCGGGACCCTAGGCAAAACTTCTACCTACTGCCCCTTACCCGTACCCAACCTTCAGGTGAAAAGCATGCTGCTGCTCTCCCCCACCCCCAGTCTGTTGCATGGCTGCTCTCTTTTCCCCATCTCCCCAGTCTGTGTGGGTGCCTGCTGCTCTCAGCCTCTCCCCCCCCTCCCCCACTCTGTTAGATGTCTGCTATTCTATGCTCTCCACCATCTGTGTGCACATTGGTGCTCATACCCCCAGACTGGGTGCATGCCTGCTGCTCATCTCCACCCCCACCTCCCCTTTCTGACTGTTGCACTCCCCCTCTTTCCTTATCAAATGCAGAGAGTGCACTGTGCAGCCACCTTACCTGCAGGCTGCGATGCAGAGTTGAGACTGAGTAGACTGTGAAAGAACCTGGAATGAAGAGCAGCGCCGCATGTTATCCCTGACCAAGACTCCAGGAGCTGTCAAAGTTACTGCCTATGCCGGAGCTGGAGGCTGCAATACGAGAGCTTGGCAGTCGCTGCTACTGTAAGATATGAGTGCCGGGGGTATTGCGACGCCTGTGGGAGGTAGGACCATGCTACCTTTTTCAGGCATCTGCAGCAGGCCGCCCCCTCAGGTCCCGGCGCCCCTAGGCAGCTGCCTAAAGCTGCCTAGTGGAAGCTCCGGCCCTGGGTACCAAGGAAACCACCGGTAGGCCCCAGTGCCTGAGGGCCCAATCCTTCCTCTAGGGATCAGGTTCAAGACTGTGCACTTGTATTATACATTGTAGATATGTTGGCCACACCCCCTTTGTAGGATGACCACACCCCTAAGTATAAGCCCCTATCACTGCATTCCCCCGGTGGGCCCATCATGCCCCAGTCCGACACTGCCTAAGTATCAATAATCACAGCAGTACCATGATTATTAACATTCTGTCTCGTGAAAAGTTACAGTAGTTCTTTTCGGTCATCAAATGTAGAATTGTTTATCATTCTAACCTCTTAACAATGGAAGTATCAGTCTGTCAGAGCACTACGGCATACTGTACCTAGATCACAGGCAAGATGGAAGAACCAGTAAACACCAGAAAATATTTTGATCATATACAGGGGGAGATTCAATTGTTTGAAAAGTCAGTTGGGTGTCTGTTTTTTCCTATCTAATAGACAGGGAAAAAACAGACACCCAACCGACTTTTCAAACATTTGAATTCCCCCCACAGTGTCTTGTCTAATACTTTAGTAGTAAACTATATTTAAGTTCCTGGGAACTTAGGCCATTCTATAGAGTGCTTTGGCTTTATTTATTTTGTTAAAGAACATGTACAGCAGCATAAATCTTCCTTGCTATTTATGTATTCAAAGAATTCCATTAATAAATTCCATAAATTGCAATATCTGGATTATTTTCAAAGCCTGGTAGAAGATTATATAGCCTCAGAGATCATTTTCTGTAACAGCACCTGGTAGGGGGTAGGTGTGTTTTGTCTGCCCCTAAATGGACAGTCTAATTAGCAGTCATGATTATAGGCCAATGTTAAATTGTGTGGTCATGTATAATGTACGATGGGCGGTTTGTGTTAGGTACAGACATGTACTGTAAGTAGAATACTCTACTCTAGGGAAATCCACATGAACACAGGGATGATTTAGTACTTCATAAGGCCAGCATCCTCCTTGAAATCAAAACTGTAGGCACCAGAACCAAGATAACAGTGCCAACCACTGTGCTACCGTGCCAACTAATAACAAATATGTATCCTGGGGAAAATATGCACAGACTTGTGTTCAGTCAGAAAGCATCAAGAAAGAGTACAACACGCAGAAGACACTCTATAAATCACATGCCACATAAAATCTAACAGCTCTGTTGTGGAAACGTACAAATACAAATTCTCTCTCATATATCATTTTCCCAGTAGCTGTATTTGTGAATTATTTAATTAAGAAAATAAATAAATAAATAATAATAATCATACATACATACTCAAAGCTGTCACTGCTGAAATGTTAAATCATGCAGTATCTTACATGTACATGTTGTAACGTGTATGGTTAATAAACCTTTAATAAGGTTGTAAAAACACCAGATAAAGGCCATAAACAATACGAAACGGACAAAATGCAGCAATATAGCAAACACATAATATATATAAAAAATTCTTGCAAATTCTGCAAAAAGTAATTATGAAAAGCAGCAAAGTGTAGTAACACCTTTATAGCTCTGCTATGTAAAAAAGAAATAAATATGGATTTGCATTTAAATAATCTCATACAGTAGGACTAACTTGCATTTAGGTGCAATGTTTGCACTGAAGCTTACCAACCAACCAACCAACCAACAAACCAACCGCAAGTAGCTTTTAACTGTCTAGCAGAGGTACCGTAAGACAGCAAAAATAATTGGTTGCTATGGTTTAGGGCAAATTGTGCAATTACAGTACATACTATTTTAGTAAATGATCCTTGTTATTTTCCATTTTTGATGGTTATTTATAAAAGGGAAGAAAAGCGACAGATCACCTTTTTGAAAGTAAACACAACAAATGTCCATACTAGCTTGGAAATAAAAAGCACACTTATGACTGGAATGAAGAAATTTTACTTATTGAAAACCATGTAATTTATAGCTACTAGCAGTGAGGGACGAGCAAGTTTTTACTCGTCAAACCTGTATAAAGAGCAGGAAATTAATCTTACCTCCAGACGATCAGCCAATGAGAAGGTCCTGCTGCATCACACTATCTCTGCCGTCTGTTCGTACAGGGTGAATGCACTCTTCACTCCTCATAATCACCTGCCATACTGCTGCAATGTCCAAGGTGCATGCCGGAGCTATAGGCATCTCCCTGGCACTAGCCTGGCTGCGGCTCTGCTTGTGTAGATAGAAAGATTTGGTTTGCCAGTCTCCCCAGTCACGCTGCTGCTAATACAATCCCCTCCCTGAAGGAAGGGTGGAGAGGGAAAAGGATGGACAACTCCCCTCTCTGCTTCTTTCACAAACTAAGGCAAAAGGGAAATAGAGCAAGATATTTAAGCAGATCCATACACTGTGTGCTGTGGTATAGTGTCAGCAACGCTCAATCCCACAAGGAAATGTAGGAAGGAAATGCATGGAAACAACAGTTTGGAACTTTTGTAAATCAATGTTTGCACCAGGTATGACTAGCCCTATATGTATTGCAGAAAGTTATTATTATTATTACCAGTTATTTATATAGCACACACATATTCCGCAGCACTTTACAGAGAATATTTGGCCATTCACATCAGTCCCTGCCCCAGTGGAGCTTATAATCTATATTCCCGAGCACATTTATACGCGCACATACACACACTAGGGCTTATTTTGCCAGAAGCCAATTAACCTACCAGTATATTTTGCGGTTGTGGGCGTAAACCAGAATACCCAAACGAAACCCACGCAAGTATGGAAGAATATACAAACTCCACACAGTTAGGTCCATGGTGGGAATCGAACCCATGACCTCAGTGCTGTGAGGCAGTAATGCTAACCATTACACGATCCGTACTGCCAAAAAGTTGATTCCACACAAATTATATATGATATAAAATACCATTATACCTAGGGTAAGCAAACAGTTCTGTAAAGATTAATGTTCTGTAACAGTTTGTGTAAAACTCCCAGTGTCCCTATGTACTCCCTCTTTATTGGACCAGATCATTTTTATGATGTACTTTTTGCTGCAGTTTATAATTTGCAGTAATAACATATGTTTACCTTATGAAAATCTGAGAACTTGTACATTTAGCTCATATGTTGCAGATTTTGTTAAAATATGAGTGTTATAATCTTATGAGACACCCATTTATATTAAGATTCACCGCTGAAGAAGTCGGTTCTGATAAAACGTGTTTCCTAAAGGGGAAAAAACGTACTGCCAAGAGCTCACATTTGTATGTGTCATGTAAGGAAGTTTTTACATGTACACACTTTAAACAAATAAACCAAACATAAAGAAGCTGATTATGTCTCCTGTGCGTCTCTGGTGCAAGGGTCTCGTTGTAGAAATGATTTTAAAAAGACATCTTCCCATCCATCCATTCTCTGGTCCAACAAAGAGGGAGTACATACGGACACCGGGAGTTCTACGCAAATTGAAAGATCCACCCGTACAGGAACATTGGGGCAGATGTATTAAGCCTGGATATGGCATAAGGAAGTGATAAACCAGTGATAAGTCCAAGGTGATAAATGCACCAGCCAATCAGCTCCTGTTAATTTACATATTGGAGTTGATTGGCTGGTGCGTTTATCACCTTGCATTTATCACTGGTTTATCACATCCTTATGCCTTCTCCAGGTTAATACATCTGCCCCATTGTACCTGGTAAATACCAAAGCTGTTACTGAACATTCATCTTTACAGAACTGCTAGGGATTCTATCTAATAAAAAAACGTATTGGTCCTGTGCAAAGGACCACTCCCGCGGAAGCAGCCTATTGAATATAACAATATTGATTTTGATTGATTTACGTGATACTTCATTAGCGAAGTTTAGAGGTAAATTTTAATAAATGGGTTGGGCATGAAATCCCAGACGTTGGGATGCCGATGGCTCTCAGGTAAGTGTTGTAGCCCTACCCCACTCCTCCTGCGGCTTAACTCTGCAGCCTGGTCCCCCCACCTCCTCGTAGCCTACCCCTCTCCGGCAGCATTCTCAGCGTTGGGATATGGGCCGCATCCTATACTAGACAAATTTATCTATTAAACTAGTTTAGGTATTTAAGGCAGCCACTCCTTTCTGTCCCATACCATACATGAACTACATCAATCCCTGTAAAAATAATTATTGTTTCCGCACATGTAATCTTAGTTACATCCAGTGGTGGGATTCAGCCGGTTCGCACCGATTCTGCAGAACCGATACCTAATATTAGGGCCTGCCTGCCTGATCAACCGATCATGCTGCAGCCTGGAGCGCAGAATCCTGTGGGGGCGCAGCGAGTGCGGACATCATGCGCACACGGCGCACGGACCTCACCCTGCCACCTGCCATAATACAACCTGCCGCCCCGGTCATTGCTGCCCGCCCCGGTCATTCACTCCTGGGCTGTACTGGTGATGCCGCTGCTTATCGCAGACCCGTGCGATGCTAATATTAGCGGTCGCGGGTCGCCGGCACTGCACCATGTGAGTGACTGTGTCCCCACCCCTGGCTTACAATCCTCGTCACAGCACACGCGATGTGACGTCACGCTGCGAGCCCGCCCCTGTCCTGGCTGTTCTGTGCCAGAGACTGAGTGGAGGAGCAGTGCTGCTCTTCATAGTTCCTAGGCCAGCCAAGGAGGAGATAAGAAAAGAAGATCACTTGAATTCACTTCACATCAGTGTGAGTGTGACCGACTGAGTGTGACCACCTAGTCATACCTAAGTTCTGCTATAATACAGTAACTGTTATGTTAAACTGTGAATAAACACACTTACTAAACAGCAGCTGCATGGGCCATGTAATATTCTGGGCCTGAGGGTAACAATATTGTTCTTATTTGAGTATTAAATGCATGAATTATTAAACTACCTTTCGGGTTATCTTTTGGTATGCTTAAAATGGTCATTAGGACATAGAAACTGTTGTTAATTTATTTGAATCCCACCACTGGTTACATCATGTAACACACTATGCAGTAACAATGCCACTAATGATGAACTTGAAGATCAATTAATCCCAAATACACTTAATATTTTTAACAATTTTCTTTTTAGTTCCTTTTATTAGAAAATAGTCTGATGGGAAGTTAATCGTAATTGCTGATAAACTGTTCCTCAAAACACGTTTGAAATGGTGCATTTCGGCCCCAGTGGCAGGCAGACCCGTGCCTCGGCCCCAGTGGCAGGCAGACCCGTGCCTCGGCCCCAGTGGCAGGCAGACCCGTGCCTCGGCCCCAGTGGCAGGCAGACCCGTGCCTCGGCCCCAGTGGCAGGCAGACCCGTGCCTTGGCCCCAGTGGCAGGCAAAGACCTACCTCTACACTCATACTAAAATATGAATGTAATACATCTATTGACAAAGTATGAACACCTCAAATAGATACTAGCTCAGAACTTTGCAACTAACATGGAATACTTATTTCTAGCCTTTCACTCACAATTCCTACAGAGAGGGTCTAGAAGGCACTGTGAGCACATTCTGATTTAATGCGTGTCTGAGTGACCCTACAACTTGTTGGAAACACTTGACAAGAACGCACATTTCAATCAGTCCTTAAGAATCAATATTTTATAGTCATTGTGTAATGATTAAGCTATAGTGGCTTAGTAAGTGCTTATATTTATTGAAGATAACAAACCAGTACTTAAGAATGTGTATTTTAGAGCGTTTTATTGATTTTGGAATTGTTAAGCACTAGTGGCTTAATAAGAAGACATATCCTAAAGGTCCAAGGAGTTACAACGGTATTAACTAAATGCTGCAAAGTCTATAATGTTCACGATCTGTGATTGTTCATGATTCCTACTGTGCAAACACTCAATCCATTGCTGGAATCAGATGAATACTGTTCTACTAAAGAGCAAAGGGGAAAATACTGTAAAACTATATGATTAAAAAAAAAAAAAAAAATCACACACGGTTCCGAAAAAGGCCCCACAAATAACAAAGTCTGTACATTCTTTTAAAATATGTGCTAATTAGCCTGAATTAGCAGACAGTCTTGTTTTTCGACCTAGAGATCAGACCTCCAGGCGTGGTCTTTTGTTGCAACGTATGACGTAAACATTTTTGGAATAACGTGTAAGAATGCCACATGCAAATTAATTCTAATTTACAATAACCTCCCCAACCCCTTAATTGTACACCCACATCATTTACTTACCATTTATACACATTGCCAGCTTTGCAAAGACAATTCATCAATCAGGAACAGAAGACTAGATAACTATTTTTTTTTATTGACCAGCATTAATAAAATACATTTTACATATCAAATATGTGAAATGCATCAGAGATAAAGGGAACCTATGGTGAGAAGTTTATTCCCACATTACTGTCAATGCATCAGATGACCATGGTTGTAATACAATATATAAATGAGTTTTTTTCTTTTTTTAATGAAAACAATTGACTTTCCCTTACCCTTTAGATACTATACGCATTCATGTAACTAAGATGTGCGCAGTAAGTGGATAAAGAATATAGCAAGTTCTGTTCACAATGTTACACAGAGCATTACTTAGCCTTTCTTCATTGATTTATTAAAACATTATCAGAAATTGTGAGGCCCAGTACAAATGACACATGCAAGCGCCACATAACCTTCTGTACCCAACCTTTCCCTTGCCACATACATTGGATATACAGTAGACATACACCCTGACACAGACATACAGTACAGGTTGAGTATCCCTTATACAAAATGCTTGGGACTAGAAGTATTTTGGATATCGGATTTTTCCGTATTTTGGAATAATTGCATACCATAATGAGATATCATGGTGATGGGACCCAAGTCTAAGCACAGAATGCATTTATGTTTCATATACACCTTATATACACAGCCTGAAGGTAATTTCAGCCAATATTTTTTATAACTTTGTGCATTAAACAAAGTGTGTCTACAGTCACACAATTCATTTATGTTTCATATACACCTTATACACACAGCCTGAAGGTCATTTAATACAATATTTTTAATTACTTTGTGTATTAAAAAAAGTTTGTGTACATTGAGCCATCAGAAAACAAAGTTGTCACTATCTCACTCTCACTCAAAAAATTCTGTATTTCGGAATATTCCGTATTTCGGAATATTTGGATATGGGATACTCAACCTGTATAAACAGGAAGGAGACTGAGAAATGAGAATAGCATGCAGAGTTCAGGAATATGGCCCTATCAGTAAAGTGCAAGCCTATGACATATTAGCGTAACTCTACGTTTGCACATTCTGCTGAAGGGCAGTTGCTCAATAACATCTTAAGCACATCAGTCACGAGGGGATTAACTTCTACCTTACAGTGTGTCTCTGTTACTGACCGAGTTGTACAAGCAACAGCCATTTTACAGGAGACATAAAATACACTGAGATCTTTGTAAATAGCAGAGCAACTATGGCTTCAGAGTTGGAGACATCTGATAGGACAATTGTTCATCAAGTGACACGTAAAAGGAGAAATGATAAATTTAGTGTTTTATCAGATCAAGGCCTCCTGTACAGCTCAGACCCCTTGCAAGAGTACACCCCTGATAGCGGGCGTTTCAATTTAATACATGAAAAATGGACCAACCACATTCTTTAGCCTTTATGCGTGCACTGAACAAATACACAGGAGCTTATTTGCTAACAAGTTACTAAGAGCAATTATATGCTGTAAGCCAACCATGTCGAGGTCAAGACCTCCATAGGGCTACTTTAGGGACTCCAAATATACAGATAGTAAAACAAGGTTAGTAAGCGGAGGCTGCAATACTAAATGATGACCGTGTCAGTAGTACCAGTGTAACACCATATTTCTGACTGGGTTTCCTTTAACCTCTGCAGATATATACGTTATGGTAAGAACGTACCGTTGATAACGGTATTTCTCCTAAGTTCCTTAGTCCACAGGATAACATTGGGATATGATGAAGCGACAGCGTATTTGCACAATCGGTCAAAGCTTTTCAGCCTCCCAGCATGCAACAGGCCCGTCCATATATCCCCGCCTACTGGCTCAGGCAAATCAGTTGGGTTTCAAAAGCTCAAGGCAGGAGCATCATGTAGAGTCCTAATCAGGCGAAATGAACACACATGCACATCCTGCCGTACAAGAAGGAAGAGGTTAGTGAGTAAAAGGATCCTCAAATCAGGTGCATCAGGGTGGGATCTCTGTGGATCCTGTGGACTTAGGAGAAATACAGTTATCAACAGTAAGTTCTTAACATAACGTATATTTCTCCGGCAGGGTCCACAGGTTATCCACAGGATAACATTGGGATTTCCCAAAGGAATTTAGTGGTGGGGACGCTCCTGATTGGACAGGAGAATCCTTCGCCCGAACTCAGCGTCTTGAGAGGCAAAGGTATCCATGGCATAATGTCTAATGAATGTGTTAATGGAAGACTATGTGGCTGCCTTACAGATCTGTTCTGCTGAAGCACCACGTTGTGCTGCCCATGATAGACCTACCTTACGGGTAGAGTGAGCAGAGACATTAGCCGGAACAGGGAGATCAGCGTGAGAATATGCTTCTGAAATAGTCATCCGAAGCCATCAGCAGGCCATCCTCTCTTGTGAAATCCGTAGAGAATGAAGAGAGAATCTGTCTTTCTGACACTGGTACGATACACATAGATACTTAAGGCACGGACCACATCCAGCGATGCATCTCCTGCAGAAAGGCCCGGTACCTGGAAAGCCAGGACTACAATTTCTTTGTTAAGGTGAAATTTAGACACCACCTTGGGAAGATACCCAGATTTAGTTCTGAGAACTGCTCTATCTGGATAAAAGATCAGAAATGGAGGACGACATAACAATGCCCCTAAATCTGACACTCTTCTAGCTGACGCGATGGCCAATAGAAAGAGAACTTTAGCTGTCAACCATTTAAGATTCACTTTGTTAAGTGGTTCAATTGGGGCAACTTGAAGGGCCTTTAGGACTAAACTTAAGTCCCAAGGCACTGTAGGAGGAACAAAAGGAGGTTGAATGCGCAGCATTCCCTGGAAAAAAGTATGCACATCCTGTTAGTTGGCAATTTTCGTTTGGACACTTGCACTCTCAAGGAAGCCACCTTCAAACCTTTATCCATTCCTGCCTGAAGGAATGCTAATACCCAGGAAACTCTGAAAGACCCAGGGTCCATTTTCCGTTCACTGCACCAATGAATATAGGTTTGCCATATTCGGTGATAAATGCGAGCTGAGGAAGGTTTCCTTGCTCTGAGCATTGTTTGAATTACCTGTTGTGAGAATACTCTTGACTTCAGGATAGAGGTCTCAGGAGCCACGCCATCAAAGACAGACAATCCAGATGTCTGTGATAACATGGACTGTGACAGTAGATCTGGACGTTGAGGGAGCAGGAATGGAGCATCCATCGACATTCTCTGCAGATCTGTGTACCAATGTCTTCTGGGCCAAGCCGGAGCTATTAGTATCACTGCGCCCTTTCCTTGCTTTATCTTTCTCACCACCCTGGGTAATAAGGTGGTTGGAGGAAACACATAGGCCAGATGAAAGTCCCATTTCATTGACAGGGCATCCACAAAGATCGCTCTGGGATCCTTTGCTCTTGACACGTATGCGAGAACTTTGTTGTTCTGACGGGACGCCATGAGATCTATCTCTGGCAACCCCCACTTGTCGACTAGGATCTGGAAGACCTCCGGGTGTAGAGCCCATTCGCTTGCCTGAATGGCGTGTCGACTGAGAAAGTCAGCTTCCCAGTTTAGGACTCCCGACCCGAACACTGCAGACAAGGCTGGATGAAGTTCTGCCCACTGTAGTGTAACTTACCTCCTTCATAGGTTTTTGGCTGCGAGTACCTCCCTGATGGTTGAGGTACGCTACTGCCGTTGCATTGTCCGAGTGGATCTGAACTGGTTTTCCCCGAAGGATGTCCTTTGCCTAAATCAGTGCCAGGTATATGGCCCGAAGTTACAATTTGTTTATTGGCAGGCAACCTTCTTCCTTGGTTTATTGCCAAACCTTTCTGACACTGCTCCCCAGCCCTGGAGACTGGCATCTGTTGTCAGAATTTCCCAATCTAATATCCAAAATGTTCTCCCTTTGTCCATATGGGATGTCTGTAGCCACCAGGCTAACACCCTCCTTACTTCCACCGTAAGGACCAAAGTCTGCGTTTTTATCATCTGATGAAACCCATTCCATTTGGATAGGATCAGATGCTACAGAGGCCTTGAGTGGAACTGAGCATACTCCACCATGTTGAATGTTGACACCATCAATCCCATCACACGCATTGCTGCGTGAATGGATACCCTTTGACTGTGTAGCAGCTCCTGAATCCTTGACTGAACTTTGGATATCTTGTTCAGTGGTAAAATTACTCTTTGAAAGAATGAATCCAGTACAGCCCCCAAGTGAGTCATCCGCTGTGACGGAACCAGAGGCGATTTTGCCATATTTATGAGCCACCCATGCTTCTGCAGACACGTTATTGCAACAGGAGCAATTCCTGAGACTGTGTCAGGATTAAAAGATCGTCGAGGTATGGAAAAATTCTTATTCCCTGCTGGCGGAGATAAGCTGCCATTACCACCATAATTTTGGTAAATACTCTGGGGGCTGTGGCTAACCCAAAAGGTAGGGCCTGGAACTGAAAATGCTGTTGGAGGATAGCCAACCTGAGATAGCACTGATGGGAACGAGCATCCTGGATATCCAGAGATACCATATAATCCCCTGGCTCCATGGCCAAAATGGTGGAATGTAAAATCTCCACATGAAACCGAGGTACCCAAATGTATTTGTTCAGCACCTTGAGATTGAGAATGGGCCGGAATGACCCATTTGGTTTCTGAACTAGAAACAGGTTGGAGTAAAACCCCTGTCCTCGTTGTGCAGGAGGAACTGAAATGATTACTCCTGACTGAAGCAATTTCTGAACTGCCTCTTCGTCTCTACCCACGACAGGCTGGTATAAAAAAAACCTTCGAGGAGGGTGCTTCTTAAAGGCAAATGCATAACCTAGAGCTACCGCTTCCTGCACCCAGGCATCTGTTGTAGATTGCTGCCAGATCTGTGCAAACTGAAGAAGGCGGCCCCCAACCCTGGGGTCCCCCAAGTGGAGGCCCGCACATCAGGCTTATGCCTTACTTTCTGTTTTACCAACCGGTCTACTGGTAGCCCAATGCTTTTTAGTCTTACCAGACTTCTTGTATTGGGGCTGTTTGCCATCACTTTTCCCTTTAGCTTTTCCTTGAGACCGAAAGGGCCGAAAAGCTGGAACTTTAGGTTTGAATTTGTATGTGGAAGGAAACTATTTTCTTGGAGTCTGCTTCTGACTCCAAAATATCTGTCAATTCTTTACCAAAACGAATATCTCCAGAAAAGGGCAAAGATTCCAAAACCTTCTTAAATTCTGAATCAGCTTTCCACGTACGTAGCCAAACTGCTCTGCGAGTGGCTATTGTTAAAAGCTGATGCCCTAGAAGCAATTGTACCCACATCCAAAGCTGCTTCTTCCAAGAACATCGCAGCCTGTGTTATATGTGCTACATGGGATTTTTGCTCAATTTTGGCTGTAACTTTGCATCATCGTAATCGACACTGGAATCAGAATCCATGTCGGTATCTGTGTCAACAATTTGGGATAGTGGGCGCTTCTGAGACCCTGACGGCCTCTGCGACATAGGATCAGGCACGGGCTGAGACCCTGACTGTCCTGAGGCTTCAGCTTTTTCCAACCTTTTATGCAAGGGATTAACATTATCATTTAAAACCTTCCACATATCCATCCAATCTGGTGTCGGCGCCGTCGGCGAAAACACCACATTCATTTGCTCCCGCTCTGCTTCCACATAGCCTTCCTCATCAAACATGTCGACACAAGCGTACCGACACACCACACACACACACAGGGAATGCCCTTTTTGAAGACAGTTCCCCCACAAGGCCCTTTGGAGAGACAGAGAGAGTATGCCAGCACACACCCCAGCGCTATAAACCCAGGAATAACACAGTAACTTAATGTTAACCCAGTAGCTGCTGTTATATTGATTTTTGCGCCTAATTATGTGCCCCCCCTCTCTTTTTACCCTCTTACACCGTGTATCTGCAGGGGAGAGCCTGGGAAGCTTCCTCTCAGCGGAGCTGTGGAGAAAAAATGGCGCTGGAGAGTGCTGAGGAAGAAGCCCCGCCCCCTCGACGGCGGGCTTCTGTCCCGCTTAAATATGTATTTTCTTGGCGGGGCTCATACATATATACAGTGCCCAACTGTATATATATATTCACTTTTGCCAAAAAGAGGTCCAAATGCTGCCCAGGGCGCCCCCCCCCCCCCCCCCATGCGCCCTGCACCCTTACAGTGACCGGAGTATGTGAGGTGTGTGGGAGCAATGGCGCACAGCTGCAGTGCTGTGCGTTACCTCAGTGAAGACCGGAGTCTTCTGCCGCCGATTTCGAAGTCTTCTTGCTTCTCATACTCACCCGGCTTCTGTCTTCCGGCTCTGCGAGGGGGACGGCGGCGCGGCTCTGGGATCGGACGACGAGGGTGAGATCCTGTGTACGATCCCTCTGGAGCTAATGGTGTCCAGTAGCCTAAGAAGCAGGACCTAGCTTCAGAGAGTAGGGCTGCTTCTCTCCCCTCTGTCCCACGATGCAGGGAGTCTGTTGCCAGCAGAGCTCCCTGAAAATAAAAAACCTAACAAAATACTTTCTCACAGTACTCAGGAGAGCTCACTGAAAAGCACCCAGCTCGTCCGGGCACAGATTCAAACTGAGGTTTGGAGGAGGGACATAGAGGGAGGAGCCAGAGCACACCAGAATCTAAATTCTTTCTTAAAGTGCCCATGTCTCCTGCGGAGCCCGTCTATTCCCCATGGTCCTTACGGAGTCCCCAGCATCCACTAGGACGTTAGAGAAAACAACAGTAATAGTATACAGACTCATATGCAATAGGCACTTATCTAACTATTCATACTCAAAAGGTAAAGAGAGACTGTATTACCCGTACTCAGTAGAGGGGATACAGGGAGACTCACCCCGCTTCTGGGACCGATCAATACGTTTGCGAACGCTGAGTAGATCCAGACGCTACTAGTGTACACTGCCGCTACATGAACCTATAGTGAACACAGACGCACCAGTCACACAGCTGCCTACGCTGCGACTGGGTCCCCTTCATATACAGCGTCTCAGACGGAAGCGGGAAAACAGTTCATGGCGGGAGATTTGGAGGAATCCAATCATGAACCGGGGAGAGGAGCGACCAAGAGAGCGTCGGACTTCCCACTGTTGACATCAACCCTAGGGATCGCGGCCTCACACTATTCCTGGAGCCTATTGATCCCTAAGGCCTAGCGGTGGTGCACCAGAGGTGGCAGCCGCGTCAGCGACTGTTTGTTAGTCTCCTCCCAAAACAGTGCGGCTGTGTCCGTATTCCCCTTCTAAGCAGAACCGATACCTTACTTTCTACCCGTGCTCCAGCCACAGCCTGGTAACGTCTGCTGGACCAGTTAGTATATCCAACATAGATGCCAGCCGAAACAGCACTGTACTCGTGGGTAAGCGTTGTTGCGACATGGCGGAGAGTTGTTGGAGCGACTCTTTCTAAGGTACGTATAAGACGCTTTTTAGAAAGATCACTCAAGAAAAAAAATAAGAATTTACTCACCGGTAATTCTATTTCTCGTAGTCCGTAGTGGATGCTGGGAACTCCGTAAGGACCATGGGGAATAGACGGGCTCCGCAGGAGACTGGGCACTCTAAAAATAAGAATTTACTTACCGATAATTCTATTTCTCGGAGTCCGTAGTGGATGCTGGGGTTCCTGAAAGGACCATGGGGAATAGCGGCTCCGCAGGAGACAGGGCACAAAAAGTAAAGCTTTCCGATCAGGTGGTGTGCACTGGCTCCTCCCCCTATGACCCTCCTCCAGACTCCAGTTAGGTACTGTGCCCGGACGAGCGTACACAATAAGGGAGGAATTTTGAATCCCGGGTAAGACTCATACCAGCCACACCAATCACACTGTACAACCTGTGATCTGAACCCAGTTAACAGTATGATAACAGCGGAGCCTCTGAAAAGATGGCTCACAACAACAATAACCCGATTTAGTTAGCAATAACTATGTACAAGTATTGCAGATAATCCGCACTTGGGATGGGCGCCCAGCATCCACTACGGACTCCGAGAAATAGAATTATCGGTAAGTAAATTCTTATTTTCTCTATCGTCCTTGTGGATGCTGGGGTTCCTGAAAGGACCATGGGGATTATACCAAAGCTCCCAAACGGGCGGGAGAGTGCGGATGACTCTGCAGCACCGAATGAGAGAACTCCAGGTCCTCTTTTGCCAGGGTATCAAATTTGTAGAATTTTACAAACGTGTTCTCCCCCGACCACGTAGCTGCTCGGCAAAGTTGTAATGCCGAGACCCCTCGGGCAGCCGCCCAAGATGAGCCCACCTTCCTTGTGGAATGGGCCTTAACAGATTTAGACTGTGGCAGGCCTGCCACAGAATGTGCAAGTTGAATTGTGCTACCAATCCCACGAGCAATCGACTGCTTAGAAGCAGAAGCACCCAGCATTGTTGGGTGCATACAGGATAAACAGCAAGTCAGATTTCCTGACTCCAGCCAACCTGGAAACTATATTTTCAGGGCCCTGATAACATCCAGCAACTTGGAGTCCTCCAAGTCCCTAGTAGCCGCAGGTACCACAATAAGCTGGTTCAGGTGAAACGCTGACACCACCTTAAGGAGAAACTGGGGACGAGTCCGCAGCTTTGCTCTGTCCGAATGGACAATCAGATATGGCTTTGTGAGATAAAGCCGCCAATTCTGACACTCGCCTGGCCGAGGCCAGGACCAACAGCATGGTCATTTTCCATGTGAGATATATCAAATCCACAGATTTGAGTTGTTTAAACCAATGTGATTTTTTAGGAATCCCAAAACTACGTTGAGATCGCCCAGTGCCACTGGAGACATCAAAGGGGCTGTATATGCAGTACTCCCTTAACAACTTCTGGACTTCAGGAACTGAAGCCAATTTCTTTCTGGAAGAAAATCAACAGGCCGAAATTTGCACCTTAATGGACCCAATTTGAGACCCATAGACACTCCTGTTTGCAGGAAATGTAGAAATTAACCTAGTTGAAATTCTTCCGTGGAGCCTTCCTGGACTCACACCCTGGCACATATTTTCACCTAAGTGGTGATAATGTTGTGCGGTCACCTCCTTCCTGGCTCTGACCAGCGTAGGGATGACCTCTTCCGGAATGCCTCTTTCCCTTAGGATCCGGCGTTCACCCGCCTTGGCGTCAACGCAGCTGCGGTAAGTCCCGGAACAGACACGGTTCTTGCCGAATCAAGACCCTTCTTAGTATCTCTTGAAGTTCCGGGAACCAAGTCCTTCTTGGCCAAACCGGAGCCACGAGTATAGTTCTTACTCCTCTCCTTCCTATCATTTTCAATACATTGGGTATGAAAAGCAGAGGATGGAACACATACACCGACTGGTACACCGACGGTGTTACCAGAGCGTCCCAGCTATTGCCTGAGTGTCTCTTGACCTGGCGCTTCAGGTGGGACGCCATCATAACCACCTTTGGTCTTTCCCAACGGTTTACAATCATGTGGAAACTTCCAGATTAAGTTTCCACTTTTCCGGGTGGAATTCATTTATGCTGAGGAAATCTTCCCAGTTGCCCACTCCCGGAATGAACACTGCTGACAGTGTTATCACATGATTTTCCGCCCAGCGAAGAATCCTTGCTGTCATTGCCCTCCTGCTTCTTGTGTCGCCCCGTCTGATAACGTGGGCGACCGCCATGATGATGTCCTACTGGATCAGCACCGGTTGACTTTGAAGCAGGAGTCTTCCTAGGCTCAGAGCATTGTAAATTGCCCTTAGCTCCAGTATATTCATGTGGAGAGAAGTCTCCAGACTTGACCACACTTCCTTGGAAATTTTTTCCCTGTGTGACTACTCCCCAGCCTCTCAGGCTGGTATCCGTGGTCCCCAGAACACAGTCCTGAATGCTGAGTGTGCTGCCCTCTAAAAGATGAGCACTCTGCAGCCCCCACAGAAGAGACACCCTTGTCCTTGGAGACAGGATTATCCGCTGATGCATCTGAAAATGCGATCCGGACCATTCGTCCAGCAAATCCCCTGAGATCTGCCGAATGGAATCGCTTCGTAAGAAGCCACCATTTTTCCCAGGACTCCTGTGCATTGATGCACTGATACTTGGCCTGGTTTTAGGAGGTTTCTGACTAGGTCGAATAACTCCTTGGCTTTTTCCTCCCGGAGGAACACCTTTTTCTGGACTATGCCCAGAATCATTCCTAGGAACAGCAGACGTATCGTCGGAAAACAGCTGCGATTCTTGGAATATTTAGAATCCAGTCGTGCTGTCGTAGAACTACTTTAGATAGTGCTCTTCCGACCTCCAACTGTTCTCTGGAACTTGCCCTTTTCAGGATATCGTCCAAGTAAGGGATAATTTAGATGCCTTTTTTCTTTGAAGAAACATCTTTTCGGCCATTACCTTGGTAAAAGGCCCGGGGTGCCGTGGATAATTCAAACGGCATCGTCTGAAACTGATATTGACAGTTCTGTACCACGAACCAGAGGTACCCTTGTTGAGAAGGGCAAATTTGGACATGGAGGTAATCCTTGATGTCCAGGGACACCATATAGTCCCCTTTTTTCCGGTTCGCTATCACTGCTCTGAGTGACTCCATCTCGATTTGAACCTTTTATGTAAGTGTTCAAAGATTTCAGTTTAGACTATGTCTCACCAAGCCGTCTGGCTTCAGTACCACAATATAGTGTGGAAAAATAATACCCTTTTCCTTGTTGTAGGAGGGGTACTTTGATTATCACCTGCTGGATATACAGCTTGTGAATTGTTTCCAATGCTGCCTCCCTGTCGGAGGGAGCCGTTGGTAAAGCAGACTTCAGAAACCTGCGAGGAGAAGATGTCTCGACTCTCCAATCTGTACCCCTGGGATAATACTTGTACTATCTAGGGGTCAACCTGCGAGTGATCCCACTGCGCGCTGAGACTCTTGAGACTACCCCCCCCACCTTGAGTCCGCTTGCACGGCCCCAGCGTCATGCTGAGGACTTGGCAGACGCGGTGGAGGGCTTCTTTTCCTGGGAAGGGGCTGCCTGCTGCAGTCTACTTCCCTTACCTCTATGTCTGGGCAGATATGACTGGCCTTTTGCCTGCATGCCCTCATGGGAAAGGAAGGATTGAGGCTGAAAAGACGGTGTCTTTTTCAGCTGAGATGTAACTTGGGGTAAAAAGGTTGGATTTCCCAGCTGTTGCCGTGGTCCCCAGGTCCGATGGACCGACCCCAACTAACTCCTTCCCTTTATACGGCAATACTTCCATGTGCCGTATGGGATCTGTATCACCTGACCACTGTCGTGTCCATGACATCTTCTGGGTGATATGGACAACGTACTTATCTTGATGCCAGAGAGCAAATATCCCTCTGTGCATCTCACGTACATATATATAGAATGCATCCTATTAAATGCTCTATATGAATAAAATATTTTCAGTCAGGGAATCCGACCAAGCCAACCCAGCACTGCATCTCCAGGCTGATGGCGATCGCTGGTCGCAGTATAACCACCGTATGTGTGTATATACTTTTTAGGATATCTTTTCAGCTTCCTATCAGCTGGCTCCTTGAGGGCGGCCGTATCTGGAGACGGTAACGCCACTTGATAAGCGTGTGAGCGCCTTATCACCCTAAGGGGTGTTTCCCAACGCGCCCTAATTTCTGGCGGGAAAGGGTATAACGCCAATATTTGCTATCGGGGTAACCCCACGCATCATCACACACTTCATTTTATTTTATCTGATTCAGGAAAAACTACAGGTAGTTTTTTCACTCCCACATAATACCCTTTTTTGTGGTACTTGTAGTATCAGAAATATGCAACACCTCCTTCATTGCCCTTAACGTGTGGCCCTAATGAGAAATACGTTTGTTTATTCACCGTCGACACTGGATTCAGTGTCCGTGTCTGTGTCTGTGTCGACCGACTGAGGTAAATGGGCGTTTTTAACGCCCCTGACGGTGTTTCTGAGACGCCTGGACCGGTACTAATAGTTTGTCGGCCGTCTCACGTCGTCAACCGACCTTGCAGCGTGTTGACATTCTCACGTAATTCCCTAAATAAGCCATCCATTCCGGTGTCGACTCCCTAGAGAGTGACATCACCATTACAGGCAATTTCTCCGCCTCCTCACCAACATCGTCCTCATACATGTCGACACACACGTACCGACACACAGCACACACACCGGGAATGCTCTGACAGAGGACAGGACCCACACTAGCCCTTTGGGGAGACAGAGGGAGAGTTTGCCAGCACACACCAAAACGCTATAATTATATAGGGACAACCTTATATAAGTGTTTTCCCTTATAGCATCTTTATATATATCTCAATATCGCCAAAATCAGTGCCCCCCCTCTCTGTTTTAACCCTGTTTCTGTAGTGCAGTGCAGGGGAGAGCCTGGGAGCCTTCTCTCCAGGCTTTCTGTGAGAGAAAATGGCGCTGTGTGCTGAGGAGATAGGCCCCGCCCCTTTTTCGGCAGGCTCGTCTCCCGCTATTTAGTGAATCTTGGCAGGGGTTAAATATCTCCATATAGCCTCTGGGGGCTATATGTGAGGTATTTTTCGCCAAAAAAGGTTTTCATTTGCCTCCCAGGGCGCCCCCCTCCCAGCGCCCTGCACCCTCAGTGACTGCCGTGTGAAGTGTGCTGAGAGGAAAATGGCGCACAGCTGCAGTGCTGTGCGCTACCTTTAGAAGACTGCAGGAGTCTTCAGCCGCCGATTCTGGACCTCTTCTTACTTCAGCATCTGCAAGGGGGCCGGCGGCGCGGCTCCGGTGACCATCCAGGCTGTACCTGTGATCGTCCCTCTGGAGCTGATGTCCAGTAGCCAAGAAGCCAATCCATCCTGCACGCAGGTGAGTTCACTCCTTCTCCCCTAAGTCCCTCGTTGCAGTGATCCTGTTGCCAGCAGGACTCACTGTAAAATAAAAAACCTAAGCTAAACTTTCTCTAAGCAGCTCTTTAGGAGAGCCACCTAGATTGCACCCTTCTCGGCCGGGCACAAAAATCTAACTGGAGTCTGGAGGAGGGTCATAGGGGGAGGAGCCAGTGCACACCACCTGATCGGAAAGCTTTACTTTTTGTGCCCTGTCTCCTGCGGAGCCGCTATTCCCCATGGTCCTTTCAGGAACCCCAGCATCCACAAGGACGATAGAGAAAGAAAGATTAGGTACTATCTGGTGTGCACTGGCTCCTCCCTCTATGCCCCTCCTCCAGACCTTAGTTAAGGAAACTGTGCCCGGAAGAGCTGACACAACAAGGAAAGGATTTGGAATCCAGGGTAAGACTCATACCAGCCACACCAATCACACCGTACAACTTGTGATAACCATACCCAGTTAACAGTATGAACAACAACTGAGCCTCAGTAATAGATGGCTCATAACAATAACTATATACATGTATTGCAGAGAGTCCGCACTTGGGACGGGCGCCCAGCATCCACTACGGACTACGAGAAATAAAATTACCGGTGAGTAAATTCTTATTTTCTCTGACGTCCTAGTGGATGCTGGGAACTCCGTAAGGACCATGGGGATTATACCAAAGCTCCCAAACGGGCGGGAGAGTGCGGATGACTCTGCAGCACCGCATGAGCAAACTCAAGGTCCTCCTCAGCCAGGGTATCAAACTTGTAGAACTTAGCAAACTTGTTTGACCCCGACCAAGTAGCAGCTCGGCAAAGCTGTAAAGCCGAGACCCCTCGGGCAGCCGCCCAAGAAGAGCCCACCTTCCTTGTGGAATGGGCTTTCACCATTTTGGATGCGGCAATCCAGCCGCAGAGTGAACCAGCTGAATCGTGCTATAGATCCAGCGAACAATAGTATGCTTCGAAGCAGGAGCGCCAACCTTGTTGGCTGCATACAGAATAAACAGCGAGTCAGACTTTCTGACTCCCGCCGTTCTGGAAACATAAATTTTCAAAACTCGGACTACGTCCAGCAACTTGGAATCCTCCAAGTCCCTAGTAGCCGCAGGCACCACAATAGGCTGGTTCAAATGAAACGATGATACCACCCCAGGAAGAAATTGGGGACGAGTCCTCAATTCTGCCCTGTCCACATGGAAGATCAGATAAGGGTTTTTACATGACAAAACCGCCAATACTGACACACGCCTAGCCGAAGCTAAGGCCAATAGCATGACCACTTTCCACGTGAGATATTTTAGCTCCATGGTCTTAAGTGGCTCAAACCAGTGGGATTTCAGGAAATCCAACACAACGTTAAGATCCCAAGGTGCCACTGGTGGCACAAAAGGAGGCTGAATATGCAGCACCCCCGGAACAACGTCTGAACATCAGGCAGTGAAGCCAGTTCATTTTTAGAAAAAATGTATAGGGCCGAAATCTTGACCTTTATGGATCCTAATTTTAGGCCCATAGTCACTCCTGACTGTAGGAAGTGCAGGAATCGACCCCGCTGGAATTCCTCTGTAGGGCCTTCCCGGCCTCACACCAAGCAACCTATTTTCGCCATATACAGTGAAAAAGTCTTGCTGTCACGTCTTTCCTAGCCTTTATCAGCGTAGGAATAACTGCATCCGGAATGCCCTTTTCCACTAGGATCCGGCGTTCAACCGCCATGCCGTCAAATGCAGCGGCGGTAAATTTTGGAACAGACAGGGCCCCTGTTGCAACATGTCCTGTCTGAGAGGCAGAAGCCCTGAGTCCTCTGAGAGCATTTCCTGCAGCTCCGGGTACCGAGTCCTTCTTGGCCAATTCGGAGCAAAGAATATTGTTTTCACTCCTCCTTTTATTACAATTCTCAGCCCTTGGGTATGAGAGGAAGAGGAGGGAATACAGAGACCGACTGGAACACCCACGGTGTTACTAGTGCGACCACAGCTATCACCTGAGGGTCCCTTGACCTGGCGTAAAACCTTCTTTTTTTTTTTTAGCTTTTTATTGAGGTGGGACACCATCTAGTCCACCTTAGGCAGTTCCCATCAATTTGCAAACTGCGTGAAGACTTCCTGATGAAGTCCCCACTTTCCCGGGTGGAGGTCGTGCCTGCTGAGGAAGTCTGCTTCCCAGATATCCACTCCCGGAACGAACACTGCTGACAGTGCGCTTACTCGATTTTCCGCCCAGCGAAGAATTCTGGTGGCTTCTACCCCCGCCACCCTGCTCCTTGTGCCGCCTTGGCGGTTTACATGAACCCTTGCGGTCTGACTGGATCAGAACCGGTTGGTCGCGAAGCAGGATCTCCGCTTGACTTAGGGCGTTGTATATGGCCCTTAGTTCCAGGATATTGATATGAAGGCAAGTCAGTTGACTTGACCACAGACCTTGGAAATTTCTTCCCTGTGTAACTGCCCCCCACCCTCGGAGGCTTGCATCCGTGGTCACCAGGATCCAGTCCTGAATGCCGAATCTGCGGCCCTCGAGAAGGTGAGCACTCTGCAGCCACCACAGGAGAGACACCCTGGCCCTGGGGGATAGGGTGATTAACCGATGCATCTGAAGAGGTGATCCGGACCACTTGTCCAGTAAGTCCAATTGGAAGGTCCTCGCATGGAACCTGCCTAAGGGGATGGCCTCGTATGATGCCACCATCCTTCCCAGGACTCGAGTGCAGTGATGCACTGACACCTGTTTTGGTTTTAATAGATTCCTGACCAGTGTCATGAGCTCCTGAGCTCTCTCTATCGGGAGATAAACCCTTTTCTGGTCTGTGTCTAGGATCGTGCCTAGGAGAGGCAGATGAGCTGTAGGAACCAACTGCGACTTTGGAATATATAGAATCCAGCCGTGTTGCCGTTACACTTCCAGAGAAAGTGATACGCTGTTCAGCAACTGCTCTCTTGATCTCGCTTTTATGAGAAGATCGTCCAAGTACGTGATAATAGGGACACCTTGCTTCCGCAGGAGCACAATCATATCCGCCATTACCATGGTGAATATTCTCGGGGCCGTGGAGAGACCAAACGGCAACATCTGAAATTGGTAATGACAATCCCGTACCGCAATTCTGAGGTACGCCTAATGAGGTGGATAAATGGGGACCTGAAGGTATGCATCCCTTATGTCCCGATTCACAATAAAGTCTCCCCCTTTTTAGGCTTGCACTGACCGCTCTTAGCGATTCCATCTTGAACTTGAACCTTCTCAGGTATATGTTCAGGGATTTTTAATTCAATATGGGTCTGACCGAACCGTCTGGTTTCGGGATTACAACATGGTCTAATAATAACACCCTCTTGTTGAAGGAGGGGACCCTTGACCACCACCTGTTAAAGATACAATTTGTGAATTGCAGTTAACACTGGCTCCCTCTTTTGGGGGGAAGCCCGCAGGGCCGTCGGTGAGGGGGCATCTTCTCACAGTCCAGCTTGTATCCCTGAGACACAATATCTATTGCCCAGGGATCGAACAGGGAGTGAACCCACTTGTGGCTGAACTTACGAAGGCGTGTCTCCACCGGGCCTAGCTCCGCCTGTGGAGCCCCAGCGACATTGGTGGATTTTTGTAGGGGCCGGGGAGGACCTGGGAACTAGCTGCCCGGCTCTGACAAGAAAGGACGCACCTCAGACTTTCTTGTTTCTTTATACGAAAGGCTGCATTTAATAATGTCGTGCTTTCTTAGGCTGTGCAGGAATATAAGGCAAACTAGCAGAATTACCAGCTATAGCTGTGGAGACCAGGCCCGAGAACCCTTCTCCACACAATCCTCAGCCTTCCATATGCCTCTTAAGTCGGCATCATCTGTCCAATGCATATTCTACAGGACACGTCAAGCAGAGATCGACATAGCTTTGACTCTAGGACCCAGTATACTCATGTCTCTTTGGGCATGCTTTATAACTATATATCTATCACTTAAGACAGCATCTTTAATATATTTATATTGCATACTAGGGTCTAATCTCTGCTGATAAGGTACCTGTCCACGCTGCCACAGCGCTATAAACCCATGCCAACACAATCGCCGGTCTGGGTCGTATACTAGAATGTGCACGCTATCTGCAGGATCCCTGAGAATAGCAAGTGCTACCGTCTGTGCAAACAGGACACCCCAGGGGAAGATTCTCAACATAACCTGGCCCTAGTGGGGAAAGGATACAGCCTGAGAATTCTCTTGTGGGAAGCTGCCGTCTCTTGTCTGGAAATTCCCGCTCTTTTTCCTCATGAGAGGAGGGAAATTTACCTCAGCATTCTTCCCCTTAAACATGTGTATTCTCGTGTCAGGGACAGATGAGTCATCAGTGATATGCAAATCATCTTTTATTTCAATAATCATATATTGAATACCTTCTAGCCATCTTGGCTGTAACTTTGCATTATCGTAGTCGACAGTGGAGTTAAACTCCATGTCGATACCAGTGTTCGTTATTATGGATAGTGAGCATTGAGAGACTCTGAAAGTCTCTGTGACATAGGGACAGACCAGGGTAGATTTCCTGTCTGTTCCCTAACCTTTTGTGCAAGAAATTCACCTTAGCACTTACACATATCCAAACAGGTGTCGGCGTTGTCGACGGAGACACCCTCTCACACACATATCCGCTCTATCACCTCCTTAGAGG
Source organism: Pseudophryne corroboree (assembly GCF_028390025.1). Taxonomy (NCBI): domain Eukaryota; kingdom Metazoa; phylum Chordata; class Amphibia; order Anura; family Myobatrachidae; genus Pseudophryne; species Pseudophryne corroboree. The sequence continues at coordinate 161,687,073 of NC_086445.1, forward strand.
AGCCTTTTACCTCAGACATGTCGACACACGCGTACCGACACACCACACACACACAGGGGATGCTCTATTTGAGGACAGTTCCCCCACAAGGTCCTTTGGAGAGACAGAGAGAGAGTATGCCAGCACACACCCCAGCGCTATATAACCCAGAGATTACACTACAACTCAGTGTTTACCCAGTAGCTGCTGTATATACAAATTTTGCGCCTAAATTTATGTGCCCCCCTCTCTTTTCACCCTTTGTGTACCAGGATACTGCCGGGGAGAGCCTGGGGAGCTTCCTTCCAGCGGAGCTGTGAAGAGAAAATGGCGCTGGTGTGCTGAGGAAGAAGGCCCGGCCCCCTCAGTGGCGGGCTTCTGTCCTGTTTCTGACTAAAAATGGTGGGGGTTTTACACATATACAGTCAGAGACTGTATTATGTGTATTTATTGCCAAAAGGTATTCTTATTGCTGCCCAGGGCGCCCCCCCCAGCGCCCTGCACCCTACAGTGACCGGAGTGTGTGGTGTGCAGTGGGAGCAATGGCGCACAGCTGCAGTGCTGTGCGCTACCTTAATGAAGACCGGAGTCTTCTGCCGCCGATTTTATCTCCTTCTTCTGTCTTCTGGCTCTGCAAGGGGGACAGCGGCGCGGCTCCGGGAACGGACGATCGAGGTCAGGCCCTGTGTTCGAACCCTCTGGAGCTAATGGTGTCCAGTAGCCTAAGAAGCACAAGCTAGCTGCACGCAGGTAGGTTTGCTTCTCTCCCCTCAGTCCCACGTAGCAGTGAGTCTGTTGCCAGCAGATCTCACTGAAAATAAAAAACCTAACAAATACTTTCTTTCTAGCAAGCTCAGGAGAACCCACTAGGTGCATCCAGCTCTGGCCGGGTACAGATTCTAACTGAGGTCTGGAGGAGGGGCATAGAGGGAGGAGCCAGTGCACACCAGATAGTACCTAATCTTTCTTTTAGAGTGCCCAGTCTCCTGCGGAGCCCGTCTATCCCCCATGGTCCTTACGGAGTTCCCAGCATCCACTAGGACGTCAGAGAAAATAGGATTTTGGTACTTACCAGGTAAATCCTTTTCTTTGAATCCATAGGGGGCACTGGAGTACTCTTGGGATATGGACGACTTCCGCAGGAACAAGGCACTGAATAAATTAAAATTTAGACTACTCCTCCCCTCCATATCCAAGAGTACCTCAGTGTTTTTTTACTGAGCCGAACAGGAGCTATAGAGAGGTTGACAATGGAGAATTACATATAACATAACGGACAACAATAAAGTTGACACATAACGTGACTGACAACTAAACAGTTGGCACTATAACCGCTAGAACTTGAAACTTTGAACTAGTCGGTAAGAGTGTGTTACCATCAGATCCCCTGAACTTACCACAAACCAGATAAAACTGCTCTGGGTGGGCATCCAGTGCCCCCTATGGATTCAAAGAAAAGCATTTACCTGGTAAGTACCAAAATCCTATTTTCTTTTTCATCCACTAGGGGGTCACTGGAGTACTCTTGGGACGTACCAAAGCTTCCCCCGTGGGCGGGAGAGCAGTTTGGTACCTGTAACACTAGGCGGCCAAAGCTAGATGCTGATGCCGCAAACGTATCAAATTTGTAAAAGCGCACAAACGTGTGCACTGATGACCAAGTAGCCGTACGGCAAAGCTGCGTCGTAGAAGACCCACGACCAGCTGCCCACGAAGTTCCCACAGAACGTGTGGAATGAGCTGTTACTGATGTGGGCAGCTGTATCCTAGCATGAAGGTAAGCCTGACGTATGGTCAGTTTAATCTATCTGGATAAGGTCTGCTTAGAAGCTGGCCAACCCCTCTTGGCAGCATCATAGAGAACAAACAACGTATCCGTCTTACGAACTGTAGACGTTCGGGATACATAAACGCATTACGCGTACCACATCCAAGGTTGCAGAATTTCCTGTCAACACAGGAACTACTATTGGTTGATTGATGTTAAAAGATGACACCACCTTTGGTAAGAAAGCGGGATTCGTCCGAAGTTCCGCTCTGTCATCATGAAACACCAAATACGGTGGCTTGCATGACAAGGCAGCCAAATCTGACACACGCCTTGCCGAAGCTAAGGCTACTAGAAAAATTGTTTTCCAAGTGAGACACTTAATATCCACTTGTTGTAAAGGTTCAAAATATGAAGACTGTGAGAAATCTAAAACCAGATTCAAGTCCCATGGCGCTATAGGTGGAGTGAATGGAGGCTTTACTCTGAGGACACCTTGCAGAAAAGTGTGTACCGACGGCAAAATAGCCAATCTTCTTTGAAAGTAAATTGACAACGCAGATACCTGCACCTTTAGTGTAGATAAGCACAGTCCTCCATCTAACCCCGTCTGTAGAAATAACAAAAGACGGGATAGCTTGAAAGATGATGTCGGAAACTTCCAAACTTCACACCAAGCTATATAGGCACGCCAAATTCTGTAATAATGAGCTGCCGTAACCGGCTTCCTAGCTCGTAACATGGTTGGTATAACAGATTCTGGAATGCCCTCTCTTCTTAAGAGGGCGGTCTCAACAGCCACCCCGTCAAACGCAGCCGCGCTAAATCGGGGTAAAGGAACGGACCCTCTTGTAACAGGTCCGGACGTAGCGGGAGCGGCCAAGGATCGTCTGCGAGTAGTCCTCGGAGATCTGAGAACCAAGCTCTCTGCGACCAATGAGGCGCCACTAGTATGACTGTGGCGGACTCTCTTTTGATCCGTTTTAACAACAGAGGGAGCAGCGGAAACGGTGGAAACAGGTACACGAGGCTGTACGGCCACGCGACGGATAGAGCATCCACCGCCACTGCCTTTGGATCTCACGTTCTGGACACATACTGAGGTGTTTGGTGATTGTGGCGAGATGCCATCAGGTCCACTTGAGGGTAACCCCACCTTTGGACCAACATGTGAAACACCTCTGTATTTAATGCCCATTCTCCTGGATGAAAATCCCGACGGCTGAGATAATCCGCCTCCCAGTTGTCCACTCCCGGAATGAACACTGCCGACAATATCACTTGGTGACGCTCAGCCCAATTGAGGATTCGAGCTACTTCTCGCATTGCCATGCGGCTTCTCGTTCCACCTTGTTTGTTGATGTATGCGACCGCCGTCGCATTGTCTGACTGCACCTGAACAGTCTGAAACCGAAGCATGTGCACTGCTTGTCGTAGCGCATTGTAAATTGCCCGGAGTTCCAGTACATTTACAGACAGCAATCTTTCGTGATCAGTCCAGAGACCCTGGCGCTGACAATTTTGAACCACAGCTCCCCAACCTCTGAGGCTCGCGTCCGTCGTTAGAATTATCCAATTCCAGGCGCCGAACCGTTTCCCTGCGGTTAGATTGTGTACCTTGAGCCACCAGAGTAGAGACACTCTGGCCTGTGGTGACAACCTCACCCTGTGGTGAATCCGCAGATACGAGCCCGACCACTGTGCGAGCACATCCAGTTGAAAAGGACGTGAGTGAAATCTCCCGAACTGAAGCGCTTCGAAAGCCGCCACCATTGTGCCTAAGAGGCGAATGCACAAATGTACCGAGACTGTGCGTGGCCTGAGCACTAAATGTACCAGATGCCGAATGACCTGTACTTTCTGTTCTGGTAGGTAAATTCTTTGATTTACCGTATCGAGAATCATACCTAGGAATTGAAGTCGTTGAGACGGAATCCTGATAATGGTTTTGCCGTATTGCAAACCGCAAAAACCTCTGATGAGGTGGCCAAATCGGAATGTGTAAGTACGCATCCTTGAGATCCAGTGCAATCATGAATTCCTGTGGCTCTAAACCTGCTTTTACTGACCGCAGAAATTCCATCTTGAATCTGTAGTAAGTGACGTACCGATTGAGACCCTTTAAGTTCAATATTGGCCTGACCGAGCCATCCGGCTTTGGTACCACAAACAGACTGGAATAATAACCCTGACCTTGTTGGTGTACGGGGACCGGAATCAAAACTGCTGAATCCAGCAGAGACTGAATGGCAATTTACAGAACCGCCTTCTTGTCGTCCGACACAGGCAGTCCTGTCTTGAAAAACCGCAGTGGCGGGAGACATTCGAACTCTATCTTGTAACCTTTTAACACTAAATTGCGGATCCACCCATCTGTGGACGTCTGGAGCCAAGCCAACTGGAACGTCTGAAGGCGTACTCCCACAATTGGAGATCCGAAATGGACTGGGAGCCCGTCATGCCACTGGCTTGTCAGTGACCTTAGCGTCCTGACGACTTGTGTTGGTTTGTTGGAAACCACGTCCACGACCTCGTCTACCAGGCGTGGCTGTTCCTCTGCGAAAGGACTGAGGTCTAAAGGATTTGCTGTGAGGTATAGAAAACCGTTTATACGGATTCTTTCGTGTTTCTAATAACATCTTATTAAAAGATTCCGAAACAGGAAAACACATTGGAGTTCTCTGTCGTTTAGTAAAGACGACCTCATCATTTGTCAGCGGCTCCTCAGTTTCTGTAAACTTCAGAGACTGACGCACCGCTCTGATGAGATTATCAATGCCCGGGCTGTCAAAATAGTCACTATCTGACTGCTGCTCTACTTCGCCCTCCTCCCCGTCATCCTGCGCAAAGAGGTCTGGCATAGAATCGTCAGAATACAACATAGCAGAAACTGGTAAATCATAAGACAAATTAAATTTATCCTTTCTACACAAAGTGGACCTGGACTTTTGGCAAGGCTGAGACCCCTCCGGTAGTTCAAGCGGTCTCAACCTAGACTCAGATCTTGCCGCTTCCCGCTCTTGTCGAGCGGCGGCCAATTCTGATTGCAATCCAGCCATAACCTGTGTTAGCATAGCCCATGGAGGGTCCGGGGATGAAACCGGCTTGGAAACCGGAGCCGAAATTGTATTCGTAGCTGAATCCACAAAACATACTGTACATGTGGTAGATCCATCCGGTATCATACTCTTACAGACATGACAGGGAAACTGCTTTTTTGTTTTTGCTGGTGCCTTACTCATTATGCAGACAGACAACACAAAATACAGACAACTTGCACGACTCAGTAAATTGTACTAAGGTGTCTCTATATAATTATATATCTGGCCAAGTGTATATATATATATAAATATATATCACGCCAGTCTATATGAAATCTGATCCCAAATTCCCACTAACACCCCTGCGCCTTTTGTGGAGTAGAGATGTGATTCCAGACGTTCCTGTACTACAACAGGAAACAAACAGCATGGTTAAAAATGCCCCCCCCCCATGCTAACAGTATAAAAATAAGAATTTACTCACCGGTAATTCTATTTTTCGTAGTCCGTAGTGGATGTTGGGAACTCCGTAAGGACCATGGGGAATAGACGGGCTCCGCAGGAGACTGGGCACTCTAAAAGAAAGATTAGGTACTATCTGGTGTGCACTGGCTCCTCCCTCTATGCCCCTCCTCCAGACCTCGGTTAAGGAAACTGTGCCCGGAAGAGCTGACACAACAAGGAAAGGATTTGGAATCCAGGGTAAGACTCATACCAGCCACACCAATCACACCGTACAACTTGTGATAACCATACCCAGTTAACAGTATGAACAATAACTGAGCCTCAGTAACAGATGGCTCATAACAATAACCCTTTAGTTAAGCAATAACTATATACATGTATTGCAGAGAGTCCGCACTTGGGACGGGCGCCCAGCATCCACTACGGACTACGAGAAATAGAATTACCGGTGAGTAAATTCTTATTTTCTCTGACGTCCTAGTGGATGCTGGGAACTCCGTAAGGACCATGGGGATTATACCAAAGCTCCCAAACGGGCGGGAGAGTGCGGATGACTCTGCAGCACCGAATGAGCAAAGGCAAGGTCCTCCTCAGCCAGGGTATCAAACTTGTAGAACTTAGCAAATGTGTTTGAACCCGACCAAGTAGCAGCTCGGCAAAGCTGTAAAGCCGAGACCCCTCGGGCAGCCGCCCAAGAAGAGCCCACCTTCCTTGTGGAATGGGCTTTTACTGATTTAGGATGCGGAAATCCTGCCGCAGAATGAGCTTGCTGAATCGTGTTACAGATCCAGCGCGCAATAGTATGCTTTGAAGCAGGAGCACCCAGCTTGTTGGGTGCATGCAGGATAAACAGCGAGTCAGTTTTCCTGACTCCAGCCGTCCTGGCTACATAGATTTTCAAAGCCCTGACTACATCTAGTAACTTGGAGTACTCCAAGTCCCGAGTAGCCGCAGGCACCACAATAGGTTGGTTCAAATGAAACGCTGATACCACCTTAGGGAGAAATTGGGGACGAGTCCTCAATTCTGCCCTGTCCATATGGAAGATCAGATAAGGGCTTTTACATGACAAAGCCGCCAATTCTGACACACGCCTAGCCGAAGCTAAGGCCAATAGCATGACCACTTTCCACGTGAGATATTTTAGCTCCACGGTCTTAAGTGGCTCAAACCAGTGGGATTTCAGGAAATCCAACACAACGTTAAGATCCCAAGGTGCCACTGGAGGCACAAAAGGGGGCTGAATATGCAGCACTCCCTTAACAAACGTCTGAACTTCAGGCAGTGAAGCCAGTTCTTTTTGAAAGAAAATAGATAGGGCCGAAATCTGGACCTTTATGGACCCCAATTTTAGGCCCATAGTCACGCCTGACTGTAGGAAGTGCAGAAATCGCCCCAGCTGGAATTCCTCCGTTGGGGCCTTCCTGGCCTCACACCCGGCAACATATTTCCGCCATATGCGGTGATAATGATTTGCTGTCACATCCTTCCTAGCTTTTATCAGCGTAGGAATCACTTCATCTGGAATACCCTTTTCCGTTAGGATCCGGCGTTCAACCGCCATGCCGTCAAACGCAGCCGCGGTAAGTCTTGGAACAGACAGGGCCCCTGCTGTAACAGGTCCTGTCTGAGAGGCAGAGGCCATGGGTCCTCCGAGATCATTTCTTGTAGTTCTGGGTACCAAGTTCTTCTTGGCCAATCCGGAACGATGAGTATAGTTCTTACTCCTCTCTTTCTTACTATCCTCAGTACCTTGGGTATGAGGGGAAGAGGAGGGAACACATAAACCGACTGGTACACCCACGGTGTCACTAGTGCGTCCACAGCTATCGCCTGAGGGTCCCTTGACTTGGCGCAATATTTTTTTAGCTTTTTGTTGAGGTGGGACGCCATCATGTCCACCCGTGGCCGTTCCCAACGGTTTACAATCTGCGTGAAGACTTCTGGATGAAGTCCCCACTCTCCCGGGTGGAGGTCGTGCCTGCTGAGGAAATCTGCTTCCCAGTTGTCCACTCCCGGAATGAACACTGCTGACAGTGCTAGCACGTGATTCTCCACCCATCGGAGAATCCTTGTGGCTTTTGCCATCGCCATCCTGCTTCTTGTGCCGCCCTGGCGGTTTACATGGGCGACCGCCGTGATGTTGTCTGATTGAATCAGCACTGGTTGGTTTTGAAGCAGGGGCTCTGCTTGACTCAGGGCGTTGTAAATGGCCCTTAGTTCCAGTATATTTATGTGTAGTGAAGTCTCCTGACTTGACCACTGTCCTTGGAAGTTCCTTCCCTGAGTGACTGCCCCCCATCCTCGGAGGCTTGCATCCGTGGTCACCAGGACCCAGTCCTGTATGCCGAATCTGCGGCCCTCGAGAAGATGAGCACTCTGCAGCCACCACAGCAGAGACACCCTGGCCCTTGGGGACAGGGTGATCAACCGATGCATCTGAAGATGCGATCCGGACCATTTGTCTAACAGATCCCACTGAAAGATCCTTGCATGGAACCTGCCGAAGGGAATTGCTTCGTAAGAAGCCACCACCTTTCCCAGGACTCGCGTGCAGTGATGCACCGACACCTGTTTTGGTTTCAGGAGGTCCCTGACCAGAGATGACAATTCCTGGGCCTTCTCCACCGGGAGAAACACCTTCCTCTGTTCTGTGTCCAGAATCATGCCCAGGAAGAGCAGACGCGTCGCAGGAATCATCTGCGACTTTGGGATATTCAGAATCCAGCCGTGCTGTAGCAACACTTCCCGAGAAAGTGCTACGCTGACTAACAACTGCTCTCTGGACCTCGCCTTTATAAGGAGATCGTCCAAGTACGGGATAATTATAACTCCCTTCTTCCGAAGGAGTATCATCATTTCGGCCATTACCTTGGTAAATACTCTCGGTGCCGTGGACAGACCAAACGGCAACGTCTGGAATTGGTAATGACAATCCTGTACCACAAACCTGAGGTACTCCTGGTGAGGTGGGTAAACGGGGACATGCAAGTAAGCATCCTTGATGTCCAGTGACACCATAAAATCCCCCTCTTCCAGGCTTGCAATAACCGCCCTGAGCGATTCTATTTTGAACTTGAACTTCCTTATATAAGTGTTCAAGGATTTTAAATTCAGAATGGGTCTCACCGAACCGTCTGGTTTCGGTACCACAAACATTGTGGAATAGTAACCCCGTTCCTGTTGAAGGAGGGGAACCTTGATTATCACCTGCTGGAGGTACAGCTTGTGAATTGCCGCCAGTACTACCTCCCTTTCCCTGGGAGCAGCTGGCAAGGCTGATTTGAGGTAACGGCGAGGGGGAGTCGCCTCGAACTCCAGCTTGTATCCCTGAGAAACAATTTGTACAGCCCAGAGATCACTTGTGAGCGAACCCACTGGTTGCTGAAGTTTCGGAGACGCGCCCCCACCGCACCCGGCTCCGCCTGTGGAGCCCCAGCGTCATGCAGTGGACTTAGAGGAAGCGGGGGAGGATTTTTGTTCCTGGGAACTGGCTGCCTGGTGCAGCTTCTTTCCTCTACCCCTGCCTCTGGGCAGAAAGGATGCGCCTCTGATCCCCTTGCCTTTCTGAGGCCGAAAGGACTGTACATAATACGGTGCTTTCTTAGGCTGTGAGGGAACCTGAGGTAAAAAAGTTGACTTCCCGGCTGTTGCCGTGGATACGAGGTCCGAGAGACCGTCCCCAAACAATTCCTCACCCTTATAAGGCAAAACCTCCATGTGTCTTTTAGAATCAGCATCACCTGTCCACTGCCGAGTCCATAATACTCTCCTGGCAGAAATGGACATTGCATTAATTCTAGATGCCAGCAGGCAAATGTCCCTCTGTGCATCCCGCATATATAAGACGACGTCTTTTATATATGTTCTATGGTTAGCAAAATAGTATCCCTGTCGAGGGAATCAATGCTGTCTGACAGGGTATCAGACCATGCGGCTGCAGCACTACACATCCATGCTGAAGCAATAGCAGGTATCAGTATAGTACCTGAGTGTGTATACACAGACTTCAGGATAGCTTCCTGCTTTCTATCCGCAGGCTCCTTTAGGGCGGCCGTATCCTGAGACGGCAGTGCCACCTTTTTTGATAAGCGTGTGAGCGCCTTGTCCACCCTAGGGGATGTTTCCCAACGTAACCTGTCCGTTGGCGGGAAAGGGTACGCCATCAGTAACCTCTTAGAAATCACTAGTTTCTTATTGGGGGAACTCCACGCTTCCTCACACAATTCATTTAATTCATCAGATGGGGGAAAAGTCACTGGCTGCTTTTTCTCCCCAAACATAATACCCTTCTTGGTAGTAACCGAGTTAACATCAGAAATGTGCAATACATTTTTCATTGCAGTAATCATGCATCGGATGGCTTTTGTAGACTGTACATTTGTCTCATCCTCATCTACACTGGAGTCAGACTCCGTGTCGACATCTGTGTCTACCATCTGAGCTAGCGGGCGTTTTTGAGCCCCTGATGGCCTCTGAGACGCCTGGGCAGGCGCGGGCTGAGATCCCGGCTGTCCCAAGGCTGCTGCGTCATCGAACCTTTTATGTAAGGAGTTGACACTGTCTGTTAAGACCTTCCACATATCCATCCAATCCGGTGTCGGCCCCGTCGGGGGCGACACCACACTTATCTGCCCTTGCTCCGCCTCCACGTAACCCTCCTCATCAAACATGTCGACACAGCCGTACTGACACACCGCACACACACAGGGAATGCTCTGACTGAGGACAGGACCCCACAAAGTCCTTTGGGGAGACAGAGAGAGAGTATGCCAGCACACACCACAGCGCTATATAACACAGGGATTTACACTATAATGAGTGATTTTCCCAATAGCTGCTTATTTACCTATTTGCGCCTAAATTTATGTGCCCCCCCTCTCTTTTTTACCCTACTTGTACAGGATACTGCAGGGGAGAGCCTGGGGAGCGTCCTTCCAGCGGAGCTGTGAAGAGAAAATGGCGCTGGTGTGCTGAGGAAGAAGGCCCCGCCCCCTCAGCGGCGGGCTTCTCCCGCGTTTTGTATAGCTTAATGGTGGGGTTTTTTACACATATACAGTTTTCAAGACTGTATTATGTGTATATATTGCCAAAAGGTATTCTTATTGCTGCCCAGGGCGCCCCCCCCCCAGCGCCCTGCACCCTACAGTGACCGGAGTGTGTGGTGTGCAGTGGGAGCAATGGCGCACATGAATGACCGGAGTCTTCTGCCGCCGATTTTATCTCCTTCTTCTGTCTTCTGGCTCTGCAAGGGGGACGGCGGCGCGGCTCCGGGAACGGACGATCGAGGTCAGGCCCTGTGTTCGAACCCTCTGGAGCTAATGGTGTCCAGTAGCCTAAGAAGCACAAGCTAGCTGCACGCAGGTAGGTTTGCTTCTCTCCCCTCAGTCCCACGTAGCAGTGAGTCTGTTGCCAGCAGATCTCACTGAAAATAAAAAACCTAACAAATACTTTCTTTCTAGCAAGCTCTGGAGAGCCCACTAGGAGCACCCAGCTCTGGCCGGGCACAGATTCTAACTGAGGTCTGGAGGAGGGGCATAGAGGGAGGAGCTAGTGCACACCAGATAGTACCTAATCTTTCTTTTAGAGTGCCCAGTCTCCTGCGGAGCCCGTCTATTCCCCATGGTCCTTACGGAGTTCCCAGCATCCACTAGGACGTCAGAGAAACAAAGTTATTATAATTTCATAAACAGATATAATCAGTGCATTTCCTGTTTAACAAAGGCTTAATGGCCTCTCTATCCCCATGCAGCGTTCTGCTGCTGCTTATGGCACACTCTCCCTAACAGTGTGTGTTCTCCCCCCCCCCCCACCCCGTACTCCGTGTACTCTATTACACGGAGCCGGGGATTACCTGCGGGGAGCTGCTGGAGGGAGCCGGGGAGCGGTAACGGGAGCCGGGGAGCGCGCTGCATAGAGCCGCGGCGGCTATGCACGGTGAATGCGGCCGGTGTCCTGAAAACGGAGCTCACAATACACACAGTGTCGCACACAGCGGGGCTTCTTCTGCAAGCTCCGTCCAACTTCTCCTGCAGGTTTCCTGCACGTGGCTGTGAGGGAGCTCTTTCAGAGAGGCCCGACACGCCAGTAGCTGCTAGCAGGCAGCTTCCACTATCCCGGACCCAACGCCTATTGGAAGGGGGGAAGGGATGTGGAAAGTAATCCAAAAATAAAAATATTGCTACATGAGCACAGAAAAAACACTGAGGTACTCTGGGATATGGAGGGGAGGAGTAGTCTAAATTTTAATTTATTCAGTGCCTTGTTCCTGCGGAAGTTGTCCATATCCCAAGAGTACTCCAGTGACCCCTAGTGGATGAAAAAGAAATATAGTAAGACTATAAAAATAAAATAAGAAAGCTTTGGGTTACTAAAAACCAGCAGCCCTCTGACCATGGTCCGGCTCCTGCCGCACCAAACAAAAAACTGATCTGCCTGAGCCAGGAAGCGGGGATATATGGACGGGCCCATTGCATGCTGGGAGTCCGAAAAGCTTTGACCGATTGGTGCAAATCCGCTGTTGCTGCATCATATCCCATTGTTATCTTGTGGATAACCTGTGGACCCTGCCGGAGAAAGCGAAGGTAATTGCTTGCATGCATCTCACAGACATGTGCAAGTGCTGGACACTAAAGAACAGATAAAGCTGGTGCATGCTAAGGTGTGTGCTACAGTGCTCTCTACTTGTTGTGTGTGACATCAGATCTAATGCATATCACAGAGAACACGTTCCAATATGTCCACAAAGTGCCCGGGCAGCATTCATAAAGGTGTGGGAAGCTGACCCTCACTCCCAGGGCTCTGGATGTCTGGTAGGATGATGTGCACATGGGCATCCAAGGACAGCATTTACCGGTGTACTGAAGGAACAGTATGTCAGTGGAGGAGCATAAAGAGTAGGCACGCAGCTGTATCTACCCCATCCACCTAACTCACCGGATACGGTGCTCAGAAGAACCGGGATATCCTAGTGCTCAGGCAGCAGACACACAAGGAAAAGTGCCGACCCAGAAGCAGTGGGAGGTGACATAATGGTAAGGCTGCATGCTTGATGAGGCTGCTGTAACCCAAATTGATGAACCCAATACCTGGAATGAAAATCATGCAGACTTTAGAATCATTAATCCCAATGCATGCACACATGTGCGTGTAACACAAGTGGTTATGCAATCAGCAGGTCGGAGCAGGTGCCTGAAATTGTGCACACTTACCATTGCCCCTTGTAACATAGTAATTGAGGTTGAAAAGAAGCAAAATGCCCATCACGTTCAACCTTTATTTTGTATTAAGTTGAGTTGATTTTACTGTACCTACTGAAGAATGTTTTATGACTAGTTAACAACTACAAATCATGTTACACCCGGATTAACAATGTCAATATTTTAAATGTTGTAACCTTGGATATCCTTTTCAATCAGAAATTCATCCAATCCCCTTTTAAATGCATTTACAGAGTCCGCCATTACCACCTTCCCTGGCAAGGAATTCCAAATCCTTATTGCCCCAACAGTGAAGAACCCTTTCCTCCGTTGCGTGCAGAATTTTCTCTCCTCCAGCCTCAGTGAGTGCCAACGTGTCCTAAACAGAGTCCTTTTAATAAATAATTCCTCTGATAACTCTTTGTAATGGCTCTTTACATATTTGAAGACATTAATAATGTCTCCTCTTAGGCGCCTCTTTTCCAGTGTATACATGTTCAACCTAGTAAGCCTTTCCTCGTAATCCAGTCCCTCTAGCCCTTTAATCAATTTAGTAGCCCGCCTTTGAACCCTTTCGAGTTCACCAATATCTTTTTTTATACAGTGGTGCACAAAACTGAACACAATATTCCAGGTGTGGACGTACCAATGATTTGTACAGCAGCAGAATTACGTCCCTTGTCTCAATTCCCCGTTTTATGCACGCTAACACCTTACGTGCCTTCTTTACTGCGCTTTGACATTGTATACGGTTATTAAGCTTATTATCAATGAGTACCCCCAAATCTTTTTCCAAAACTGTTACTCCTAGACTTTTCCCGTTTAATATGTACGATGCAAGTTTGTTTTTAGTCCCGAAATGCATAACATTGCATTTTTCCATACTGAACCTCATTCTCCATTTAGACGCCCAGATTTCAAGTTTAGATAAGTCATTCTGCAGAGACTCCACATCTATTTCTGAATTAATTACCCTACACAGTTTAGTATCATCTGCAAAGAGTGACACTGTGCTTTCCAGGCCTATTTCTAGGTTATTGATAAATATGTTGAACAGTAGTGGCCCGAGCACGGACCCCTGTGGTATTCCGCTGACTACTGGTGTCCAGCTTGAGGACTTCCCGTTGACCACTACTCGCTGTACCCTGTTGTCCAGCCAGTTACTTATCCATGTACAAACAGTTTTTCCTAGGCCAAGCTCTTTTAATTTGATGATCAGTCTCCTGTGAGGCACTGTATCAAAGGCTTTTGTGCTTGCCCTGTTTATGGTGCAATCCACGTGGACTGGAGAGGCGTTCAAGTGCTAGAAACAATGACCCTTTCAGTGGGCTCCTTCCATAACATCTGGTTTAGTATATGGGGGGTAATTCCAAGTTGATCGCAGCAGGAATTTTGTTACCAGAGAGAGTTAGATTTGGGTGGGTTATTATGTTTCTGTGCAGGGTAAATACTGGCTACTTTATTTTTACACTGCAAATTAGATTGCAGATTGAACTCACCACACCCAAATCTAACTCTCTCTGCACATGTTATATCTGCCCCCCCTGCAGTGCACATGGTTTTGCCCAACTGCTAACAAAATTCCTGCTGCGATCAACTTGGAATTACCCCCATGATGTGAACAGGTTCTAGCAGAAGTGCACATCTCAACTAGCTGTATAAGATGTCAGACATTTGGAGAGTCACCATTTCTACCTGTCTTTCAGCCACTCTCAGCAGTGAGAATTAATGGAAAGCTAAGCAGGGTACATGGCTCTCCCTGATGGATCTGCCTACAGGTTGTCACACACTGGGGGTCACTCAGAGTTGATCGCTAGCTGCCATTGTTCGCTGCGTAGCGATCAGTGAAAAAAACGACTAATCTGCGCATGCGTATGCACCACAATGCGCACGCGCGTCGTACGGGTACAAAGTCCTTTGTGGTTTTGCACTGGTTCTAGCGACGCTTCCAATCGCACAGCCGAACGCAAGGAGATTGACAGAAAGAGGGCGTTTATGGGTGTCAACTGACCATTTTCTGGGAGTGTTTGTAAAAATGCAGGCGTGGCTGGGCGTTTGCTGGGCTGGTATCTGACGTCATTACGGTGTCACTCGTCGCAGCAATCATCGCACAGGATAAGTAACTGCAGGGCTGATGTGTTTGCAGGCGCTCTGCTGCACAAGCGTTCGCACTCCGGCAAAGTGAAAATACACTCCTCAGTGGGCGGCGACTATGCGTTTGCACAGCTGCTAAAAACTGCTGGCGAGCGATCAACTCAGAATGACCCCCAATGTGTGGGTGTGTGTGTGTGAATAAAGAAAGTGTGAGCCAGGTTCTCCTGATGTCCACACACCATTCATATACTGGTGACAGACACAAAAGAACTTGGATCATATGCTGTATATAGACAGACTTACAACAAAGTGATTGTATGATACAGGATAAATTGCTCGAATCAATTGTAACAATGATCATTATTGCAGGCAGATAAGAAATGACACAGGTGTAATCAATCATTATACAGGTCTGTTACAGTTAGTTTCCTTTCCATAGGAATACAGTTCTGAAAATCTACTTCAACCCACAGTTATTTATTAAAGTGCAAGAAAAACACTACTGGAGATTAAAATATATTCAAGGTAAGCCTAGTACCAGGTTATATAATATATCTGGAACAGCGCAAGTGTAAACAGTTCAGGTCTATTGAGCATGCTGCTTGCCTCACCCCTTTACTGACAATTAGTATCTTACATTGTACAAAACGGGACAGAACTGGTCTCTTCCATAAATCTAGGACAGTAGAGGAAGCTAAATACTAGACTTACAGTCTACTAGCCAACAAAATGATCAGTAAAATCGTAGGCTCACTTACATCGACATAGCTAGTGATGTTTCCGCACTTTTACAATTTATTAACTGACACAATGTTTTGTTATTTGACCTTTTCGCCCTATATCCATAACCTGCTTATGACAGGTGATGAAATATTACATTACACTTTACGCCTTAATTTAGCTGTAGTAAATGTCATGGTAAGATCACGCCATGTTGGCTTTAGAATTCAAGTATGACATATCTCACACTTTGTGCATCTGGCGAGTTTTTCGTGTCCTTTAAATAACATAATTTGCTAGTTGCAACCGTGCTGAGGGTAATCCATAGCAGATCAAGTTCAGTGATGTGTTCACCAGTGTTTACCACATACTGGTCTCCAGAAAGTTTCTAATTCTGCGTCAAGAACATGTTTGGATAGAAGCGCAAACCTTCAACAGAGTCATCTCTGCATAGGTGTCCCATGTTTTCTGCTAGTAGAAGCCTGCCGGAGAGAAGAACACTGCTAGTATAGTGCACAAGGGCAGGCAGGAGCACAACCAATAGACCAAATGGAAATACCTTTCTTTGGCCAGCAGAACAGACATTCCGACGATCTTGGCAAACTCTTCAGAAGTCAGCGAGCCCCTTTCAGATACCTGGTAAAAACAAAGCATCTCTTATTCTTTAAATGACAAACAGTATTAGTGTATGTGTGCTTAGTAAAACTTCTATGCGGTAAACTAAAGGAAATAAACCCTTCAGGACTAGTCATATAATATTACCGTACCGTTTCTAACGCAGAAGCCACCATTTCCTCTTCATTGTGAGACTGGTGTTCAATTACCATGACGCCGCTATCAAATATACGAAGCCTGTAAAATAGAAAATGGAATTAGATCCCACAAGTTGCTTAACACATTTACTGGTTGTTCCATTTAAAATGGCAATAACGTCAAATGGAAAACCAGGTATGCTTTGTATGTAATAGCTTTACACTCTGGGGCCAAACCAACAGAGAACCGGCAGCACGAGAGAGCCACCACTTAGTAACATCAAAGTGTTTTATTACAGGCGGCTCCTTATATCGCAGCACATTCCTTATGTATAACGTACGTCTATCTGATGCTAGTGCAGCTTCCCGGTCCATGACCGCCATTTCTGGGCCAGACCTCTGAGAGCCCGTCAGTTTTTGTAAGTATTTCCCATGCCTATCTCTAACCCTAACCTTCCTTTAGTGTCATATCCCTAACTTGCCGCACCTGCAGCCTAAAGGTCTGTAGACACGGAGCGATTTTGACTATGAGCGATTTTGACTGAGCGATTTACCTTGAACTGGCACTAGGAGATTTTGACTATCTGTACCAGCGATTTTGGCTATGGGGATTTTGACTAACTCATTTAAATAGGGGGATATTTTTACATTTCCAACGACATAGTCGAAACTGACTTGCCTGCACAGTCTATTTTTCATAGCGATAGCGACCTGATGGGAGACGCGAATCGCTATCGCTCGTTGTGTACACACAGAGCAATATGCACTAACTTTCTTAGCGATTTTGACTATATAGTCAACATTGCTGAGCCATATCGCTCCGTGTGTACACACCTTAACCTTCCCTCTGCAGCCTCACCCCAACCTTCCAGCAGCGCTTCACCCTAATCGTCCCCATCCTCAGAATCTGAGGTCATGTGGCCAATCTAAGGATGCAGACATGGCGATATTGACAATGTAGACATTGTAATGCCAAATTATGGTGTCAACATTTTGAATGTCTACATAGTTACTGTCAACAATGTAACAGGATACCAGGTAATCAAAGACAGACAGATCACATGTGGCCTAGGGGACCTTCCTGTCCTCTCAGGTGTGTTGCAGGGAGACATGTTCCAGACTATTACAGCCTGCAGACATAGCTGCAGTCACACAGTTTCTCATTGTTTCCTACAGGTCAAGTGCGAGTGGGAAACTAGACAGGAAGTGCAACTCAGGCCACATTACAGGCAGGCGTCTGACCAGCACTGATCTGCGAGCAGGGAAGGGAAGTCTCCTGAGGCAGAGGAACTGCAATGAGTTCTTCTTACAGAAATCAAGTACTGAGAACGACACTGGAATTAGCAGCAGCTTTCTTACCGCAGCGGTAGCTTTAGAGATTCCAACATTTTGCAGGCATTTACCAAATCCTCCGGAGAAAGCAACTGAAAGATATTAGAGGTGTCACTACATCCTTGGCTTTTCCTTGTCTACAACACATATACAATATCTCATTTACTAGCCTCAATCTGATTGCATAAATGTGGTTTAATGTTGCCAACAGGAAAACTACAATAGGAGTCCTCGAAACATTAAATCAGGATTTCACTAGTTAAATGTGTGTTATTAACAACACAAAACAAAACGTACATGATAACATTGCATCTTTCCACTGAAAGCTATAGTGACGGGAGCCATGGTTTAAGACATTAGAGTATATACGAATACTGTACACTCACTCACAGGCAAAAAAAGTACCAAGGAATGTATTTCCAGAGGTCCATAGCACGGTATCTAGGTATTAGTGATTTAATAAACCTGGATTATTCCTACAGACATGATCAGATGACACTAAGTAAACTACTGGCCTTCCGCGCAACTAAATACCACTAGTGTATATAATGCAAACCCCAAAAGCCTCACTTAAAACCAATTCATCTTACCTCCATGCCCCTGGCCCGGTTTACTAAACAGTATACTTCTGTAAGAGACATTATACCGCCTCGTTCCTGAGAAAAAGAACCAAAAACAGGTTATAAAAGCGTCTTTACAGCTTAACTCAAAATTGATAGCTAAAGAGGTTAAGCAGTAACTTTTTGCGGCACATTTCTTAATTGTACTACACATTATAGGGAAATAATAAGGAAGATTAGAAGCATACACAAAGAAAGTATATTCTCCCCTCACCTCTAATGGGGTCTGTAACATGGTAGCGAGCTGCTTTGCCAGCTGCATGTGGTAGTGAGTTCCTGATCCGTGCGTTTCCCGGGTGACGGGATTGGCGATTCCCATGCTCAGCAAGTAGGATTTAAACTTGATAGTCTACAAAAATAAGTTGGACATTTCATATACATTTCGAATACTGTACAACATGCATACACAAAACTATGCACAGCTAACTCTGCATTTTGATCAGATTCTAATGAAGACTGCTTACACTACATGCCCTATCACATCCATGCAGGAACGGCACTTATTACACAATAGGACAACAGCCAGGGTACAGGTCTGAGATCTCATGTGAGTTTGCCAGAGAGCACGTGGCACACTGATATACCAAATAGAGAATACATCTATGGTCTGTTGAAGCCAATAGTGACTATTTCCTCCTCAATGCTAAGTGCTGTGTTTGGTGCTAGCCTGTTACTGCGCAGCTTCCCAAACACACTCTCCTTTCTAAGAAGCATGATGCTATGGGGATGATGCTCTGCTTCCGCGACTGGAAGACTTATCACGTTACAGGACAGAGTGGTTGGAGTAAGATGTACAGAAATTTTAGAGGAAACCTGCTGCAATTTGCCTGGGACCTGGGGGAAGATTTAGATTCTAGGGAAACAACAACCAAAGCCACGTCAATCTGAATTAAACACAAAAAGAAAACAACTGTCCAGCAAAGGCCAACTAAATCCCACACATCGTCACTATTGAAAATCTGTTTACAAATATGAAGGTTTCTGGTCCCCATGAGGTCCCAATTTAACATGATGGAATTATTTACTCAACAATTCTCATTTTCCAATAACTCCAGGAAACCTCACTGGACGATGGTCTCACCTAAATGAGTAATCTTATTAGTCAGCCACGTAACCAGCGAGCACGCCTTTACCTTTACGCTTATTTTTTGGGGCTTGAATATTTAACGGCTGAATCTATGCACCATTACCCTTTGTGTTTGGTCAAATTGGCATCTGATACAGTCCACTAAGGAACCCTTGGGCCCGTCACATAAAGGTTTACACGTGGGAGGCCAAACTGGGCAAGATGCACCATGTCTGCTAAAAATCCTTTATCTGTTTAGAAGCAATCATTGGGGCAGATGTATTAACCTGGAGAAGGCATAAGGAAGTGATAAACCAGTGTTATGTGCAAGGTGATAAAGGCAACAGCCAATCAGATCCTAACTGTTAATTTGCATATTGGAGCGGATTGGCTGGTGCCTTTATCACCTTGCACATATCACTGGTTTATCACTTCTTTATGCCTTCTACAGGTTAATACATCTGCCCCTTTATTAGGTATTAGGGAGGGACTCAACTGTTTTAATCGGGCGCCCAAAGTAACGAGCAACTGTCGGAGCAATTCAATTGTTGCTCCGATCACCCATCACTTTTGACGCATGCAAAAGCATTTGGTATAGCTGCATAAAGCAGCTAAACCTGACTAAAGCCCTGGCCGTGATGCAAAAATTCCCATTCAGGTGCCCGAATAGGACACTTTTTGCACATTTTTGCTCACCACCTCAGGAGGCTATATGCAGGAGTGCTGGTGCCGGTGGCACTCATGCCTGAACGGCAGAACAATTGCATAGCTGCCGGCGGGTGCCCTCTAGTGGCAGATGCCCAAACAAACGGCCCCTAAGTACATTTTGTGGCCACACAGATATTGAAGTGTGTAGTCCACATGAGTGAACCTCAATTGTATAATAAAGTACAAAAAAGCATTACTTCTGAACAAAATTTACGTTACAATTTGGATCTGACAAAGAATGAGACTTTCAGTGCATACACGATGGAGGACATTTGTAGGATAATGAAGACATGAAACGCTATACACACTGAAAAATCTGATTATTGATTAAACCAGTAACCTACAGACTCTTTACAAAATCAGTAAAAAAACTTATATTGCATGATAAGGAGTTATAAGCAGATATAAAATATCTTTGTTCCTATTGAGCAGAACTGTATAATAGTATTTTTTTGGGGGGGGGGGGGGGGGGGGCAGACAGCTGCTTTACACTATTTAGCATGTAACGTATCAGTTTACAGAAAAAAACAAGAACTTTAACAAGACAACTGAACGGCCATGGGGTTAGCTTGAGGGAAAGAAAGTGAATTTAGGCTTTTTCCAAGTGACTTAAGAATAAAATTCTAACTATTATGTGGAGAATGTAATGATGATATGGACAGTCCATACATGATATACAGTACTGATAGAAGAGGTGCAGGTGTTGTTATCCCAGACAGCATTTCAACAAATGTTTTTCCTGGAGATGGCCCTCATAATACTATTGTGATGTTATTCTTCCCAATTTACCTTGGCAGCCTGCTCAGACACACGTTCATACCTCATCTTCTGTGATGTCTCCTTGTTTGTCTTTGATTTTGTTAGCTATCGATTTGGACAGTTCCACCATTTCCTTGGCCTGTAAAAATAATTAGCGTCTGTCACTCCTCTGCTGAGAGGAAATGGCTGCACTGGACGCGGACTCACATTAATGTTTCATCGTACCTTTTCCATGAGCTTGCTGAGATCCTCAAAGGCCTGGAAAACAGAATATGGAAGCAACATGTAGTTAGCCTAAGGATTGGTCTTAAAACAAATGGGCAATTCTGTCCTAGCTGCAAAATCACTTTCACGAATGTGACCGTTCTACCTGGCTGCTTCTATGAGTATTGCCAAATCCATATTAAACAGTATTAATCAATGCGCCCAGAAGCACTATTTAGAGCAGTCTCTCCTTTGTACCATGTGTGACGGAATAACAGGAGAGAGATTAAACTACCAACAAATCAGCTTCTAATTGTCATTTACAAACACAGCCTGTACAGTGATAGTAAGGAGCTGATTGGTTAGTACTTTATCTCTCTCCAGACTTTGATAAATCCCCCCTTAGTCTCACACAAATATCCTGTGTCTTTATTTACAGGCGTGGGTGCAGTCACTTTGGAAGACAGAAGATGGAATGGGGAGAGAGAGAAGTAGCAAACACTAAAAAACACTAAGCGCCCAAATGTGCTAGCAATCAGGCTATCCCGATATAGACACCTGCTGCTGTAAGCAAAGCGGAAGTGCTAAACCCATAAAAAAGGACACATAAAATACAAAAAAACTTGGCGCTGGCGAACTGCTTGGGGAGCCATATACACACAAATTGATAGATCTATATATTTATATACATATATATATATATTTATATACATATAAAAGATATTAATTAAAACAACCAATAAAAAACTGAACTCCTGGAGTCTTCAGTAAAATAGCAGTCTTATTTCCCCTACACACTGGCCAATTGCCGGCCGAGGTGCCCGACAGACGGCGCAGAGGCAGTGACTTCACTCCCCTGTCACCCGGCCCCATAGTCCTGCATGCTGATATGGACGGGATTGTCCATAGTGGCTTGCAGGTATATCATCGTTGGTGCCTACACACTGAAAGATATGAACGATATCTCGTTCATTAATGAACGAGATCTTTCAAATCTTTCAGTGTAATCGTCCAGTGTGTAGGGCCCATAAAAAATAATATGCATCCACATTTGACACCTTAGTTTATAAAGTCCCAGGAGATGGAGTGTAAACCATTTAGATATACATTATGTAAAGAGAAGATGTAATAAAAGTTCAGCAGCACAAGGGAGGGTTCTCCTAGAGCCTAAATATGCATCTCAATGAGTAGTGGTCAGGTCTGGCCACAGCTCTTATGACCTCAGTAAGCGAACGCAAAATACAGGAGTCTATTTACTAACCAGCTCCTGTCATTTTTCAAACAGTCTGTAACATGACAGTTATGAGCTGATTGGCTGGTACTTTATCTCTGTTCATTTTAGCTCTCTCCAAGGCTAAGTACATAGACCCTATAAGAGCAGTCCTCTCTTTCCAACATCTGACCTCCCTTGAATAGTGCATTACATGAAGGCTTATTCATTTGTAGAGCCACTGGTTAATTCAATTGTTCAGTCTGACAGGCATGAAGCAAATAAGAGTTTGTAGAAAGTCCTATAGCTAAATCTCAATTAAAATACAGTAAAAATTTTCAAATGATGTTGTCTCTCTTTTATGCTTTCCAACTTCCCCTTCTTTCTCTCTTCTAATGATAATGTTTTTACTGAAGTGGTTTGGAAAGACATCTTCCACTCCTATTTTAAGATCTCCAAATGTATTAATCATTCCAAAATATATTACAAGATAGTTCATAGAATATATTATACATAAGATTTGGCCTTATGTTTTTACTAGTTGTTGGAGAAATTGAGGGATGGTAGGAGATATCTTACATGTGTTTTGGTCGTGCCCTGTGGTACAGCCACTTTGGTGTGAGGTGATCCTCCTCATTTCAAAAGTATTGGGTGAAGATATTCCGGTAGACCCCCTCTTAGCTCTTTTCCATTACTACTCTGGTAAGATGTCCAGTAGTAACAAATACTTTTTTGGTCATATTCTAATAGCAGCTAAGGCTTCTATAGCCCAACTGTGGAAGTCAGCTGCAGTCCCTAATATATTGACGATTGAAAATAAGGTTCAAGAGAGAACTTCTTAAATCTATTACAAACAGCTTTAGGGAAAGGTTGAGGGATAGTGCGAAATGGATACATTAATTTAGGTAAAAGAGCAAATTTCGCAGCAGCCACCAGACCTACCCAGGAAACTTTGTGCATTAACCATTCCTTAGTAGGTTTTTCAAACGCTCAAAAGAGTGGGTCAAAGTTGCAACTCAGTAAGTCACCCTCTATGGAGAGATTAACTCCCAAATACTTAAGTGATCTAAGTTGCCACACGTATTTATATTTATCTTTCAGGCGCTTAAGTACGCTATCCACGGTGTTAATAGGTAGGGCTTCAGTGTTTGTGGTATTTAACTTATAATAGGAAATTTCTGCATAGGAATCTAGGACAGAGTGTAAGTGCGGAAGAGAAGATTCAGGTTCTAGAAGACATAACAAAATGTCATCAGCAAAGAGACTAATCTTATGGGGCATCCCACCTATAACGGGTCCAACTATCGTGTCTAAGGACCTAATCCGCTCAATAGTCAAAGCGAAAATCAAAGGCGATAATGAACACCCTTGACAAGTACCGTTGGTAATATTAAACTTAGAAGAACAACATCCATTGGTGAAAACCGAAGCCGACGGCGAGGAGTACTAAGCCAAAATAGAATTAAGTATCCTAACCGCAAATCCAAAATGCTGCAAAGTAGTTTGTAAATAATCCCAATGTAGGCTATCAAATGCTTTTTCTGCATCCAGGGATAGGACTAACAATGGCTCTCTCTTTAGCTGGCAATGTTCTATTAGAGTGATAACTCTACGTGTGTTATCTGACGCTTGTCTGCCCAACACAAATCTTACCTGATCAAGATTAATCAGGCTAGGTAGGAGGAGGATAGGCTATTCGCCATCATTTTTGCAAACAGTTTAATATCAGTGTTCAGTAATGCTATTGGGCGATAATTCTGAACTGCTGTAGGCGATTTAACTGGTTTAGGGATAGTAACAATACTGGCCTCTAACATTTCCCTTGGGAAACAGGTGGTGTTGGAGGCCTCATTAAAAAATAATAAGAGGACTGGGGCAAGGTTAGATTTAAACTTTTTGCAAAAAATTTGAGGGGTAGCCATCTGGACCAGGCGCTTTATCGAAAGGGAAAGAATCTATGGCCGCTTCAACTTCTCCTAGCGTCCATGGAGAGCTAAGAGATCAAGAGTAGGAAGAGATAACTCCGTCAAAAACCTGTAGATATCTGCCAATGTCGGTTAGGGGGTACTAGAATCATCTTTTAAATTATATAGTTGCGAATAATATTCTGCGACTGTATTGGCAATCTCAACCGGATCAGTGACCTTAACTCCCTTAGATGTATAAACTGCATGTGCCCGTTCCTTAGCTCTATGTCCCCTTAATTTCCGCGCTAATAAACGCCCCGCCCTATTGCCCAGAATGTAGTATTTTTGATTGCGCCGTTGGAGATTACGGTGTACTTCAGTAAGAGCAAAAGCGTTTACCTTGTCCAGGGCAGCAAGGAGTTGCTTAAAGAGAGTTTTGTTAGAGGGATCTAATATATGCACATTTTCTAATTGAGCTACTTCTCTCTCCGCTGAGGCATCTTTTATAGTCCAGTTTAAGTCTGGCTGCTATCTGAATTGCGGATCCTCTGACTACGGCATTCAGAGAACACCAATGAGTAAAAAGAGATGCATCTTCAGGGTGATTTGTATCAAGATACACATCTAGAGACTTCAGGAGGGCCTGATTTGCCTCCAGTTGAGCGAGAAGGTGTGATCTCCAAGAACCCGGGGGTACCACTCTTTTAATCCCATCCCATACAAGCATAAGAGGAGAATGGTCTGCACGAAGATATCGGTAATATATAATATATATAATATATATATATCTTGCTTATAGAAGCTAGTGTCCATTTATCTACTAATGCCAAATCGATTCTAGAATATGACCTATGAACATGGGAATAGAAGGTGTAGTCCCTTACTGAGGGATGCTTGGACCTCCAAGCGTCAAATAATGCATACTCTATCAATTGGCAGAACTTACTAGAGGGGTCCTGGGGCTGACTCTGATGAGGGACTCGTGTTGGACGAGATCTATCAACACAAGGGTCTAAGACCATATTAAAATCTCCTAGAATTGAAAGCGCTCCTCTCACGTGTTCTTGCAGGGTTCTACAAAAGTTCCTACAAAAAAAGATCTGTTTGGCATTTGGTTCGCAGCAAGAAACCAATGTAATCTCAACATTATCTGAATGGCCAGCTAGTAACAGATATCTCCCTTCAGGGTCCTCATATTTGGAGGATAATACAGAAGTGCAGAATAGCAACTCCGGCTTTTTAGAAGGCCCATTAGCAGTGTAACAGTAAGGGTATCTATAATTAGCAAAAAGTGGGGGAGGGATTTTGACTTTGAAAGTGCGTTTCCTGCACAGCAACAATATGGGCATTGAGCTTATGGAAATAATTTATAGCTAATTACCTTTTTTGGGGGGAGTTTACTCTCTTAGCATTAATAGATACTATGTTTACCATATTTCACAGTAACCCCCCCCCCCAAAAAAAAAACCATACGGCTTAACTCAAGCGTACCGACAGAGGTACCTGATATGCAGAGACTAGGAAACCACAAAAACATGTGGGGAGACATAGGGAAAGTATGAAAAACAAAACTAAACTGATCTCTCTTGAGACCACAACCAGGCACCATAGTATGGTGGCTGAGTGTACTAAAGGGGGAAGGGGGGTAGTGGCAATTCTGCTTTTTACTAAATACAGATAAGCAAAGATAAGATAGACGAGAATATGGTAGAAATGCGAAAACAGAAAAAAAATACACATATGCAAACCTGTACATTTAGAGTGAGGTAAGTTAGCATTGCGATAACACATAGGAGCCAAAGCTGCATAACATAGCTAGTATCTCTAAATAATTACCATGACACCCTAAAAAAGAAAGAGCAGTATCGATAAGAAAATGAAGCTTTAGAGACAGTAGCAACAAAACATCTATATCATAACAGATAATAGATAAACATAAGCAGCAGCACATATAAACAAGAAACATAACCTTTGATGCAACAAACCTCAAAAATTATAAGTTCCCGAAGAGGTGAAGCTCCTCAAGGGCTGTAGATGTATCAGACGATGGTCTGGCTGCTTTCAATAAGGATTCCTTGAATTGGAAATAATGCATCCTCATCAGAACAGCTCTAGTGGCGTGGTCAGGGGCTGCTCTAGCCTTGGGAAACCTATGAATGCGGTCAATAAGCAGATCCGCTGATGAGGCTTGAGGTAAAAGTTTTTAAAGGTTTCTTGAATAAGTCCACTGCGTAATCGTGCACACTACTATACGACACGGATTCAGGGACCTCACGCAATTTAAGAATATTGCAAAGCGATCTGTCCTCCACATCTGTAACCTTGTATCGTAAGAGTCATACCTCTGTCTCGAGCGCACCATGAGAGTATAGCAGACTTTTATGTGAGCCGACAACTTCCTCCATTTTTTATTCTAAATGGTCAGTACGCCCACCGAGTTCGTCTATGGACTGTTGGCATGCCCGTAGGGTGGTACGGAGTTCGGCAGCAACGTCATCTTTAAAGCGGGACAAAAGTAGTTTCATAGTACCCACGGTAAGGGCCTCTGCATCCCCTACTTGTTCCAAAGCAGAATTGACAGTAGACGCAGATAGGCCGGCCGCCACAGGAGGAGAGAGCTGAAGGACTGTGTCAGTAGCAGAAGTCCCAGTATTTTTAGGCCGAGAGGGTTGAGGAGACTACTTAAAGTATGTAAGCTGTGAATTTGGTCTAGAGAACTTGCTGCGTTTTGAAGGCATAATAAGTCAGACAGAAACAGCACAGAGTTCCAAATTATATGAAATTGAAAGTCGAAGGTTCCACTGTTAGTAGTAATATCAATACATCTCGGAAATAATGAACAAGGTAGGAGAGAACATGCCTATTAGGTTGGCATTGTCAGAGATTAAAAGTTAGTAGGCTAGCCAGCTTCCAATATGTCCACCAGTTAGCCCAGAGTGGCAGTCTATAGGGGAGCACAGAGAACGGCAGTCTATGTGGTAATAAGGATGTGAGGGAGACACAAGAGATAGAGGACCCACTCACCCTCTTCTGGGTTTCCACCAGGCGGACACCACTTGAAACTCGGCGCAGTTGGCACCCTCCATGGGTAACAGCAGCCCCAGGGGGAGATAGAGATGATGGCCCAAATGATGCAGGCAGCATGATGCTCACTAGGGAGACCTAAATCGGCACCTCCGTTTATCAGGCCGAAGCCGCGGTTCTGCGCCGTCCGGCTCCACAAGAGGCCACCAATATTTTGGGAGCTTCAGGGGCAGATGTCAGGCGTTCTCACTGGGGCCAGCAGCATGAGAGGTCGCAGGGAGAACAGGCGATGAGGGCAGAGTGGCTGCCTCCCACCGTGCCGCGTCTGGTAGTCGTCCAGTACAGAGTCCCGCTGGAGGCCACCGGAATGGTAGGAGCTGCGGGGACAGAGGGCAGACACTCCCGCTGGGTCAGGCAATAGTAGAAGTCACAGAGGTCCGGGTAGTAACACTGGAGCCGCCGCTACTCACCAGGCCGCATCCGCTGCTGGGATGTCTACTGGCTCCAAGTCCCCAGGAAAGTCCACGGCTCCGCTCAGCATAGTAGGCCGCAGCCCGCCGGAGGCCTCGAGCAGCCAGAAAATTCACCAGTGTGCACCGGGTGTCTCCAGAAGATATGGCAGGGGCAAATAAAGATGGTTCTATGGGCCAGTACTGGAGATATATCCACTTATAAAACAGGATAGCCAGGTACTCAGATAACCCCGTTGTTGTTGTTGTTGTTTTTTTTAAATCTATATGATAGATACCCACTCACTTCGATCACTGACGTTAGAATTGCCTCTCATTGATACATGATCAACAGTAAGCAGTGACTTCAGAAAGACATTCTCCGTTAATGCTGCAGCGGCTCGCCTCCACCGTCCCCGAAGATGGCCGCCGCAGGGGAGCTCAAGCAGGAGGGCGGCTCAGCATTCAGCGTCCCCGGCCACACTGCAGGGTGTGCAAGCGGCTCCGTCTCTCCTCCACAGCCGCGGAAGAAGTGAAGACCGCACCCGAGCCCAGTACAAGATCAGCAGCAGTCAGCGGGGATACAGTGCGGGCCGGGTCTCAGCTGCACCGCACGTCAAGCACAGAGGCGCATGTGAGACTCCGGCTCAACAGAGGGGAGCGGGCCGCAACCTTCAGGGACAGGTGATCCTGACCCCTGGCTCCGCAGCACTCACCCCGTACTCTAGGGCACCGTAGCAGGCAGGGAGGAGACACTGGGAAGGGATAAGCACCCCAGGTAGGGCAATATCACTCAGTATATAGGAAGTATAGCCGGAGCTCTCGGCAGAGACCTCCGTCTTGTTAGCCTGCCAAGCCACGTCCCCCCCCCCCCCCCCCCCACGTTCCTTATTTCTAACAGCACTTATAGGTCACTCCCAAGGATTAGCAGCTTTCAATGTGTGGTTTCTCTCCGATCAAATTCAACAGCAGTGATTTCTGAATGTCTTATCTGATGCTCTCTCTATACCTTATAGTATTTAAAATACGGTAATGAGAGAACAAACTCTTTATCTGCCTCACGCCTGTTGGATTGATCCAGAGCCACATTTTCAATTATTTTTGTCATATAAGATTTCTTTCCTGAGAGTTTGGGTGACTGACATTTTGAATTTGGGCTACAGGGTGTGTTGGAGTGCTGAAAAAGAATCAAACCATATTGTGTATATATTAAAGTCCAGATTTATCAAGCACTGGAGAGTGATAAATTGCACAGTGATAAAGTGCTAACCAACCAGCTTCCTAACTGCCATGTTACAGGTTGTGTTTGAAAAATGACAGGAGCTGATTAGTTGGTACTTTATCACCATGCAATTTATCACTCTCCAAGGATTGATAAATCTGGGCCTTATTCTTGTCTTATACAGTTCTATTAATAAATTCAACATGTGCGATAAAATTGCACAGGTGTATGCTGGCATAGCAATATGATCTCATATGACCTAAAACCTTTCACAGTACAAGTGATATCTGCACAAAACAAAAACAAAGGATAAAAAGTCATAAACAAACGCTCACTGAGCAGTCATGGGTTACATAACTACATCTAGAAATGGTTTACAAAACAACCAGACACTAGCTTTCAATAGTTTGCTTACACCAATCCACTTGTAGCTCATCTCTGATTGGCTGATAAGATGCACAGCACAACACTATTCTGTGTACGTCAAAATAATAACTAAATGATCCCCTAAGATTTTATTACAAAAGGGATTTGTTAACAGATCAGTGGCATCCTAAGCCTAATTAATAACAAGTTACAACTCATCGCTCACAGAGAGAGAGAGAGGAGTGAGG
Organism: Pseudophryne corroboree; assembly: GCF_028390025.1. NCBI lineage: Eukaryota > Metazoa > Chordata > Amphibia > Anura > Myobatrachidae > Pseudophryne > Pseudophryne corroboree. The sequence continues at coordinate 161,716,206 of NC_086445.1, forward strand.
ACAAACGGGAATAGGCCCACACCTAACAGGAACTTCCTCACATAAACACTGTACTGCAGCACTGCGGCCTTATCAGCAGCCAGCAGTAATGCAGGAAGCTGCGAGAGCTCTAGCCATTAATTACTGTTTAGAGACGTTGTAACAACTGCATCCAGACGTCCCCCTATTTATCCATATAACAAAGTCCTCTGCGGTTTTAACATGAATCAACCCATTACAAATAAATACTAGGCTTTGATTCAGGATATGGGAATGGAAATAAAATGAGCAGAAAAACAAGTTGAACAACAAGATTTGTAAATGAACTACAACCAGAATATGCAGATGTGTTATGAAATATCATCTTGGGTGCCTATAAGAGAAGCAACATTGGGTAAGAAACAAGGAATCCAGGTAATCCCAGTAGCTTCTATATCATTCACCACTCTGGGACAGTACAGACGCCAATCTAAGAATGACTTGCAGTCTTCTAGGTAACGGCAAAGTAATGTCATAGAAAGGAAATATCACATTGCAAGCTTTGATATTTCAGCCCCCCCCCCCCAAACCGCATACTTTGAAACACTGCACTTTTATAAAGCTATACTAAATTATACCAAACCATTAATTTACTGGTTCACAGATAATTCCATAAGGCACTGTGCTGTAAACCATAGCATACAGACGCTAATTTTCTAAATTGCAAAAGAAAGATTACCTGATTGGTTACTATGGGCAACAGTACATTTGTTCACACAGCACCATTTTATTACATAAGCCCCTATGTAAGTTATCCAGGCTTCTTTGGAAAAGGACGACAAGACTAACGGCCTAATTCAGACTGGATCACTGCAGCGATCGCAGTTTGAATCCCTATGTGTAGTGCGCTTGCGCAGCAGGCACACTGCGCGTGCACGCCCCAGGAGCCCAGTGAGATGCTAAAATCAGGCAGAGGCGGTCGCAGGGCAAGAGGGGTCGTGCCAACGGCGTTAGAATGCCATTGGCGGGGGTGATCCGGACAACGGATGCATTTCCTGACCGCTGAGGGGGTGGGCAGCCGCTGCGACACGGGATGCGGCGAGTAGCAGACTGCCAGCTTGCAGGAGCTGCGCTGGCAGCGAGCTACTCAGCGGGTGCAAAAGCATCGCCACTGTGCGATGCTTTTGCACCCTTGCAGGGAGGTAGGGCCAGATATGCGAGAGCTAGGGCCCTAGAGCTTGATCCAATAATCCTCTTTGGCATTTTCTACCCCAAAAATTGCCATTGCTCAATCTTACCCTGACTTCCCACTGCTGTTGTTAGTAAGCAAAGTCAGATTAAGCAATCCCCATTCTTTTATCCATTGCAGACAATTTAAGGCACACCCACATATTTTAGGCAACTGATGGGATACACAACAGCAAAAAAGCTCAGAACCTAATCCACACTCCCTGTGATAACAATGACCAGCACGGTGTACAATTCACAGTAAGATACAGCCCATATTAGCCAGCCTCACTAGTTGTGGCAGCAAGCTGCGGCTGCAAAGCAGTGAAGCTCCCCAGCCATATGTAATTTCTGCATCGACTCAACAACTCATTAGATATCATGCTGTTATGTATAATCACATCAGAAACTTCATGTACATAATTTACATCATGCATATATAAAGGCTTTCAACTTAGAGCTGTCAAAAATGCTGTACTTTAAATTTAAACACAAATGTTAGATATAAATTATTTCACGGATAAAATAAAATAAAATAAAAATCTAGGGGTGTATTTACGAAGCGCCAGGTTTCAAAACCCGCCACTTCTGACAGTGTTTATGCCCATTTTTTAAAAGGGCAATGCTTTTACTAGCAAGACCTAACCATGTCAAAGAGTTGTCCTTTTAAATATCGGGTATAAACACAATCAGAAGCACTGGGATGCTTTGTAAATAACTCCCCTAAAGTGGGTAAAAAGGTAGTTACACCCCAAAATGATTCCACTGCCCAACTACCAGAATTACAAGGTCCCACGCCACCCATACCAGCCCCACCATGCTTATTTGCAGAATGACTGGATTCAGGCAACATGCCTTACAGAAATTCTTCATAAATCATAATACTAACGGAGCCTCATACTTCATTCTAGTAAGAAATACGCAGCAGCATCAATATTTAGGGGTGTTTCGCATTCACTGGTTTGGCCAATGTTTCCATCTGTAAACACACTGGGCTGAACTCAGCCATTAAAGCTGCAACTTTTTACTATTCAATTACAAATCCATGTCCGCATGGGTCTCGATGGGAGTTCATATGGATTTCAGTTCACACCTCATGAATAGGTGCAAAAAAGTTTCCATGGCACCTGTAGGCCAAACGTTTCACCGCTGCAAGTGCCCTGTAGTACCCTGTTTGAAAAACACTGGGTTTCCATGAGACTTAAACTTGCAGCTGGGATTTAAATGCGTTTAATGATTATATATATATATATATATATATATATATATATATATATATATATATATATATATATATTTTTTTTTTTTTTTTTTTTAAATGGCTTAGAATTACATAAAAATCACTTAACATGCATTTCAATGTACTCTAAATTCATTAGAGGCTTTAATTTGCTAAAGAACACTAGTTTAATGTCATTTTTTCACTGTTAGAAAAAAACAACAACAACCATTAGACACCTTTTAAGAGCCCCCAAATACTTATGGCCACAAACAGCCTTCTATACTACCCTGCCATCTTATTGCCCAGTTTTTGGGGGGTTCACAGTGATTTCTCCATTTTTTCCTCACACTGTCCATGCAGTAAAGCCATGCAGACTCAGGGGTGTATTCAATAGTTGTCGGAACTGCCATCTTGTCGGAAAGACGTCAGTTTCCGACTTTTTTTTTAGGTCGGAAACTGTTCCGACCTATTCAATAGGCCTCCCGTTTTTCAGACAGGATTAGCCGCAGATCCACGGGGTAAATTTACTAAGATGGGAGTTCTGTTTCAGATTGGATGTTGTCCATAGCAACCAATCAGATTCTACTTCTCATTTATCTAGCACCTTCTAGAAGATAATATCTGGAATCCGATTGGTTGCTATGGGCAACATCCCATCTTAAATAGAACTCCCATCTTATTAAATTTACCTCCAAGTGTTTTGTCGATTTGCAGCCAAATCCGAAGGTTTTAGCCCCGTTTCCGACAATGTCAATCAGACTTAAAAAAAAGTCGGATTGACATTGTCGAGAACGGCCAAATCCTGAAATGTCGGATACTTTCCATCGGAAAGGATCCGACATCAATTGAATATACCCCTTACTGTGCTGCCTACACAATAAGCATATTCTATTTGATTAGCGAGGGTCACATGCGCCTAATTAGCCAACAATGCACGGTAAAGGAACCGGCTGCAAAATCTACACTTAACACAGTTAACTGAAAACTGACCCAATATCGTGGAAGGAACTGTGGCCCAGTGACTGAACACATTATGGTTAGAGGCATATCACTCTAGCCTGACAAGTCTCTCCTGTCTTTCACGGACAGCCATTTTGTGTGTGACTCCAAATCAGCCCACTAATATGGAACCACCAGACAACAAGATTTTGTTATCTTTACTGAAGCCTAAAAGAACATGACAGTGCCAGTTGTCTGTTAATAATTAGATCAATCAGACCTGCAAGCTACAAACCATAACTAGTTTAATGGCCCTCATTTCAGTCTTCTGTGGTTCCAAACAGAAAATACACTAGGAAGAAAATAATGAACTACACATCTTGTCCTCTATAGACACAGGACATTGGCCTTTCCATTAGTAGCAATACACAAGGCACAAGCTGTATTTCCCAGACACACAAAGGCAGGAAATGCTACACCCTCATATAGATCAAACAAGGGCTCACAAATCTCACCAAGTATTAAGCATCACATAAAACAGTAGTCTCAGCATATCATCACTTAAGGGGAGATGTACTAAGAAGTGATACAAGTGGAGAAGTGAGCCAGTAGAGAAGTTGCCCATGGCAACCAATTAGCATTGACTTAACTTCTCCTTTGGCTCACTTCTCCACTTTTATCACTGCTTAGTACATGTCCCGCTTAGGACACAGTGGGGCAGATGTATTAAGCCTGGGGAAGTGATAAAGTAGTGATAAATGCAAGGTGATAACACACCAGCCAATCAGCTCCAATATGCAAATTGACAGTTAAGAGCTGACTGGCTGGTGCGTTATCACCTTGCACTTATCACTTCTCCAGGCTTAATACATCTGCCCCAGTGTTCTTCTATGGGGAACATTTTTGGCAATCCCCGGATAGCTTTTGCAAGTGCTGCAGTTTACGGACCCACGCGGGAGGGCCTATCCTCTACCAACACACGCAGGAAGACCTATTTTCTAGTCACCGTGGTAACCTGATGGATTTTACAGAGATATGGATAAGTCTAAATAGCGTAATACTACTATACTAAAATATGTAAAGCACAGAGCAGGTTTATGTTACTGCTGATTGCACAGCAAATCCCAAGACTTACCTCACAAAACAAGAAACACACATATACAAGTTGTGTCAAGCATTAGCAGCACACTCTGTATTGTTATGCTGCAACAGCTGTCAGCACTTGATTTTATGGAGAGAAAAAACAAAATCATCAAGGAGAGAGAAAAGGGACTTTAGGGAAATAATGGGAAAGGATAAGGGAAAGTCTCAATGTGTTGTGTGAAAAAACTGGAAATCTGGGTTCTCCTGCTGTAATTACCAAAATGTGCGCAGACGCACATCACACAGGGATCTGACAGAGCCTCACAGCTAATAGAATTTGCCCCTAAGTATTATAAAAGTGTGTATTACTGTATGTCCCATGTCATGAGTCTCTTGCTTGCAACCTCAAACACCCCTCACCATTAGTAACACCGCACATGCTTGTCTGTGTATATGTTATGTTAATGAACAGTAGTGCTGTGTAGGTTTGGTCTATAGCACCCTGCTAGTATATCGCTATATACAGACGGTATTGTATGTTGCTAATAAAACTCATAACTCAAACAAGACAAAGGTGAGAAACAGTTTCTGTCCTACAGATCAATAGCTGCAGGTGAGGAAAGTTATTGGCAATATATAAGTAGCCTGATAGAACATATTCCTCTAGTCCATGGGGTAATAACAAAAATGCAGTAAAGTAAGAAGGACAGTGTCAGTTACACCGTATCACATTTTACTGGCTACAGCAGGTAACCTTTAGGGGGATGTATGTACTGGAGAATGTAGGGTATATTACAAAGGGGACATACTGTATAGGAAGGGGAGGGATGGAGTGATTAAAGAGAACCCATTCTTTACATATGCCCTTTTCTGCATTAAGTGTAATGTACTGTATGTGGATGCAAAGACTGCTCCGTTCTCTCCCCTGGGGCCTCAGCAGTGGAACGGAACGGAACGTAGGAAACCACCTGTGTGGCCAACTCTCCTGCAGACACATGTGCTTACACTCTATGGGGCAGATGTATTAACCTGGAGAAGGCATAAGGAAGTGATAAACCAGTGATATGTGCAAGGTAATAAGTGAACCAGCCAATCAGCTCCAGTATGTAAATTAAGTTAGGAGCTGATTGGCTGGTATCTTTATCACCTTGCACATATCACTGGTTTATCACTTCCTTCTGACTTCTCCTGGTTAATACATCTGCCCCTATGTTCTCGTTTGGGCAGAGGGAGCATAGAAAACCACCAGTTTTGCATTATTACTAGGCATTATTCACGCACCCCAGATCGCTCTTCAGAAAGCAGATACCTATAAAATGCAAGTTCCGTGATTTGTTCTAATGCACATCAGACATCCTGTCAGCAAGCAGGGAGCCTTTCTGAGCCATACCTGGCTGCTGCCAGGTACATTACAGGCCATCAAAAATCGTTCTGTCATTCATTTATTCACATAAAATATTTATGTATACATTTGTTGTATTGCTACTAAAATCCTTATTATAGTTAAACCATTGCTCATGGCAGTAATCCTCTTCCCCTTTATGTTGGCCACAGTGCGGCGTGATCCGGGTGGGCAGCGACTCGCGCAGACCATGAACAGTAACACATTTACACCAACCTCGGAAATATTTTTGTCAGTCTCTTTTCTTTTCTCTTCCAACTTCCTCTCGATGCCAACAATCCCGACAGCTTTTATTCTTCCAGCCTTTGTAGAGAAAAGGAGGAAAGAGGAAGGAAGCACAAATATGTTCTCACCGAGCCATTCCATTTTCTAAAACAAATCATTATACCTTGCAGGATGTAAATATATATCCCTCAGCTGCTATGGTATTGTATATAGAAATACTAGGAAGCTTTACCAGTACGGACCTGCTTATCTGCTGCAGACACTGAACAAAAATTAAACAGAAGCACACGTATGTACGCACACACACACGTATCTGTGTTTGCGCTTAAATTATATATTCATCTAATTTTACTAGAAGTGCACCTCATTACGTGAGCATACCACGTAATCCCTCGTGGGCGGACATAAATTCAGTTTAGTGCAACAGAAAATTGATTTACTTGTAGCGCAGATATTGGGCTCTTGCAGCGGCTGAAAGATCGACCCATTAATTAAATTAAAATTGCATAGGGTGTACTGTACCTAGCTTTAGAGTCAAAGTTAAGCAGTGACTGCCATCTGCTGGTGAATGGAATGTCTGCAGGAGATATCAGCTGCAAGCTACAAACACAATCAGAATGTTGAAGTGAAATATGCTTTATGTCCTGGGGGTTTAGTGATTAACAGTGAATCATTGATTAATATAAAATTGCAGCTATGTGCAGCTTCAAGCAGTCTGTTTATTCATGAGGAAGAAAAGCAGCCAGTAACAGTATTCAAACTTGTAAGGGCAAAGAAAGCACTTTAGATGGAAAGGACATTGCATAACACATTGCAGAAAAGGCACAATAAATCAGGCCTGCAAACGTTGCTTGATAAACGTTGTGAAAGGTACAATACAGGTAAAAGTAAACTTGGCTTGTGGGGGGAGGGGGTCTATTATCCCACTGTAAATCTTTCTGCATTAAAAATAAACAGGCTTTTTCGCCCAATGTTTGTTTTTGTTTTCAGGCAATTCAATTAACGACCCCCCCCCCCCCCCCCCCCCCCCACAGAAACATTTAGCGGCTTTTGCATGAAAACACACAAAATCCAGGATAAGTTCCCACATCCATGTGTTTTGGTGATTAAGCCAGCGGAAAAAAGGAGAGTTATGGTAGCCTTACCCTTGTTAACTCTCTTTCTTCAAAGTTCATAGGGTTCGCAGGGAACATCGGGGCTGTAGATGGTGAATGAGAGTCAGGCACCAAACAGTTAAAGCTTTAGCTTGCCCCCAGAATGCTTGGCTCTTCTCTCCTATAACCGCGCCTCCATGCTCAGGGATTCAGTTTTGTTAATCAGCTCAAAGCAGCAAGAGGAAAGGAGAAAATAAGAATTTACTTACCGATAATTCTATTTCTCGGAGTCCGTAGTGGATGCTGGGGTTCCTGAAAGGACCATGGGGAATAGCGGCTCCGCAGGAGACAGGGCACAAAAGTAAAGCTTTTACAGGTCAGGTGGTGTGTACTGGCTCCTCCCCCTATGACCCTCCTCCAGACTCCAGTTAGGTACTGTGCCCGGACGAGCGTACACAATAAGGGAGGATTTTGAATCCCGGGTAAGCCTCATACCAGCCACACCAATCACACCGTACAACTTGTGATCTAAACCCAGTTAACAGTATGATAACAGAGGAGCCTCTGAAAGATGGCTTCCTAAACAATAACCCGAATTAGTTAACAATAACTATGTACAAGTATTGCAGATAATCCGCACTTGGGATGGGCGCCCAGCATCCACTACGGACTCCGAGAAATAGAATTATCGGTAAGTAAATTCTTATTTTCTCTATCGTCCTAAGTGGATGCTGGGGTTCCTGAAAGGACCATGGGGATTATACCAAAGCTCCCAAACGGGCGGGAGAGTGCGGATGACTCTGCAGCACCGAATGAGAGAACTCCAGGTCCTCCTTTGCCAGGGTATCAAATTTGTAAAAATTTACAAACGTGTTCTCCCCTGACCACGTAGCTGCTCGGCAGAGTAGTAATGCCGAGACCCCTCGGGCAGCCGCCCAAGATGAGCCCACCTTCCTTGCGGAATGGGCCTTAACAGATTTAGGCTGTGGCAGGCCTGCCACAGAATGTACAAGTTGAATTTTGTTACAAATCCAACGAGCAATCGACTGCTTAGAAGCAGGTGCACCCAACTTGTTGGGTGCATACAGTATAAACAGCGAGTCAGATTTTCTGACTCCAGCCGTCCTTTAAATGTATATTTTTAAGGCTCTGACAACGTCCAACAACTTGGAGTCCTTCAAGTCGTCTGTAGCCGCAGGCACTACAATAGGCTGGTTCAGGTGAAACGCTGATACCACCTTAGGGAGAAAATGCGGACGCGTCCGCAGCTCTGCCCTATGTCGAATGGAAAATTAAATAAGGGCTTTTATAAAACAAAGCCGCCAGTTCAGATACTCTCCCGGCCGAAGCCAGGGCCAGTAACATAGTCACTTTCCATGTGAGATATTTCAAATCCACCTTCTTTAGTGGTTCAAACCAATTTGATTTGAGGAAATCTAAAACTACATTTAGATCCCACGGTGCCACCTTAGGCACCACAGGAGGCTGTATATGCAGTACTCCTGTGATAAAAATCTGGACCTCAGGGACTGAGGCCAATTCTTTTTGGAAGAATATTGATAGGGCCGAAATTTGAACCTTAATAGATCCCAATTTGAGACCCATAGACAATCCTGATTGCAGGAAATGTAGGAAAAACGACCCAGTTGAAATTCCTCCATCGGAGCACTCCGCTGCTCGCACCACGCAACATATTTTCGCCAAATACGGCGATAATGCTTCGCGGTGACTTCCTTCCTTGCCTTTATCAAGGTAGGAATGACTTCTTCTGGAATGCCTTTTCCTTTTAGGATCTGGCATTCAAACGCCATGCCGTCAAACGCAGCCGCGGTAAGTCTTGAAAAAGACAAGTACCCTGCTGAAGCAGGTCCCTTCTCAGAAGTAGAGGCCACGGATCGTCCGTGACCATCTCTTGAAGTTCCGGGTACCAAGTCCTTCTTGGCCAATCCGGAGCCACTAGTCTTACTCCACTTTGCCGTATAATCCTCAATACCTTTGGTATGAGAGGCAGAGGAGGAAACACATATACCGACTGGTACACCCAAGGTGTTACCAGCGCGTCCACAGCTATTGCCTGCGGATCTCTTGACCTGGCGCAATACCTGTCCAGTGTTTTGTTGAGGCGAGACGCCATCATGTCCACCATTGGTTTTACCCAACGGTTTAATAGCATGTGGAAAACTTCTGGATGAAGTCTCCACTCTCCCGGGTGAAGGTCGTGTCTGCTGAGGAAGTCTGCTTCCCAGTTGTCCACGCCCGGGATGAATACTGCTGACAGTGCTATCACGTGATTCTCCGCCCAGCGAAGGATCCTGGCAGCTTCTGCCATTGCCCTCCTGCTTCTTGTGCCGCCCTGTCTGTTTACATGGGCGACTGCCGTGATGTTGTCCGACTGGATCAACACCGGTCTTCCTTGAAGCAGAGGTTCCGCCTGGCTTAGAGCATTGTAGATTGCTCTTAGTTCCAGAATGCTTATGTGAAGAGACTTTTTCAGGCTCGACCACACTCCCTGGAAATTTCTTCCCTGTGTGACTGCTCCCCAGCCTCTCTGGCTGGCACCCGTGGTCACCAGGATCCAATCCTGCATGCCGAATCTGCGGCCCTCCAATAGATGAGCCTCCTGCAACCACCACAGAAAGGATACCCTTGTCCTCGGCGACAGGGTTATCCGCAGGTGCATCTGAAGATGCGACCCTGACCATTTGTCCAACAGATCCCTTTGCATGGAATCTGCCGAAAGGGATTGCTTCGTAAGAAGCTACCATTTTTTCCCAGGACTCTTGTGCATTGATGTACAGACACCTTTCCTGGTTTTAGGAGGTTCCTGACCAGGTCAGATAACTCCTTGGCTTTTTCTTCGGGAAGAAAAACCTTTTCTGAACTGTGTCCAGAATCATCCCCAGGAACAGCAGACGAGTTGTCGGCATTAATTTGGATTTTGGAATATTCAGAATCCATCCGTGCTGCTTTAGCACCTCTTGAGATAGTGCTAAACCCATCTCTAGCTGTTCTCTGGACCTTGCCCTTATTAGGAGATCGTCCAAGTATGGGATAATTAATACGCCTTTTCTTCGAAGAAGAAATATTATCTCGGCCATTACCTTTGTAAAGACCCGAGGTGCCGTGGACAAACCAAACGGCAGCGTCTGAAACTGATAGTGACAGTTTTGTACAACGAACCTGAGGTACCCCTGGTGTGAGGGGTAATTGGAACGTGGAGATACGCATCCTTGATGTCCAAGGACACCATAAAGTCCCCTTCTTCCAGGTTCGCTATCACTGCTCTGAGTGACTCCATCTTGAACTTGAACTTCTTTATGTACAGGTTCAAGGACTTCAGATTTAGAATAGGCCTTACCGAGCCATCCGGCTTCGGTACCACAAAAAGAGTGGAATAATACCCCTTCCCTTGTTGTAGAAGAGGTACCTTGACTATCACCTGCTGAGAATACAGCTTGTGAATGGCTTCCAAAACCGTCTCCCTTTCTGAGGGGGACGTTGGTAAAGCAGACTTCAGGAAACGGCGAGGTGGCTCTGTCTCTAATTTCAACCTGTACCCCTGAGATATTATCTGCAGGATCCAGGGATTTACTTGCGAGTGAGCCCACTGCGCGCTGTAATTCTTGAGACGACCGCCTACCGCCCCCGAGTCCGCTTGCGAAGCCCCAGCGTCATGCTGAGGCTTTTGTAGAAGCCGGGGAGGGCTTCTGTTCCTGGGAAGGAGCTGCCTGTTGCTGTCTCTTCCCTCGTCCTCTGCCTCGTGGCAGATATGAATAGCCCTTTGCTCTCTTATTTTTAAAGGAACGAAAAGGCTGCGGTTGAAAGGTCGGTGCCTTTTTCTGTTGGGGAGTGACTTGAGGTAGAAAGGTGGATTTCCCGGCCGTAGCCGTGGCCACCAAATCCGATAGACCGACCCCAAATAACTCCTCTACGCATCGCCTGTCCACTGTCGTGTCCATAAAGCTCTTCTGGCCGAAATGGACATAGCACTTACCCGTGATGCCAGTGTGCAGATATCTCTCTGTGCATCACGCATATAAAGAAATGCATCCTTTATTTGTTCTAACGACAGTAAAATATTGTCCCTGTCCAGGGTATCAATATTTTCGATCAGGGACTCTGACCAAACTACCCCAGCACTGCACATCCAGGCAGTCGCAATAGCTGGTCGTAGTATAACACCTGCATGTGTGTATATACCTTTTTGGATATTTTCCATCCTCCTATCTGATGGATCTTTAAGTGCGGCCCTCTCAGGAGAGGGTAACGCCACTTGTTTTGATAAGCGTGTTAGCGCTTTGTCCACCCTAGGAGGTGTTTCCCAGCGCTCCCTAACCTCTGGCGGGAAAGGGTATAAAGCCAATAACTTCTTTGAAATTAGCAGTTTTTTATCGGGGCACCCCACGCTTCATCACACACGTCATTTAATTCTTCTGATTCGGTAAAAACTACTGGTAGTTTTTTCACACCCCACATAATACCCTGTTTAGTGGTACCTGTAGTATCAGCTAAATGTAACATCTCCTTTATTGCCAAAATCATATAACGTGTGGCCCTTTTGGAAAATACGGTTGATTTGTCACCTTCACTACCGGAATCAGTGCCTGTGTCTGGGTCTGTGTCGACCGACTGAGGCAAGGGGCGTTTTACAGCCCCTGACGGTGTTTGAGGCGCCTGGACAGGCACTAAGTGAGTGTCCGGCCGCCTCATGTCGGCAAACGACTGCTTAAGCGAGTTGACGCTATCCCGTAATTCCACAAATAAGGCATCCATTCTGGTGTCGACCCCCTAGAAGGTGACATCCTCATATTTGGCAATTGCTCCGCCTCCACACCAATAACGTCCTCATACATGTCGACACACACGTACCGACACACAGCAGACACACAGGGAATGCTCTATACGAAGACAGGACCCACTAGCCCTTTGGGGAGACAGAGGGAGAGTCTGCCAGCACACACCAAAAAGCGCTATATATGACAGGGATAGCCTTATGATTAAGTGCTCCCTTATAGCTGCTTTTATATTAATATATTGCCATTTATTTTGCCCCCCCTCTCTGTTATACCCTGTTTCTGTAGTGCAGTGCAGGGGAGAGACCTGGGAGCCTTCCTGACCAGCGGAGCTGTGACAGAAATGGCGCCGTGTGCTGAGGAGATAGGCCCCGCCCCTTTTCCGGCGGGCTCGTCTCCCGCTATTTAGTACATTTAGGCAGGGGTAAATATCTCCATATAGCCTCTGGGGCTATATGTGAGGTATTTTTAGCCTTTTTAAAGGTTTACATTTGCCTCCCAGGGCGCCCCCCCCCCAGCGCCCTGCACCCTCAGTGACTGCCGTGTGAAGTGTGCTGAGAGGAAAATGGCGCACAGCTGCAGTGCTGTGCGCTACCTTAAGAAGACTGCAGGAGTCTTCAGCCGCCGATTCTGGACCTCTTCTTGCTTCAGCATCTGTGAGGGGGCCGGCGGCGTGGCTCCGGTGACCATCCAGGCTGTACCTGTGATCGTCCCTCTGGAGCTTCATGTCCAGTAGCCAAGAAGCCAATCCATCCTGCACGCAGGTGAGTTCACTTCTTCTCCCCTCTGTCCCTCGTTGCAGTGATCCTGTTGCCAGCAGGAATCACTGTAAAATAAAAAACCTAAGCTAAACTCTCTAAGCAGCTCTTTATGAGAGCCACCTAGAATTGCACCCTTCTCGGCCGGGCACAAAAATCTAACTGGAGTCTGGAGGAGGGTCATAGGGGGAGGAGCCAGTACACACCACCTGACCTGTAAAAGCTTTACTTTTGTGCCCTGTCTCCTGCGGAGCCGCTATTCCCCATGGTCCTTTCAGGAACCCCAGCATCCACTTAGGACGATAGAGAAAAGAAAGATGTTGTTAGGCACAGGAGAACATATTCTCTCAGACAGGAGAAAGGAACCAGAGGCCAATGCTGTAAAAACCAAGAGAGGCCAGGTGCGTCAGGGTGGGCGCCCTGTGGACCCTATGAACTTCCAGGAAAAAGAGTTAACAAAGGTAAGTCTACCATAACTCTCCTTTTCTTCATCAGGGTTCATATGTTCCACAGGAAACATCGGGGATATCCTAAAGCAGTACTTCAAGGCCTGAGAGGATAAAAGAATCCGGCGGCCGAATGAAGCATCCTGGGAGGTGAATGCATCAAAGGCATAAAACCTAAGAAACGTGTGGACCGAATACCACGTAGCCGTCTTGCACAATTGTTCGGTGGAAGCACCACGGCGTGCTGCCCACGAGGGTCTTACAGAAAGTAAATAAGGCAGAAATGGAAGCTGGTACGGGAAGGTCAGCTTGAGTGTAGGCATGTGCAATGACCATTCTAGTCCATCTGGCCAGAGTCTGCTTATTAGCAGGCCAACCACGCTTGTGAAAGCCAAAAAGAATGAACAGGTCATCAGACCGTCTGATGGAGCTAGTGTGGTCTACATATATATGTAGAACATGAACCACATCCAAAGAATGTTCTTTAGCACATAAGTCTGGCCGGAACCACAATCTCCCGATTAAGGTGGAAAGAAAAAAACACTTTAGGGAGGTAACCAGGCCTAGTTCAGTTTTTTATGAAAAATCAGGAAGGGGGGACAACAGGAGAGGGCTTCTAAGTCTGACAGCCTTCTGGCCGAAGGAACTGCCCACGAAAATAGCACTTTAGCTGTCAGCCATCTGAGATCGGCTCTTGAAGAGCAGTCAGTACTACAGACAGATCCCATGGAACCACCGGAGGGACATAAGGAGGTTGTATACTGATGACACACTGAAGAAAGGTACGTACATCAGGAAGTGAAGCAATCGTGTGTTGGAACCAAACAGACAATGCAGAAACGTGCACCTTTGACAGCAGCAAGACGTAAGCCTAAATCCAAACCACGTTGTAGAAACGCAAGTATTCTTGCTGTTCGAAAGACAGTTGCATTATTGCGGCGCACCACGTAAAGCAAGTGTGGCATACTCTAAAATAGATTCGAAAATCCTTTCGTCTTTAGGATTGATGATTCAAGAGCCACACAGTCAAAGACAGACGGGCCAGGTCCGGATGGAGAATGGGCTCTGAGATAGAAGGTCCTGTCGCTGAAGAAGTTAAAGGGGTTGCCCCACTGAGAGTACCTGAAGATCGGAGAACCAATGCCGCCTGTGCCACCAGAATGAGGTTTCCTCCTTCTTGTTTGACCTTTCGAAGGACCTGAGGCAGAAGGGACACCGGAGGAAAGATGTATGCTAGACGAAAGTTCCACTGGACAGACAGGGCATCTACGAATGCTGCCTGAGGATCCCTGGTTTGGGTACCGAATACTGGAACCTTGTGGTTGTGACGCAAGGCCATGAGATACACGTCTGGTAGGCCCCACCTGTCCACCAGAAGTTGGAAGACGTCTGGGTGAAGAGCCCATTCTCCTGCGTGAACATTTTGACAATTTAGGAAGTCAGCTTCCCAGTAGCGTACGCCTGGAATGTATACTGCTTATATGGCCGGTAGATGACGTTCAGTCCATCAGAGAATTTTGGACACTTCTTGCATTGCCATCTTGCTGCAAGTGTCTCCCTGATGATTGATATATGCCACTGTTGTGGCGTTGTCTGACTGAACCTGGACTGGTATGTCTTGGAGTAGTGCGTGTGCTAGGGTCAGCGCCTTGTACACCGCCCTCAACTCCAACACACTGATTCGCAATTGAGACTCCGCTAGGCTCCATCCCTGAAACTAATGTTATTTGGTTACCGCTCCCCAGCCGCGAAGGCTGGCATTTGTTGTGAGCAGGACCCATTGGGGGACCCAGAAAGGGTGTCACATGTTTAGCTGATGGTCTTGGAGCCACCAAGTGAGTGACAGCCAAACCTCCGGAGTCAGAGTTATCATTTGGGATCTGATGCGATGAGGTTGGCAGTTCCACCTGGAAAGAATCAGTCTGTGCAGAGGACGAGAATGAAACTGAGCGAATTCGACAGTGTCAAATGTTGGCACCATTAGCATGGGGATTTGCATTGCTGAATGCAAAGACACTGGGGGACGGTGAATGAAGTGTCGTATTTGGTTCTACAGTTTCAAAATCTTGTCCGGAAATAGGTAAAGTCGTTGACTGTGAGATGCCAGAAGCGCTCCCACATACAACATCCGTTGGGATGTTAGCCATCCATGACATTGCAGGAAGGCTACTGTCAGTTGGAGATGATGACTGAGCAGAACATCGTGTGAGTTCACCAGGTTCAGCAGACCATCCAGGTGTGGGAAAATCCAAATACCGTGGCGACGAAGGTGTGCTGCCATGAAAGCCATGACTTTGGCCTATTTACGGCACCAACAATCTTTTTACCAAACAGCAGTGCCTGGAACTGATAATGATGATTACACATAACAAACCGCAGGAATTGCTGGTGGGAAATAGCAATAGGAATATGCAGATATGCATCCTGTATATCCAGGGAAACCATGAAGTTCCCAGGTTCCATGGCTAAAATTATGGATTGCAAGGTTTCCATGTGAAACTTGGAAACTGTCATAAACTTGTTTAAAGATTTGAGGTTGAGAAGAGGCCGGGGTTTTGGAACTAGGAACAGGGTTGAATAATAGCCTCTGCCCCATTGGGACTGAGTAACCGGTACGATCACTCCTGAGTGTAGAAGGGAATGGACTACGGTTTGGAGTACTTGAGCCTTGACCGGATCTGAAGGTAGGCCCGTGTTGAAATACTGTTGAGGAGGAAGTCCCTTGAATGAGACGGCGTACCCGCGAGAGACAACTTCTTGCACCCAAGCATCTGAAGTGGTCGTGGTCCAAACTTGCACAAAGTGCAGAAGTCGGCCTCCCACCCTGAGGTCCCCCCTGGGAAGGTCTGCCTCGTCAGGCTGCAGGTTGACGAGCTGCCCAGGGTTGCTTGGCCTTTGGCTTAGTGGGCTTTACCGTGCGCGTTTGTCTGGGACTTTATTGTCCCTTAGCTTTTCCTTGTGGACGAAAGGAACGAAAATACGTAGTTATGGTAGACTTACCATCGATAACTCTATTTCTCCTAAGTCCACAGGATATACATTGGGACATGAAGTAGTGTCAGCGCATTGGCACCAACGATCAAAAGCTTTCGGCCTCCCAGAATGCAACGGGCCAGTCCCCTATATCCCCGCCTCCTGGCTCAGGCAATTCAGTTGTTTTCCAAAGCTCAAGGCAGGAGCATCATAGAGAGCCCTAATCAGGCGAGAAGAACACACACGCACACACTTCCGTAGAAGAAGGAAGAGGTTAGTAGGTGTAAGGATCCTCGAATCAGGTGCGTCAGGGTAGGATCCCTGTGGATACTGTGGACTTAGGAGAAATAGATTTATCAACAGTAAGTCTACCATAACTGCGTATTTCTCCTGCAGGATCCACAGGAAATACATTGGGATGTCTCAAAACAATTTTAGTGGAGAGGACGCTCCTGACTGGACAAGAGAATCCTTCGCCTGAATGCAGCATCCTGAGATGCAAAGGTATCAAAGGCATAATGGCTAATGAATGTGTTAATGGAAGACCATGTTGTTGCCTTACATATCTGTTCAGCTGAAGCACCACGGTGTGCTGTCCATGAAGGACCTACTTTACGAGTAGAGTGAGCAGAGACATCAGCCGGAATCGGGAGATCAGCTCGAGAATATGCTTCTGAAAGAGTCATCCGAAGCCACCTCGCCATTGTCTGCTTGTCAGCAGACCATCCTCTCTTGTGAAATCCGTAGAGAACGAAGAGAGTTTCTGTCTTTCTGATGGAACTGGTACGAATCACATAGATTCTTAAAGCATGGACTACGTCCAAAGATGCATCTCCTACAGAAAGATCCGGCCCTTGAAAAGCCTGTACTACAATGTCTTCGTTAAGGTGGAATTTAGACACCACCTTAGGAAGATAACCAGATTTGGTTCTGAGAACCGCTCTATCTGGATGAAATATCAGAAAAGGAGGGCGACATAACAAGGAACAAACGGAGGTTGGATGTGAAGCATTCCCTGGAAAAAAGTGCGAACATCCTGCAGGTTAGAAATTTTCTTTAGAAACCATACAGACAATGCTGACACCTGAACTCTCAAGGAAGCCACCCGTAGACCTTTATCCATTCCTGCCTGAAGGAATGCTAGGACCTGGAAACTCTGAAAGACCTAGGCTCAAATTTCCTGGCACGGCACCACTGAATATAAGCATGCTATATTCGGTAATAAATGCGAGCAGAGGATCTAAGCACTGTTTGAATTATCTGTTGTGAAAATCCTTTTGCTTTCAGGATGGAAGTCTCAAGTGCCACGCCGTCAAAGACAGCCAAACCAGGTGCTTGTAATAACAAGGACCCTGAGACAGCAGATCTGGACGTTGAGGGAGTAGAAACGGAGTATTCACTGACAGCCTCTGCAGATCTGTATACCAATATCTTCTGGGCCAAGCCGTAGCTATTAGTATCACAACGCCCTTTCCCTGTTTTACTTTTTGCATCACCATGGGCAACAGGGCGATCGGTGAAAACACATAGGCCAGACGAAAGTCCCATCTTACTAACAGGGCATCCACGAAGGTTGCTTTGGGATACTTTGTCCTTGACCCGTATGTGGGAACTTTGTTGTTCTGATGGGAAGCCATGAGATCTATCTCTGGCAACCCCCACTTGAATACCAGGGTCTGGAAGACCTCGGGGTGTAAAGCCCATTCGTTTGCATGAATAGCGTGTTGACTGAGAAAATCCGCTTCCCAGTTTAGGAATGAACACCACGGACAAGCCTGGATGATGAAGTTCTGCCCACCTTAACGTGCAGTTTACCTCCTTCATTGCCTTTTGCCTGCAAGTTTCTCCCTGATGATTGAGGTACGCTACTGCCGCTGCATTGTCCGAGCAAATTTGAACTGGTTTCCACTAAAGAATGTCCTTTGCCTGAATGAGTGCCATATATATATGGCCCGAAGTTCCAATATATTTATTGGCAGGCAACTTTCTTCCTTACTCCACTGCCCCTGGAAGCAACTTTTTTCTGACACTGCTCCCCAGTCCTGAAGACTGGCATCCGTTGTCAGAATCTCCCAATCGGAGATCCAAAAGGGTCTACCTTTCACCAGATGGGATGTCTGTAGCCACCAGGCTAATGATCTCCGTACTTCCAGAGGAAGGACCATAGTCTGAGTTTTTATTGTCTGATGTAACCCATTCCATTTGGAAAGTATCAGATGTTGAAGAGGCCTCGAGTGGAATGGAGTATACTCCACCATGTCGAATGTCGACACCATTGATCCCATCACACGCATAGCTGCGTGAATGAATACCCTTTGACTGTGAAGCAGCTCCTGAATCCTCGACTGTATTGTGGATATTTTGTTCAGAGGTAAAAACACTCTGAAGACTGTAATCCAATACAGCCCCCAAGTGCGTCATACGTTGTGACAGAACCAGGGACGACTTTGCCCAATTTACGAGCCAACCGTGTCTCTGTAAACAAGCTATTGTCTGTTGCAGATGACATTGAAGCAATTCCCGAGACTGGATTAATAGGTCGTTGAGGTATGGAAAATAAGAATTTACTTACCGATAATTCTATTTCTCGTAGTCCGTAGTGGATGCTGGGGACTCCGTCAGGACCATGGGGAATAGCGGCTCCGCAGGAGACAGGGCACAAAAATAAAGCTTTAGGATCAGGTGGTGTGTACTGGCTCCTCCCCCTATGACCCTCCTCCAAGCCTCAGTTAGGATACTGTGCCCGGACGAGCGTACACAATAAGGAAGGATATTGAACCCCGGGTAAGACTCATACCAGCCACACCAATCACACCGTATAACTTGTGATCTGAACCCAGTTAACAGTATGACAAACGTAGGAGCCTCTGAACAGACGGCTCACAACAAATAACAACCCGATTTTTTCGTAACAATAACTATGTACAAGTATTGCAGACAATCCGCACTTGGGATGGGCGCCCAGCATCCACTACGGACTACGAGAAATAGAATTATCGGTAAGTAAATTCTTATTTTCTCTAACGTCCTAAGTGGATGCTGGGGACTCCGTCAGGACCATGGGGATTATACCAAAGCTCCCAAACGGGCGGGAGAGTGCGGATGACTCTGCAGCACCGAATGAGAGAACTCAAGGTCCTCCTCAGCCAGGGTATCAAATTTGTAGAATTTTGCAAACGTATTTGCCCCTGACCAAGTAGCAGCTCGGCAGAGTTGTAATGCCGAGACTCCCCGGGCAGCCGCCCAGGATGAGCCCACTTTCCTTGTGGAATGGGCCTTGACAGATTTAGGTTGTGGCAAGCCTGCCACAGAATGTGCAAGTTGAATTGTGCTACAAATCCAACGAGCAATCGTCTGCTTAGAAGCAGGAGCACCCATCTTGTTGGGTGCATACAATATAAGCAGTGAGTCAGACTTTCTGACTCCCGCCGTTCTTGAAATATATATTTTCAATGCCCGAACCACGTCCAACAACTTGGAATCCTCCAACTCGTTAGTAGCCGCAGGCACCACAATAGGCTGGTTCAGGTGAAACGCTGACACCACCTTAGGCAGAAAATGAGGACGCGTCCGCAGTTCTGCCCTGTCCGTATGGAAAATCAGATATGGGCTCTTATATGATAAAGCCGCCAATTCTGATACTCTCCTGGCTGAAGCCAGGGCCAGTAGCATGGTTACTTTCCATGTGAGATACTTCAGCTCCACCGATTTGAGGGGCTCAAACCAATGGGATTTGAGAAAATCCAAGACTACATTAAGATCCCACGGTGTCACTGGGGGCACAACCGGGGGCTGTATATGTAGTACTCCTTTTACAAAAGTCTGGACTTCAGGAACTGAAGCCAATTCTTTCTGGAAGAAAATCGACAGGGCCGAAATTTGAACCTTAATGGACCCCAATTTGAGGCCCATAGATAATCCTGTTTGCAGGAAATGTAGGAATCGACCCAGTTGAAATTCCTCTGTGGGGGCCTTCCTGGCCTCACACCACGCAACATATTTTCTCCAAATGCGGTGATAATGTTGTGCAGTCACCTCCTTCCTGGCTTTTACCAGTGTAGGAATGACCTCTTCCGGAATGCCTTTTTCCTTTAGAATTCGGCGTTCAACCGCCATGCCGTCAAACGCAGCCGCGGTAAGTCTTGGAATAGACACGGTCCCTGCTGAAGCAGGTCCCGTCTTAGAGGTAGAGGCCACGGATCCTCCGTGAGCATCTCTTGAAGTTCCGGGTACCAAGTTCTTCTTGGCCAATCCGGAGCCACTAGTATCGTTCTTACTCCCTTCTGCCGTATAATTCTCAGTACTTTTGGTATGAGAGGCATAGGAGGGAACACATACACTGACTGGAACACCCACGGTGTTACCAGAGCGTCCACAGCTATTGCCTGAGGATCTCTTGACCTGGCGCAATACCTGTCCAGTTTTTTGTTGAGGCGGGACGCCATCATATCCACCATTGGTTTTTCCCAACGGTTCACAATCATGTGGAAGACTTCTGGATGAAGTCCCCACTCTCCCGGGTGTAGATCGTGTCTGCTGAGGAAGTCTGCTTCCCAGTTGTCCACTCCCGGAATGAATACTGCTGACAGTGCTATCACATGATCTTCCGCCCAGCGAAGAATCCTTGCAGCTTCTGCCATTGCTGTCCTGCTTCTTGTGCCGCCCTGTCTGTTTACGTGGGCGACTGCCGTGATGTTGTCCGACTGGATCAACACCGGCTGACCCTGAAGCAGGGGTTTTGCCAGACTTAGAGCATTGTAAATCGCTCTTAGCTCCAGTATATTTATGTGAAGAGACATCTCCAGGCTTGACCATACTCCCTGGAAGTTTCTTCCTTGTGTGACCGCTCCCCAGCCTCTCAGACTGGCATCCGTGGTCACCAGGACCCAGTCCTGTATGCCGAATCTGCGGCCCTCTAACAGATGAGCACTCTGCAACCACCACAGAAGAGACACCCTTGTCCGTGGCGATAAGGTTATCCGCTGATGCATCTGCAGATGCGATCCGGACCATTTGTCCAGCAGATCCCACTGAAAAGTTCGTGCGTGGAATCTGCCGAATGGAATCGCTTCGTAAGAAGCCACCATCTTTCCCAGGACTCTTGTGCATTGATGTACAGACACTGTCCCTGGTTTTAGGAGGTTCCTGACAAGTTCGGATAACTCCCTGGCTTTCTCCTCCGGAAGAAACACCTTTTTCTGAACCGTGTCCAGAATCATTCCCAGGAACAGCAGACGTGTTGTCGGGGTCAACTGAGATTTTGGAAAATTCAGAATCCACCCGTGTTGTTGCAGCACTACTTGGGTTAGTGCTACTCCGTCCGCCAGCTGTTCTCTGGACCTTGCCCTTATCAGGAGATCGTCCAAGTAAGGGATAATTAATACGCCTCTTCTTCGCAGAAGAATCATCATTTCGGCCATTACCTTGGTAAAGACCCGAGGTGCCGTGGACAATCCAAACGGCAGCGTCTGAAACTGATAATGACAGTTTTGCACCACGAACCTGAGGTACCCTTGATGTGAAGGGCAAATTGGGACATGCAGGTAAGCATCCTTTATGTCCAGGGACACCATAAAGTCCCCTTCTTCCAGATTCGCTATCACTGCTCTGAGTGACTCCATCTTGAACTTGAATTTTTGTATGTACAGGTTCAAAGATTTCAGATTTAGAATAGGTCTTACCGAGCCGTCCGGCTTCGGTACCACAAATAGCGTGGAGTAATACCCCTTTCCCTGTTGTAGGAGGGGTACCTTGACTATCACCTGCTGAGCAAACAGCTTGTGAATGGCTTCCAATACCGTCGCCCTGTCTGAGGGAGACGTTGGCAAAGCAGACTTTAGGAACCGGCGAGGGGGAGACTTCTCGAATTCCAACCTGTAACCCTGAGATACTACCTGCAGAATCCAGGGGTCCACCTGTGAGCAAGCCCACTGTGCGCTGAAATTCTTGAGTCGACCCCCCCACCGTTCCTGAGTCCGCTTGTAAGGCCCCAGCGTCATGCTGAGGGCTTTGCAGAACCCTGGGAGGGCTTCTGTTCCTGGGTAGGGGCTGCTTGCTGCCCTCTCTTACCCCTTCCTCTGCCCCTAGGCAGATATGACTGTCCTTTTGTTCGCTTGTTCTTATAGGACCGAAAGGACTGCGGCTGAAAAGACGGTGTCTTTTTCTGTTGGGAGGGGGTCTGAGGTAAAAAGGTGGATTTTCCGGCAGTTGCCGTGGCCACCAGATCCGATAGACCGACGCCAAATAATTCCTCCCCTTTATACGGCAATACTTCCATATGTCGTTTGGAATCCGCATCACCTGACCACTGTCGCGTCCATAAACTCCTTCTGGCAGATATGGACATCGCATTTACTCTCGATGCCAGAGTGCAAATATCTCTCTGCGCATCTCGCATATAAAGGAAAGCATCCTTTAATTGCTCTATAGTCAATAAAATACTGTCCCTATCCAGGGTATCAATATTTTCAGTCAGGGAATCCAACCAGACGACCCCAGCACTGCACATCCAGGCTGAGGCGATGGCTGGTCGCAGTATAACACCAGTATGTGTGTATATACTTTTTAAGGTAGTTTCCAGCCTCCTATCTGCTGGATCCTTGAGGGCGGCCGTATCAGGAGACGGTAACGCCACTTGTTTTGATAAGCGTGTGAGCGCCTTATCCACCCTAGGGGGTGTTTCCCAGCGCGCCCTAACCTCTGGCGGGAAAGGGTATAATGCTAATAACTTTTTTGAAATTAGCATTTTTCTATCTGGGTTAACCCACGCTTCATCACATACATCATTTAATTCCTCTGATTCAGGAAAAACTACAGGTAGTTTTTTCACCCCCCACATAATACCCCTTTTTGTGGTACTTGTAGTATCAGAGATATGCAAAGCCTCCTTCATTGCCGTGATCATATAACGTGTGGCCCTACTTGAAAATACGTTTGTTTCATCACCGTCGACACTAGATTCAGTGTCTGTGTCTGGGTCTGTGTCGACCGACTGAGGTAAAGGGCGCTTTACAGCCCCTGACGGTGTCTGAGACGCCTGGGCAGGTACTAACTGGTTTGCCGGCCGTCTCATGTCGTCAACTGATTTTTGTAATGTGCTGACATTATCACGTAATTCCATAAACAAAGCCATCCATTCCGGTGTCGACTCCCTGGGGGGTGACATCACCATTATCGGCAATTGCTCTGCCTCCACGCCAACATCGTCCTCATACATGTCGACACACACGTACCGACACACAGCAGACACACAGGGAATGCTCTTATCGAAGACAGGACCCCACTAGCCCTTTGGGGAGACAGAGGGAGAGTTTGCCAGCACACACCCAAGCGCTATAATATATATGGGAACAACCCTATATAAGTGTTGTTCCTTATAGCCGCTTAAATATATAAAAATATCGCCAAAATATGCCCCCCCTCTCTGTTTTACCCTGTTTCTGTAGTGCAGTGCAGGGGAGAGTCCTGGGAGCCTTCCTCACAGCGGAGCTGAGCAGGAAAATGGCGCTGTGTGCTGAGGAGAATAAGCCCCGCCCCCTATTCCGGCGGGCTTTTCTCCCGGAGTTTTAGACATTTGGCATGGGTTAAATACATACATATAGCCTCAATGGCTATATGTGATGTATTCTTTTGCCATAAAAGGTATTATATATTGCTGCCCAGGGCGCCCCCAGCAGCGCCCTGCACCCTCCGTGACCGTCTGGTGTGAAGTGTGTGACAACAATGGCGCACAGCTGCAGTGCTGTGCGCTACCTTCATGAAGACTGAAGAGCCTTCTGCCGCCTGTTTCCGGACCTTCAATCTTCAGCATCTGTAAGGGGGGTCGGCGGCGCGGCTCCGGGACGAACCCCAGGGTGAGACCTGTGTTCCGACTCCCTCTGGAGCTAATGGTGTCCAGTAGCCGAAGAATCCAATCCATCCTGCACGCAGATGAGTTGAAATTCTCTCCCCTAAGTCCCTCGATGCAGTGAGCCTGTTGCCAGCAGGACTCACTGAAAATAAAAAACCTAAAAAACTTTTTCTAAGCAGCTCTTTAGGAGAGCCACCTAGATTGCACCCTGCTCGGACGGGCACAAAAACCTAACTGAGGCTTGGAGGAGGGTCATAGGGGGAGGAGCCAGTACACACCACCTGATCCTAAAGCTTTATTTTTGTGCCCTGTCTCCTGCGGAGCCGCTATTCCCCATGGTCCTGACGGAGTCCCCAGCATCCACTTAGGACGTTAGAGAAAAATCCTTATTCCCTGTCGACGGAGATAAGCCGCCATTACCACCATAATTTTGGTGAACACTCTTGGAGCTGTGTCCAGTCCAAATGGTAGGGCCTGAAACTGAAAGTGTTGCTGGACAATAGCAAACCTGAGATAGCACTGATGGGACTGTGCTATAGGAACATGCAGGTAAGCATCCTGGATATCTAGGGATACCATAAAATCCTCCTGCTGCATGGGCAAAATAATGAAGCGAGGCACCCAAATGTACTTGTTCAGCACCTTGAGATTGAGTATTGGCCGGAACCACCCATTTGGCTTATGAACCAGAAACAGGTTGTAATATAAACCTTGTCCTTGTTGCGCAGGAGGAACTGGAATTATCACTCCTGACTGAAGCAACTTCTGAACTGCCTCTTGTAAGGTCCTGGACTTCATTTCTACTGAACACTGCTGGTACAAAAGAACCTTTGTGGAAGGTGTTTCTTGAAGGCAAACACATAATCGTGAGATACCCCTTCTTGCACCCAGGCAACTGCGGTGGACTGCTGCCAGATTTGCGCAAAATGAAGAAGACGGCTTCACACCCTGGGGTCCCCCAGGTGGAGGCCGGCACCATCAGGCTGATGGCTTATCTTCTGGCTTGGAAACAGGCCCTCTGGTAGCACAATGCTTTTTAGTCTTACCAGACTTGTCAAATTGGGACTGTTTGTCATAACCCTTTCCTTTTGCTTTTGCCTGGGTCCGAAAGGGCCGAAAAGCTGGAAATCTAGGTTTGGATTTGTGGGTTGAAGGAAACTTCACTTTCTTGGAGTCTGCCTCGGACTCCAAAATACTGTATAATTCTTTACCAATAAGAATATCTCCAATAAAAGACAAAGACACTAGAACTTTCTTGGACTCTTGAGTCAGCCAGCTCTGTGAGCTGCTACTGCTGAGGCTTGAGAGGCAATAGTACCCATATCCAAGGCTGCTTCTTCCATAAAAATAGCTACCTGTTTAATATGTGCAATATGGGATTTTGTCTCTCTAGATGCCATTAAAAGATCATTCTCCAATGCATCAACCCAGGCTGCCACAGCTTTTGCCATCCAGGCAGAAGCTATCTAGCTGGTCTTACAATTGCCCCAGAGAAGGAGAAAATGTTTTTTAATAAATCATCTATTTTTCTATCCGTAACATCATTTAATGATGTTGAAGGCAGAGGCAATGTAGATTTTCGCACCAATCAAATGACGTACGTATCTACTTGGGAGCCACATCCTTTTTTAAACAGTCCACAGCTGGAAGAGGATAATGGAAATTCCATTTCTTTGGAATCCTAAACGTCTTACTGGGTGTGACCCAAGCCTCTTGCATAATCTCCGTCAGCTGTTCTGACCCAGGAAATTCAGTTCTGACTGTTTTGGTACGTTAAAACATAGGAGCCTTGGATTTTAACAAAGGCTCTGCTGCCTCCTCTAAGGATAGAATGGTTTTCATAGCACTAATTAGCTCAAGTATATCCAATGAGCTGGGACCTTCATCCTCATCTCTGCATGCAGACCCAGAATGCGAGGAATCCTCCGAAGTGTCCCCATCTGAAACATGTGTAGACTGTGAATATGTTGCTTCATATCTGTGTGATTTACTTTCCACAGGCCTTGCATCCTGTTTTTGTTGAAAAGCTGCAGATTCCTGGATTGGATATAATAAAACCCAGGGGGAATGTTGCATGCAAGGGTTAACAGGGTAACCTACCACTGGTATAGGAGCTGGAACTATCCGCTCAGCTATATTGGATAATGTCTGTGCAAAAGAAGCCCATGGGGGTTCAACTTGAACCTGTGCCTGCCTTGGATTATTCAGGAGGCTTTGGTGAAAGCGAAAACAATTTGCACATAATCCATTTTGAACCAGATCCTGAGAGGGTAACCCAGCTTTACAGGACAAACAAGAAATCAGTGTTGGTGCTGCTGTGGAGAGTGTATCCTCCTCACCCTTGCCTCTCTTACACATGGTAAACAAATCACACACCTGTATGGTATTAACTACACAATTTGTGACTGAAATCACTTTATAGCTTGCTAAAGTGACATACAATCCATTCCCTCCCTGCCTTGCACCAACATTGATTATCAGTATATTCACAGAAACTGACAGGAATAGTAAAGTCAGCAATCACACTAGCAATTAGTCACAAGTTATACATTAGTATAATAAGCAATATGAGCACATATTCAACTACAGATATATTTCAAGTATGTAGGAGAAAAATATTACTGCATTACCTTATATAGAACATTTAACGTATTCAGTCACACAGTGAAAGAAATGGCAGCAATAGTTTACAGACTCGTATGCATCAGGCACTTATCCAACTACTCGTACCCAATGGTAGGTAGAGACTTAGGGCCTAATTCAGCCCTGGTCACACGCAGGTGTTTTTTTACACTACTGCGACCAGGTAATCACTGCCTACAGGGGAGAGGGTAATCGCTGTGCAGGGGTGCGATCGGATGTGCAGTGAGCTGCACAAAAAAGAACCTTTCCTTGTTATCATACTATAAATATTTGTTATGTACTATAGTAATAAGGAAAGTTACCGAATGATGTGCAGTAAAGCTCAATTCACTAATTTTGTGAGGTTAGGTCATTGTACCCACATATAACCAGCAGGCTAACACCATAGAGTGAAAGTATAAAAGTAGTATACTAACACAAGCATATAGTAACATATGCAAATCCAACTGATGTAGTGGACAGAAGTGTCCTATCCTTGTGTTCAGAAATTACTGAGAATTGAGTTTTCTACAGGAAAGGTCTCCCTAAAGCTTTTATTAGCAGGCTGTGGAGTCGGAGACAATTTTGAGTGGAGTTGGAAGAAATTTAATGACGGCTGCCTAAAACCAGAAGTATTTAATAGTATATAATCTATATAATAATCAAGAAGGGCATACCCGGAAATGGACATGTGCATTCTGAGCCCCCCTCACCAACAACAGCTCTCACTGCTGCAATGGAGAGGAAATAGACCAACAGTGGAAAACCCTGTGCTGCCACCAGTGTTACAGGAGGGGCGCTAGAGGGGTGGGCCGAGGTGACCCTGCATATGCTGGGTACATTTTAGAATTATGTGCGCGATTATTTGTGTGGTTCCGAAGAAAATGCCTTTGCTACCATTTTACTACACACAATTGCCATTTATAAAGGAGTCAGACAGTAGTAAAGTAGAGGTGTCTGAATCTCAGGCTTGGTGTACTGACTCCATAGCCCTGGGTTTAAGTTTGTCAATAGTATATAATGACTTGATCCTTGGCATTAGATACTAAAGACTGACTCCAAGATGTAATCAGGATCTGTTCCTTCAGACTGAAGCATGTATGATATGTTATAATAATGGCACAGTGCCGACATCAGCTTAAGAGGTGGTCTCCATAATATAAACTGCCCTCTTGTACACCCCATGGGAACCTCCCTTTTGCCTGAAGCCATATCGCCGCGATTAGCCCATTTGCTCTGCAGTGGTGCAGCAAACTACAGCATTACCATCTATCCAGTCCTTATTAATAGAGCTCTTCTGAAGAGACATTTAACTTTTCTAGTGCTCAGTGATTTGACTTAAGATTGTGTTGTAGGCCCTGGACTAGGCCAGGCCAGGGGTCTCCTACATCCCCTTTAAATATAATGCAATATAAAGGAATTTCTGGAAAACTGATTTATGTATGCAAAGTCATCTTTACAAACACGTACTAAATGGAACAGTAATTGTAAGCACTGTCCCCTAATGAGAAAGTTGGGCCACTGTAGCAGAGCCCTCCTTCCTTCTTCCTGTGTTTTAGCCCTTTATATCAGAATCAGCTTTATTGGCCAGGTATACTTGCGTATACTAGGAATTCTTCTTCGGTCTGCTATACAATAGCCAAGTAGGTAACAGATAAGCAGGTGGGGGCAAGTAAAGTCATACAGATAGGTATACCGTAGGGACACAAATAGGATTTTAATTACCTACCGGTAAATCCTTTTCTCGTAGTCCGTAGAGGATGCTGGGGTCCACATTAGTACCATGGGGTATAGACAGGTCCACTAGGAGCCATTGGCACTTTAAGAGTTTAATAGTGTTGGCTGGCTCCTCCCTCTATGCCCCTCCTACCAGACTCAGTCTAGAAACTGTGCCCGAGGAGACGGACAACTAAGAGAGAAGGATTATACACAGATTGTGGCGAGATTCATACCAGCTCACACATACAAGGCACATCAAGCCAACTAGCTTGAACTACTCAGCAATAGCTGAAACATTACTTACCAAGTAACAATGCAGTACTCAACTAAAACGAAGTCGTACTGAACCAAATAACATTTGCAGGAAAACGAAGCGCTGGGCGGGCGGGCGCCCAGCATCCTCTACGGACTACAAGAAAAGGATTTACTGGTAGGTACCAAAATCCTATTTTCTCTTACGTCCTAGAGGATGCTGGGGTCCACATTAGTACCATGGGGATGTACCAAAGCTCCCAGAACGGGAGGGAGAGCGCAGAGGCTCTTGCAGAACTGATTGACTGAACTTCAGATCATCAGAGGCCGCCCAGGAAGACCCCACCCTACGAGTAGAGTGGGCCTTAACAGATTTTGGACACGGCAGTCCTGCCGTAGAATAAGCCTGCTGGATAGTGAACCTGATCTAGCGAGAGATCGTCTGCTTAGAAGGAGGACACGCAATTTTCTTGGGATCATATAGGACAAACAGAGAGTCCGACTTTCTGTGACGAGAAGTTCTATTCACATATATCTTCAGAGCCCTTATGACATCCAAGGACTTTGATGTAATTGAGGAGTCAGTAGCCACTGGTACCACAATAGGTTGGTTGATATAAAATACCGACACAACCTTCGGAAGAAACTGCTGACGTGTCCGGAGCTCAGCTCTATCTACGAGGAAGATCAAGTAAGGGCTTTTACAGGGCAACGCCCCCAGCTCAGACACACGTCTAGCAGAAGCTAAGGTCAACAAAGTGACCGCCTTACATGTAAGAAATTTGACCTCTACCTCCTGTAGAGGTTCAAACCAATCCGACTGGAGGAACTGCAACACCACGTTAAGGTCCCAAGGCGCCGAAGGCGGTTCAAAGGGAGGTTGGATATGCAGAACTCCCTTCTAAAAGGTCTGAACCTCAGGGAGGGCAGCCAATTGTTTCTGAAAGAAAATGGATAGGGCCGAAATCTGGACCTTCACAGATTCCAACCTCAGGCCCATATCCACTCCTGCTTGCAGGAAGAGGAGGAAACGTCCCAGTTAAAACTCCACCGTAGGAAACTTCTTGGACTCACACCAAGAGACATATTTCTTCCAAATACGATAGTAATGTTTAGACGTTACCCCTTTCCTAGCCTGTATGAGGGTAGGAATAACCTTCTTCGGAATGCCCTTCCGTGCAAGAATCAGGCGCTCAACTTCCATGCCGTCAAACGTAGCGGCGGTAAGTCTTGATAGGCGAACGGCCCCTGCTGCAGCAGGTCCTCCCGAAGAGGAAGAGGCCTCGGCTCTTCTTGCAGTAGATTCAGAAGGTCCACGTACCATGCCCTTCTTGGCCAGTCTGGGGCAATGAGGATCGCTTGAACCCTTGTTCTCCTTATGAGCTTTAGGATTCTTGGGATGAGTAGGTGGAAACACGTACACTGACTGGAACACCCGTTTTTCCGCCGTTAGGGCAAGTGGTTTCATCAGAGGAATCATTCTCTGATGAAACCGCTTGCCCTAACGGCGGAGAAACGCGTAAGGAGGGCATATTTGCTGGGATTCTACTGCCCATAGTCCAACCATCTTCCTTTTGACTGCACGGCGGGCCGACGAGCCGTTCTGATTGGGGACACAGCTGAAGCGGTGCCTGGCTAAGGAGGTCCGCTCCCCTTGCAAGAGAAGCTAAAGCCGTGACAGCCGCGAACAACCGTGACAGCCGTGAGTAACAAGCTCTCCATATTACGGCTGCAAAAACTAGGGGTCGTAGCATACCGCTGTGGTTATTCAGGCAGCCACAGCGCTCTCCCCCGTGCTTGGATACAAATTTAAGTGGTACCACAGAGACTGTAAAAAACTGTTACATAAAGGGATTTGGTGTCCATTGGAGCACTGAGACACAAGTCTGTTACAAACAGTCAGTTGGACTGGTACATATATAGCCTTTTGAGATGGCTTTTTAAGGAGATATGGACATGGGCTTGAATCAATTTGCACAATTTTAAAGTATTTTTATTTTGTCTTATGAATGTATTTAAATAAAACTACTATTAAGTAATTGAATGACATTTTTTCAGCGCTCCTATAAATTCTTTTTTGTAATTCTGTTTTGTAGTGGGTGGAACAGCACCGCCAGTAGGAGCTGCAGAGATTTGTTATTTATTGAAGTGGTATATGTGTATAGATTTTTTGGTGGATTAATAAGCGCTGTGTTTTTATTTTTATTATTTCCCAATAGGCGAATGCATTGATGAACCGACACCCAGGGTGGCTTCAGGACATCCCGGACCACAGTTTGTTATCACCAACGCCTTTTCCTGCGGAAGAGACACCCTCTGCACTTCCGTATCCAGGATCATTCCCAGAAATGACAACCTCTGGGTTGGTTCCAAATGTGACTTTGGAAGGTTCAGAATCCAACCGTGACTCTGGAGCAGTCGTGTTGTGAGAACAATGGACTGCAGCAGCTTCTCCTTGGACGATGCCTTTATCAGCAGATCGTCCAGATATTGAATAATGTTCACACCCTACTTGCGGAGGAGAATCATCATTTCCGCCATCACCTTGGTAAACACCCTCGGTGCTGTGAAGAGGCCGAATGGCAGGGTCTGAAACTGGAAATGACAGTCCAGCAATGCGAAACGGAGATAAGCCTGATGCGGCAGCCAGATCGGAATGTGGAGGTACGCATCCTTGATATCCAGTGATACCAGGAATTCCCCCTCTTCCAGACCTGATATCACCGCCCCGAGAGACTCCATCTTGAACTTGAACTCCTTTAGAAAGGGGTTCAATGATCCTGGGTTCAGAATGGGCCTGACCGAACCATCCGGTTTCGGTACCACGAAAAGGTTTGAATAGTAACCTTTGTTCTGCATGTGAGGTGGTACTGGCACAATGACCTGTGCCTCCACCAGTTTTTGGACAGCGTCTTGTAGTACAGTGCTGTCCTCCAACAAAGTTGGTAAGCCCGACTTGAAAAAGCGATGAGGAGGGAGACCTTGAAATTCCAGCCTGTATCCCTGTGACACAATAACTACCACCCAGGGATCCAGGCCGGACGATACCCAGACATGACTGAAGTGGCCGAGTCTCGCTCCCACTGGCCCCACCTCCGGGGCGTGCAGTCCACCTTCATGCGGAGGACTTTGGTGTACCCGAAGCAGGCTTTTGTTCCTGGGAACCTGCAGCGGCAGGTTTCTTGGATTTAACCTGACCTCTCCTAAAGAAGGTATTGGACGTTCTGGCCTTTTTAGGCTTGTTAGGCCGAAATTACTGCGTTGCAGATGAAGAGAAAGATTTCTTTGGAGCAGGTGCTGCTGAGGGAAGAAACGGAGACTTACCCACTGTAGCCGTGGATATCCACGCGTCTAGAGCTTCCCCAAAGAGAGCCTGACCTGTATAGGGCAGGGACTCCACACTTCTGGATTCCGCGTCGGCCGACCACTGGAGCAGCCACAGTCCCCGACGAGCTGAAACAGACATGGAAGAAATTCCCACAGCCATGGAACCCAGGTCTTTCATGGATTCTACCATAAAACCTGCTGAATCATGTATGTTGCGTAAATACAATGCAACGTCATCCCTATCCATCGTATCCAAATCCTCAAGTAAGGTAGCCGACCACTTTACTATCGCCTTTGCAATCCATGCAGTAGCAATAGTGGGACGTAATATGGTCCCTGAAGCAGTGTACATTGATTTAAGCGTGTTATCAATTTTCCTATCAGCCGGCTCCTTTAAGGCGGTAGATCCTGGAACAGGCAAAACCACCTTCTTTGAGAGCCTGGACACAGATGCGTCAACAATCGGCGGGTTTTCCCATTTTTTCCGATCCTCCTCAGGGAAAGGAAATGCCACCTGGACCGTTTTAGGGACCTGGAATTTCTTCTCAGGGTTTTCCCATGCTTTTTCAAATATAGCATTCAATTCCTTTGACGCAGGGAAGGTTAGCGAGGCTTTTTTATTTTCAGTGAAAAAAGCCTCCTCAACCTAAGGTGTGGTATCATTAACATTTAACACATCCCTGATAGCCTCCATCAACAATTGCACCCCCTTTGCAAGAGATGCGGACCCCCGCAATACATACCTATCACCGTCTGTAGTGTCAGAATCGGTATCCGCGTTGTCTTGTGTGACATGCACAAGCGCACGTTTGTGGGGGTATATAGCGGGGCGTCCTGAGGTACCAGAAACCGGCCATACTGCCATAGAGCTCTGTAATACCTGGGTTGCAGATTCCTTACTTGCAACCCTGTCAGAAATCTGAGAAATCCAAGATTTGATAGAGGAAAACCACTCAGGTTCCCTTGCTGGAATCTGTGCTAAACCAGTGCTATCCTGATTACATGGAATGGGATCATCCTGGGAGGATAAATCCTCTGCAGCATATGACACAGTGTCCCTGGACATAGCTAAAGGAGACCACCAAACACTCCACACACACACAGGTGGGGGCAGGCAGAATTTCTCCCCCAAGAATGGCAAGAGAGACACAGAGATTGGAGCCAACCCACACACAGCGCTTTCAGCAAAGGGAGATACACAGTCGTTTTACAGCCTCCCCTCCCTTCTACAACCCCTTGGTACCGTGTAGAGATAGCTGGAGTTGCTGTGGAGGGACCTGTTTTTCCTCTCAGCGCTGTGCAGGCAGGAAAATGGCGATCCGACCCCTCTGGAGCTCAATGTTTAGTCAGCGGAGACAGTGGCTCAGACCCCGCAGGGCGTACACTGCGCCCTCCCTTAGTCCCTCGCTGCAGGGAGGCTGTTGCCAGCAGCCTCCCTGTAAAATAATAAACTCTAAAAATAACTTTCCTAGAAAAGCTCTGTAGAGCTCCCCTAGCTGTGGCCGGCTCCTCCGGGCACATTTTCTAAACCGAGTCTGGTAGGAGGGGCATAGAGGGAGAAGCCAGCCCACACTCTCAAACTCCTAAAGTGCCAATGGCTCCTGGTGGACCAGTCTATACCCCATGGTACTAATGTGGACCCCAGCATCCTCTAGGACGTAAGAGAAAGTGAGTTACATGTACGTCTAGTCAGTCAATGTTCAGGAGTTCAGAAGGCGGACCGCTTGGGGAAAGAAACTTTTGAGGCTTCCGGTGGACCCGGCGGGGACTGCCCTGTAACGCCTGCCTGAAGGAAGCAAGTTAAACATGCTGTGGATGGGGTGTTGCTAGTCCTTTACTATCTTCGTTGCCCGCTATTTACTGGAAGCTTCCATTGTACCCATGTATACCTTTCTGTACTATTTCTATTTTATGTGCTTTTTCTAAAACATGCTTATGACCTCTTTTAATGCTAAATAACTACAATTACTAGATGTCAAGACCATATTGTAAGACCACAAGAGCTGGGTATACTTTAAATATGGGTTAGTCAATAAGCAGCCCTCCAGTTGCTGTTGAACTACACATCCCAGAATACCCTACCACTGTTTTAGCATGGCCTGAGGCATGGTATGCTGGGATGTGTAGTTCCACAGCAGCCGTAGGGTCGCTTATTGCCCACACTTGCTTTAAACAGTCAAGCACACCACAATGCTCCGATATTATGGTGTCAAGCGTTACCTGGGGACCTTTGTTCATCTGTATAGAGGGTGATGCTCGTTCCCACCTCCTCTGTGTCAGCTCCTCCGATAGGCGTCGGTTGAACTGCAGCCAAGCACAGGAGAGCATTGGTCAGTACTGTGCAATATATATGGTAGTAGCTAGCTTATCAAACTAACAGTAACCATGAATAATAATGCTCATGACTTTTACTTTCATGTTCAGTTATCAGAAACATGTGTTACTGGAATTATTCATAGGCTTCAATGATCTTTATTAGCAAGATTATTCTAGAGCAAGGGAATAGGACTTTACCAGCAAACAGGGTGCAAGTATGGATGGCAGAAACAGGCGATTGTAAGGACAAGTAATTAAAAGAATCATTCCTTAAATATTTTTTTTTTTTAAATAAAAGAACAGTCTAGAGCAGTGTTTCCCAACCTCGGCCCTCAAGGCACACTAACAGTCCAGGTTTTAGCAATATCCATGCTTGAGCACAGGCGGTTCAATCAAAATAACTGAGGAACTAATTTAGTCACCTGTGCTCAAGTTTGACTATCCTTAAAATCTGGACTGTTAGTGCGAGGACCGTGGTTGGGAACCCCTGGTCTACAGGAAAGCTGTATTAAACCTTTTACAGAGGACAAGTGGCGGTATTGACTATAGCAACCAATCAGAGTCTAGCTATTTTTTTTATATAGAATGTACTCAATAAATGATAGCTAAAATCTGATTGGTTGCTATCGGCAACACCTCCACATTTCTTTTTGAGTATGTTTGATAAATCTCTCCCCAAACAGATTGTGTTTTGTTGCATTATAAAGCAGCGGCCATTTGGAGGAAATCTGAAAGTGTTGTGTACTCAGTAATGAAGCAGATCACAAATCAACCTAGTCGCCCGTTACCTCAATCTGCCCATGCTCCCGAAAGGACAGCTTGACGTAGGAGTAGCGGCTGGTTTGGTACGGTCCAGGTTCCTTGTTTGGAGGAGGAGGGTGGAGGTGCACAACAATTTTGGCACTGTAGATCAAAAGCAGGTGAGATACCAATAGTACATAAGTAGGCATTTCACATGTACTATAACGCACTACAAATGTAACAAGTGTCAAGGTTTAGATGGGTAGAAATAAATGTAGACAAAGATCAAAGACGAGATAAGGAGAAACACAGATCTACACATCTCACTAAACAAAAATCTCTACTTCACCACATATTGTTTAAGCAAAATTTATAAACCAATTAGATTATATAAAATCCAGGAATACAATTGGAAATGTTTAGATAGATATGACATTGTATACCCATATGTAAATCTGTAAATTTTTCCATTGAAGAACCACTAGACCTTAAATGCAATCACCTACATATAATAGAGTTTCAACGTTATATGCAGACATGTTGGGGGCTTTCATTAGAGGGAGGTACGCCAAACAGACACCAGCCTGTCCAGTGAACAGTTAACAGACTACATCTCCAAGGCTTGTAGAACAAGCTTACATGCAACTACTCTAGACATCTTGGGGGTAATTCCAAGTTGATCGCAGCAGGATTTTTGATAGCAATTGGGCAAAACCATGTGCACTGCAGGGGAGGCAGATTTAACATGTGCAGAAAGAGTTAGATTTGGGTGGGTTATTTTATTTCTGTGCAGGGTAAATACTGGCTGCTTTATTTTTACACTGCAAATTAGATTGCAGATTGAACACACCCCACCCAAATCTAACTCTCTCTGCACATGTTATATCTGCCTCCCCTGCAGTGCACATGGTTTTGCCCAATTGCTAACAAAAATCCTGCTGCGATCAACTTGGAATTACCCCCCTTATACACGCAAAATATACCGTATTTGTCGCAGAATATCTAATGGGGCCCACACACGGTACTATTTGTGCTAGGTGCGATTTGAGCCTATACAATGATTGCTATGCGATTTGGAGTGTACACACTGTGCTATTTGAACTGCATCCAATTTTGAATACACTACAATGTAATATATGCGATGTAGTACAAAAATACCTGCCTGCACATACTATTTTGCCTTTAGATATGGACTAGAAGGGAGCGCGCATCGCAAGGGACAATACACACGGTGCGATGTGAACTACTCGCGATGCTATTTGAACTAAAAAGATCAAATAGCATTCGAGAATCGCACAGTGTGTGGGCACCAGAAATATTGGATCAACCCGTGCTGTGGGTTCTGTAGTCCCTTAACGTAGAGGAATAATTGGGTTACAGAGAAACTAGGATAGCGGGACAGATACTAGTCCACAAATACATAGATCTAGTTGCCATATGTAAATTAAGATGTGCCAGTAATGTCTCTACATTTTGGGTATCCTGATGGAAACGTGTAACTGCATGAGACTGGTGTACCGGCCAGGAGAAGGTAACTCATGCCTTTCATCATCTCAAAGTCAACAACATCAAACATGTCCCAAAGTATTATTACTAACATCAACACGCACTGTGTAAATGTTTTTACAGCTTGTTCAACTGGAACGTACAGTAACAGGAAATACATAAATGTTTCTCTTTTTATAACACAAATATACCGACTGCATTTGCTAAAGCTATGTGACTGACGTTCATACACCGATATATACATGTCACACATTAGATTCCAGTTTTTCTTTCTCTAGATTCTGTAGGTGACACAAGTCAATCATTGCGTGTGTTTCACTTTCTCAATCGAATAAACCTACTCATATAAATAGACCAACCACAACGATGGAGCCCAGGGAGGAAGGCAGAGAGCCACAGACGGGGCCCAGGAAGCAAAGAAGGCAGAGCGCCACTAGGGACAGAGGAAGGCAGAGAGCCACTGACGGTGCTCAAGGAGCGAGGAAGGCAAAGAGTTACTAACAGGACCCCAGGAGCAAGGAAGGCAGAGAGTCACCGACGGGGCCCAGGAAGCAAAGAAGGCAGAGAGCCACCAGGGACCGAGGAAGGCAGAGAGCCACTGATGGTGCTCAGGGAGCACGGAAGCCAGAGAGCCAGCGACGGGGCCCAGGAAGCAAAGAAGACAGATCGCAACCAGGGACCGAGGAAGGCAGAGAGCCACCGACGGTGCTCAGGGAGCGAGGAAAGCAAAGAGTCACCGACAGGGCCCCAGGAGCGAGGAAGGCAGAGAGCCACCAACGGGGCCCCAAGAGCGAGGAAGGCAGAAAGCCACCGACATGACCCAGGAAGCAATGACAGCAGAGAGCCACTGAAGGGCCGAGAAAGCGAAGAAGACAGAGCCATCAACAGGACCTAGGGAGCGAGGAAGGCAGAGAGCCACCAACGGTGCTCAGGAAGCGAGGAAGGCAGAGAGCCACTGACTGTGCTCAGGGAGTGAGGAAGGCAGAGTGTCACCGACGGGGCCCCAGGAGCGAGGAAGGCAGAGTGTCACCGACGGGGCCCCAGGAGCGTGGAAGGCAGAAAGCCACCGACATGAACTAGGAAGCAAGGAAGGCAGAGAGTCACCGACGGGAGCCAGAGAGTGAGGAAGTCAAAGACCCACCGGCGGGGCACAGGGAACAAGGAAAGCAGAGAGCCACCAATGTGGCCCAGGGAGCGAGGAAGGCAGAGAGCCACTGACAGGATCCAGGGAGTGAGGAAGGCAGAGAGCCACCGATGGGGCCCAGGGAGCAAGGTAGGCAGAAAGTCACGATGGGGCCCAGGGAGCAAGGAAGGCAGAAAGTCACGATGGGGTCCAGGGAGCAAGAAAGGCAGAAAGTCATGATGGGGTCAAAGGAGCAAGGAAGGCAGAGAGCCATCGACGTGGACCAGGGTGCAAGGAAATCAGAGAGCCACTGATGAGGCCCACAGAGCGAGGAAGTCCAAGATCCACCAGCGGGGCCAAGGGAATGAGGAAGGCAAAGACCCACCGGCGGGGCCAAGGGAACGAGGAAGGCAAAGACCCACCGGCGGGGCCAAGGGAACGAGGAAGGCAAAGACCCACCGGCGGGGCCAAGGGAACGAGGAAGGCAAAGACCCACCGGCAGGGCCAAGGGAACGAGGAAGGCAAAGACCCACCGGCGGGGCCAAGGGAACGAGGAAGGCAAAGACCCACCGGCGGGGCCAAGGGTAACGAGGAAGGCAAAGACCCACTGGCGGGGCCAAGGGAACGAGGAAGGCAAAGACCCACCGGCAGGGCCAAGGGAACAAGGAAGGCAAAGACCCACCGGACAGGGCCATGGAATGAAGAAGGCATAGAGCCACGGATGGGGCCCAGGGAATGAAGAAGGCAGAGATCAACCGATTGGGCCCAAGAAGCAAGGAAGGCAGACAGTGAGTATTGTTGCAGGGTGAGGAAGAGAGGTGGAGGGTAACAGCTAGGACAGTGAAAGCAAACAGTGAGCAACAGTACAGTAAGAAAGCAGATAGCAACAAACTGCACAAGCAGATAAAATAAACTGCAATAAATGGATGGAACAAACGGGAGTAGACCGCAAAATATTTTCTCGATGCACTGTTAAAAAAACTGTTGTATTTATTCCATAAAATATATGGGCTTACTATATAATATAATAGGAGCAGAAAAAATCAGCGGTACATAACCAGACCATTGCTGACCAAGTGTAGAGCCACATACTGGTAAAAAATACAGAAGGTAATTCAAAAAGTCTGTTGAGGTTGTCACCAAAAGTGTGTGCCCCATAAAGTGCCATCTGGCCAGGCCAAATTTTATGTCAGGAGATGGCATTTGATAGGATAAATTAAAATAAAACATAGATGCCAATGATGACTTTGTATCCATATGAATTGGTGGAAACAATGGTGCAATGCAAATTCTGGCCTTTCTCAAGGTTGTGAAACCAAAATGAATTCATGACATATTCACCTTTTCCCAATGCCCCCTGCTTGTTCTTCTGAGAAAACAATCTGGGATAGAGGAAACGCGATACAGAAATCCTACAAAAACAGGTAAAGAGAAAAAAAACATTACAAAACAAATAAAGGCATATTACAGTAACATTAAGAAAATCAGTAATAAAAATGATCAAACAGCCACTGTACAAGACCCCACCAGTAATTAACACATCCTTTATTAGTACAGTATTAATTAACATTTACTTACATAGTGCCAGCATATTCTGCGGCACTTTACAATTGTAAACTCAAAGTCTGGCCAAGAACCCACTCATCTTCCTTTCACTATAAGTAGGTACAAATGAGAATTCACAATCCTAATTTACAGTACTTACATGATTTTTCTGGTCCCTCCATATAAATCTATGAGTTGTCAGGATTAAAGTACCAGTATCAAATTTGCTCTAGTGAGAAATAGAAAATAATTAATAAGAGTTTATAATGGGAAGCACCAGATTTAATAACAAAAAGGGAATGGTAAAATCTATTCAGAATGTTAGTACATAATCTTAAAGTGCATGGAACACTTTATTGATCATTTAGGAATCTCCACGCAGTTACATATAAAGAAATGATTGGACTCAAACCCCCGAGTTATTACTTAAATTTGTCCATTCTCTTATAACACCCAGATTTTTACTAAGCTATCAGATGTCCTTACCTCAAGAGGCCTCACCTTTACCTTTATCAATTCCTCCCTCCCTCCCTCCCTCCTTCCTCCACCCCCCCCCCCCCTTGTCTTGTCTTAATAACTGTTATAGTTTTATGTTACTTTTTTTTTTTTGTATATCACTTACATTATTTTCACTGTCAGAAGATAATCATATTCGGGTTGTTTATAATGTTGTGTAAGAGGAGTTCCAAGTTCCTTTGGTTCTACTGTTGTCCTTTCTCATAAAATGGATACGTGTGATCGTGGTCATGAAGGAGAACCTCTACTACCTCGCCATCTTTTATTCCCTTTTTTGGACATTTACTTATGGGATCACGCATTAACGCTACTTGTATTTCTAGACACGCTTACTATTGTTATTCCATGATAACTCTGAAGTTATTATAAGTGAAATTTACATTACTCTCTGTCAGTGAAATTGTGTGTTATTTCATAATTGTCACTGTTTGTTATCTTGAAAATCCAATAAAGTCTTTTTTTTTTATTTTTCTTTTTTTTAAAGTGCATGTAACACGGGGAAATTCTGAGTTGATCGCAGCAGCAAATTTGTTAGCAGTTGGGCAAAACCATGTGCACTGCAGGGGAGGCAGATATAACATGTGCAGAGAGTTAGATTTGGGTGGTTTTATTGTTTCTGTGCAGGGTAAATACTGGCTGCTTTATTTTTACACTGCAATTTAGATTTCAGATTGAACAAACCCCACCCATATCTAATACCCCTTTCACGCCGCAGCTTGTACCCGGTAATTTGCCGTTTTTACTGGCTTCCTAAACGGTTCGAGCTGCGATGTGAAAGGGTCACCTTCAATTTACCGTTTACAAAATACCGGTATTTTGAAACTGTAAAAAAGCAGGGTCCTACCCGTTTCAGACCCGTTTAATTGTGCAGTGTGAAAGGGTCTGAAACGGTATTTGCAAGCCCCAGAAGGTGATAGGCTGTCTCCATGTGTGATCTCACCAGGCAGAAGCAGGAAAAAAACATTTAAAATGACAACCACTGTTTTGTATGGGTGAAACGGGTTCAGTGTGAAAGGTACCAAAACGGTAATGAAATGGTAATATACTGGTTACAACATGCGATGTGAAGGGGGTTTAACTGCTCAGACCCGTTTTAAGAACCGTTTAAAGAACAGTTTCAAAAGCAGGTTTTGCGATGTGAAAGCAGCATAACTCTCTCTGCACATGTTATATCTGCCCCACCTGCAGTGCACATGGTTTTGTCCAACTGCTAACAAATTTGCTTCTGCGATCAACTCTGAATTACCCCCACAGTTTATTTTCAATTGGTTTTGAATATGATATCGTCCAGATGGCGGCTTTTATTTGTGATTCACATTTGTAGTCTATTTCTGACATTTCGCATCATGAAGATCACTTTCATTTGTCTGGCTACATTAACAAGCAGAATGTTCGTTACTGGGCGGAAAACAATCCTCGTAAGCTTCATGAGAGGCCTCTAAACAGCAAACTGGTCTATCTGACAGCGAAGGTCTACACGCATCCACCAAAAAACATTAATGAACTGAAGACTGCTATGCACCATGGAATGACAATATCAATACAAAACCGATTGAAACTAATCTGTGTTCCATGCACTTTTAGATCATGTACTAACACTGTGAATAGCATTACCGTGCATTTTTTGTTAACCTTTAAAATCTGGGAGGATTTATTGCCTCCCCTTGTATGTGCACTTGGTACATAATCACATTTCTGATTTGTTAATCTACAATTAGCAAAGGAACAGAACTGTGGGCCTGATTCACAGTGGCAAGCAACACCGATACAGACGCAGCTGGCCGATGGTTTTAGTACTGCGCATCTGTCTAAGTCGCACTACAAGTAGTCAACAAGTGTCTGAGCAGGATTACATGTAATGCAGTAGTCCTGCAATGGTGGTCGTAGACTAGATTGAGACACAGGGATTGACAGATGGCGGTCCTTTGGGGGAGCTAACGGGGCGTGGGGAAAAAAAAAAAAAACAGGCATGTCACAGCCATTTTTACAGCATGTATCTGCCAGTAAATGCATCTTTGGGACATAGGCATCTAAGGCGCATCACGCATGTGTCCTGAATGAGCCCATACAGAGTCGCAGTTGCGATTTTAGGCACACACACGACAGAAATGTAGCGGGTGTTCCTGGGCAGTGATAGAGAAGTGGCATAGCACATGCACAGAGATGGTCCGTCTCATGGGCATGTTACGGAACTGTTTCAGTGAAAGTGGTTGGGCAGGTGCACATAAGCTCAACCGCTTACATAGGAGGCCACACTCGGACGGAGAAACCGCACCTGCCATATGGCTGGTGCTTCTGGGTATTACAGTGTGAACATACACAGACAGTGGGTGTCTCAGACCTTGCACACTGGGTGTACACAAGGGAAGGACTGTGTAGCAGCATTTGTATAAAGACGCAGACAGGCGATTACCAACAGATGCAGCTGCGGGCGCACCTGCATCCTTGTCTGAATCAGCCCACTGTGCTTACACTTCATAATGCACATACATTTGTTTTAGGGCTAGTTAGTTCTACCATCCGTTAGATGCCAGAGGTGGGGGTTGGGCATTAAGGGCTGCATAGACCGTCCTCAAACATGGAGTGACTTCAGGAACGGGAAACGTCAGACTGCAGAGTGCACAGAGGTGGGCTTATTCCATTAGGAACAGACGATCTTTAGTACCTATGGAAGCATACTGTGGACTGTACTGACTGACCCTTTAATGGTGAAAACAACACTCCCATCACTTAGGTGGGTGTATGAGAAAGTTTTGCAGGACAGTTCTCCTTCCTGCCATTTCTGTCTCACAACAGGCACAATGCTGACACGGCGGCCCTTCTGAAAAGGACAACTCACAAATCCCTATTTACAAAGCAAACACTCCGCCTTCATCTTTGTTGAAGTTGGACAAAGGGCACTTACAAGGCAACAATACCAGAACCTGTGCCTGCTCAGAATAAAAAGCAATGTTCTATATGAGTGGTAATGAGAAAATGAGCCATAATATGTGTACATTGCAACTCAAAGGTGTTTCTGTGACTTAATAGCTGTATTATTAATGTGGGAGGCGTTTCTCCCAACATACTGTACACAAGATTTCCTTGCAGTAAGACCGTATAGGCCTGAAATCACGCATACCCTCTATTTACCGCTGTACTCCAGCCCCAAGGACGGAACAGCTGCAGCGCCGGTTCTGAGCTACTGTCACGAGCGCTAGTAGTACTCTAGATGAATGCGACCTGCAATACTGATGCATTGCAGCCAACCCTACCCCTGCCTAAAGCAGCTGATAACAGAGGACAATGGCTTGTAGTGGTAAAACACATAGGCTAGGGAACGCTAGCAAGTAATTATGAGAAATACAATGTGCTTTTATACACTGGAACAACTAGTAATGTAATTACACTGGGAATCTTTGGCCATGTGAAAAAACCTAGGGGAGAATTAAATAGACAAA
This sequence comes from Pseudophryne corroboree, assembly GCF_028390025.1. NCBI lineage: Eukaryota > Metazoa > Chordata > Amphibia > Anura > Myobatrachidae > Pseudophryne > Pseudophryne corroboree. The sequence continues at coordinate 161,759,282 of NC_086445.1, forward strand.
GGTACACTTGTGGATGTGTTACTATAATGACTCCCCTATTAGAGGAGTATATACAGAGCTGTGTTACTGCAGCACCACATCATAATCACCATCACCACTACCACTAGTGTGTACAACATCAACACAGGTGTAATGGGGCAGAGATCGTGTAAGCACACTGGCTGAGCACAGCCACACAGCTCCCAGGCATGTCTCCCAACCTTCTCCTCCCCGTCTGACAGGCGCACCCCCCGCTGCTGGATGACCAGGGTCTCATCAATGTCCAGCAGCCCGGTGCACCAGGAGAAACGGTCCATCCTCAGCCGCTGACAGGGAAGCAGCAGCAGCAGCAGCACCAGACTGACAGGAAGCAGGAACTGGCATTGCGCAGCCGCAGTGCTCCCAACAAGGGGCCAATGGGAGATCACACCACGCCTACTGCATTCCCTGCAGACCACGCCCCCTGCGCCTTCGCGGATAGGCGGGCGTTAGGCCCTCACGTGACCAGCGATTCAAAAATAATTCGCAGGAGGGGGGGGGGGGAAATCCCAAACAGACCCGACGGTCGTTGATTTAACCAGTCATTTCGTAGCCTACTCAGGGCGCGCTGTGATTGGCCCAGGTTCCAAGCGTTCACCAATCCGGTCAGTAGTCGTTGAGGACAGGGCGGATCTAATCTTGGGGATTTTCAAACGAGACGGCAGCGAGGAGGGCATAGTGCATAGGAGTAATAGCAGCTGTAGCGATCATGGCGAGTGTGACGGTGCAACCGCTGCCGGCCAGCCGGAGACAGCAGCCCATCCACCGCGGTGAGTAGTGCACCGGGGCCCTGTCCTTTCTCTTCCTCGCCCGTAGTTAGTGAGTGCTGGTCCCATGCCGAGCAGTGCTGGGGCTGGTGCTGCTCATGGCTGCAGTTCAGCAGTGCTGGCCATTCTCTGTGCTCGGAGACCCAGCAGTGCATGTTTTCCAGATCTCCTTTACGTTTTTTAAAAGATTCATAGGTGATCTGGAACGCTGTCATGTCAGGGGTCCCTGAAGACTGGGTGTACCCATCACTGCTATTGCCTATTTGGGCAGCTGTGTCAGTTTTGTCAGTTTCTACATTTGGGGGTGGGGATGTTTTTGTTATCTGCGTGTAGTAATTATTTCAGTAACAATAATTCCTTGCTATGCCACTGAGCTATTTAAATGCCATATTTACAATATGGGAACTTCTGTATTACTATATAATAGTGGCTGACACCCAGTTTCTTGACACCTCGCTCTTCTCACAAAGGGGTTTATGTACTAAGCCTTGGAGAGACAGAAAATACCAAATGTCATTTTTCACACAGCCTGTAACATGGCAGCTAGGAGCTGATTGGCTGGCGCTTTATAACTGCCATGTTACAGGCTATGTTTAAAAATAAAAAAGAAGACAGTTGGGGGCTGATTGGTCTATACTTTGTCTCCAATATATGGTACATAGGCCCCTTATAATCTTAAGTAATGCACTGAGACACCCATGGTGGGTCTGAGTAAAGCTGGGTACACACTAGCCCAGTGGTAGCCAACCCTGGGGCAGATGTATTAACCTGTAGAAGGCATAAGGAAGTGATAAACCAGTGATATGTGCAAGATGATAAAGGCACCATCCAATCAGATCCTAACTGTTAATTTACATATTGGAGCTGATTGGCTGGTGCCTTTATCACCTTGCACATATCACTGGTTTATCACTTCCTTATGCCTTCTCCAGGTTAATACATCTGCCCCCCTGTTCCTCGAGAGCTACCAACAGTTCATGTTTTCAGTTCACCTAGCAGGTGCAGTCATTACTCACTGACACATTTTAAAAGATCCACAGATGGAACTAATTAGTTAAATTGTGATTCTGTGAGGAGACCTGGAAAATGTTACCTGTTGGTAGCTCTCAAGGACCAGGGTTGGCTACCCCTGCACTAGCCCGATGGATCGTCCGGTCTGCCAACCTATTATCAGGCATGTCCAAACTGTGGCTCTCCAGCTGTTGTGAAACTACATATCCCAGCATGACCTGACACAGTTTTGCTGTCAGAGAATGCTAAAACTGGCTCAGGGCATGCTGGGATGTGTAGTTTCTTAACAGCTGGAGGGCCGCAGTTTGGACATGCCTGTATTAGATGATCGATAAGTGCATACACACTTACCAATTGTCGGCCTGATGTGTTGTGCACAATGTCATGACGGGGTGGGCATTTGCTGTCAGTCACTGGCGGCCTCTGCAGTACACACAGCACAAAGCGCCTAAATACTGTGTATATAGACTTTCAGCTGTGCTGCAGGGCTGTTGCGATAGGTTTACTTGCTAATTATCGTTGGCCAACCCCATTAACTACTGTTTCTGTTACCCTATACTAGAGCAAAGGAGAAAAAAGATGGAGGAATATTTATCCAGCAAAATGTCTACTAGGAAACCCAGCGTTCCCGTAAAGCAGAATGTGATTAGGTTAGTAGCTGTATGTTTAGAAGCCGTACAATGGTGGTCATTCCGAGTTGTTCACTCGCTAGCGGTTTTTAGCAGCCGTGCAAATGCTATGCCGCCTCCCACTGGGAGTGTATTTTAGCTTAGCAGAAGTGTGAACGAAAGGATCCCTGAGCACGGCCCTACCTGTTAAAGGGTTAATGGTCCCGTTCCCCGCTGACGGGACTCTAGCTCCTGAGGGAACTATTTGCAACCCCCACCACGGCGAGCGCACATTCCCGCAGCACGCCGCCACCCCAAACAGAGCCAGAAGAATGAAGAGTGGTGAGTACTAAGCCGACGTCCCGGTTAGTGGGTCGCCGGCCATTATGGCGGCATGAGGGTACGGAGACGCACGGCTTCTAAACTGGGCGGACTGCGTCTCCCGCTGTGTACGGACACAGACGCTGAACAGCGAACACAGTGCCCAGACTGGCAACATAGCCATAAAAGGAGTCTGTCTCCATTTTATGCACAAGACACGTACAGCCAGTATAAAAAAGTGCAGGAAGGCCGTGCGCCATTGAAGGGACTGGGCTCCACTATGAGTGGATCCAGCAGCTCACCAGCACCATTTTCCCTACTGAAGCTGACACAGATGCTGACTGTCAGGGACGCGCAGCACCTCCGGTGTGACTCCAGATTACCTCAGCGGTACCAGGGGGTCATAGCAGGGGGGGAACGATTATTAGTGTACTAAATCCCTAATCTAGGTACTTCATCTGTGACCCGGCTAAGCTTGGCATTAGCAATAAGGGCGCCGTGTGCTGGTTCTATACTCTGTGTTTCCCTGGAAGGGCTCTGTGGGTTAATTGTGCATTTAACCTTTTCCTGTGCGTGTGTGCTGTCACTATTACAATATGTCAGGCAAAGAGTGTGTTTCATGTAGGGCACAGTGTGCCTCTTCTCCAGGGGGTTCACTAGTGTGTACTCAGTGTAGTATCCCTTCACAGGCTAGTGGGGCAGAACCAGTATGGCTGGACTCCATTAGGGGAATGATTTCCTCCATTTCTACTAAGTTAACTCGAAATGAGAAAGAGACTCAATACTTAAGGCAGTCTATGGATGAGTAGATGAAAAAACTCCGTACTCAAGCCAGCGTCTCAGTCCCTTGCCATTTGTCCGCAAAAATGTCCTTTGGCCCACATCCTGCAATCTGACTCTGATGATGAGTGGTTAGACATGGAGGAGGGTGAGGTGGACTCATAGATGGGGGAGGGTACTCTGTCACAAGGAATAGAAGCTCTCATAGAGGCTATCAGAGAGGTTCTGCATCTCCCTGCTAAAGTCACAGAGGAGAGTGATGAATCTTATTTTCTCTATCGTCCTAGTGGATGCTGGGGTTCCTGAAAGGACCATGGGAATAGCGGCTCCGCAGGAGACAGGGCACAAAAAGTAAAGCTTTAGGATCAGGTGGTGTGCACTGGCTCCTCCCCCTATGACCCTCCTCCAAGCCTCAGTTAGATTTTTGTGCCCGGCCGAGAAGGGTGCAATCTAGGTGGCTCTCCTAAAGAGCTGCTTAGAAAAGTTTAGCTTAGGTTTTTTATTTTACAGTGAGTCCTGCTGGCAACAGGATCACTGCAACGAGGGACTTAGGGGAGAAGAAGTGAACTCACCTGCGTGCAGGATGGATTGGCTTCTTGGCTACTGGACATTAGCTCCAGAGGGACGATCACAGGTACAGCCTGGATGGTCACCGGAGCCTCGCCGCCGGCCCCCTTGCAGATGCTGAAACGAGAAGAGGTCCAGAATCGGCGGCAGAAGACTCCTCAGTCTTCTTAAGGTAGCGCACAGCACTGCAGCTGTGCGCCATTTTCCTCTCCGCACACTTCACACGGCAGTCACTGAGGGTGCAGGGCGCTGGGAGGGGGGCGCCCTGGGAGGCAAATGAAAACCTTTTTTGGCTAAAAATACCTCACATATAGCCTCCGGGGGCTATATGGAGATATTTAACCCCTGCCAGAATCCGTTAAGAGCGGGAGACGAGGCCGCCGAAAAAGGGGCGGGGCCTATCTCCTCAGCACACAGCGCCATTTTCCCTCACAGAAAGGCTGGAGGGAAGGCTCCCAGGCTCTCCCCTGCACTGCACTACAGAAACAGGGTTAAAACAGAGAGGGGGGGCACTAATTTGGCGTTAGAAATATATAAAAAAGATGCTATAAGGGAAAACACTTATATAAGGTTGTCCCTATATAATTATAGCGTTTTTGGTGTGTGCTGGCAAACTCTCCCTCTGTCTCTCCAAAGGGCTAGTAGGTCCTGTCCTCTATCAGAGCATTCCCTGTGTGTGTGCTGTGTGTCGGTACGTGTGTGTCGACATGTATGAGGACGATGTTGGTGAGGAGGCAGAGCAATTGCCTGTAATGGTGATGTCATTCTCTAGGGAGTCGACACCGGAATGGATGGCTTATTTAGGGAATTACGTGATAATGTCAACACGCGCCAAGGTCGGTTGACGACATGAGACGGCCGACAAACAATTAGTACCGGTCCAGACGTCTCAAAAACACCGTCAGGGTTTTTAAAAAAAAAACGTATTCCTTATTAGGGCCACACGTTAAGGGCAATGAAGGAGGTGTTACATATTTCTGATACTACAAGTACCACAAAAGAGGGTATTATGTGGGATGTGAAAAAACTACCGTAGTTTTTCCTGAATCAGATAAATTAAATGAAGTGTGTGATGATGCGTGGGTTCCCCCCGATAGAAAATATGGGCGGTATACCCTTTCCCGCCAGAAGTTAGGGCGCGTTGGGAAACACCCCTTAGGGTGGATAAGGCGCTCACACGCTTATCAGAACAAGTGGCGGTACCGTCTATAGATAGGGCCGTCCTCAAGGAGCCAGCTGACAGGAGGCTGGAAAAATATCTTAAAAAGTATATACACACATACTGGTGTTATACTGCGACCAGCGATCGCCTCAGCCTGGATGTGCAGAGCTGGGGTGGCTTGGTCGGATTCCCTGACTAAAAATATTGATACCCTTGACAGGGACAGTATTTTATTGACTATAGAGCATTTAAAGGATGTATTTCTATATATGCGAGATGCACAGAGGGATATTTGCACTCTGGCATCAAGAGTAAGTGCGATGTCCATATCTGCCAGAAGATGTTTATGGACACGACAGTGGTCAGGTGATGCAGATTCCAAACGGCACAAAGGTGTATTGCCGTATAAAGGAAGAGGAGTTATTTGGGGTCGGTCCATCGGACCTGGTGGCCACGGCAACTGCTGGAAAATCCACCGTTTTTACCCTAAGTCACATCTCTGCAGAAAAAGACACCGTCTTTTCAGCTTCAGTCCTTTCGTCCCTATAAGAGTCATATCTGCCCAGGGATAGAGGAAAGGGAAGAAGACTGCAGCAGGCAGCCCATTCCCAGGAACAGTAGCGTTCCAACCCTTCTGACAAGCTCTCAGCATGACGCTGAGACCGTACAGGACCCCTGGATCCTACAAGTAGTATCCCAGGGGTACAGTTTGGAATGTCGAGACGTTTCCCCTGCGCAGGCTCCTGAAGGCTGCTTTACCAAGGTCTCCCTCCGACAAGGAGGCAGTATGGGAAAAAATTCACGAGCTGTATTCCCAGCAGGTGATAATTAAATTACCCCTCCTACAACAAGAAAAGGGGTATTATTCCACACTATATTGTGGTACTGAAGCCAGAAGGCTAGGTGAGACCTATTCTAAATCTAAAAAAAAAAAAAAAAAAAATGTGAACACTTACAAAGGTTCAAATCAAGATGGAGTCACTCAGAGCAGTGATAACGAACCGGGAAGAAGGGGACTATCTGGTGTCCCGAGACATCAGGGATGCTTACCTCCATGTCCCAAATTTGCCCTTATCACTAAGGGTACCTCAGGTTCGTGGTACAGAACTGTCACTATCAGTTTCAGACGCTGCCGTTTGGATTGTCTACGGCACCCCGGGTCTTTACCAAGGTAATGGCCGAAATGATGGTTCTTCTTCGAAGAAAAGGCGTCTTAATTATCCCTTACTTGGACGATCTCCTGATAAGGGCAAAGTCCAGGGAACAGTTGGAGGTCGGAGTAGCACTATCTCGGATACTGTTACAACAGCAGGGGTGGATTCTAAAGATTCCAAAATCGCAGCTGATCCCGACAACAAGTCTCCTGTGCTTAGGGATGATTCTGGACACAGTCCAGAAAAAGGTGTTTCTCCCGGAAGAGAAAGCCAGGGAGTTATCCGAGCTAGTCAGGAACCTCCTAAAATCAGTGCATCATTGCACAAGGGCCATGGTAAAAAAATGGTGACTTCCTTCGAAGCAATTCCAGTCGGCAGATTTCATGTAAGAACTTTTCAGTGGGATCTGCTGGACAAATGGTCCGGATCGCATCTTCAGATGCATCAGCGGATAACCCTATATCCAAGGACAAGGGTGTCTCTCCTGTGGTGGTTACAGAGTGCTCATCTTCTAGAGGGCCGCAGATTCGGCATTCAGTTTTGGATGTTGGTGACCACGGAGGCCAGCCCGAGAGGCTGGGGAGCAGTCACACAAGGAAAAAATTTCCAGGGAGTGTGATCAAGTCTGGAGATTTTTCTCCACATAAATATAGCTAAGGGTAAATTTATAATGCTCTAAGCTTAGCAAGACCTCTGCTTCAAAGTCAGCCGGTATTGATCCAGTGGGATAAAACATCACGGCAGTCGCCCACGTAAATAGACAGGGCGGCACAAGAAGCAGGAGGGCAGTGGCAAAAACTGCAAGGACTTTTCGCTGGGCGGAAAATCATGTGATAGCACTGTCAGCAGTGTTTCATTCCGGGAATGGAAACTGGGAAGCAGACTTCCTCAGTAGGCACGACCTCCACCCGGCAGAGTGGGAACTTCATGGGGAAGTTTTCCACATAATTGTAAACCGTTGGGAATTACCAAAGGTGGACATGATGGCGTCCCGTCTGAACAAAAAACGGGACAGGTATTGCGCCAGGTTAAGAGACCCTCAGGCAATAGCTGTGGACGTTCTGGTAACACCGTGGGTGTACCAGTCGGTGTATGTGTTCCATCCTCTGCCTTTCATACCTAAGGTACTGAGAATTATAAGACGTAGAGGAGTAAGAACTATACTCATGGCTCCGGATTGGCCAAGAAGGACTTGGTACCCGGAACTTCAAGAGATGCTCAGAGGATTTATGGCCTCTGCCGCTAAGAAGGGACTTGTTTCAGCAAGTACCATGTCTGTTCCAAGACTTACCGCAGCTGCGTTTGACGGCATGGCGGTGGAACGCCGGATCCTAAGGGAAAAGGCATTCAGGAAGAGGTCATTCCTACCCTGGTCAAAGCCAGAAAGGAGGTGACCGCACAACATTATCACCACATGTGGCGAAAATATGTTGCGTGGTGTGAGGCCAGGAAGGCCCCACGAAGAAATTTCAACTCGGTCGATTCCTGCATTTCTTGCAAACAGGAGTGTCTATGAGCCTCAAATTGGGGTCCATTAAGGTTCAAATTTCGGCCCTGTCGATTTTTCTTCCAGAAAGAAGTGGCTTCAGTTCCTAAAGTCCAGAAGTTTGTCAAGGGAGTATTGCATATACAACCCCCTTTTGTGCCTCCAGTGGCACTGTGGAATCTCAACGTAGTTCTGGGATTCCTCAAAACACATTGGTTTAAAACCAGTCAAATCTGTGGATTTGAAGCATCTCACATGAAAAGTGAACATGCTCTTGGACCTGGCCTGGACCAGGCGAGTGTCAAATTGGTGGTTTTTTTCTCAAAAAAGCCCATATCTGTTTGTCCATTCGGACAGGGCAGAGCTGCGGACTCGTCCCCAGTTCTCTCCCTAAGGTGGTGTCAGTGTTTCACCTGAACCAGCTTATTGTGGTGTCTTGCGCCTACTAGGGACTTGGAGGACTCCAAGTTGCTAGATGTGGTCAGGGCCCTGAAAATATAGGTTCCAGGACGGCTGGAGTCAGGAAAACTGACTTGCTGTTATCCTGTATGCACCCAACAAACTGGGTGCTCTTGCTTTTAAGCAGACTTTTGCTAGTTGGATGTGTAATACAATTCAGCTTGCACATTCTGTGGCAGGCCTGCCACAGCCAAAATATGTAAATGCCCATTCCACAAGGAAGGTGGGCTCATCTTGGGCGGCTGCCCGAGGGGTCTCGGCTTTACAACTTTGCCGAGCGGTTATTTAGTCGGGGGCAAACACGTTTGTAAAATCCTACAAATTTGATACCCTGGCTAAGGAGGACCTGGAGTTCTCTCATTCGGTGCTGCAGAGTCATCCGCACTCTCCCGCCCGTTTGGGAGCTTTGGTATAATCCCCATGGTCCTTTCAGGAACCCCAGCATCCACTAGGACGATAGAGAAAATAAGAATTTACTTACCGATAATTCTATTTCTCGGAGTCCGTAGTGGATGCTGGGCGCCCATCCCAAGTGCGGATTATCTGCATTACTTGTACATAGTTACAAAAATCGGGTTATTATTGTTGTGAGCCATCTTTTCAGAGGCTCCGCTGTTATCATACTGTTAACTGGGTTCAGATCACAGGTTGTACGGTGTGGCTGGTATGAGTCTTACCCGGGATTCATAAATCCTTCCTTATTGTGTACGCTCGTCCGGGCACAGTACCTAACTGAGGCTTGGAGGAGGGTCATAGGGGGAGGAGCCAGTGCACACCACCTGATCCTAAAGCTTTACTTTTTGTGCCCTGTCTCCTGCGGAGCCGCTATTCCCATGGTCCTTTCAGGAACCCCAGCATCCACTACGGACTCCGAGAAATAGAATTATCGGTAAGTAAATTCTTATTTTAATATAAAGAAGAAATCCTCAGCCACTTTTCCTGTGTCAAAGGAACTAAATACCCTGTTTGAAGAACCGTGGGTTAATCCTGATAAAAAATTTCGAATCCCTTTACGGTTGGTATCATCTTTCCCTTTTCCTTCAGAGGATAGGAAAAAATTGGAAAATTCACCGATAGTGGCTGCATCAGTATCCAGGCTCTCACGAAAAAAATTGTATTGACTGTCCGGGGGCAGCCTCCCTAAAAGACGCGGCTGACCGTAAAATTGAGACTACGCTCAAACTTTGTATACAGCTGCTGGGGTGGCCCACAGACCCACTATAGCATGTGGGTGGATTACAAAAGCCACTGCTAAATGGTCAGGTAACCTTATTGACTGGTTAGACGCCTTACCTCATGAGGAGGTTATCGTGTTCCTGCAACATATACAGGACTCTGCGAACTTTATAGTGGAAGCGATAAAATAAATAGGCGGACTCCAGGAAAGACGTGGAAGGCCTACCCTTCACTGGCGAAGCCTTATTTGGAGATGAACTAGACAAATGAATCTCCAAAGCTACTGCGGCTAAGTACACATACCTACCTTCTGCAGCTCCTCCAACTAGGAAGGCCTTCTCAAGACCCACTTTACAGTCCTTTTGGACTGCCAAGTTTAGGGGCAAGGCCAGAGGTTCTTCTACCACCACCAGAGGCACTAGAGGTAAACCACGCAAACCAGCAACTGCAGGTTCACAGGAACAGGGTTCAAGCTCTGCTTCCTCAACCTTCAGCATGACGGTGGAGTGAGATGCCTGGAAGACTGGCAGGTGGGAGCCCGGCTAAAATTCTTCAGTCACATCTGGACAACATAGTGCCAGGATCCCTGGGTCATAGATCTTATTTCCCAGGGCTACAGACTAGAGTTCGAGGAGCTCCCACCTCAGAAAATTCAAATCAGGCTTACCAGTTTCACAAGAGGCAAGTATAACTTTACAGAACGCCTTTCAAAAACTGGTACAGACCCAGGTGATTGTTCCAGTTCGACCTCATCTGCAAAACAAGGAGTACTATTCCATATTGTTTGTTGTACTGAACTCGGACGGTTCGATGAGGCCGATTCTGAACCTCCAGTCTTTGAACCTGTACTTACGAGTGTTCAAATTCAAGATGGAGTCTCTGAGAGCAGTGATCTCAGATCTGGAAGTGGGGGAGTTCCTAGTTTCTCTGGGTATTAAGGATGCGTACCTTCACATTCCAATCTGGCCGCCTCATGAGGCTTATCTATGGTTTGCTGTGCAGGACTGTCACTCCCAGTTTGAAGCCCTGCCCTTTGGTCTCTCCACGGCACCGAGCGTGTTCACCAAGGTGATGGCCGAGATGATGTTACTTCTCCGTAAACGAGGAGTGAACATAATTCCGTACCTGGACGATCGTCTGATAAAGGCACCGTCCAGGGAGCGGTTGGCCTCTCAACCAGGCTACTCCTGGATCATGGGTGGATTCTGAACCTACCAAAATCTCACCTGGAACCGACACATAGGCGTCCTTTCCTGGGAATGATACTGTACACAGTCTGTTTCTTCCTTTGGAAAAGGATATGGTAATCCAGTCGATGGTTCGGGCTGTCCTGAAGCCAACCCGGATCTCGGTGCATCTGTGCATCCGCCTTCTGGGGAAAATGGTGGCCTCTTACGAGGCACTTCAGTACAGAAGGTTTCAGGCGAGGCCCTTCCAACTAGATCTATTAGACAAATGGTTCGGTTCGCATCTTCACATGCGCCTGAGGATCCCTCTGTCACCAAGAGCCAGCATCTCCCTTTTGTGGTGGCTAAAGACTTCTCACCTCGTCAAGGGTCGGCGGTTCGGGATTCAGAATTGGATTCTGCTAACCACAGACGCAAGCCTCAGAGGTTGGGGAGCAGTCACCCAGGGGGTGCAGTTTCAGGGAAGATGGTCCTTCCAATAAACATCCTGGAACTCAGGGCTATATACAACGCCCTTCTGCAGGCCTCATCTCTACTTCGGGATCAGGCCATTCAAGTCAAGTCAGACATTGTGACGGCGGTAACATACATAAATCGACCAGGGCAGAACAAAAAAGCAGAGCAGCAATGTCAGAGGTATCAAGAATTCTCCTCTGAGCGAAAAACACGCTGTGGCGTTGTTGGTGATCTTCATTCCAGGAGTAGACAACTGGGAAGCAGACTTACTCAGCAGACACGACCTGCACCCGGAGGGGTTCTGGTGGTTGACACGTCAGTGGGGATATCCACAAATCGACATGATGGCCTCTTGACTCAACAAGAAGCTAAAGCTGTTTTGTTCCAGGTTGAGGGACCCACAAGCAGTGGCGGTAGATGCTGTAACAACTCCATTGGTCTACCAGTTTCCTCCACTTCCTCTGATCCCAAGAATTCGAAAAAGGGAAAAGGTTCAAGCAACCCTTATTGCTCCTGACTGGCCACGAAGGGGCTGGTATGCGGATCTTCTCAAGATGCTCCTCGAAGATCCGTGGCCTCTACCTCTTTGCGAGGATCTTCTGCAACAGGGCCCGTTTGTCTATCAAGACTTACCACAGCTACGTTTAACGGCATGGAAGTTGAACGGCTGTTTCTAGCCAGGAGAGTGATTCCTGACAAGATCATCCTGACTATGATCCAAGCCAGGAAGGGGGTAACGTCTAAACATTACTACCGTACTTGGAGGAAATATGTCTCTTGGTGTGAGAGCAGACAATATTCTGCGGTGGATTTTCATCTGGGACGTTTCCTGCTTTTTTTGCAGTTGGGAGCGGATGTGGGCCTATGTCTAAGCTCCATAAAAGTCCAAATTTCGGCCTTGTCCATTTCCTTTCAAAAAGAATTGGCTTCTCACCCTGAGGTCCAGACATTCTTGAAAGGTGTTCTGCACATCCAACCTCCCTTTGTGCCTCCCACGGCACCTTGGGATCTCAATTTGGTGCTGCAGTTCCTCCAATCGTACTGGTTTGAACCATTACAGGAGGGTGATGTAAAGTACCTTACTTGGAAGACGTCACACTGTTGGCCTTGGCTTCAGCAAGACGTGTGTCAGAGCTAGGGGTGTTGTCTCACAAGAGCCCCTATTTAATCATCCATGAGGACAGAGCTGAACTCAGGACTTGTCAGCAATTTCTTCCTAAGGTGGTGTCTGCGTTTCACATCAACTAACCTATTGTGGTCTCGTTTGTTGCGGACACCTCTGCTACTTCAAAAGTCTTTGGATGTTGTGAGGGCTTTGAAGGTGTATGTAAAGAGAACAGCTCGTCACAGGAAATCGGACTCGCTGTTCGTTCTCTATGATCCCAATAGAATTGGGTGTCCTGCTTCAAAGCAGTCTATTGCACGCTGGATCAGGCTCACTATCCAGCATGCTTATTCCACGGCAGGCTTGCAGTCCGGTGAACAAGCCCTGCCTCTGGGTGAAACGTACGTCCAGCCACCAGACTTCACGGTGACGTCATCCGGAATCCCCATGCAGAGAATACGGGTAATAGGAGAGACTTGCGCTTCGAACAAGTATCCTGGTGTTCTCTCATTGAGGTGCGGCGGGTCTCGTCTCCCTGCAATGACCCCATGGCTATCAGGGACTCCTTGACCCGCAGCCCCCAACCGCAGTAAACACCACTCTTCTTAACACCAGCGCCGGCCGTTTTGACTCTCTCACCTCCCATTCATTGTGGAATATTCCTCACATGAGAAGGTAGCAGAAGTCGACGGATACCCGGCACTGGTCTCATCTACCATATATGAGCACTATACTAATTTAAGGTGTATAGGATTAATTTTACAAACTGCTGTCTCTCAGTTTAAAATTAATTAACATGCCCGGTGTGGTGGGAGAAAATACTCCCTGATTGCATTACACCACACTACATCTTTTATAATTATTACCCATATTAATTCACCAGGCTTAGAGTATTTGCTTCCTTAATTAATTATAAAGGTCCTTACGACAGGCCATACAATATTTACCCCGGATCACCTATTGTTTGTGTGGCAACGGTGTCTGTATACTGAGACACACCTTACAGGATAAATATTAGTGACTGACCATCGGTCACTTTTGTCCTCAACGTTTGAGGCTTCTTAAGCAACAAATGGTAATTTGATTATTTTTACCTCTGGAAGTATAACTCTCGTATTTCTCTTATAATATTGTTGATAAATGTTTTTGTTTGTTAATGGAAAAGGGGTGTAGTTAAATTTCTACATACATATTTTTAATGAACTCAATTAAAATTGTTTTCAAACAATAATTATAACATTAAGGAGTGCCCCCAAAAAGACTTTCGTGATCCTCTAAGCTTTTCATTGTAACTACATTCTTTCAATCCAGTGTTTGTAACCATTTTGTTTGTACTTCCAATATACACCAATCCTTTCCTTCTCTTTATTTTTTTTTTAACTTATAAAGAAAGGTTTGCTATATTTCAACATTAATTTTTTATTGCTTTTTCTCTCAAAGGTCCCCTTTAATGGAGAGGTCCAACACAGGTCTTCTAAAGCAATCTGGGCAAATCAATCCCACAGAGCGTAAACCGGTGAGCTTCCTGTTTGGGAAGGAGGGTTTTTAGTGCTCGTGTATGATTAGTGGTATAGCGTCGATCTCTGTATTACTTGTTAGGAATAATAATAAGGTACTTCCGGTGTAAGGGTGTAGTAGGGCATGCCGGCGGCCGGGCTCCCGGCGTCCAGCATACCGGCGCCGGAATCCCGACAGCTGGGCGAGCGCAAATGAGCCCCTTGTGGGCTCGGTGGTGTGCGACGCGCTATCTATTCTCCCTCCAGGGGGGTCGTGGACCCCCAAGAGGGAGAAAAGATGTCGGTATGCCGGCAGTCGAGAGCCTGGCCACCGGCAAACAGAAGACCACCCCAGCTAGGGATGTCTATTGTTAACCAAGAATGGTCAATCAGTTTGGCAATGGTGGATAGTTTTGTCATTGATTATCAATGCACAATAGAGCTGGAGGTTCAATGGTGGTCTGCACATGTGTGACCTTGAACCATCAATGATTTTCCATCGGTGGTTAGAAATGATCACCAATAGGTGATAGAACAGTAGATAGACAACTTCTTACTAGATGTGGTCATAATTTGTAAAATGGTAGTAGGTGGTGTATACTGCATGGTGCCCCCTTTTTGGCTCAGGTGGTAAAAGGACTGGAAATATAAAAGGGTGTGTCATAATATATGTGGAATCATAAGGAAGAGTTATATAGAAGATGATGTGATGGGGTAATAGAATAATGAATCATGTGTCCCTTCAAGATTGAGTTCAGTGTATCCTTTTTAATGAGTCTTTTGGGGTTCTTCTCCCGAGAGGTTTTCACAGAACCAGTCGTATGGGAAACAAAGTTCAAGAGCAACAATGTGTAGTAATGTTGAGTTGGTATTGGTTGTCACCGCCAGTACCAACTTACTACACTGGGGAGCGCCTAGTTTCTCAGTCCTCTTTTCTACAATGTGTAAAATGTTTATTGTTTCAATATTTACTTTTAATCTTTTTGCTGTTTTAAGGTTAAATCATTTGACAAGGAAAATATTCGAGCAGGTGCAAACAAAGATGGTAAGAACGTGACTTTAAGCCAGTCTTTCATAAAAACAAAAACTCTAACGGAGAAGCAGATGAAAGATGACAAGATAAAGCTGGAATCTGTCAAAGAGAAACCAAATCAGTCCGCCAAACTTGTTCTTGGAGCTTATCGTGGGATAATTGTTCAATCTAAGATCCATTCCTTCAGGAGCATCTCTAACAGCGCAGAAGGCAAAAGTCAGAATGTGGAAAGTAGAAGGACTGTGCATAAAAGTGTGGAAAACCAACCCAAAGCCTCTACGGTTACTCAGAAGCCTCTGATGAAACCACCTTCTTCCAGAGATGTCAAACAGAAGAGGCCACTGGTTCCACCGGTCTCTCAACAAACGAGGGCATCCACTAGTCAGGTCAATAAGAGCAAGTCAGAGCTGGTGACTGTGCGGAGACCACTACAGGTATCTACCCAGAAGAAACCAGTCGGCGTAAATCTGCAGCACAAGCCACAACCTGTTAAAACTGTGCCAAAAAATGCACCTGCAAGAAGTGACCCAGAAAAACAGAGTAAAAACACTACAACTGGTCCTGTAAACACCATGCCACGTCATCTGAGGACCATGCCTGCTCAACGTCCGTCCACTAGCAGATTCTCTATGGCAACTGAGACGGCAGAAGAACGAAAGTAGGTTTCAAATGTTTTTGGTTTCTTTCTTTTTTCATGGTATAATAAATTAATATGAATACAGTATAGACCTATCCAATAGCCTCTCTAATTTTGTGTCATTATGTGGGCATGTCGGTTAAGTGTCTCAAATTCCCCAATGTAAGTAATCCCAAACAGATTAATTGAACACGCGTATAGCCTTTATTTAACTCCACCAAAAACACTTCGGTCCAGAAGCTAAATGCAATAGTCTGCAAGGTGCCATAGGTGCAGGACTTTGTGTGAGTTTGCCCGTATCTTTAAAGTGGCAATCATTTACAAAGCAAAACCAACCTGATTTTGCCTTACAAATGATTGCCGCTTTAAACATACAGGCACACTCGCAAAGTCCCACACCTCTGGCAACTCGCAAGCTATTGCATTTAGCCTCACATTTCTAGAAAGTCTTCATAAACTCCATCCATAAATAAGTGTATGTAGTTATAAAACCATATTCTCACAATGATAATTGACATTGACTTTTGTTGATAATTTGCTTTTAGGAAATCTATAAAGGTAGTGTGTTTTTTAAAGCTGATTCAAAGGCATCACTCTAGTAGAAGTGTCCGCTTATGAGTAAGAAAGTGTTACATTAATAACTTGCAACCGACTGCTAGAAGTATTAAGCTGGGTACACAGCTGACAATTTGAGCAATTTGCCCGATAACGAGTCGTTAGGACAAATCATCCTAATGTGTACCCACTACATTGTTGGTGACATTCCCTGTCGTCTTTAATGCAGCTCAGTCTGGGGACGTCACTAGCTAATGCAAGAAAATCTAACTGGTTCAGAACATTGCACACAAATGACTGCTTGTGAATATATATTTGTCTAGGTCATTTCATCTACTAGCCTCCTGCAGAACATTGCAAACAAATGACTGCTTGTGAATATATACTTGTCTGGGTCATTTCATCTACTAGCCTCCTGCAGAACATTGCACACAAATGACTGCTTGTGAATATATACTTGTATAGGTCTATTGAAAATGAGAGCTGCAGATTATCACTAGATTGCACTGAATTAGTAATTAGCAAATTGGGTGTTAAGAATTATAGCATTGCTATATGCATAAGGAATCTGCTTTTTTTTTTTTTTTTTTTTTTATTAGATTGCTTATGCACATGATGAGTTGCTATTGATAAATTGGAATGTGATTTCCTGAGTCATGAGGGCATGACTCTGATAAATCTCAGTGGTTAGTATGTTAGTTTGTTTTCTTTAAACTGTTTTATTACTAGCCATTGCTGGGGGAGGGATCATTGGAGTTGGGTGTAATCAGTGTATTCACATGCTTGGTCCATTACTTAAAGAGCATTAAGGAGGCTTGGGCTCTAGGCTTGTGACCATTAATTAAAAGGACATTATTCAAAGGAGAACTACAACTTTAAACATTTTCGACGTTACACCAATGTTAAACCGAAGGTAAACAGAAGGACAACAATCAATCCACAATCTGGACCACTGAATGACTGCTTTCAAACAAATGGGAGTCCAATTTTTCTACACATCAAACTACTCCAGTCTGAGTAACCCATACACTTATAACTTAAATTTGTGTTTGGAATGCACATCAAACTACTCCAGTCTGAGTAACCCATACACTTATAACTTAAATTTGTGTTTGGAATGCTGCAAGACCTTTTCACTTCATCCGCAACTACTCAGATTTATGTCTATACGGTAGCTTACCAAAAACATCTGAATTCTCACCTGTACCAATGTTATCTGTCTTTTTAAACTATGAAAGACATCCCCAATCTGCTCACTACAGTTCTCTTATGCAAACTCGTGTATGTTTTTTGATGTAATTATTGGCTTGTAATTGGCGCATTGCATGTGTGGGGAAGTTGCTCAGTGAAACATGGTTGATTATTGCATGCTGCTGTCTGGTGTTTACCTCCTTTGATCATTTGGCCATTTGTGGTCAGGTGTATTACATCTTTACATTTAGTCAGGTGTAGTCGTGGTGTAAAGGATAGAGTGCGATTCCTGATTAGTAAAAAAAAAAAACTGAACAACATCGCCAAACAGGTAATTTCAACTTTAAAACTGTCATTTATTTTGTACTGTCTGGACATGGCTACTAATAACAAATGCACAGACACAATTCTTAAAGCTTTGTGTGCAAATGCTAGGAGCTTAGGAGACAAAATTCCAGAGCTAACTGCGATAATGACGAGGGATAACCTGGATTTTGTGGCAATTACAGAGTCATGGTGCAATGAGAATCGTGACTGGGACATAGCTATACCAGGATACAATTTATTTAGGAAGGATAGAATGGTAAGAATAAGAGGAGGGGTAGCAATGTATTTGAAAAAAAGCATAAATGCTACTTTAATACAAAATATTGAAGATAAAACTGAGGCCCTCTGGGTCACCATAGAAACCGGGGAGAAGGACATTATTCACATTGGAGTGATCTATAGACCACCAGGACAGGGGCCAGATTTGGACAGGAACCTATTGTTGGACATCACTAAAATGGCTTTAAAGGGAGAAGTCCTAATCATGGGAGACTTTAATTTACCTGATGTAAATTGGGAGGGGTCTTTTGCAAGTTCAGCTACAAGTGGTAAATTTCTACATTCCTTACAGGGAGCATCTCTCAAGCAGTTGGTGAGGGGAGCCCACTCGCAAAGACTCAATATTAGATTTAATTCTTACAAATGGTGACAGGATATCCAACACATGTGGGTGAGCACCTGGGATCCAGTGATCATCAAGCAGTATGGTTTAGTATAAAGACAGGATCCAACTCTTGTCACACAAAAACAAAGGTGTTGGATTTTAGAAATGCTGACTTTGCAAAAATGGGGAGATGCTTAAGTGATTCATTGGCGAACTGGAGGAACTTGGAAGGAGTGCAGGAGAGTTGGGAAAAACTGAAAAGTGCAACAGACCTTTTTTGTATCAAAAGGGTTAGGAAAAGCACCAAGAAAAGGAAGCCAGTGTGGTTCACAAAAGAAGTATCGGCTAGTGTGAAAGCAAAAAAGATGGCTTTTAGGAAATACAAACAGACTCAAAATAATGACAAAGTGGTGTTTCTCCTTCATCCACTAGGGGCCACTGGAGTGCAGATACAATGGGGATATAGTAGGCAGTAACTGGGAGCTGGCACTTTAAATTTATAACTATGTGACTAGCTCCTCCCCTACTATGTCCCCCCCTCTAAGACAGTCTTATTTTAGTGCCCAATGGAGCTGGTTCACTTGTGTCTTCTCTGAAGAATTTTATTATTTTTTATTATTCTTGCTTACACTCACAGACTGGCAGCTCTGCCACTGCCAGTCTGCACGGCGGGAGGCTGCCGGCGGGGTCCCATCACAGCTGCGTGCGGCTCGGGATGGGCCCTGGCTGAAGGAGATGCTGAGCTGGCCGGACACCGCTGCGTGCGGCGCGTGTCGGGGCCGCTCCGTCGGCAGAAGATTACGGCAGCAGTGAGTATGAGTGGCTGGACACCGCTGCGTGCGGCGCGTGTCAGGGCCACTCCATCAGGACTGCAAACGGTGAGTACAAATCTCCCCCCTCCTCAGGCATGTTATAGGTCTCTGTGCACTGTAGTGGCTTATCACATTAAATGCCGAGAACAGCTACCGACAGAGGCCCGAGTTCACTCCCTGAGCCAGCTTTTACACTGCAGAAGCGCCTTTACTATTTTAAATTCGGCGCCATTGAGGGGGGGGGCCGGAGCCTCATCCTGCTCTGCACAGCGCAGCACTCCCCAGCTGCGGCTTGCTGACACAGGGCGCTCCCCGCTTAGTTTGACTGCGGGTTAGTTTTAAATAAGGCGCCATAACAGCGGGGGGGGGACTCACTCCCGCTCTGTATAGCGGGCTTAGCGCTCCCCGATGGCGGGGGATGCAGGGCGCTCCCCGCTCCGTTTGAATACAGCGGAATAGTTTAAGATAAAGATGGAGCTTACTCCTGCTCTGATAGCGATCTCAGCACGCCTCGGCTCGCATGGCCAGCCGGGGATTACACGCTACCCGCTTCGTTTGACTGCAGCGACTTGGTATTAAATGAGGTGCCATAATGGGGGGCGGAGCTAACTCGCGCTCTGTCCAGCGGGCTCAGCGCTCCCTGGCCGCAGCACGCATTGCCGGCGGGGGAGGCAGGGCGCTCTCAGCTACATTTACTAGAGAAGTAGCTGCTATAATAGTGTATCTACTGACTTGCAGTCCATTTATCCTGGGTTCTGGTCCTCCGTTATCCACAGGAGCTCATTAATACTCCAGTATGCATGGTCTTCTTTATAGAGAGCCATTATGGCTTAGTGGCCTATTAGCATAGCATATTAAGCTGAGGAACACACTGTGTGTGTGTGTATGTGTGTGTATGTATATATATATATATATATATATATATATATATATATATATATATATATATATATATATATATATTATGCGATACCATATATAGTGGATGGAACTACACATACAGGTACAGACCTGGGTTCATATTTCCATCCACCTTGCCACATATTTCCCCCCGGCTTTTATCACTGACTGACCGCCATTTTGGGAAACCAGCGGAGCCTCCGAGAAACAGAAACATATATTGCACCTTTTCTTCCTAATTAGCAGTACACTACATACAGGACGGGTGTTTATTATTCCTTTGTTTCACTTGTAATTTGGGGAATGTGTGTGGCATCAGACAAATAGCTCTGTGGCTCAGTACGCTAGTAGCGGGGACATTTGAACACAGGGACCAGGGTTGGAATCCCTACTTTTCTCTATCGTCCTAGTGGATGCTGGGGTTCCTGAAAGGACCATGGGGAATAGCGGCTCCGCAGGAGACGGGGCACAAAAAGTAAAGCTTTAGGATCAGGTGGTGTGCACTGGCTCCTCCCCCTATGACCCTCCTCCAAGCCTCAGTTAGATTTTTGTGCCCGGCCGAGAAGGGTGCAATCTAGGTGGCTCTCCTAAAGAGCTGCTTAGAAAAGTTTAGCTTAGGTTTTTTATTTTACAGTGAGTCCTGCTGGCAACAGGATCACTGCAACGAGGGACTTAGGGGAGAAGAAGTGAACTCACCTGCGTGCAGGATGGATTGGCTTCTTTGGCTACTGGACATTAGCTCCAGAGGGACGATCACAGGTACAGCCTGGATGGTCACCGGAGCCTCGCCGCCGGCCCCCTTGCAGATGCTGAAAAGAGAAGAAGGTCCAGAATCGGCGGCAGAAGACTCCTCAGTCTTCTTAAGGTAGCGCACAGCACTGCAGCTGTGCGCCATTGCTCTCAGCACACTTCACACGGCAGTCACTGAGGGTGCAGGGCGCTGGGAGGGGGGCGCCCTGGGAGGCAATGTAAACCTATTTTTTGGCAAAAAATACCTCACATATAGCCTCCGGGGGCTATATGGAGATATTTAACCCCTGCCAGAATCCGTTGAAGAGCGGGAGACGAGCCCGCCGAAAAAGGGGCGGGGCCTATCTCCTCGGCACACAGCGCCATTTTCCCTCACAGAAAGGCTGGAGGGAAGGCTCCCAGGCTCTCCCCTGCACTGCACTACAGAAACAGGGTTAAAACAGAGAGGGGGGGCACTAATTTGGCGTTAGAAATATATAAAAAGATGCTATAAGGGAAAACACTTATATAAGGTTGTCCCTATATAATTATAGCGTTTTTTGGTGTGTGCTGGCAAACTCTCCCTCTGTCTCTCCAAAGGGCTAGTGGGTCCTGTCCTCTATCAGAGCATTCCCTGTGTGTGTGCTGTGTCGGTACGTGTGTCGACATGTATGAGGACGATGTTGGTGAGGAGGCGGAGCAATTGCCTGTAATGGTGATGTCACTCTCTAGGGAGTCGACACCGGAATGGATGGCTTATTTAGGGAATTACGTGATAATGTCAACACGCTGCAAGGTCGGTTGACGACATGAGACGGCCGACAAACAATTAGTACCGGTCCAGACGTCTCAAAAACACCGTCAGGGGTTTTAAAACGCCCGTTTACCTTAGTCGGTCGACACAGACACAGACAAGGACACTGAATCCAGTGTCGACGGTGAATAAACAAACGTATTCCTTATTAGGGCCACACGTTAAGGGCAATGAAGGAGGTGTTACATATTTCTGATACTACAAGTACCACAAAAGAGGGTATTATGTGGGATGTGAAAAAACTACCTGTAGTTTTTCCTGAATCGGATAAATTAAATGAAGTGTGTGATGATGCGTGGGTTCCCCCCGATAGAAAATTATTGGCGGTATACCCTTTCCCGCCAGAAGTTAGGGCGCGTTGGGAAACACCCCTTAGGGTGGATAAGGCGCTCACACGCTTATCAAAAAATATCATATAAAAGTATATACACACATACTGGTGTTATACTGCGACCAGCCATCGCCTCAGCCTGGATGTGCAGAGCTGGGATGGCTTGGTCGGATTCCCTGACTAAAAATATTGATACCCTTGACAGGGACAGTATTTTATTGACTATAGAGCATTTAAAGGATGCATTTCTATATATGCGAGATGCACAGAGGGATATTTGCACTCTGGCATCAAGAGTAAGTGCGATGTCCATATCTGCCAGAAGATGTTTATGGACACGACAGTGGTCAGGTGATGCAGATTCCAGACGGCACAAAGGTGTATTGCCGTATAAAGGAAGAGGAGTTATTTGGGGTCGGTCCATCGGACCTGGTGGCCACGGCAACTGCTGGAAAATCCACCGTTTTTACCCTAAGTCACATCTCTGCAGAAAAAGACACCGTCTTTTCAGCCTCAGTCCTTTCGTCCCTATAAGAGTCATATTTGCCCAGGGATAGAGGAAAGGGAAGAAGACTGCAGCAGGCAGCCCATTCCCAGGAACAGAAGCTCTCCACCGCTTCTGCCAAGCTCTCAGCATGACGCTGGGAACGTACAGGACCCCTGGATCCTACAAGTAGTATCCCAGGGGTACAGATTGGAATGTCGAAACGTTTCCCCCTCGCAGGCTCCTGAAGTCTGCTTTACCAAGGTATCCCTCCGACAAGGAGGCAGTATGGGAAAAAATTCACAAGCTGTATTCCCAGCAGGTGATAATCAAATTACCCCTCCTACAACAAGGAAAGGGGTATTATTCCACACTATATTGTGGTACTGAAGCCAGAAGGCTAGGTGAGACCTATTCTAAATCTAAAAAAATTTGAACACTTACAAAGGTTCAAATCAAGATGGAGTCACTCAGAGCAGTGATAACGAACCAGGAAGAAGGGGACTATATAGTGTCCCGGGACATCAGGGATGCTTACCTCCATGTCCCAAATTTGCCCTTCTCACTAAGGGTACCTCAGGTTCGTGGTATAGAACTGTCACTGTCAGTTTCAGACGCTGCCGTTTGGATTGTCCAAGGCACCCCGGGTCTTTACCAAGGTAATGGCCGAAATGATGATTATTCTTCGAAGAAAAGGCGTCTTAATTACCCCTTACTTGGACGATCTCCTGATAAGGGCAAAGTCCAGGGAACAGTTGGAGGTCGGAGTAGCACTATCTCGGATACTGCTACAACAGCACGGATGGATTCTAAATATTCCAAAATCGCAGCTGATCCTGACGACACGTTTGCTGTGCCTAGGGATGATTCTGGACACAGTCCAGAAAAAGGTGTTTCTCCCGGAAGAGAAAGCCAAGGAGTTATCCGAGCTAGTCAAGAACCTCCTAAAACCAGGAAAAGTGTCAGTGCATCATTGCACAAGGGTCCTGGTAAAAATGGTGGCTTCCTACGAAGCAATTCCATTCGGCAGATTTCACGCAAGAACTTTTCAGTGGGATCTGCTGGACAAATGGTCCGGATCGCATCTTCAGATGCATCAGCGGATAACCCTATATCCAAGGACAAGGGTGTCTCTCCTGTGGTGGTTACAGAGTGCTCATCTTCTAGAGGGCCGCAGATTCGGCATTCAGGATTGGATGCTGGTGACCACGGAGGCCAGCCCGAGAGGCTGGGGAGCAGTCACACAAGGAAAAAATTTCCAGGGAGTGTGATCAAGTCTGGAGACTTTTCTCCACATAAATATACTGGAGCTAAGGGTAAATTTATAATGCTCTAAGCTTAGCAAGACCTCTGCTTCAAGGTCAGCCGGTATTGATCCAGTGGGAAAAACATCACGGCAGTCGCCCACGTAAACAGACAGGGCGGCACAAGAAGCAGGAGGGCAATGGCAAAAACTGCAAGGACTTTTCGCTGGGCGGAAAATCATGTGATAGCACTGTCAGCAGTGTTTCATTCCGGGAGTGGAAACTGGGAAGCAGACTTCCTCAGCAGGCACGACCTCCACCCGGGAGAGTGGAAACTTCATCGGGAAGTTTTTCCACATGATTGTGAACCGTTGGGAAATACCAAAGGTGGACATGATGGCGTCCCGTCTGAACAAAAAACGGGACAGGTATTGCGCCAGGTCAAGAGACCCTCAGGCAATAGCTGTGGACGTTCTGGTAACACCGTGGGTGTACCAGTCGGTGTATGTGTTCCCTCCTCTGCTTCTCATACCTAAGGTACTGAGAATTATAAGACGTAGAAGAGTAAGAACTATACTCATGGCTCCGGATTGGCCAAGAAGGACTTGGTACCCGGAACTTCAAGAGATGCTCACAGAGGACTTATGGCCTCTGCCGCTAAGAAGGGACTTGTTTCAGCAAGTACCATGTCTGTTCCAAGACTTACCGCAGCTGCGTTTGACGGCATGGCGGTGGAACGCCGGATCCTAAGGGAAAAGGCATTCCGGAAGAGGTCATTCCTACCCTGGTCAAAGCCAGGAAGGAGGTGACCGCACAACATTATCACCACATGTGGCGAAAATATGTTGCGTGGTGCGAGGCCAGGAAGGCCCCACGAAGAAATTTCAACTCGGTCGATTCCTGCATTTCCTGCAAACAGGAGTGTCTATGGGCCTCAAATTGGGGCCCATTAAGGTTCAAATTTCGGCCCTGTCGATTTTCTTCCAGAAAGAATTGGCTTCAGTTCCTGAAGTCCAGAAGGTTGTCAAGGGAGTATTGCATATACAACCCCCTTTTGTGCCTCCAGTGGCACTGTGGGATCTCAACGTAGTTCTGGGATTCCTCAAATCACATTGGTTTAAAACCAGTCAAATCTGTGGATTTGAAGCATCTCACATGAAAAGTGACCATGCTCTTGGCCCTGGCCTGGGCCAGGCGAGTGTCAAATTGGTGGGTTTTTTCTCAAAAAAGCCCATATCTGTTTGTCCATTCGGACAGGGCAGAGCTGCGGACTCGTCCCCAGTTCTCTCCCTAAGGTGGTGTCAGTGTTTCACCTGAACCAGCTTATTGTGGTGCCTTGCGCCTACTAGGGACTTGGAGGACTCCAAGTTGCTGGATGTTGTCAGGGCCCTGAAAGTATAGGTTCCAGGACGGCTGGAGTCAGGAAAACTGACTTGCTGTTATCCTGTATGCACCCAACAAACTGGGTGCTCTTGCTTCTAAGCAGACTATTGCTAGTTGGATGTGTAATACAATTCAGCTTGCACATTCTGTGGCAGGCCTGCCACAGCCAAAATATGTAAATGCCCATTCCACAAGGAAGGTGGGCTCATCTTGGGCGGCTGCCCGAGGGGTCTCGGCTTTACAACTTTGCCGAGCGGCTATTTAGTCAGGGGCAAACACGTTTGTAAAATCCTACAAATTTGATACCCTGGCTAAGGAGGACCTGGAGTTCTCTCATTCGGTGCTGCAGAGTCATCCGCACTCTCCCGCCCGTTTGGGAGCTTTGGTATAATCCCCATGGTCCTTTCAGGAACCCCAGCATCCACTAGGACGATAGAGAAAATAAGAATTTACTTACCGATAATTCTATTTCTTGGAGTCCGTAGTGGATGCTGGGCGCCCATCCCAAGTGCGGATTATCTGCATTACTTGTACATAGTTACAAAAATCGGGTTATTATTGTTGTGAGCCATCTTTTCAGAGGCTCCGCTGTTATCATACTGTTAACTGGGTTCAGATCACAGGTTGTACAGTGTGATTGGTGTGGCTGGTATGAGTCTTACCCGGGATTCAAAATCCTTCCTTATTGTGTACGCTCGTCCGGGCACAGTATCCTAACTGAGGCTTGGAGGAGGATCATAGGGGGAGGAGCCAGTGCACACCACCTGATCCTAAAGCTTTACTTTTTGTGCCCTGTCTCCTGCGGAGCCGCTATTCCCCATGGTCCTTTCAGGAACCCCAGCATCCACTACGGACTCCGAGAAATAGAATTATCGGTAAGTAAATTCTTATTTTAAAGCTCCTATAGCCTAGTGGCTAAGACTCCTGTCCCGCAGCACTACCGGTTCAAGTCTCCGCTGCTTCAGAATGTTGATTTGGAACGTGTCTGTCACTGCACTATAACGTGTTAGTGCAGACATTACATAAGGCTACGCTTCTTTAACCCACCTTTCTCCTTTCGTTTTACTGAACGTATCACCCAGGACAGTCAGTGAAATTCCTGTTAGGTGTGGATTGTGCGGTGGAACCATCTGCTTAGCCCTCAACGCAGCTACAGCACGCTCCTGTTTGAATAGCTCAGCTTATGCAGGTAATATCGCTGTTAACCAGAGACCTTGTACGTTATTTCTCCTCTCCAGGTCTTTAAAGGGAGCTTGATACCCTCCATGTTACACGACTCTGCGGATGAGAGGCCTCTCTTGGAGGAGGTGAGAGATGTCCGGGATTCTGGTGATGTCTGTTTTCGGTGGAGTCATAACCAGTAGCTCAGGATATCGAGGCGCATTGTACAGCAGTTCATCTGGTACTGCAGGTAAAGGAGTCGGACACTTCACGTACCTCTGAGTTCGTCGCCATTGAAGAAATGACAACGGCTTTTCCAGTTTCGGATGAGCTGGATATGCTCCAGTAGGCGGCCTGGAGACATCCAAGATTTCAGGTATCAAACAATGTTTGTTTTCCTATCCTTTCCCCGCAGATAGCAGGAAACTATATCAGACCTCTCCAAAGGTATACCCCTAGATGTATCTCCGGCCCAAGAAGCTGCCGTTTCCTGGGGCAACCTTGCTGAGGGAGCCATGTGAGAGAACTATGCGGCAGCAGGGGTTCTATATTGTCCGGAGCAGGTAGTTTGTGGAACAATGGTCCTCTAGGTTACCGGATGGTTTGCATCGGGATCAACTGATTCCTTGGGCAGATCAATGTCACGATTCTGCATTATATTCTTTTGAGGTCTCCAAGAACGTCTGTATACTTGGAGCCTGCATTTCCGCTTGGGCTGTCTTAGCCCTACGACCTTTGGGGCTGCGACAGTGACAGGCGGATATTGAATCCTAAGAGCAGCAGTTTCATTACGGGCCTGGTCGGAAAGGATCTTCCTGCCTGGATCTCTCAGGCCATTGGGGGTAAGTCCACTTTTCTTTTCCCTACTGCTGCTCCAGCTCCAAGATGGACCTGTACCGATCTTTCCTTTAGATCTTTCCGTGCCCTTTCCAGGTTTTGAGTCCATGACAGGGGCAGTATCTCAGTCACCAAGAGATCTCAAAGTAAGAGGCAGAGGTTCGGCATCCTCGAACCAGTCTGATTGTAGGTCCTCCAACACACCCACCGCAGGTCAGACCTCCCTCCCACCTGGGAGATCCCAGGGTAGGCGCATGTCTGTGGTTTTCCTGGGAGGCCTGGGTATGTTTGGGTTAGGTCTCGCATTACGGGCGGTTACATACTCTATTTTGGAGTCCGACCGCCTCAGGGGTACCTCACCATGGGTCTGCCGGTTTACGACGGCAAGAAAGTCGTACTGCAGGCGGCGTTCCAGATGCTTCTGACTGCAAGGATGCGGTTCCCTGTTTTTCGCACATAATTTCTCTATCGTCCTAAGTGGATGCTGGGGTTCCTGAAAGGACCATGGGGAATAGCGGCTCCGCAGGAGACAGGGCACAAAAGTAAAGCTTTTACAGGTCAGGTGGTGTGTACTGGCTCCTCCCCCTATGACCCTCCTCCAGACTCCAGTTAGATTTTTGTGCCCGGCCGAGAAGGGTGCAATTCTAGGTGGCTCTCATAAAGAGCTGCTTAGAGAGTTTAGCTTAGGTTTTTTATTTTACAGCGATTCCTGCTGGCAACAGGATCACTGCAACGAGGGACAGAGGGGAGAAGAAGTGAACTCACCTGCGTGCAGGATGGATTGGCTTCTTGGCTACTGGACATGAAGCTCCAGAGGGACGATCACAGGTACAGCCTGGATGGTCACCGGAGCCACGCCGCCGGCCCCCTCACAGATGCTGAAGCAAGAAGAGGTCCAGAATCGGCGGCTGAAGACTCCTGCAGTCTTCTTAAGGTAGCGCACAGCACTGCAGCTGTGCGCCATTTTCCTCTCAGCACACTTCACACGGCAGTCACTGAGGGTGCAGGGCGCTGGGGGGGGGGCGCCCTGGGAGGCAAATGAAAACCTTTAAAAAGGCTAAAAATACCTCACATATAGCCCCAGAGGCTATATGGAGATATTTACCCCTGCCTAAATGTACTAAATAGCGGGAGACGAGCCCGCCGGAAAAGGGGCGGGGCCTATCTCCTCAGCACACGGCGCCATTTTCTGTCACAGCTCCGCTGGTCAGGAAGGCTCCCAGGTCTCTCCCCTGCACTGCACTACAGAAACAGGGTATAACAGAGAGGGGGGGCAAAATAAATGGCAATATATTAATATAAAAGCAGCTATAAGGGAGCACTTAATCATAAGGCTATCCCTGTCATATATAGCGCTTTTTGGTGTGTGCTGGCAGACTCTCCCTCTGTCTCCCCAAAGGGCTAGTGGGTCCTGTCTTCGTATAGAGCATTCCCTGTGTGTCTGCTGTGTGTCGGTACGTGTGTGTCGACATGTATGAGGACGTTATTGGTGTGGAGGCGGAGCAATTGCCAAATATGAGGATGTCACCTTCTAGGGGGTCGACACCAGAATGGATGCCTTTATTTGTGGAATTACGGGATAGCGTCAACTCGCTTAAGCAGTCGTTTGCCGACATGAGGCGGCCGGACACTCAATTAGTGCCTGTCCAGGCGCCTCAAACACCGTCAGGGGCTGTAAAACGCCCCTTGCCTCAGTCGGTCGACACAGACCCAGACACAGGCACTGATTCCGGTGGTGAAGGTGACGAATCAACCGTATTTTCCAGTAGGGCCACACGTTATATGATTTTGGCAATAAAGGAGATGTTACATTTAGCTGATACTACAGGTACCACTAAACAGGGTATTATGTGGGGTGTGAAAAAACTACCAGTAGTTTTTACCGAATCAGAAGAATTAAATGACGTGTGTGATGAAGCGTGGGGTGCCCCGATAAAAAACTGCTAATTTCAAAGAAGTTATTGGCTTTATACCCTTTCCCGCCAGAGGTTAGGGAGCGCTGGGAAACACCTCCTAGGGTGGACAAAGCGCTAACACGCTCATCAAAACAAGTGGCGTTACCCTCTCCTGAGACGGCCGCACTTAAAGATCCATCAGATAGGAGGATGGAAAATATCCAAAAAGGTATATACACACATGCAGGTGTTATACTACGACCAGCTATTGCGACTGCCTGGATGTGCAGTGCTGGGGTAGTTTGGTCAGAGTCCCTGATCGAAAATATTGATACCCTGGACAGGGACAATATTTTACTGTCGTTAGAACAAATAAAGGATGCATTTCTTTATATGCGTGATGCACAGAGAGATATCTGCACACTGGCATCACGGGTAAGTGCTATGTCCATTTCGGCCAGAAGAGCTTTATGGACACGACAGTGGACAGGCGATGCGTAGAGGAGTTATTTGGGGTCGGTCTATCGGATTTGGTGGCCACGGCTACGGCCGGGAAATCCACCTTTCTACCTCAAGTCACTCCCCAACTGAAAAAGGCACCGACTTTTCAACGCAGCCCTTTCGTTCCTTTAAAAATAAGAGAGCAAAGGGCTATTCATATCTGCCACGAGGCAGAGGACGAGGGAAGAGACAGCAACAGGCAGCTCCTTCCCAGGAACAGAAGCCCTCCCCGGCTTCTACAAAAGCCTCAGCATGACGCTGGGGCTTCGCAAGCGGACTCGGGGGCGGTAGGCGGTCGTCTCAAGAATTACAGCGCGCAGTGGGCTCACTCGCAGGTAAATCCCTGGATCCTGCAGATAATATCTCAGGGGTACAGGTTGAAATTAGAGACAGAGCCACCTCGCCGTTTCCTGAAGTCTGCTTTACCAACGTCCCCCTCAGAAAGGGAGACGGTTTTGGAAGCCATTCACAAGCTGTATTCTCAGCAGGTGATAGTCAAGGTACCTCTTCTACAACAAGGGAAGGGGTATTATTCCACTCTTTTTGTGGTACCGAAGCCGGATGGCTCGGTAAGGCCTATTCTAAATCTGAAGTCCTTGAACCTGTACATAAAGAAGTCCAAGTTCAAGATGGAGTCACTCAGAGCAGTGATAGCGAACCTGGAAGAAGGGGACTTTATGGTATCCTTGGACATCAAGGATGCGTATCTCCACGTTCCAATTACCCCTCACACCAGGGGTACCTCAGGTTCGTTGTACAAAACTGTCACTATCAGTTTCAGACGCTGCCGATTGGTTTGTCCACGGCACCTCGGGTCTTTACAAAGGTAATGGCCGAGATAATATTTCTTCTTCGAAGAAAAGGCGTATTAATTATCCCATACTTGGACGATCTCCTAATAAGGGCAAGGTCCAGAGAACAGCTAGAGATGGGTTTAGCACTATCTCAAGAGGTGCTAAAGCAGCACGGATGGATTCTGAATATTCCAAAATCCCAATTAATGCCGACAACTCGTCTGCTGTTCCTGGGGATGATTCTGGACACAGTTCAGAAAAAGGTTTTTCTTCCCGAAGAAAAAGCCAAGGAGTTATCTGACCTGGTCAGGAACCTCCTAAAACCAGGAAAGGTGTCTGTACATCAATGCACAAGAGTCCTGGGAAAAAATGGTAGCTTCTTACGAAGCAATCCCTTTCGGCAGATTCCATGCAAAGGGATCTGTTGGACAAATGGTCAGGGTCGCATCTTCAGATGCACCTGCGGATAACCCTGTCGCCGAGGACAAGGGTATCCCTTCTGTGGTGGTTGCAGGAGGCTCATCTATTGGAGGGCCGCAGATTCGGCATGCAGGATTGGATCCTGGTGACCACGGAGGCCAGCCTGAGAGGCTGGGGAGCAGTCACACAGGGAAGAAATTTCCAGGGAGTGTGGTCGAGCCTGAAAAAGTCTCTTCACATAAGCATTCTGGAACTAAGAGCAATCTACAATGCTCTAAGCCAGGCGGAACCTCTGCTTCAAGGAAGACCGGTGTTGATCCAGTCGGACAACATCACGGCAGTCGCCCATGTAAACAGACAGGGCGGCACAAGAAGCAGGAGGGCAATGGCAGAAGCTGCCAGGATCCTTCGCTGGGCGGAGAATCACGTGATAGCACTGTCAGCAGTATTCATCCCGGGCGTGGACAACTGGGAAGCAGACTTCCTCAGCAGACACGACCTTCACCCGGGAGAGTGGGGACTTCATCCAGAAGTTTTCCACATGCTATTAAACCGTTGGGTAAAACCAATGGTGGACATGATGGCGTCTCGCCTCAACAAAACACTGGACAGGTATTGCGCCAGGTCAAGAGATCCGCAGGCAATAGCTGTGGACGCGCTGGTAACACCTTGGGTGTACCAGTCGGTATATGTGTTTCCTCCTCTGCCTCTCATACCAAAGGTATTGAGGATTATACGGCAAAGAGGAGTAAGACTAGTGGCTCCGGATTGGCCAAGAAGGACTTGGTACCCGGAACTTCAAGAGATGGTCACGGACGATCCGTGGCCTCTACTTCTGAGAAGGGACCTGCTTCAGCAGGGTACTTGTCTTTTTCAAGAATTACCGCGGCTGCGTTTGACGGCATGGCGTTTGAATGCCAGATCCTAAAAGGAAAAGGCATTCCAGAAGAAGTCATTCCTACCTTGATAAAGGCAAGGAAGGAAGTCACCGCGAAGCATTATCGCCGTATTTGGCGAAAATATGTTGCGTGGTGCGAGCAGCGGAGTGCTCCGATGGAGGAATTTCAACTGGGTCGTTTTCCTACATTTCCTGCAATCAGGATTGTCTATGGGTCTCAAATTGGGATCTATTAAGGTTCAAATTTCGGCCCTATCAATATTCTTCCAAAAAGAATTGGCCTCAGTCCCTGAGGTCCAGATTTTTATCAAAGGAGTACTGCATATACAGCCTCCTGTGGTGCCTAAGGTGGCACCGTGGGATCTAAATGTAGTTTTAGATTTCCTCAAATCCAATTGGTTTGAACCACTAAAGAATGTGGATTTGAAATATCTCACATGGAAAGTGACTATGTTACT
Source organism: Pseudophryne corroboree (assembly GCF_028390025.1). Taxonomy (NCBI): domain Eukaryota; kingdom Metazoa; phylum Chordata; class Amphibia; order Anura; family Myobatrachidae; genus Pseudophryne; species Pseudophryne corroboree. The sequence continues at coordinate 161,791,043 of NC_086445.1, forward strand.
GGCCCTGGCTTCGGCCGGGAGAGTATCTGAACTGGCGGCTTTGTTTTATAAAAGCCCTTATTTAATTTTCCATTCGACATAGGGCAGAGCTGCGGACGCGTCCGCATTTTCTCCCTAAGGTGGTATCAGCGTTTCACCTGAACCAGCCTATTGTAGTGCCTGCGGCTACAGACGACTTGAAGGACTCCAAGTTGTTGGACGTTGTCAGAGCCTTAAAAATATACATTTAAAGGACGGCTGGAGTCAGAAAATCTGACTCGCTGTTTATACTGTATGCACCCAACAAGTTGGGTGCACCTGCTTCTAAGCAGTCGATTGCTCGTTGGATTTGTAACAAAATTCAACTTGTACATTCTGTGGCAGGCCTGCCACAGCCTAAATCTGTTAAGGCCCATTCCGCAAGGAAGGTGGGCTCATCTTGGGCGGCTGCCGAGGGGTCTCGGCATTACAACTCTGCCGAGCAGCTACGTGGTCAGGGGAGAACACGTTTGTAAATTTTTACAAATTTGATACCCTGGCAAAGGAGGACCTGGAGTTCTCTCATTCGGTGCTGCAGAGTCATCCGCACTCTCCCGCCCGTTTGGGAGCTTTGGTATAATCCCCATGGTCCTTTCAGGAACCCCAGCATCCACTTAGGACGATAGAGAAAATAAGAATTTACTTACCGATAATTCTATTTCTCGGAGTCCGTAGTGGATGCTGGGCGCCCATCCCAAGTGCGGATTATCTGCAATACTTGTACATAGTTATTGTTAACTAATTCGGGTTATTGTTTAGGAAGCCATCTTTCAGAGGCTCCTCTGTTATCATACTGTTAACTGGGTTTAGATCACAAGTTGTACGGTGTGATTGGTGTGGCTGGTATGAGTCTTACCCGGGATTCAAAATCCTCCCTTATTGTGTACGCTCGTCCGGGCACAGTACCTAACTGGAGTCTGGAGGAGGGTCATAGGGGGAGGAGCCAGTACACACCACCTGACCTGTAAAAGCTTTACTTTTGTGCCCTGTCTCCTGCGGAGCCGCTATTCCCCATGGTCCTTTCAGGAACCCCAGCATCCACTACGGACTCCGAGAAATAGAATTATCGGTAAGTAAATTCTTATTTTAAATCGGGGCATTTTGTCAGGCCTTGGATTTCTTTTTTTCCCCGTGCTGAAGCCAGATGGCTCGGCCAGGCCTATTCTGACCTTAGAATCCCTTCAGTCTGTGATTGCTAGTTTGAAGAAAAAGGGTTTTTTCGGCCTCCTTAGTCATCAGGAATGCCGGTTTACTGGTTTCCATTGGGCTTCCTCATCGGGCTTCTCTCCGATTCGTGGTACAGGATACTCGGCTTCCAATGTCAGACTTTTCCGCTCGGTCTCTCTTCCGCTCTCACCGTGTTCATGAGGTCACAGGTTTACACTACTTCATAGGCAGGGAGTGACGTTTGTTCCCTAACTGGACAATCCACTGCTGGGACCCCACTCTGTAGATTAGGTTGCTTCTGAATATCCGGAGGATCCAGGATCTTCTGATTCGACACGGGTCCCATTTATGCTCTTCGTCCTGTGTTTAGGGATGGTTCTCAACTCGGTTCGTCAGAGGATTTTGCCTTCCTCGGGACCAGTTCCCCTCTCTCTTCAGCCAAGTGGCGGTCCTGGGAGAGGTCACCTACATTCTCCTCTGAACAGAGGACGACAATCTTCATTCCAGGTCTAGCCTCCAGTTCTGGGTCAGTGGACATTCCCCGGAGTTTTGTCAGCTGGTCCGCTGTTGGTGGGGAACTCGGATCGACCTCATGGCGTTCCGACTGACTCTTCAACCCTTTTACTACTCTCAGGCAGCAGCTGAGGATGCTCTCACGGCTCCTTGGAACTTCTGATTAGTCTATCTTTCCTCCTTTTTCTGTTTCTTCCTCACTTTCTGCAACACATAAAGGGAGAATGCGCGCTAGTCCTCCCGGTGACTCCACTTTGGCCGCGCATGACTTGGAGATCCTCCCTACACCTGTTGTCAGTAGAGGAGTCTTGGCTCCTCCCTCTGCGGGAATGTCTACTTCAACAGGGTCCTTATCTTTGTTCAGTCTTACACAGGTTTCGTTAAACGGCGTGGCTGTTCACGAGACCTTCTCAGAAGGACGGAGTTCCCTAGTTCGGTTATACCTACTGGGCCCCAATATCGTAAGTCTATTACCTCGTCTCACTGTTGCCACTTTTGGAAACTTTATGTGGCCTGGTGTCGTTGACGAGGGTTTTTCCCTTCGGGTTTTCATTTAACCGCTTCGGTTTCTCCGGGTGGTTTGCTCTGCTGCGCTTCAACTAGGTTGACCTGAATTTCAGTTCTCTGCTCTTTCGTGTTTCTTCTAAAGGAGATTAGCCTGGCTGCCGGAAGTTCAGGCTCTTTTGCAGGGAGTACTCTACCGGCAACCCATCTTTTTCAAATAAGGTTACGGCTGAGCTTCATACTCAGCTGTCGTTTTCTTCCAGGGGTGATGTCCGCTTTTCATATAAATCTGACCATTCTGTACGGTGCTCCCGTCCTGGATGGCTGGGGTCCCAGCAGACGTGGGGCCGTTGGATACGTCTGATCATTAGACGGCCTTATTTGGCGGTTGCTCAAGATCCTCCGTTTTCTATTTCGACGCACTCCACGCGCTCTGGGGTACCTTTGGGGCGGCCGTCCACGGGGTTTCCATGAATTCTTCATCTTGCGATGCCGCTTAGTTGGGACATCATATGTTTATCACGTTTTACGGATTTTACATTTTTGCGGCCTCTGTGTCACAGGTTGGCCGAGCGGTTTTGCAGGACTCTCAGCGCTTTCCCTCCCGTCTTGGGAGCTCTGGGACGTCCCCATTGTATCTGCACTCCAGTAGCCCCTAGTGGATGAAGGAGAAATCAGGATTTTGGTACTTACCGATAAATCCCTTTTCTCCGATTTCCACAGGGGCCACTGGACGCCCACCCAGCGCTATTTCCTCCTTCTACACTTATCGGCTTGCATGTCACTGTGTGACTGGACATTTTGTTCACCTCTCACTATGTTTCCAGGTTTCCTTGGTATTATCTTGTTTTAGTTGGCTTAGCGAACCTCCTCTACTTTGACGTTGGTCTTTTCCAGCTCTCCTCTGGCACAGTTTAAACTAGACTGGCTTAGAGGGGGGACATAGTTGGGGAGGAGCTAGTCACATGGTTATAAATTTAAAGTGCCAGCTTCCAGTTACTGCCTACTATATCCCCATTGTATCTGCACTCCAGTGGCCCCTGTGGATGAAGGAGAAAGGGATTTATCGGTAAGTACCAAAATACTGATTTCTTGACAGACGGAAGGATGCTAAGAAAGTGATCAGACGTGCAAAGGCAGAAGCTGAGGAGAAAATGGCCCAGTCAGTAAATAAAGGGGGCAAAGCTTTTTTTTAAGTATATAAGTGAAAGGAGAAAATCAAATGGAGGAATAATAAGACTTAAGACAGAGAGAGAGAATTTGGTGGAGGGAGACAAGGCAACAGCAGATCACCTAAATAATTTATTTTTTCTCAGTATTTACTACAGAAGGAGAAGGGATGGGGCCACAGGTAAGTTGCAAGGACATTCATAAAAATAAGGTAGATCAAAGTACATTTACAGAGGAGAAGGTCCTAACAGAACTTTCAAAACTAAAAGTGGATAAATCAATGGGGCCAGATGGGATACACCCAAGGATACTCACAGAGCTAAAAGATGTGCTGGTTACACCTTTAACAGAATTATTTAACCAGTCACTAAATACAAGTGCAATTCCAGAGGACTGGAAAAGAGCAAATGTAGTTCCACTGCACAGAAGTGGAAGTAAGGAAGAAGCAAGTAACTACAGACCAGTAAGCCTTACATCAGTAGTAATGGAAAAACTATTAAAAGAAAGTTGTGGAATATCTTAAATCAAACAATTTACAGGATCCAAAACAGCATGGATTTACTGGTGGGAGATCATGCCAAACAAATCTTATTGACTTTTCTCCCCCCATGACCCTCCTCCAAGCCTCAGTTAGATCTCTGTGCCCGAACGAGAAGGGTGCACACTAGGGGCTCTCCTGAGCTTCTTAGTGAAAGTTTTAGATTAGGTTTTTTATTTTCAGTGAGACCTGCTGGCAACAGGCTCACTGCATCGAGGGACTAAGGGGAGAAGAAGCGAACTCACCTGCGTGCAGAGTGGATTGGGCTTCTTAGGCTACTGGACATTAGCTCCAGAGGGACGATCACAGGCCCAGCTTGGATGGGTCCCAGAGCCGCGCCGCCGGCCCCCTTACAGAGCCAGAAGGCAGAAGAGGTCCGGAAAATCGGCGGCAGAAGACGTCCTGTCTTCAACAAGGTAGCGCACAGCACTGCAGCTGTGCGCCATTGCTCTCAGCACACTTCGGTCACTGAGGGTGCAGGGCGCTGGGGGGGGGGCGCCCTGAGACGCAATAAAAACACCTTGGCTGGCGAAAATACATCACATATAGCCCCCAGGGCTATATGGATGAATTTTAACCCCTGCCAGAATCCATAAAAAAAGCAGGAGAAAAGTCCGCGAAAAAGGGGCGGAGCCTATCTCCTCAGCACACTGGCGCCATTTTCCCTCACAGCTCCGTTGGAGGGAAGCTCCCCTGGCTCTCCCCTGCAGTCACTACACTACAGAAAGGGTTAAAAAAGAGAGGGGGGCACTAATTAGGCGCAGTATTAACTATACAGCAGCTATAAGGGGAAAAACACTTTTATATAAGGTTATCCCTGTGTGTGTATGTATGTATGTATGTGTGTGTGTATATATATATATATATATATATATATATATATATATATATATATATATATATATATATATATATATATATATATATATATATATATATATATATATATATATATATCGCGCTCTGGTGTGTGCTGGCAAACTCTCCCTCTGTCTCCCCAAAGGGCTAGTGGGGTCCTGTCCTCTATCAGAGCATTCCCTGTGTGTGTGCTGTATGTTGGTACTTTTGTGTCGACATGTATGAGGGGAAAAATGATGTGGAGACGGAGCAGATTGCCTGTAATAGTGGTCACCCCCTAGGGGGTCGACACCTGAGTGGATGAACTGTTGGAAGGAATTACGTGACAGTGTCAGCTCTGTATAAAAGACAGTGGTTGACATGAGACAGCCGGCTACTCAGCTTGTGCCTGTCCAGACGTCTCATAGGCCGTCAGGGGCTCTAAAGCGCCCGTTACCTCAGATGGCAGATATAGACGCCGACACGGATACTGACTCCAGTGTCGACGGTGAAGAGACGAATGTGACTTCCAGTAGGGCCACACGTTACATGATTGAGGCAATGAAAAATGTTTTACACATTTCTGATAATACGAGTACCACCAAAAAAGGGGTATTATGTTCGGTGAGGAAAAACTACCTGTAGTTTTCCTGAATCTGAGAAATTAAATGAGGTGTGTGATGATGCGTGGGTTTCCCCCGATAACAACTGATGATTTCTAAAATGTTATTGGCATTATATCCTTTCCCGCCAGAGGTTAGGGTGCGTTGGGAAACACCCCCTAGGGTGGATAAAGCGCTCACACGCTTGTAAGGGCTCTACCTTCGCCTGAGATGGCCGCCCTTAAGGATCCTGCTGATAGAAAGCAGGAGGGTATCCTAAAAGGTATTTACACACATACTGGTGTTATACTGCGACCAGCAATCGCCTCAGCCTGGATGTGCAGTGCTGGTATGGCGTGGTCGGATTCCCTGACTGAAAATATTGATACCCTAGATAGGGACAGTATATTTTTGCCTATAGAGCATTTAAAAGATGCATTTCTATATATGCGTGATGCACAGCGGAATATTTGCCGACTGGCATCAAGTCTAAGCGCGTTGTCCATTTCTACCAGTAGAGGGTTATGGACACGTCAGTGGTCAGGTGATGCGTATTCCAAACAGCATTTGGAAGTATTGCTTTATTAAGGGGAGGAGTTATTTGGGGTCGGTCTTTCAGACCTGGTGGCCACGGCAACAGCTGGAAATTCCACGTTTGTACCCCAGGTCGCCTCTCAACATGAGAAGACGCCGTATTATCAGGCGCAGTCTTTTAGTGGACAAGGTTCCTCATTTCTGCCCCGTGACAGAGGGAGAGGAAAAAGGCTGCAGAAATCAGCCAGTTCCCAGGAACAGAAACCCTTTCCCGCCTCTGCCAAGCCCTCAGTATACGCTGGGGCTTTACAAGCAGAATCAGGCACGGTGGGGGGCCCGTCTCAATGAATTTCAGCGCGCAGTGGGCTCACTCGCAAGTAGACCCCTGGATCCTTCAGGTGATATCTCAGGGGTACAAATTAGAATTCGAGACGTCTCCCCCTCGCCGTTTCCTAAAGTCGGCTTTACCGATGTCTCCTTCTGACAGGGAGACAGTTTTGGAAGCCATTCACAAGCTGTATTCCCAGCAGGTGATAATCAAGATACCCCTCCTGCAACAGGGAACGGGGTATTATTCCACACTGTTGTAGTACCGAAGCCGGACGGCTCGGTGAGACCGATTCTAAATCTAAAATCTTTGAACACTTACATACAGAGGTTCAAATTCAAGATTGAGTCACTCAGAGCAGTGATTGCGAACCTGGAAGAAGGGGACTACATGATGTCTCGGGACATCAAGGATGCTTACCTTCATGTCAAAATTTACCCTTCTCACCAAGGGTACCTCAGGTTTATGGTACAGAACTGTCACTATCAGTTCAGACGCTGCCGTATGGATGGTCCACGGCACCCCGGGTCTTTACCAAGGTAATGGCCGAAATGATGATATTCCTTCGAAGGAAGTGAATTTTAGTTATCCCTTACTTGGACAATTCCCTGATAAGGGTAAGATCCAGGGAACAGTTGGAGGTCGGTGTAGCACTATCTCAGGTAGTGTTGCGGCAGCACGATTGGATTCTCAATATTCCAAAATCGCACCTGGTTCCGACGACGTGTCTTCTGTTCCTAGGGATGATCCTGGACACAGTCCAGAAAAAGGTGTTTCTCCCGGAGGAGAAAGCCAGGGAGTTATCCGAGCTAGTCAGGAACCTCCTAAAACCGAGCCAAGTCTCAGTGCATCAATGCACAAGGGTTCTGGGTAAAATGGTGGCTTCCTACGAAGCAATCCCATTCGGCAGATTCCACGCAAGAACTTTCCAGTGGGACCTGCTGGACAAATGGTCCGGGTCGCATCTTCAGATGCATCAGCGGATAACCCTGTCACCAAGGACAAGGGTGTCCCTCCTGTGGTGGTTGCAGAGTGCTAATCTTCTAGAGGGCCGCAGATTAGGCATTCAGGACTGGGTCCTGGTGACCACGGATGCCAGCCTGCGAGGCTGGGGAGCAGTCACACAGGGAAGGAATATCCAGGGCTTATGGTCAAGCCTGGAGACATCACTTCACATAAATATCCTGAAGCTAAGGGACATTTACAATGCTCTAAGCTTAGCAAGACCTCTGCTTCAAGGTCAGCCGGTGTTGATCCAGTCGGACAACATCACGGCAGTCACCCACGTAAACAGACAGGGTGGCACAAGAAGCAGGAGGGCAATGACAGAAGCTGCAAGGATTTTTCGCTGGGCGGAAAATCATGTGATAGCACTGTCAGCAGTATTCATTCCGGGAGTGGACAACTGGGAAGCAGACTTCCTCAGCACGACCTCCACCCGGGAGAGTGGGGACTTTACCCAGAAGTCTTCCACATGATTAAAAGCTCGACAGGTATTGCGCCAGGTCCGGGGACCCTTGGGCAATAAGCTGTGGACGCTCTGGTAGCACCGTGGGTGTACCAGTCAGGGTATGTGTTCCCTCCTCTGCCTCTCATACCCAAGGTACTGAGATTGATAAGATGGAGAGGAGTAAGCACTATATTCGTGGTTCCGGATTGGCCAAGAAGGACTTGGTGACCGGAACTTCAAGAGGTGCTCACGGAGGATCCGTGGCCTCTACCTCTCAGAGGGGACCTGCTCCAGCAGGGACCCTGTCTGTTCCGGGACTTACCGCGGCTGCGTTTGACGGCATGGCGGTTGAACGCCGGATCCTGAAGGAAAAAAGGGCATTCCGGATGAAGTCATCCCTATCCTGATCAAAGCCAGGAAGGATGTAACCGCAAAAACATTATCACCGCAATTGGCGAAAATGTGGTGCGAGGCCAGTAAGGCCCGACGGAGGAAATTCAACTGGGTCGATTCCTACATTTCCTGCAAACAGGAGTGTCTATGGGCCTGAAATTGGGGTCCATTAGGGTTCGAATTTCGGCCCTGTCAATTTTCTTCCAGAGAGAACTGGCTTCAGTCCCTGAGGTTCAGACGTTTGTGGAGGGGGTGCTGCATATACAGCCTCCTTTTGTGCCTCCAGTGGCACTTTGGGATCTCAATGTAGTTTTGGGTTCCGAGGGTCACATTGGTTTGAACCACTTAAATCTGTGGAGTTGAGGTATCTCACATGAAAAGTGGTCATGCTGTTGGCCCTGGCCTGGCCTGGGCCGGGCGCGTGTCAGAATTGGCGGCTTTATCCTGAAAAGGCCCTTATCTGATTTTCCATTCGGACAGGGAGGAATTGAGGACTCGTCCTCAGTTTCTCCCCAAGGTGGTTTCAGCGTTTCACCTGAACCGACCTATTTGTGGTGCCTGCGGCTACTAGGGACTTGGAGGCCTCCAAGTTGCTAGACGTTGTCAGTGCCCTGAAAATATGTTTCCAGGACGGCTGGAGTCGGGAAATCTGACTCACTGTTTGTCCTGTATGCACCCAACAAGCTGGGTGCTCCTGCTTCTGGGCAGACTGTTGCTCGTTGGATTTGTAGTGCAATTCAGCTTGCACATTCTGTGGCAGGCCTGCCACAGCCAAAAATCTGTAAATGCCCACTCCACGGGGAAGGTGGGCTCGTCTTGGGGCGGCTGCCCGAGGGGTCTCTGCTTTTCAACTTTGCCGAGCAGCTACTTGGTCAGGAGCAAATACGTTTGTAAAATTCTACAAAATTGATATCCTGGCTGAGGAGGACCTTGAGTTCTCTCATTTGGTGCTGCAGAGTCATCCGCACTCTCCCGCCCGTTTGGCAGCTTTGGTATAATCCCCATGGTCCTTACGGAGTCCCCAGCATCCACTTAGGACGTTAGAGAAAATAAGAATTTACTTACCGATAATTCTATTTCTCATAGTCCGTAGTGGATGCTGGGCGCCCATCCCAAGTGCGGATTGTCTGCAATACTTGTACATAGTTATTGTTACAAAAATCGGGTTATTATTGTTGTGAGCCATCTTTCAGAGGCTCCTCTGTTATCATGCTGTTAACTGGGTTCAGATCACAGGTTATACGGTGTGATTGGTGTGGCTGGTATGAGTCTTACCCGGGATTCAAAATCCTTCCTTATTGTGTACGCTCGTCCGGGCTCAGTATCCTAACTGAGGCTTGGAGGAGGGTCATGGGGGGAGGAGCCAGTGCACACCAGATAGTCCTAAAGCTTTCTTTAGATGTGCCCAGTCTCCTGCGGAGCCGCTATTCCCCATGGTCCTTACGGAGTCCCCAGCATCCACTACGGACTATGAGAAATAGAATTATCGGTAAGTAAATTCTTATTTTTTTTGTCTCTGACGAAAATAATAGATCAAGGGGGAGCTGTAGATCTAGCATATCTAGACTTTAGTAAGGCATTTGACACTGTCCCACATCAGACTGCTAAATAAACTTGAAAGCGTGGGGGTGGATTATTAAACAGTTAAATGGATAAGAACCTGGTTGCAGGATAGGAGACAGACAGTTGTAGTTAATGGAGTGCAATCTATGGAGGGAAATGTTACCAGTGGAGTACCCCAGGGATCTGTACTTGGTCCAGTTCTCTTTAATATCTTTGTTGGTGACATTGCAAATAGTATTGAAGGGAAAGTATGCCTTTTTGCAGATGATACAAAGATATGCAACAATGTAGACACCGGGAGGGGTAAAACAAATGATTGATGACCTAGGTAGGCTTGAGAAATGGTCAAGAACGTGGCAACTACAGTTTAATGCTAAAAAAAAATGCAAAATCATGCACTTGGGTCCCAAAAACCCAAAGGCTAAATATAGTATCAAGGGTACTATAATGGAAACTACTGAAGAGGAACGGGATTTAGGAGTCACTGTTTCAAGTGACTTGAAGGCAGGAAAGCAATGCAACAAAGCAATGAGAAAGGCAAGTAGCGGGGAAAAAGAAGTGATAATGCCACTGTATAGGTCATTGGTACAGCCCTATCTGGAATACTGTGTCCAGTTCTGGAGACCATATCTCCAGAAGGATATAAATACATTAGACAGTGTACAAAGAAGGGCAACTAAAATGGTGCATGGCCTACATCACAAAACTTACCCGGAAAGCTAAAAGATCTTAATATGTATGGTTTGGAGGAGAGAAGGGAAAGGGGGGGGGACATGATAGAAACTTTCAAATATATCAAGGTTCTTAACAAAGTTCAGGAGGGAAACATTCTTCAAAGGAAGAGAAGTATTAGAACTCGAGGACATACACTGAGACTGGAGGGGAGGAGGTTCAGGGGAAATTTAAGGAAAAATTACTTTACAGAAAGGGTAGTGGACAAGTGGAATAGCCTCCCATCAGAGGTGGTAGAGGCTAAAACTGTAGAGCAGTTTAAACATGCTTGGGCTAGGCATATGAATATCCTTACAAAGAATTAAGGTTCAAACAGGGTTAAGATTGCCTAAAGGATAAAAAATAAAAAAACCGGGCGGACTAGATAGGCCAAGTGGTTCGTATCTGCCGTCAAATTCTATGTTTCTATGTAAGAAATATAGATTTGTGACTTGGTTTTTAATGATGCATTTGTAATGGCAAAGTCGTAGCAATGGGCGACGTCTCCCTCCTCTGGATACGGTCATTAGGTCGACCACTATTGGTCGACGTGGTCACTATGTCGACGTGGAAAAGGGTCGACATGAGTTCTTCGCCTTTTTTTTTTTTCTTCTTTATACTTTACGATCCACGTGGACTACGCTTGGGAATAGCAACCTGTGCCCAGCGCAGCGACAACAGAGCGAGGCACCTTGCCCGAAGCATAGCGAGCCATGCGAGGGGACACTGTGCACTAATTGGGGTTCTCCATCACTTCATGTAGAAAACGCCAAAAAAGGAGGAAAAAAATGTCAACCTTTTCCATGTCGACCTAGTGACCGTGTCGACAAATAGTGGTCGACCTAATGACCCATACCTTTCCCCTCCCACATCACATACTACCTGTAAGATTAATGATCTGCTATATGTGAAGTCTGACATTCCTGCTCCTCTTCTGTGGAGTCCCTGTTCTATATAGTTCATGGGCTGTTTATGGGTTTGAAGGAACAGGGCCTCTTCAGGGCACACATGCAGGATAGTAGTATGGTCCACCCGACACACTAGCACAGAGTACCAATGCATTCACATGTTCTCTTCAGCAAGTTTAAACTGTACTATAGAAGTGTTGCTGGCAATGGTGATCAATGTGTTCCTCTCGCCAGCTGTATACTGTTTGACCTCACCATAGATAATCTGGGTGTAGTATGGCTTGCCGGCGGCCGGGCTCCCGGCGACCAGCATACCGGCGCCGGGAGCCCGACCGTCGGCATACCGACAGCGTGGCGAGCGCAAATGGGCTTGCCACGGTGGCGCACCACACTATTTTTTTCCTTTCTCCAGGGGGGTCGTGGAGCCCCACGAGGGAGAATGTGTCGGTATGCCGGGTGTCGGGATTCCGGCGCCGGTATACTGTGCGCCGTGATCCTGACATTCGGCAACCAGAAGACCACCCAGATAATCTGTGTCCCCCCTCAGCTGACGGAGAGACATATTAATGGGTCAGTCGATGTGCAGTTTTCTCCCCAGAAAGTCAGGGTAATGTTGCTGGAAAATATAATTTTTAAAGATTTACAGATGTTGCCCACTCAGTCAGCTACTGTACACAGGTAGTTATGTCCAACAGTGCACTCTACCCTCTCTGCAAAATTCCCACCGGCCAAACCGCACCCTGCATCTTAATGATGGGGGAGGAACCTCTGTTACTGTGAGTGTACATAAGGTTATACAGTATAAGGCAGGCATTCCCAAGCGATTTCAAGGAGGGTGTGTGACATCAGCTCCGGCCCTGATCAGCCCGTTATGATCGCACTGTCGGAGTAAGTCCTGGACTACGCACAGGCTGCACACACTGGTAAAAACCATTAGATGGTGAGTGAGGTGCAAACAGATTTGCAGCTGTACGCTGACTGAGGGATATTTATAGCACGTTGTACACATGCAATCACACACTTGCACAGGGCGAATATACACTTTGGGGGGAACAAATTTAGCAGCCCAGCGATCAGGTCTGAATTAGGCCCTGTGATCTCATTCTTGGTCTCCTACCCTCAGGGCTCGCCTGGCAGAATGGAGAGCATCCAAAGGAAAGGTGATGAAGCGGCCCCCGTTAGCTGTGCTCGTACCTCCTGCATGCCGACTGCAGAAAGCAGAGCCTGAGATTAAAACGGAGCCTGAGGAACCAAAAGAAGAAACCCGCCAGCTGTACTGGGCAACCATGGCTGAAGAGGATGAGCAGGAGATGTTCACTCTGAGAGTCCACCAGATATTTGGAGAGTGTCAGAAGTTAATTGATGAGGTATTTCACCCATAATGGGCTGTTCTGGGCTAACTATACGATCTATGTCCACATTTCTCCTGACCTCTTAAATACCTGTTTTGTAGTAACCAGAGCCGGCCCTAACCAATATGATGCCCTAGGCAAGATTTTGGCTGGTGCCCACTAGCACCGCTGCAAGTTCTGCAGGAGATGCCTGGCATGAGTCAGCTGGCAGCTCTGCTAACATCAGGCGCCTTTTGTTTATGAAAATCTCATATTATTTGCATTACTATGTGTCTAGGAGCACAAGCAGCTTCTGCTGATTAAAATGATATGCAGCATGCCTATATTCTGTGTGTGACTGCGGCTGTATCTGCATACATTAGTGATTTCCAGGCATATACTGTAACGTAGCATCTCGTATGCAGATACAGACGCAGTCGCACACAGAATATAGGCATGCCGCATATTATTTTAATCCGCAGAAGCTGCTGGTGCCCCTAAGCATACCAAATGTCCTAGGCATTTGCCTAGTTTGCCTATGCCTAAGGCCGGCTCTGGTAGTAACTTAAGCGCAATAATGGCAGATCAGCTAATGTGCAGAAGTCTGTCCATTACTGTGGTAACTGGTAAATCAACTCAGGACTGCCGAGAGGAGTATCTGGGAAGGACCAAAACTTGCACACCGCCTTGTGTCTACTCCTATTACACTGGTGTCGTTCAGCATAAAACTTCCCTAACACACTTGGACATTAGTAATGTTTAGTATTCATCAGATGTCAAATAACTGTAAAAGTTTGACATTTTTTACACCATTTATAGAAGGAAAAGTGTGAAATGTTGGCCTCTCTAGCCTTAGATCTTACTAGCAGAATAGATTCTAATATTGTCTGAGGTACAAGTGTACTTGGCCCTAACCTTTTCGGGGTACAGTGTCTACCCCAAGTCTTATATATATTTTTCTCTTACGTTCTAGAGGATGCTGGGGACTCCGTTAGGACCATGGGGTATAGACGGGCTCCGCAGGAGACATGGGCACTCTAAAGACTTTAGAATGGGTGTGCACTGGCTCCTCCCTCTATGCCCCTCCTCCAGACCTCCGTTAGATCATGTGCCCAGAGGAGACTGGGTGCACTGCAGAGGAGCTCTCCTGAGTTTCTCTGAAAAATACTTTTTGCTAGGTTTTTATTTTCAGGGAGCACTGCTGGCAACAGGCTCCCTGCATTGTGGGACTGAGGGGAGGGAAGCAGACCTACTTAAATGATAGGCTCTTCTTAGGCTACTGGACACCATTAGCTCCAGAGGGTCGGAACGCAGGTCTCACCCTCGCCGTTCGTCCCGGAGCCGCGCCGCCGTCCTCCTCACAGAGCCGGAAGATAGAAGCCGGGTGAGTATTAAGAGGAAAAGAAGACTTCAAAGGCGGCAGAAGACTTCAGATCTTCACTGAGATAATGCGCAGCGGTAACGCTGCGCGCCATTGCTCCCACACATACACACACACACAGCGGGCACTGTACGGGTGCAGGGCGCGAGGGGGGGGGGGCGCCCTGGGTAGCAATATAAACCTCAAGGGACACTGGCAGATAGTTTAGATACTGCAGAGACGGTATATTGAAAAACCCTCGCCAGTATAAATAATTTGAGCGGGACCGAAGCCCGCCGGTGAGGGTGTGAGCTTGATACTCCAGCACTAACCAGCGTCATTTTCTCCACAGCACACTGCAGAGAAGCTGGCTCCCCGGACTCTCCCCTGCTGAACACGGTTACAGAGGGCAAAGAAGAGTGGGGGGGGGGGCACATTTAATTGGCGCAGTGAGTGATATAAAAGCGCTGTACTGACTGGGATTTTATTCCAGTGTCAGGTGGCGCTGGGTGTGTGCTGGCATACTCTCTCTCTGTCTCTCCAAAGGGCCTTATTGGGGGACTGTCTCCATATAGATATATCCCTGAGTGTGTGGGGGTGTCTGTACGTGTGTGTCGGCATGTCTGAAGCGGAAGGCTCATCTAAGGAGGAGGTGGAGCAGATGATTGTGGTGTCTCCGTCTGCAACGCCGACACCTGATTGGTTGGATATGTGGAATGTTTTAAATGCAAATGTGTCTTTATTACATAAGAGATTGGACAAAGCAGTCCAGGGATAAAACAGGGAGTCAATCCATGGCTTCGACTGTGTCACAGGGCCCTTCAGGGTCTCAGAGACGTCCCCTGTCCCAAGTAGCAGACTCTGATACCGACACGGATTCTGACTCCAGTGTCGACTACGATGATGCGAGGTTACACCCAAGGGTGGCCAAAAGTATTCATTATATGATTATTGCAATAAAAGATGTTTTGCATATCACAGATGACCCCTCTGTCCCTGACACGAGGGTATGCATGTTTAAGGAAAAGAATCCTGAGGTAACCTTTCCCCCCATCTCATGAGCTGAATGCGTCATTTGAAAAAGCTTGGGAAACTCCAGACAAAAAACTGCAGATTCCCAAGAGGATTCTTATGGCGTATCCTTTCCCTCCACAGGACAGGGTACTGTGGGAATCATCGCCCAGGGTGGACAAGGCTTTAACGCGCTTGTCCAAGAAGGTGGCGCTACCGTCTCCAGACATGGCAGCCCTCAAGGATCCTGCTGATCGCAGACAGGAAACTACCTTAAAATCAATTTATACACATACGGGTGCTTTGCTCAGACCGGCAATAGCGTCGGCTTGGGTTTGTAGCGCTGTAGCAGCTTGGACAGATACCTTGTCAGCTGACATTGATACCCTAGATAGGGATACCATTTCTCTAACGTCCTAGTGGATGCTGGGGACTCCGTAAGGACCATGGGGATAGACAGGCTCCGCAGGAGACATGGGCACTTTAAGAAAGAATTTAGGTTCTGGTGTGCTCTGGCTCCTCCCTCTATGCCACTCCTCCAGACCTCAGTTTGATACTGTGCCCAGACGAGCTGGGTGCTTTTCAGTGAACTCTCCTGAGTTTGCTGAGAGAAAGTATTTTGTTAGTTTTTTTTATTTTCAGGGAGCTCTGCTGGCAACAGACTCCCTGCATCGAGGGACAGAGGGGAGAGAAGCAGCCCTACTCTCTGAAGCTAGGTCCTGCTTCTTAGGCTACTGGACACCATTAGCTCCAGAGGGATCGTATGCAGGATCTCACCCTCGCCGTCCGATCCCAGAGCCGCGCCGCCGTCCCCCCTCGCAGAGCCGGAAGACAGAAGCCGGGTGAGTTTGAGAAGCAAAGAAGACTTCAAATCGGCGGCAGAAGACTCCGTTCTCCACTGAGGTAACGCACAGCACTGCAGCTGTGCGCCATTGCTCCCACACACCTCACATACTCCGGTCACTGTAAGGGCGCAGGGGGGGGGCGCCCAGGGCAGCAATTGGGACCTCTTTGGCAAAAGTTTAGCATATATACAGTTGGGCACTGTATGTGTGTGTGTATGTGTGTATATATATATTTCTCTAACGTCCTAAGTGGATGCTGGGGACTCCGTCAGGACCATGGGGAACAGCGGCTCCGCAGGAGACAGGGCACAAAAATAAAGCTTTAGGATTAGGTGGTGTGTACTGGCTCCTCCCCCCATGACCCTCCTCCAAGCCTCAGTTAGGTTTTTGTGCCCGTCCGAGCAGGGTGCAATCTAGGTGGCTCTCTTAAAGAGCTGCTTAGAAAAAGTTTTTTAGGTTTTTTATTTTCAGTGAGTCCTGCTGGCAACAGGCTCACTGCATCGAGGGACTTAGGGGAGAGAATTTCAACTCACCTGCGTGCAGGATGGATTGGATTCTTAGGCTACTGGACACCATTAGCTCCAGAGGGAGTCGGAACACAGGTCTCACCCTGGGGTTCGTCCCGGAGCCGCGCCGCCGACCCCCCTTACAGATGCTGAAGATTGAAGGTCCGGAAACAGGCGGCAGAAGGCTCTTCAGTCTTCATGAAGGTAGCGCACAGCACTGCAGCTGTGCGCCATTGTTGTCACACACTTCACACCAAGCGATCACGGAGGGTGCAGGGCGCTGCTGGGGGCGCCCTGGGCAGCAATATTTTAATACCTTATGGCAAAAGAATACATCACATATAGCCATTAAGGCTATATGTATGTATTTAACCCATGCCAGTTATCTAAAACTACGGGAGGAAAGCCCGCCGAAATAGGGGGCGGGGCTTATTCTCCTCAGCACACAGCGCCATTTTCCTGCTCAGCTCCGCTGTGAGGAAGGCTCCCAGGACTCTCCCCTGCACTGCACTACAGAAACAGGGTAAAACAGAGAGGGGGGGCAGTTTTTGGCGATATATTGGATATATTTAAGCTGCTATAAGGAACAACACTTATATAAGGTTGTTCCCATATATATTATAGCGCTTGGGTGTGTGCTGGCAAACTCTCCCTCTGTCTCCCCAAAGGGCTAGTGGGGTCCTGTCTTCGATAAGAGCATTCCCTGTGTGTCTGCTGTGTGTCGGTACGTATGTGTCGACATGTATGAGGACGATGTTGGCGTGGAGGCAGAGCAATTGCCGATAATGGTGATGTCACCCCCCAGGGAGTCGACACCGGAATGGATGGCTTTGTTTATGGAATTACGTGATAATGTCAGCACATTACAAAAATCAGTTGACGACATGAGACGGCCGGGAAACCAGTTAGTACCTGCCCAGGCGTCTCAGACACCGTCAGGGGCTGTAAAGCGCCCTTTACCTCAGTCGGTCGACACAGACCCAGACACTGACACTGAATCTAGTGTCGACGGTGATGAAACAAACGTATTTTCAAGTAGGGCCACACGTTATATGATCACGGCAATGAAGGAGGCTTTGCATATCTCTGATACTGCAAGTACCACAAAAAGGGGTATTATGTGGGGGGTGAAAAAACTACCTGTAGTTTTTCCTGAATCAGAGGAATTAAATGATGTATGTGATGAAGCGTGGGTTAACCCAGATAGAAAAATGCTAATTTCAAAAAAGTTATTAGCATTATACCCTTTCCCGCCAGAGGTTAGGGCGCGCTGGGAAACACCCCCTAGGGTGGATAAGGCGCTCACACGCTTATCAAAACAAGTGGCGTTACCGTCTCCTGATACGGCCGCCCTCAGGGATCCAGCGGATAGGAGACTGGAAACTACCCTAAAAAGTATATACACACATACTGGTGTTATACTGCGACCAGCCATCGCCTCAGCCTGGATGTGCAGCGCTGGGGTCGTCTGGTTGGATTCCCTGACTGAAAATATTGATACCCTGGATAGGGACAGTATTTTCTCTATCGTCCTAGTGGATGCTGGGGTTCCTGAAAGGACCATGGGGAATAGCGGCTCCGCAGGAGACAGGGCACAAAAAGTAAAGCTTTAGGATCAGGTGGTGTGCACTGGCTCCTCCCCCTATGACCCTCCTCCAAGCCAGTTAGATTTTTGTGCCCGGCCGAGAAGGGTGCAATCTAGGTGGCTCTCCTAAAGAGCTGCTTAGGAAAGTTTAGCTTAGGTTTTTTATTTTACAGTGAGTCCTGCTGGCAACAGGATCACTGCAACGAGGGACTTAGGGGAGAAGAAGTGAACTCACCTGCGTGCAGGATGGATTGGCTTCTTGGCTACTGGACATCAGCTCCAGAGGGACGATCACAGGTACAGCCTGGATGGTCACCGGAGCCTTGCCGCCGGCCCCCTTGCAGATGCTGAAATAAGAAGAGGTCCAGAATCGGCGGCAGAAGACTCCTCAGTCTTCTAAAGGTAGCGCACAGCACTGCAGCTGTGCGCCATTTTCCTCTCAGCACACTTCACACGGCAGTCACTGAGGGTGCAGGGCGCTGGGAGGGGGGCGCCCTGGGAGGCAAATGAATACCTATTTTGGCTAAAAATACCTCACATATAGCCTCCGGAGGCTATATGGAGATATTTAACCCCTGCCAGAATCCGTTAAGAGCGGGAGACGAGGCCGCTGAAAAAGGGGCGGGGCCTATCTCCTCAGCACACAGCGCCATTTTCCCTCACAGAAAGGCTGGAGGGAAGGCTCCCAGGCTCTCCCCTGCACTGCACTACAGAAACAGGGTTAAAACAGAGAGGGGGGGCACTAATTTGGCGATATGCTTATATATATATTAAGATGCTATAAGGGAAAACACTTATATAAGGTTGTCCCTATATAATTATAGCGTTTTTGGTGTGTGCTGGCAAACTCTCCCTCTGTCTCTCCAAAGGGCTAGTGGGTCCTGTCCTCTATCAGAGCATTCCCTGTGTGTGTGCTGTGTGTCGGTACGTGTGTGTCGACAGGTAGGAGGACGATGTTGGTGAGGAGGCGGAGCAATTGCCTGTAATGGTGATGTCACTCTCTAGGGAGTCGACACCGGAATGGATGGCTTATTTAGGAAATTACGTGATAATGTCAACACGCTGCAAGGTCGGTTGACGACATGAGACGGCCGACAAACAATTAGTACGGTCCAGACGTCTCAAAAACACCGTCAAGGGTTTTAAAACGCCCGTTTACTTTAGTCGGTCGACACAGACACAGACAGGGACACTGAATTCAGTGTCGACGGTGAATAAACAAACGTATTCCTTATTAGGGCCACACGTTAAAGGCAAAGAAGGAGGTGTTACGTATTTCTGATACTACAAGTACCACAAAAGAGGGTATTATGTGGGATGTGAAAAAACTACCATAGTTTTTCCTGAATCAGATAAATTAAATAAAGTGTGTGATGATGCGTGGGTTCCCCCCGATAGAAAATTATGGGCGGTATACCCTTTCCCGCCAGAAGTTAGGGCGCGTTGGGAAACACCCTTTAAGGTGGATAAGGCGCTCACACGCTTATCAAAACAAGTGGCGGTACCGTCTATAGATAGGGCCGTCCTCAAGGACCAGCTGACAAGGCTGGAAAATATAATAAAAAGTATATACACACATACTGGTGTTATACTGCGGCCAGCGATCGCCTCAGCCTGGATGTGCAGAGCTAGGGTGGCTTGGTCGGATTCCCTGACTAAAAATATTGATACCCTTGACAGGGACAGTATTTTATTGACTATAGAGCATTTCTATATATGCGAGATGCAGAGAGGGATATTTGCACTCTGGCATCATGAATAAACGCGATGTCCATAACTGCCAGAAGATGTTATGGACACGACAGTGGTCAGGTGATGCAGATTCCAAACGGCACAGTATGGCCGTATACAGGAAGAGGACTTGTTTGGGGTCGGTCCATCGGACCTGGTGGTCACGGCAACTGCTGGAAAATCCACCGTTTTTTACCCTAAGTCACATCTCTGCAGAAAAAGACACCGTCTTTTCAGCCTCAGTCCTCTCGTCCCTATAAAATCATATCTGCCCAGGGATAGAGGAAAGGGAAGAAGACTGCAGCAGGCAGCCCATTCCCAGGAACAGAAGCGTTCCACCGCGTCTGACAAGTTCTCAGCATGGCGCTGAGACCGTACAGGACCCCTGGATCCTACAAGTAGTATCCCGGGGGTACAGATGGGAATGTCGAGACGTTTCCCCTTCGCAGGCTCCTGAAGTCTGCTTTACCAAGTCTCCCTCCGACAAGGAGGTAGTATGGGAAAAAATTCACAAGCTGTATTCCCAGCAGGTGATAATTAAATTACCCCTCCTACTACAGAAAAGGGGTATTATTCCACACTATATTGTGGTACTGAAGCCAGAAGGCTAGGTGAGACTTATTCTAAAAAAATTTTTTTGAACACTTACAAAGGTTCAAATTAAGATGAAGTCACTCAGAGCAGTGATAACGAACCAGGAATAAGGGGACTATATAGTGTCCCGGGACATCAGGGATGCTTACCTCTATGTCCCAAATTTGCCCTTCTCACTAAGGGTACCTCAGGTTCGTGGTGCAGAACTGTCACTATCAGTTTCAGACGCTGCCGTTTGGATTGTCCACGGCACCCTGGGGTCTTTACCAAGGTAATGGCCGAATTGATGATTCTCCTTCGAAGAAAAGGCGTCTTAATTATCCCTTACTTGGACGATCTCCTGATAGGGGCATAGTCCAGGGAACAGTTGGAGGTCGGAGTAGCACTATCTCGGATACTGCTACAATCAGCACGGGTGGATTCTAAATATTCCAAAATCGCAGCTGATCCCGACGACACGTCTGCTGTGCCTAGGGATGATTCTGGACACAGTCCAGAAAAAGGTGTTTCTCCCGGAAGAGAAAGCCAGGGAGTTATCCGAGCAAGTCAGGAACCTCCTAAAAACAGTGCATCATTGCACAAGGGTCCTGGTAAAAATGGTGGCTTCCTACGAAGCAATTCCATTCGGCAGATTTCACGTAAGAACTTTTCAGTGGGATCTGCTGGACAAATGGTCCGGATCGCATCTTCAGATGCATCAGCGGATAACCCAATATCCAAGGACAAGGGTGTCTCTCCTGTGGTGGTTATAGAGTGCTCATCTTCTAGAGGGCAGCAGATTCGGCATTCGGAATTGGATGCTGGTAACCACGGAGCCCAGCCTGAGAGGCTGGGGAGCAGTCACACAAGGAAAAAATTTCCAGGGAGTGTGATCAAGTATGGAGACTTTTCTCCACATAAATATACTGGAGCTAAGGGTAAATTTATAATGCTCTAAGCTTAGCAAGACCTCTGCTTCAAGGTCAGCCGGTATTGATCCAGTGGGAAAAACATCACGGCAGTCGCCCACGTAAACAGACAGGGCGACACAAGAAGCAGGAGGGCAATGGCAGAAACTGCAAGGACTTTTCGCTGGGCGGAAAATCATGTGATAACACTGTCAGCAGTTTTTCATCCCGGGAATGGAAACTGGGAAGCAGACTTCCTCAGCACGACCTCCACCCGGGAGAGTGGAAACTTCATTGAGAAGTTTTTTCCACATGATTGTAAACCGTTGGGAAATACCAAAGGTGGACATGATGGCGTCCCGTCTGAACAAAAAACGGGACAGGTATTGCGCCAGGTCAAGAGACCCTCAGGCAATAGATGTGGACGTTCTGGTAACACCGTGGGTGTACCAGTCGGTGTATGTGTTCCCTCCTCTGCTTCTCATACCTAAGGTGCTGAGAATTATAAGACGTAGAGGAGTAAGAACTATACTCATGGCTCCGGATTGGCCAAGAAGGACTTGGTACCCGGAACTTCAAGAGATGCTTACAGAGGTCTTATGGCCTCTGCCGCTAAGAAGGGACTTGCTTCAGCAAGTACCATGTCTGTTCCAAGACTTACCGCAGCTGCGTTTGTCGGCATGGCGATGGAAAGCCGGATCCTAAGGGAAAAAAGGCATTCCGGAAGAGGTCATTCCTACCCTGGTCAAAGCCAGAAAGGAGGTGACCGCACAACATTATCACCACGTGTGGCGAAAATATGTTGCGTGGTGTGAGGCCAGGAAGGCCCCACAAAGAAATTTCAACTCGGTCGTTTCCTGCATTTCCTGCAAACAGGAGTGTCTATGGGCCTCAAATTGGGGTCCATTAAGGTTCAAATTCGGCCCTGTAAATTTTCTTCCAGAAAGAATTGGCTTCGGTTCCTGAAGTCCAGAAGTTTGTCAAGGGAGTATTGCATATACAAACCCCTTTTTTGTGCCTCCAGTGGCACTGTGGGATCTCAACGTAGTTCTGGGATTCCTCAAATCACATTGGTTTAAAACCAGTCAAATATGTGGATTTGAAGCATCTCACATAAAAAGTGACCATGCTCTTGGCCCTGGCCTGGACCAGGCGAGTGTCAAATTGGTGGTTTTTTCTCAAAAAAGCCCATATCTGTTTGTCCATTCGGACAGGGCAGAGCTGCGGACTCGTCCCCAGTTCTCTCCCTAAGGTGGTGTCAGTGTTTCACCTGAACCAGCTTATTGTGGTGCCTTGCACCTACTAGGGACTTGGAGGACTCCAAGTTGCTAGGAGTTGTCAGGGCCCTGAAAATATGTTCCAGGACAGCTGGAGTCAGAAAATCTGACTCGCTGTTTATACTGTATGCACCCAACAAGTTGGGTGCGCCTGCTTCTAAGCAGGCGATTGCTCGTTGGATTTGTAACACAATTCAACTTGCACATTCTGAGGCAGGCCTGCCACAGTCTAAATCGGTTAAGGCCCATTCCACAAGGAAGGTGGGCTCATCTTGGGCGGCTGCCCGAGAGGTCTCGGCATTACAACTCTGCCGAGCAGCTACGTGGTCAGGGGAGAACACGTTTGTAAAATTCTACAAATTTGATATCCTGGCAAAAGAGGACCTGGAGTTCTCTCATTCGGTGCTGCAGAGTCATCCGCACTCTCCCGCCCGTTTGGGAGCTTTGGTATAATCCCCATGGTCCTTTCAGGAACCCCAGCATCCACTAGGACGATAGAGAAAATAAGAATTTACTTACCGATAATTCTATTTCTCGGAGTCCGTAGTGGATGCTGGGCGCCCATCCCAAGTGCGGATTATCTGCAATACTTGTACATAGTTACAAAAATCGGGTTATTATTGTTGTGAGCCATCTTTTCAGAGGCTCCGCTGTTATCATACTGTTAACTGGGTTTAGATCACAAGTTGTACGGTGTGATTGGTGTGGCTGGTATGAGTCTTACCCGGGATTCAAAATTCCTCCCTTATTGTGTACGCTCGTCCGGGCACAGTACCTAACTGGCTTGGAGGAGGGTCATAGGGGGAGGAGCCAGTGCACACCACCTGATCCTAAAGCTTTACTTTTTGTGCCCTGTCTCCTGCGGAGCCGCTATTCCCCATGGTCCTTTCAGGAACCCCAGCATCCACTACGGACTCCGAGAAATAGAATTATCGGTAAGTAAATTCTTATTTTATTGACTATAGAGCAATTAAAGGATGCTTTCCTTTATATGCGAGATGCGCAGAGAGATATTTGCACTCTGGCATCGAGAGTAAATGCGATGTCCATATCTGCCAGAAGGAGTTTATGGACGCGACAGTGGTCAGGTGATGCGGATTCCAAACGACATATGGAAGTATTGCCGTATAAAGGGGAGGAATTATTTGGCGTCGGTCTATCGGATCTGGTGGCCACGGCAACTGCCGGAAAATCCACTTTTTTACCTCAGACCCCCTCCCAACAGAAAAAGACACCGTCTTTTCAGCCGCAGTCCTTTCGGTCCTATAAGAACAAGCGGACAAAAGGACAGTCATATCTGCCTCGGGGCAGAGGAAGGGGTAAGAGAGGGCAGCAAGCAGCCCCTGCCCAGGAACAGAAGCCCTCCCAGGGTTCTGCAAAGCCCTCAGCATGACGCTGGGGCCTTACAAGCGGACTCAGGAGCGGTGGGGGGTCGACTCAAGAATTTCAGCGCACAGTGGGCTTGCTCACAGGTGGACCCCTGGATTCTGCAGGTAGTATCTCAGGGTTACAGGTTGGAATTCGAGAAGTCTCCCCCTCGCCGGTTCCTAAAGTCTGCTTTGCCAACGTCTCCCTCAGACAGGGCGACGGTATTGGAAGCCATTCACAAGCTGTTTTCTCAGCAGATGATAGTCAAGGTACCCCTCCTACAACAGGGAAAGGGGTATTACTCCACGCTATTTGTGGTACCGAAGCCGGACGGCTCGGTAAGACCTATTCTAAATCTGAAATCTTTGAACCTGTACATACAAAAATTCAAGTTCAAGATGGAGTCACTCAGAGCAGTGATAGCGAATCTGGAAGAAGGGGACTTTATGGTGTCCCTGGACATAAAGGATGCTTACCTGCATGTCCCAATTTGCCCTTCACATCAAGGGTACCTCAGGTTCGTGGTGCAAAACTGTCATTATCGGTTTCAGACGCTGCCGTTTGGATTGTCCACGGCACCTCGGGTCTTTACCAAGGTAATGGCCGAAATGATGATCCTTCTACGAAGAAGAGGCGTATTAATTATCCCTTACTTGGACGATCTCCTGATAAGGGCAAGGTCCAGAGAACAGCTGGAAGACGGAGTAGCACTAACCCAACTAGTGCTGCAACAACACGGGTGGATTCTGAATTTTCCAAAATCTCAGTTGACCCCGACGACACGTCTGCTGTTCCTGGGAATGATTCTGGACACGGTTCAGAAAAAGGTTTCTTCCGGAGGAGAAAGCCAGGGAGTTATCCGAACTTGTCAGGAACCTCCTAAAACCAGGGACAGTGTCTGCATCAATGCACAAGAGTCCTGGGAAAGATGGTGGCTTCTTACGAAGCGATTCCATTCGGCAGATTCCACGCACGAACTTTTCAGTGGGATCTGCTGGACAAATGGTCCGGATCGCATCTGCAGATGCATCAGCGGATAACATTATCGCCACGGACAAGGGTGTCTCTTCTGTGGTGGTTGCAGAGTGCTCATCTGTTAGAGGGCCGCAGATTCGGCATACAGGACTGGGTCCTGGTGACCACGGATGCCAGTCTGAGAGGCTGGGGAGCGGTCACACAGGGAAGAAACTTCCAGGGAGTATGGTCAAGCCTGGAGATGTCTCTTCACATAAATATACTGGAGCTAAGAGCGATTTACAATGCTCTAAGTCTGGCAAAACCCCTGCTTCAGGGTCAGCCGGTGTTGATCCAGTCGGACAACATCACGGCAGTCGCCCACGTAAACAGACAGGGCGGCACAAGAAGCAGGACAGCAATGGCAGAAGCTGCAAGGATTCTTCGCTGGGCGGAAGATCATGTGATAGCACTGTCAGCAGTATTCATTCCGGGAGTGGACAACTGGGAAGCAGACTTCCTCAGCAGACACGATCTACACCCGGGAGAGTGGGGACTTCATCCAGAAGTCTTCCACATGATTGTGAACCGTTGGGAAAAACCAATGGTGGATATGATGGCGTCCCGCCTCAACAAAAAACTGGACAGGTATTGCGCCAGGTCAAGAGATCCTCAGGCAATAGCTGTGGACGCTCTGGTAACACCGTGGGTGTTCCAGTCAGTGTATGTGTTCCCTCCTCTGCCTCTCATACCAAAAGTACTGAGAATTATACGGCAAAAGGGAGTAAGAACGATACTAGTGGCTCCGGATTGGCCAAGAAGAACTTGGTACCCGGAACTTCAAGAGATGCTCACGGAGGATCCGTGGCCTCTACCTCTAAGACGGGACCTGCTTCAGCAGGGACCGTGTCTATTCCAAGACTTACCGCGGCTGCGTTTGACGGCATGGCGGTTGAACGCCGAATTCTAAGGGAAAAAGGCATTCTGGAAGAGGTCATTCCTACACTGGTAAAAGCCAGGAAGGAGGTGACTGCACAACATTATCACCGCATTTGGAGAAAATATGTTGCGTGGTGTGAGGCCAGGAAGGCCCCCACGGAGGAATTTCAACTGGGTCGATTCCTACATTTCCTGCAAACAGGATTGTCTATGGGCCTCAAATTGGGGTCCATTAAGGTTCAAATTTCGGCCCTGTCGATTTTCTTCCAGAAAGAATTGGCTTCAGTTCCTGAAGTCCAGACTTTTGTAAAAGGAGTACTACATATACAGCCCCCGGTTGTGCCCCCAGTGGCACCGTGGGATCTTAATGTAGTCTTGGATTTTCTCAAATCCCATTGGTTTGAGCCGCTCAAATCGGTGGAGTTGAAGTATCTTACATGGAAAGTAACCATGCTACTGGCCCTGGCTTCAGCCAGGAGAGTATCAGAATTGGCGGCTTTATCATATAAGAGCCCATATCTGATTTTCCATACGGACAGGGCAGAACTGCGGACGCGTCCTCATTTTCTGCCTAAGGTGGTGTCAGCGTTTCACCTGAACCAGCCTATTGTGGTGCCTGCGGCTACTAACGAGTTGGAGGATTCCAAGTTGTTGGACGTGGTCCGGGCATTGAAAATATATATTTCAAGAACGGCGGGAGTCAGAAAGTCTGACTCACTGTTTATATTGTATGCACCCAACAAGATGGGTGCTCCTGCTTCTAAGCAGACGATTGCTCGTTGGATTTGTAGCACAATTCAACTTGCACATTCTGTGGCAGGCTTGCCACAACCTAAATCTGTCAAGGCCCATTCCACAAGGAAAGTGGGCTCATCCTGGGCGGCTGCCCGGGGGGTCTCGGCATTACAACTCTGCCGAGCTGCTACTTGGTCAGGGGCAAACACGTTTGCAAAATTCTACAAATTTGATACCCTGGCTGAGGAGGACCTTGAGTTCTCTCATTCGGTGCTGCAGAGTCATCCGCACTCTCCCGCCCGTTTGGGAGCTTTGGTATAATCCCCATGGTCCTGACGGAGTCCCCAGCATCCACTTAGGACGTTAGAGAAAATAAGAATTTACTTACCGATAATTCTATTTCTCGTAGTCCGTAGTGGATGCTGGGCGCCCATCCCAAGTGCGGATTGTCTGCAATACTTGTACATAGTTATTGTTACAAAAAAATCGGGTTGTTATTTGTTGTGAGCCGTCTGTTCAGAGGCTCCTACGTTTGTCATACTGTTAACTGGGTTCAGATCACAAGTTATACGGTGTGATTGGTGTGGCTGGTATGAGTCTTACCCGGGATTCAATATCCTTCCTTATTGTGTACGCTCGTCCGGGCACGGTATCCTAACTGAGGCTTGGAGGAGGGTCATGGGGGGAGGAGCCAGTGCACACCACCTAATCCTAAAGCTTTGTTTTTGTGCCCTGTCTCCTGCGGAGCCGCTATTCCCCATGGTCCTGACGGAGTCCCCAGCATCCACTACGGACTACGAGAAATAGAATTATCGGTAAGTAAATTCTTATGTGTGTATGTATGAGCCCCCGCCAAAAATTGTACATTTCTCTGACGTCCTAGTGGATGCTGGGAACTCCGTAAGGACCATGGGGAATAGCGGCTCCGCAGGAGACTGGGCACAAAAGTAAAATCTTTAGGACTACCCGGTGTGCACTGGCTCCTCCCCCTATAACCCTCCTCCAAGCCTCAGTTAGATTTTTGTGCCCGGCCGAGAAGGGTGCATTCTAGGAGGCTCTCCTGAGTTTCTTAGAAAAAGTTTAGTTTTAGGTTTTTTATTTTCAGTGAGACCTGCTGGCAACAGGCTCACTGCATCGAGGGACTAAGGGGAGAAGAAGCGAACCTGCCTGCTTGCAGCCAGCTTGGGCTTCTTAGGCTACTGGACACCATTAGCTCCAGAGGGACCGAACACAGGCCCAGCCTCGGAGTCCGGTCCCAGAGCCGCGCCGCCGGGCCCCCTTACAGAGCCAGAAGCAAGAAGAGGTCCGGAAAAATCGGCGGCAGAAGACATCAGTCTTCAACAAGGTAGCGCACAGCACTGCAGCTGTGCGCCATTGCTCCTCAGGCACACTTCACACTCCGGTCACTGAGGGTGCAGGCCGCTAGGGGGGGGTGCCCTGAGCAGCAATGTAAACACCTTGGCTGGCGAAAATACACCACATATAACCCCCGGGGCTATATGGATGTATTTTAACCCCTGCCAGAATACAGCAAAAAGCCGGAGAAAAGGCCACCGAGAAGGGGGCGGAGCCTATCTCCTCAGCACACGGGCGCCATTTTCCATCACAGCTCCGCTGGAAGGACGTCTCCCTGACTCTCCCCTGCAGTCCTGCACTACAGAAAAGGGTAAAAAAGAGAGGGGGGGCACTAATTTGGTGCAGTTTTGATAATAACAGCAGCTATAAAGGGAAAAGCACGTTATATAGTGGTATTCCTGTCTATATATAGCGCTCTGGTGTGTGCTGGCATACTCTCCCTCGGTCTCCCCAAAGGGCTAGTGGGGTCCTGTCCTCTATTAGAGCATTCCCTGTGTGTGTGCTGTGTGCCGGTACGTTTGTGTCGACATGTATGAGGAGGAAGCTGATGTGGAGGCGGAGCAATTGCCTGTAATGTTGATGTCACCCCCTAGGGGGTCGACACCTGAGTGGATGGGTTTATGGAAGGACTTACGTGACAGTGTCAGCTCTTTACAAAAGACAGTTGATGACATGAGACAGCCGGCTACTCAGCTTGGGCCTGTCGGGGCGTCTCAAAGGCCATCAGGGGCTCTAAAGCGCCCGTTACCTCAGATGGCAGATACAGATGCCGACGCGGATACTGACTCCAGTGTCGACGGTGAAGAGACGAATGTGACTTCCAGTAGGGCCACACGTTACATGATTGAGGCAATGAAAGATGTTTTACACATTTCTGAGATTACAAGTACCACTAAAAAGGGTATTATGTTTGGTGAGAAAAAACTACCCGTAGTTTTTCCTGAATCTGATGAATTAAATGAAGTGTGTGATGAAGCGTGGGTTTCCCCCGATAAAAAAAACTGATAATTCCTAAAAAGTTATTGGCATCATACCCTTTCCCGCCAGAGGATAGGGCACGTTGGGAAACACCCCCTAGGGTGGATAAAGCGCTCACACGCTTGTCAAAACAGGTGGCACTACCGTCTCCTGATACGGCCGCCCTTAAGGAACCTGCTGACAGAAAGCAGGAGAATATCTAAAATGTATATACACACATACTGGTGTTATACTGCGACCAGCAATCGCCTCAGCCTGGATGTGCAGTGCTGGGGTGGCTTGCTCGGATTCCCTGACTGAAAATATTGATACCTTGGATAGGGACAGTATATTACTGACTATATTGCATTTAAAAGATGCATTTTTATATATGCGTGATGCACAGAGGGATATTTGCCGACTGGCATCAAGAGTAAGTGCGCTGTCCATTTCTGCCAGAAGAGGGTTATGGACGAGGCAGTGGTCAGGTGATGCGGATTCCAAAAGGCATATGGAAGTATTGCCTTATAAAGGGGAGGAGTTATTTGGGGTAGGTCTATCAGACCTGGTGGCCACGGCAACGGCTGGGAAATCCACATTTTTACCCCAGGTAGCCTCTCAACATAAGAAGACGCCGTATTATCAGGCGCAGTCCTTTCGGCCCCATAAGGGCAAGCGTGCAAAAGGCTCCTCTTTTCTGCCCCGTGGCAGAGGAAGAGGAAAAAGGCTGCAGCAGACAGCCAGTTCCCAGGAACAGAAGCCCTCTCCCGCTTCTGCCAAGTCCTCAGCATGACGCTGGGGCTTTACAAGAGGACTCAGGCACGGTGGGGGCCCGTCTCAAGAATTTCAGAGCGCAGTGGGCTCACTCACAAGTGGACCCCTGGATCCTTCAGGTGGTATCTCAGGGGTACAAATTGGAATTCGAGACGTCTCCCCCTCGCCGTTTCCTAAAGTCTGCTTTACCGACGTCTCCCTCCGACAGGGAGGCGGTATTGGAAGCCATTCACAAGCTGTATTCTCAGCAGGTGATAATCAAGGTACCCCTCCTGCAACAGGGAAAGGGGTATTATTCCACGCTGTTGGTATACCGAAGCCGGACGGCTCGGTGAGTCCTATTTTAAATCTAAAATCTTTGAACACTTACATACAGAGGTTCAAATTCAAGATGGAGTCACTCAGAGCAGTGATCGCGAACCTGGAAGAAGGGGATTATATGGTGTCTCTGGTCATGTCCCAATTTACCCTTCTCATCAAGGATTGTCCACGGCACCCCGGGTCTTTACCAAAGTAATGGCCAAAATGATGATACTCCTCCGAAGGAAAGGAGTTTTAAATTATCCCTTACTTGGACGATCTCCTGATAAGGGCGAGATCCAGGGAACAGTTGGTAGTCGGGTTAGCACTATCGCAAGTAGTGCTGCGGCAGCACGGTTGGATTCTCAATATCAAAAAATCGCAGCTGATCCCGACGACTCGTCTTCTATTCCTAGGGATGATCCTGGACACAGTCCAGAAAAAGGTGTTTCTCCCGGAGGAGAAAGCCGGGGAGTTATCCGAGCTAGTCAGAAACCTCCTAAAACCAGGCCAAGTCTCAGTGCATCAATGCACAAGGGTCCTGGGAAAAATGGTGGCTTCCTACGAAGCAATCCCATGCAAGAACATTCCAGTGGGACCTGCGGGACAAATGGTCCGGATCGCATCTTCAGATGCATCAGCGGGTAACCCTGTCCCCAAGGACAAGGGTGTCTCTCCTGTGGTGGTTGCAGAGTGCTCATCTTCTAGAGGGCCGCAGATTCGGCATTCAGGACTGGGTCCTGGTGACCACGGATGCCAGCCTGCGAGGCTGGGGAGCAGTCACACAGGGAAGAAATTTCCAGGGCTTGGGGTCAAGCCTGGAGACATCACTTCACATAAATTTTCTGGAGTTAAGGGCCATTTACAATGCTCTAAGCCAGGCATGTCCAAACTGCGGCCCTCCAGCTGTTGTGAAACTACATATCCCAGCATGCCCTGACAGTTTTGCTGTCAGAGAATGCTAAAGCTGTGTCAGGGCATGCTGGGATGTGTAGTTTCTCAACAGCTGGAGGGCCGCAGTTTGGACATGCATGCTCTAAGCCAAACAAGACCTCTGCTTCAGGGTCAGCCGGTGCTGATCCACTCGGACAACATCACGGCAGTCGCCCACGTAAACAGACAGGGCGGCACAAGAAGCAGGAGGGCAATGGCAGAAGCTGCAAGGATTCTTCGCTGGGTGGAAAATCATGTAATAGCACTGTCAGCAGTGTTCATTCCGGGAGTGGACACGACCTCCACCCGGGAGAGTGGGGACTTCATCCAGAAGTCTTCCACATGATTGGGAACCGTTGGGAAAAACCAAGGGTGGACATGATGGCGTCCCGCCTCAACAAAAAACTGGACAGGTATTACGCCAGGTCAAGGGACCCTCAGGCAATAGCTGTGGACGCTCTGGTAACACCGTGGGTGTACCAGTCGGTGTATGTGTTCCCTCCTCTGCCTCTCATACCCAAGGTACTGAGAATTATAAGACGGAGAGGAGTAAGAACTATACTCGTGGCTCCGGATTGGCCAAGAAGGACTTGGTACCCGGAACTTCAAGAGATGCTCACAGAGGACCCGTAGCCTCTGCCTCTAAGAAGGGACCTGCTCCAGCAAGGACCCTGTCTGTTTCAAGACTTACCGCGGCTGCGTTTGACGGCATGGCGGTTGAACGCCGGATCCTAAAGGAAAAAGGCATTCCTGAGGAAGTCATCCCTACCCTGATCAAAGCCAGGAAGGATGTGACCGCAAAACATCACCGCATTTGGCGAAAATATGTTGCGTGGTGTGAGGCCAGGAAGGCCCCAACGGAGGAATTTGAACTGGGTCGATTCCTGCATTTCCAGCAAACAGGAGTGTCTATGGGCCTCAAATTGGGGTCCATTAAGGTTCAAATTTCGGCCCTGGAGATTTTCTTCCAGAAAGAACTGGCTTCAGTTCCTGAAGTCCAGACGTTGTCAAGGGAGTGCTGCATATACAGCCTCCTTTTGTGCCTCCAGTGGCACCTTGGGATCTCAATGTAGTTTTGGGGTTCCTCAAATCACATTGGTTTGAACCACTTAAATCTGTGGATTTAAAATATCTCACATGGAAAGTGGCCATGCTGTTGGCCCTGGCTTCGGCCAGGCGCGTGTCAGAATTGGCGGCTTTATCTTGCAAAAGTCCCTATCTGATTTTCCATTCGGACAGGGCGGAATTGAGGACTCGTCCTCGGTTTCTCCCTAAGGTGGTGTCAGCGTTTCACCTGAACCAACCTATTGTGGTGCCTGCGGCTACTAGGGACTTGGAGGACTCCAAGTTGCTAGAAGTTGTCAGGGCCCTGAAAATATCCTGTATGCACCCAACAAGCTGGGTGCTCCTGCTTCTAAGCAGACCATTGCTCGTTGAATTTGTAGTACAATTCAGCTTGCACATACTGTGGCAGGCCTGCCACAGCCAAAATCAGTAAATGCCCATTCCACAAGGAAGGTGGGCTCATCTTGGGCGGCTGCCCGAGGGGTCTCGGCTTTAAAACTTTGCCGAGCAGCTACTTGGTCAGGGGCAAACACGTTTGCAAAATTCTACAAATTTGATACCCTGGCTGAGGAGGACCGGGAGTTCTCTCATTCGGTGCTGCAGAGTCATCCGCACTCTCCCGCCCGTTTGGGAGCTTTGGTATAATCCCAATGGTCCTTACGGAGTTCCCAGCATCCACTAGGACGTCGGAGAAAATAAGAATTTACTTACCGATAATTCTATTTCTCGTAGTCCGTAGTGGATGCTGGGCGCCCATCCCAAGTGCGGATTGTCTGCAATACTTGTACATAGTTATTGTTAACTAAATCTGGTTATTGTTGTAGTGAGCTATCTTCCTAGAGGCTCCTCTGTTATCATACTGTTAACTGGGTTCAGATCACAAGTTGTACGGTGTGATTGGTGTGGCTGGAATGAGTCTTACCCGGGATTCAAAAATCCTTCCTTATTGTGTACGCTCGTCCGGGCACAGTATCCTAACTGAGGCTTGGAGGAGGGTCATAGGGGGAGGAGCCAGTGCACACCGGGTAGTCCTAAAGCTTTTACTTTTGTGCCCAGTCTCCTGCGGAGCCACTATTCCCCATGGTCCTTACGGAGTTCCCAGCATCCACTACGGACTACGAGAAATAGAATTATCGGTAAGTAAATTCTTATTTTAAGCGGGACAGAAGCCTGCCGCTGAGGGTGCGGGGCTTCTTCCTCAGCTCTCACCAGCGCCATTTTTTCTCCGCTGAGAGGAAGCTCCCCAGGCTCTCCCCTGCAGATACACGGTAGAAGAGGGTAAAAAGATAGGGGGGGGGCACATAATTAGGCGCAAAAATCAATCTAAACAGCAGCTACTGGGTTAACATTAAGTTACTGTGTTATTCTTGGGTTTATAGCGCTGGGGTGTGCTGGCATACTCTCTGTCTCTCCAAAGGGCCTTGTGGGGGAACTGTCTTCAAAAAGGGCATTCCCTGTGTGTGTGGTGTCAGTACGCTTGTGTCGACATGTTTGACGAGGAAGGCTATGTGGAAGCAGAGCGGGAGCAAATGAATGTGGTGTCTCCGCCGACACCTGATTGGATGGATATGTGGAAGGTTTTAAATGATAATGTTAATTCCTTGCATAAAAGGTTAGAAAAAGCTGAAGCCTCAGGACAGTCAGGGTCCCAACCTGTGCCTGATCCTATGTCGCAGAGGCCGTCGGGGTCTCGGAAGCGCCCACTATCCCAAATTGTTGACACAGATACCGACATGGATTCTGACTCCAGTGTCGATTACGATGATGCAAAGTTACAGCCTCAATTGGCTAAATCCATCCGTTATATGATTATAGCAATTAAGGATGTGTTGCACATCACAGAGGAAACCCCAGTCCCTGACAAGAGGGTGCATATGTATGGGGAAAAGAAACCGGAGGTAACCTTTCCCCCCCTCACACGAGCTAAATGAGTTATGTGAAAAGGCTTGGGAATCTCCAGATAAAAAACTGCAGATTTCCAAAAGGATTCTTATGGCGTATCCTTTCCCGCCAACGGACAGGTTACGCTGGGAATCCTCCCCTAAGGTGGACAAAGCTTTAACACGCTTATCCAAGAAGGTAGCCCTGCCGTCACAGGATACGGCAACCCTCAAAGATGCTGCGGATCGCAAACCGGAGGTTACCCTGAAGTCCATTTATACACATTCGGGTACCTTGCTGAGGCCGGCGATCGCGTCGGCCTGGGTGTGTAGTGCTGTAGCAGCATGGACGGATACCTTATCTGAGGAAATTGAGACCTTGGACAAAGATACTGTATTGTTGACCTTGGGGCATATTAAAGACGCTGTCCTTTATGAGAGATGCTCAAAGAGACATTAGTCTGCTGGGTTCTAGAAGAAATGCTATGTCAGTTTCTGCCAGAAGGGTCCTGTGGACTCTGCAATGGACAGGTGATGCCGACTCAAAAAGGCATATGGAGGTTTTACTTTACACGGGTGAGGAATTGTTTGGGGAGGGTCACTCGGACCTGGTCTCCACAGCTACTGCTGGAAAGTAAAAATTTTTGCCATGTTTCCTCACAGCCTAAGAGAGCACCGTATTATCAAATGCAGTCCTTTCGATCACAGAAAAACAAGAAAGTCCGAGGTGCGTCCTTTCTGGCCAGAGGCAGGGGCAGAGGAAAGAAGCTGCACAACACAGCTAGTTCCCAGGAACAGAAGTCCTCCCCGGCCTCTACAAAATCCACCACATGACGCTGGGGCTCCACAGGCGGAGCTAGGCCCGGTGGGGGCACGTCTTTGAAATTTCAGCCACAAGTGGGTTCACTCCCAGTTGGATCCCTGGGCAATAGATATTGTGTCTCAGGGATACAAGCTGCAATTCGAAGAGATGCCCCCTCACCGATACCTGAAATCGGCCCTACCAGCTTCCCCCCACGAGAGGGAAATAGTGTTAACTGCAATTCACAAATTGTATCTTCAACAGGTGGTGGTCAAGGTTCCCCTCCTTCAGCAGGGAAGGGGTTATTATTTGACCATGTTTGTAGTCCCGAAACCGGACGGTTCGGTCAGACCCATACTGAATTTAAAATCCCTGAACCTGAAAAGGTTCAAGTTCAAGATGGAATCGCTGAGAGCGGTCATCGCAAGCCTGGAAGGGGGGGATTTTATGGTGTCTCTGGACATAAATGATGCATACCTTCATGTCCCCATTTATCCACCTCCATCAGGCGTACCTCAGATTTGTGGTACAGGATTGTCATTACCAATTTCAGACGTTGCCGTTTGGTCTCTCCACGGCACCGAGAATATTTACCAAGGTAATGGCAGAAATGATGGTACTCCTGCGGAAGCAAGGAATCACAATTATCCCATACTTGGACGATCTCCTCATAAAAGCGAGATCAAGAGAGCAGTTGCTGATCAGTGTAGCACTTTCTCTGGAAGTGTTACGGCAACACGGCTGGATTCTAAATATTCCAAAGTCGCAGTTGGTTCCTACGACTTGTCTGCCTTTCCTGGGCATGATTCTAGATACAGACCAGAAAAGGGTTGATCTCCCGATGGAGAAAGCTCAGGAACTCCTGACACTGGTCAGGAACCTATTAAAACCAAAACAGGTGTCAGTGCATCACTGCACTCGTGTCCTGAGAAAGATGTTGGCATCATACGAGGCCATTCCCTTCGGCAGGTTCCATGCGAGGACCTTTCAATGGGACTTACTGGACAAGTGGTCCGGATCACATCTTCAGATGCATCGGTTAATCACCCTATCCCCTAGGGCCAAGGTGTCACTCCTGTGGTGGCTGCAGAGCGCTCACCTTCTCGAGGGCCGCAGATTCGGCATTCAGGACTGGGTCCTGGTGACCACGGACGCAAGCCTCCGAGGTTTGGGTGCAGTCACACAGGGAAGAAATTTCCAAGGTCTGTGGTCAAGTCAAGAGACTTGCTTTCACATCAACATCCTGGAACTAAGGGCCATATACAACGCCCTACGTCCAGCAGAGACCCTGCTTCGCGACCAACCGGTTCTGATTCAGTCAGACATCACCGCAGTGGCTCATGTAAACCGCCAAGGCGGCACAAGGAGCAGAGTGGCGATGGCGGAAGCCGCCAGAATAATTCGCTGGGCGGAGAATCACTTAAGCGCACTGTCAGCAGTGTTCATCCCGGGAGTGGACAACTGAGAAGCAGACTTCCTCAGCAGCGACCTCCACCCGGGAGAGTGGGGACTTCATCAGGAAGTCTTCGCGCAGATTACAAGTCGGTGGGAACTGCCACAGGTGGACATGATGGCATCCCGACTCCACAAAAAGCTACAGAGGCATTGCGCCAGGTCAAGAGACCCTCAGGCGATAGCTGTAGACGCCCTGGTGACACCGTGGGTGTTCCAGTCGGTCTACGTATTTCCTCCTCTTCCTCTCATATCCAAGGTGCTGAGGATAATAAGAAAAAGAGGAGTGAGAACAATACTCATTGTTCCAGATTGGCCACGAAGGACTTGGTATCCAGATCTGCAAGAACTGCTCACAGAGGACCCGTGGCCTCTTCCTCTAAGACAGGACTTGTTGCAACAAGGGCCCTGTCTGTTCCAAGACTTACCGCGGCTGCGTTTGACGGCATGGCGGTTGAACGCCGGATCCTAGCGGAGAAAGGCATGCCGGATGAGGTCATTCATACGCTGATACAGGCTAGGAAGGACGTGACAGCTCAACATTATCACCGTATATGGCGAAAATATGTTGCTTGGTGTGAGGCCAGGAATGCTCCTACGGAGGAGTTCCAGCTGGGCCGTTTCCTTCACTTCCTACAGTCCGGAGTGAATTTGGGTCTAAAATTGGGTTCCATTAAGGTCCAGATTTCGGCCCTATCCATTTTCTTTCAAAAGGAGTTGGCTTCTCTACCTGAAGTTCAGACATTTGTAAAGGGAGTGCTGTATATTCAGCCCCCTTTTTGTTCCTCCAGTGGCACCTTGGGATCTTAACGTGGTGTTGAGTTTCCTGAAATCCCACTGGTTTGAACCACTCAAAACGGTGGAGTTGAATTATCTCACGTGGAAGGTGGTCATGCTATTAGCTTTGGCTTCGGCTAGGCGTGTGTCAGAGTTGGCGGCTTTGTCACATAAAAGCCCCTATCTGATTTTCCATGCGGATAGAGCAGAATTGCGGACCCGTTCACAATTTCTGCCGAAAGGGGGTTTCATCCTTTCATATAAACCAACCTATTGTGGTGCCTGTGGCTACTACTGACTTGGAGGATTCAGAGTTGCTTGATGTGGTCAGGGCTTTAAAGGTTTATGTAGCCAGAACGGCTAGGGTCAGGAAAACAGAGTCTTTGTTTATCCTGTATGCTTCCAACAAGCTTGGTGCTCCTGCTTCAAAGCAAACTATTGCTCGCTTGATCTGTAACACGATTCAGCAGGCTCATTCTGCGGCTGGATTGCCGCTGCCAAAATC
This sequence comes from Pseudophryne corroboree, assembly GCF_028390025.1. Lineage (NCBI taxonomy): Eukaryota > Metazoa > Chordata > Amphibia > Anura > Myobatrachidae > Pseudophryne > Pseudophryne corroboree. The sequence goes on from NC_086445.1 coordinate 161,828,203, forward strand.
AGTTAAGGCCCATTCCACTAGGAAGGTGGGCTCTTCTTGGGCGGCTGCCCGAGGGGTCTCGGCATTACAGCTTTGCCGAGCGGCTACTTGGTCAGGTTCAAACACTTTTGCAAAGTTCTACAAGTTTGATACCCTGGCTGAGGAGGACCTTGTGTTTGCTCAATCGGTGCTGCAGAGTCATCCGCACTCTCCCGCCCGTTTGGGAGCTTTGGTATAATCCCCATGGTTCTTACGGAGTCCCCAGCATCCACTAGGACGTCAGAGAAAATAAGATTTTACTTACCGGTAAATCTATTTCTCGTAGTCCGTAGTGGATGCTGGGCGCCTGTCCCAAGTGCGGAATTCTTCTGCAATACTTGTAGATAGTTATTACTTCAATAAGGGTTATGTTATGGTTGCATCAGGGTTGTCCTGATGCTCTTCTGTTGTTCATACTGTTAACTGGGTAAGTTTATCACAAGTTATACGGTGTGATTGGTGTGGCTGGTATGAATCTTGCCCTGGATTACCAAAATCCTTTCCTTGTACTGTAAGCTCTTCTGGGCACAGTTTCTCTAACTGAGGTCTGGAGGAGGGGCATAGAGGGAGGAGCCAGAGCACACCAGCACCTAAATTCTTTCTTTCTTAAAGTGCCCATGTCTCCTGCGGAGCCAGTCTATCCCCATGGTCCTTACGGAGTCCCCAGCATCCACTACGGACTACGAGAAATAGATTTACCGATAAGTAAAATCTTATTTTTATTGACCTTAGGTCACATTAAAGACGCAGTCTTATGTATGAGAGACGCTCAGAGAGACGTTGGGCTGCTAGGTTCGAGAGCTAACGCCATGGCGATTTCTGCTAGGCGAGCCCTGTGGACCCAACAATGGACGGGTGATGCCGACTCAAAGAGGCATATGGAAGTTTTGCCTTACAAGGGTGAGGTTTTATTTGGGGAAGGTCTCGCGGACCTGGTTTCCACAGCTACTGCGGGTAAATCTACTTTTTTACCTTATGTTCCCCCACAGCAAAAGAGAACACCACAATATCCGATGCAGTCCTTTCGGCCGCATAAGTCCAGAAGAGGTCGGGGCTCTTCCTTCCTCGCCAGAGGTAAGGGTAGAGGGAAAAGAATTCCTGCTACGGCTAGTTCCCAGGAGCAGAAGTCCTTCCCGGCTTCTACTAAATCCACCGCATGACGCTGGGGCTCCACTGAGGGAGTCCGCGCCGGTGGGGGCACGTCTTCGACTCATCAGCCACATCTGGGTTCATTCAGACGTGGATCCTTGGGCAATGGAAATTGTATCCCAGGGATACAAGCTGGAATTCAAAGACGTGCCTCCTCGCCGGCTTTTCACATTGGCGTTACCAGCTTCTTCCCCAGAAAGGGAGATAGTTTTAGCTGCAATTCAAAAGCTGTGTCAACAACAAGTGGTTGTCGAGGTTCCCCTAGTTCAACAGGGGAACCCTGTTTGTGGTCCCGAAACCGGATGGCTCAGTCAGGCCCATTCTAAATCTAAAATCCCTAAACCTGTACTTGAAAAAGTTCAAATTCAAGATGGAATCGCTCCGGGCAGTTATCTCCAGCCTGGAAGGGGGGGGATTTTATGGTGTCACTGGACATAAAGGATGCATACCTTCATGTCCCCATATATCCCCCTCATCAGGCGTACCTGAGATTCGCTGTACAGGACTGTCATTACCAGTTTCAGACGTTGCCGTTTGGGCTTTCCACTGCCCCGAGGATTTTCACCAAGGTGATGGCGGAGAAGATGGTGCTCCTGCGCAGGCAGGGAGTCACAATTATCCCGTACTTGGACGATCTCCTGATTAAAAGCGAGATCGAGAGATCAGTTGCTGAAAAGCGTGTCGCTCTCCCTGAGAGTGCTGCAGCAACATGGCTGGATTCTAAATCTACCAAAGTCACAGTTGATTCCAACGACTCGGCTATCTTTCTTAGGCATGATTCTGGACACGGAACAAAAGAGGGTTTCTCTGACGTCCTAGTGGATGCTGGGGACTCCGTCAGGACCATGGGGAATAGCGGCTCCGCAGGAGACAGGGCACAAAAGTAAAAGCTTTAGGATCAGGTGGTGTGCACTGGCTCCTCCCCCTATGACCCTCCTCCAAGCCTCAGTTAGATTTTTGTGCCCGGCCGAGAAGGGTGCAATCTAGGTGGCTCTCCTAAAGAGCTGCTTAGAGTAAAAGTTTTGTTAGGTTTTTTATTTTCAGTGAGTCCTGCTGGCAACAGGCTCACTGCATCGAGGGACTTAGGGGAGAGAAGTGAACTCACCTGCGTGCAGGATGGATTGGCTTCTTAGGCTACTGGACACCATTAGCTCCAGAGGAAGTCGGAACACAGGTCTCACCCTGGGGTTCGTCCCGGAGCCGCGCCGCCGACCCCCTTGCAGATGCCGAAAAGTGAAGAGGTCCAGAAACCGGCGGCAGAAGACTTTTCAGTCTTCATAAGGTAGCGCACAGCACTGCAGCTGTGCGCCATTGTTGTCAGCACACTTCATAGCAGTGGTCACTGAGGGTGCAGGGCGCTGGGGGGGGGCGCCCTGGGCAGCAATGATAGTACCTTATTCTGGCTAAAAATACATAACATATAGCCCCTGGGGGCTATATGGATGTATTTAACCCCTGCCAGGTCTCAGAAAAACGGGAGAAGAAGCCCGTCGAAAAGGGGGCGGGGCCTATTCTCCTCAGCACACAGCGCCATTTTCCCTCACAGAAATGCTGGTGGGAAGGCTCCCAGGCTCTCCCCTGCACTGCACTACAGAAACAGGGTTAAAACAGAGAGGGGGGGCACTTATTTGGCGATATGACTATATATATTAAAATGCTATAAGGGAAAAACACTTATATAAAGGTTGTCCCTGTATAATTATAGCGTTTTTGGTGTATGCTGGCAAACTCTCCCTCTGTCTCCCCAAAGGGCTAGTGGGGTCCTGTCCTCTATCAGAGCATTCCCTGTGTGTGTGCTGTGTGTCGGTACGTGTGTGTCGACATGTATGAGGACGATGTTGGTGAGGAGGCGGAGCAATTGCCTGTAATGGTGATGTCACTCTCTAGGGAGTCGACACCGGAATGGATGGCTTATTTAAGGAATTACGTGATAATGTCAACACGCTGCAAGTCGGTTGACGACATGAGACGGCCGGCAAACCAATTAGTACCTGTCCAGGCGTCTCAAACACCGTCAGGGGCGTTAAAACGTCCTTTTACCTCAGTCGGTCGACACAGACACTGACTCCAGTGTCGACGGTGAAGAAACAAACGTATTTTCCTTTAGGGCCACACGTTACTTGTTAAGGGCAATGAAGGAGGTGTTACATATTTCTGATACTACAAGTACCACAAAAAAGGGTATTATGTGGAGTGTGAAAACTACCTGTAGTTTTTCCTGAATCAGATAAATTAAATGAAGTGTGTGATGATGCGTGGTTTTCCCCCGATAGAAAATTATTGGCGGTATACCCTTTTCCGCCAGAAGTTAGGGCGCATTGGGAAACACCCCTTAGGGTGGATAAGGCGCTCACACGCTTATCAAAACAAGTGGCGGTACCGTCTTCAGATAGGGCCGCCCTCAAGGAGCCAGCTGATAGGAGGCTGGAAAATATCCTAAAAAGTATATACACACATACTGGTGTTATACTGCGACCAGCGATCGCCTCAGCCTGGATGTGCAGCGCTGGGGTGGCTTGGTCGGATTCCCTGACTGAAAATATTGATACCCTTGACAGGGACAGTATTTTATTGACTATAGAGCATTTAAAGGATGCATTTCTATATATGCGAGATGCACAGAGGGATATTTGCACTCTGGCATCAAGAGTAAGTGCGATGTCCATATCTGCCAGAAGTTGTTTATGGACACGACAGTGGTCAGGTGATGCAGATTCCAAACGGCACATGGAAGTATTGCCGTATAAAGGAGAAAAAGACAACGTCTTTTCAGCCTCAGTCCTTTCGTCCCCATAAGGGCAAGCGGGCAAAAGGCCAGTCATATCTGCCATGGGATAGAGGAAAGGGAAGAAGACTGCAGCAGGCAGCCCATTCCCAGAAACAGAAGCCCTCCACCGCTTCTGCCAAGTCCTCAGCATGACGCTGGGGCCGTACAAGCGGACTCAGGTGCGGTGGGGGGGGGGTCGTCTCAAGAGTTTCAGCACGCAGTGGGCTCACTCGCAAGTGGACCCCTGGATCCTACAAGTAGTATCCCAGGGGTACAGATTGGAAATTCGAGACGTCTCCCCCTCGCAGGTTCCTGAAGTCAGCTTTACCAACGTCTCCCTCCGACAGGGAGGCAGTAGTGGAAACAATTCACAAGCTGTATTCCCAGCAGGTGATAATCAAAGTACCCCTCCTACAACAAGGAAAGGGGTATTATTCCACACTATATTGTGGTACTGAAGCCAGACGGCTCGGTGAGACCTATTCTAAATCTGAAATAGTTGAACACTTACATACAAAGGTTCAAATCAAGATGGAGTCACTCAGAGCAGTGATAGCGAACCAGGAAGAAGGGGACTATATGGTGTCCCGGGACATCAGGGATGCTTACCTCCATGTCCCAATTTGCCCTTCTCACCAAGGGTACCTCAGGTTCGTGGTACAGAACTGTCACTATCAGTTTCAGACGCTGCCGGTTGGATTGTTCACGGCACCCCGGATCCTTACCAAGGTAATGGCCGAAATGATAATTCTTCTTCAAAGAAAATGGACGATCTCCTGATAGGGGCAAGGTCCAGAGAACAGTTGGAGGTCGGAGTAGCACTATCTCAAGTAGTTCTACGACAGCACGGGTGGATTCTAAATATTCCAAAACCGCAGCTGTTTCCGACGACACGTCTGCTGTTCCTAGGGATGATTCTGGACACAGTCCAGAAAAAGGTGTTTCTCCCGGTGAAGAAAGCCAGGGAGTTATCCGAGCTAGTCAGGAACCTCCTAAAACCAGGAAAAGTGTCAGTGCATCATTGCACAAGGGTCCTGGGAAAAATGGTGGCTTCTTACGAAGCGATTCCATTCGGTAGATTTCACGCAAGAACTTTTCAGTGGGATCTGCTGGAAAAATGGTCCGGATCGCATCTTCAGATGCATCAGCCAATAACCCTGTCTCCAAGGACAAGGGTGTTTCTTCTGCGGTGGCTGCAGAGTGCTCATCTACAAAAGGGCCGCAGATTCGGCATTCAGGACTGGGTCCTGGTGACCACGGATGCCAGCCTGAGAGGCTGGGGAGCAGTCACACAGGGAAAAAATTTCCAGGGAGTGTGATCAAGTCTGGAGACTTCTCTCCACATAAATATACTGGAGCTAAGGGCAATTTACAATGTTCTAAGCTTAGCAAGACCTCTGCTTCAAGGTCAGCCGGTATTGATCCAGTGGGACAACATCACGGCAGTCGCCCACGTAAACAGACAGGGCGGCACAAGAAGCAGGAGGGCAATGGCAGAAACTGCAAGGATTCTTCGCTGGGCGAAAAATCATGTGATAGCACTGTCAGCAGTGTTCATTCCGGGAGTGGACAACTGGGAAGCAGACTTCCTCAGCAGGCACGACCTCCACCCGGGAGAGTGGGGACTTCATCGGGAAGTATTCCACATGATTGTGAACCGTTGGGAAAGACCAAAGGTGGACATGATGGCGTCCCGCCTGAACAAAAAAAACTGGACAGGTATTGCGCCAGGTCAAGAGACCCTCAAGCAATATCTGTGGACGTTCTGGTAACACCGTGGGTGTACCAGTCGGTGTATGTGTTCCCTCCTCTGCTTCTCATAACCAAGGTACTGAGAATTATAAGACGTAGAGGAGTAAGAACTATACTCGTGGCTCCGGATTGGCCAAGAAGGACGTGGCACCCGGAACTTCCAGAAATGCTCACAGAGGACTCATGGCCTCTGCCGCTAAGAAGGGACTTGCTTCAGCAAGTACCAGGTCTGTTCCAAGACTTACCGCGGCTGCGTTTGACGGCATGGCGGTGGAACGCCAGATCCTAAGGGAAAAAGGCATTCCGGAAGAGGTCATTCCTACCCTGGTCAAAGCCAGGAAGGAGGTGACCGCAAAACATTATCACCACATGTGGCGAAAATATGTTGCGTGGTGTGAGGCCAGGAAGGCCCCACGAAGAAATTTCAACTCTGTCGATTCCTGCATTTCCTGCAAACAGGAGTGTCTATGGGCCTCAAATTGGGGTCCATTAAGGTTTAAATTTCGGCCCTGTCAATTTTCTTCCAGAAAGAATTGGCTTCAGTTCCTGAAGTCCAGAAGTTTGTCAAGGGAGTATTGCATATACAACCCCCTTTTTGTGCCTCCAGTGGCACTGTGGGATCTCAACGTAGTTCTGGGATTCCTCAAATCACATTTGAAACCGCTCAAATCTGTGGATTTGAAATATCTCACATGAAAAGTGACCATGCTGTTGGCCCTGGCCTCGGCCAGGCGAGTGTCAGAATTGGCGGCTTTGTCTCACAAAAGCCATATCTGTTTGTCCATTCGGACAGGGCAGAGCTGCGGACTCGTCCCCAGTTTCTTCCTAAGGTGGTGTCAGCGTTTCACCTGAACCAGCTTATTGTGGTACCTGCGGCTACTAGGGACTTGGAGGACTCCAAGTTGCTAGATGTTGTCAGGGCCCTGAAAATATAGGTTTCCAGGACGGCTGGAGTCAGGAAAACTGACTCGCTGTTATCCTGTATGCACCCAACAAACTGGGTGCTCTTGCTTCTAAGCAGACGATTGCTCGTTGGATTTGTAGCACATTTCAACTTGCACATTCTGTGGCAGGCTTGCCACAGCCTAAATCTGTCAAGGCCCATTCCACAAGGAAGGTGGGCTCATCCTGGGCGGCTGCCCGAGGGGTCTCGGCATTACAACTCTGCCGAGCAGCTACGTGGTCGGGGGAGAACACGTTTGTAAAATTCTACAAATTTGATACCCTGGCTAAAGAGGACCTGGAGTTCTCTCATTCGGTGCTGCAGAGTCATCCGCACTCTCCCGCCCGTTTGGGAGCTTTGGTATAATCCCCATGGTCCTGACGGAGTCCCCAGCATCCACTAGGACGTCAGAGAAAATAAGATTTTACTTACCGATAGATCTATTTCTCGTAGTCCGTAGTGGATGCTGGGCGCCCATCCCAAGTGCGGATTGTCTGCAATACTTGTACATAGTTATTGTTACAAAAATCGGGTTATTATTGTTGTGAGCCATCTTTTCAGAGGCTCCGCTGTTATCATGCTGTTAACTGGGTTCAGATCACAGGTTGTACAGTGTGATTGGTGTGGCTGGTATGAGTCTTACCCGGGATTCAAAATCCTTCCTTATTGTGTACTCTCGTCCGGGCACAGTATCCTAACTGAGGCTTGGAGGAGGGTCATAGGGGGAGGAGCCAGTGCACACCACCTGATCCTAAAGCTTTTACTTTTGTGCCCTGTCTCCTGCGGAGCCGCTATTCCCCATGGTCCTGACGGAGTCCCCAGCATCCACTACGGACTACGAGAAATAGATTTATCGGTAAGTAAAATCTTATTTTTTCTCCCAATGGAAAAAGCCCAGGAACTCCAGAACATGGTCAGAGACCTGTTAAACCCGACAAGAGTGTCAGTCCATCAATGCACTCAAGTACTGGGAAAAATGGTGGCGACCTACGAGGCCATCCCCTTCGGCAGGTTTCATGCGAGGACATTTCAGTGGGACCTTCTGGACAAGTGGTCCGGATCCCATCTTCAAATTTATCAGAAAATAAGCCTGTCCCCCAGGGCCAGGGTGTCTCTCCTGTGGTGGCTGCAGAGTACTCGCCTTCTAATGGGTCGCAGGTTCGGCATTCAAGACTGGGTTCTGGTGACCACGGACGCGAGCCTCCGAGGATGGGGAGCAGTCACACTAGGAAGAAACTTTCAGGGACTATGGTCAAGCCAGGAGGCTTGTCTACCTATCAACATACTGGAATTAAGGGCCATATACAACTGCCTACGACATGCAGAGAATCTTCTTCGCGACCTACCGGTTCTGATTCAATCAGACAACGTCACAGCCGTGGCTCATGTAAACCGCCAAGGCGGGACAAGGAGCAGAGTGGCAATGGCGGAAGCCACCAGGATTCTTCGCTGGGCGGAAAATCACATAAGCGCTCTGTCAGCAGTCTTCATTCCGGGAGTGGACAACTGGGAAGCAGACTTCCTTAGCAGACACGATCTCCATCCTAGAGAGTGGGGACTTCATCAGGAAGTTTTTGCAGAGATAACAAGTCTTTGGGGACTTCCTCAAATAGACAAGATGGCGTCACGCCTCAACAAGAAGCTTCGGAGGTATTGTGCCAGGTCAAGGGACCCTCAGGCAGTAGCGGTAGATGCCCTGGTGACACCATGGGTGTTTCAGTCGGTCTATGTGTTCCCCCCTCTTCCTCTCATCTCAAAAATATTGAGAATCATAAGACGAAAAAGAGTGCAGACAATATACATTGTTCCAGATTGGCCTAGAAGGGCCTGGTATTCGGATCTTCGGGAGATGCTCACAGAAGATCCATGGCCTCTACCTCTCAGGGAGGACCTGTTGCAGCAGGGGCCCTGCGTGTTCCAAGACTTACCGCGGTTATGTTTGACGGCATGGCGGTTGAACACCGAATCCTAGCTGGGAAAGGTATTCCGGAGGAAGTCATCCCTACTCTGATAAGGGCTAGGAAGGAGGTGACGGCGAAACATTATCACCGTATCTGGAGGAAGTATGTATCTTGGTGTGAAGCCAAGAATGCTACTACGGAAGATTTCCACCTGGGCCGTTTTCTCCACTTTCTATAGACAGGAGTGGATATGGGCCTGAAGTTAGGGCCGAAATCTGTACCTTTAATGGAGTCTATCTATATTCTTTCAGAAGGAATTGGCTTCTCTCCCAGAAGTCCAGACTTTTGTAAAGGGAGTGCTGCACATCCAGCCTCCTTTTGTGCCCCCAGTGGCACCGTAGGACCTTAACGTGGTGTTAAGGTTCCTAAAATCTCACTGGTTTGAACCTCTTCAAACGGTTGAATTAAAATTTCTCACTTGGAAGGTGGTCATGTTGTTGACCTTGGCATCTGCAAGGCGGGTGTCCGAATTGGCGGCTTTGTCTTACAAAAGCCCTTATCTGATTTTCCATGTGGATAGAGCAGAGTTGAGGACTCGTCCTCAATTTTTGCCTAAGGTGGTTTCATAGTTTCATATGAACCAACCTATTGTGGTGCCGGTGGCTACGGGAGACTTGGAGGATTCCAAGTCCCTGGATGTAGTCAGGGCTTTAAAAATTTACGTAGCCAGGACAGCTCGGGTTAGGAAAACAGAGTCACTGTTTGTCATGTATGCAGCCAACAAGGTTGGCGCTCCTGCTTCTAAGCAGACTATTGCTCGCTGGATCTGTAACACGATTCAGGAGGCTCATTCTACGACTGGATTGCCGTTACCAAATTCGGTAAGGCCCATTCCACTAGGAAGGTGGGCCCTTCTTGGGCGACTGCCCGAGGCGTCTCTGCTTTACAGCTTTGCCGAGCAGCTACTTGGTCGGGTTCAAACACTTTTGCAAAATTCTACAAGTTTGATACCCTGGCTGATGAGGACCTCATGTTTGCTCAATCGGTGCTGCAGAGTCATCCGCACTCTCCCGCCTGGTCTGGAGCTTTGGTATAATCCCCATGGTCCTTACGGAGTCCCCAGCATCCTCTAGGACATAAGAGAAAATAAGATTTTAAACCTACCGGTAAATCTTTTTCTCCTAGTCTGTAGAGGATGCTAGGTGCCCGTCCCAGTGCGGACATATTTCTGTAAGACTTGTATATAGTTGTTGCTTACATAAGGGTTATGTTACAGTTAAGATCAGTCGTTGGCTGATGCTGTTTTGTTCATACTGTTAACTGGTTGCGTATATTCCAGGTTATACGGTGTGGATGGTGTGGGCTGGTATGAATCTTGCCCTTAGATTAACAAAAATCCTTTCCTCGTACTGTCCGTCTCCTCTGGGCACAGTTTCTCTAACTGAGGTCTGGAGGAGGGGCATAGAGGGAGGAGCCAGTGCACACCCATTCTAAAGTCTTTAGAGTGCCCATGTTTCCTGCGGAGCCCGTCTATACCCCATGGTCCTTACGGAGTCCCCAGCATCCTCTACGGACTAGGAGAAAAAGATTTACCGGTAGGTTTAAAATCTTATTATTATCGCTGTATAAAGCTTTTGTACTATATATAATTTATTACACTATATAATTTATTTAGTGCCCAACTGGCTTCACACAGAGCTGTTGCTTCTATAACTTGTTCACCCACATGTGACTTCTGCAGATTGTGTAGATAGATATATGAAATATCCCCATTACATAACCCAGCAGTTACAACTCTTTACAATGCATTCTGTGGTTCATACGGTAAATACATGAAATTACTGCAAGATATGGTACGACATATATTTAGATGTTCTGTTGTCTGTCTTGTAGGGTTGTCCAAAGGAAGAAGTCCTTTTAATACTTGAAAAGCAGATTCAAAATGTTCCGGAAGCAAGGAAGCTTTCCCGATATTGGGAGTGTCTTGCACGTCTGGAGCAGCGGGATGGGCATCTGTATAAAGTTATCGCAATATGCGAGGAGGCTGTGGCTTCGGGCGCACAGGTAAACATTACCAGGACATACAATAGCGGGGAGTAGTTTAGATGTCAGCTCAGCCGTGATGTTGGCACAACACAAACCACTGCAAGATAATTGAATCACCTCCCTTGGAATCTGACTTCCTTTTTTATGGTTGCACTGTATTTGCATTTGTTATCTCAACCTGCTTTATTCCCTATACGTTCTTTTGCTTGCGGGAACCTTGATTATTGCCTATTAGTTTGATATAGCTCAAAAAAATACATCAATTTCAAAATAGAATAAAATCCTAGTGTGTGAAGGGTGTTGCTTGGTATCCTTTTTATTATTAATATTTACTGTGTACTTTTTTTGTTTTGACTCTCTTAAGTACCCAAATCTTTTCTCCCAATCTATTATCTCCTGTATAGCCACTAGAAGAGCTGAGAACCATTCTTGCAGATGCCTTGGAGAAGTTGAAGGCAGACACTGGTATGTGGGTTTTTGGATTTATGGTTCTAATTGGCTTTGCCATAGATAAATGCTTCTTTAGGTATAATTTAAAATTTGTTTTTTGTACGAGTGCATCTGTGTGTACATAATCAGCCATTCCTTATGCTGCTACTGAATTGAACTACAGTGTGCAGTCCAGTCATGACCTGGTAGGAGCATTATTTATCATACATTGTTACACTGGTAGCTGTTTGGAGATCCGTAAATGAGAAATGGACCATGTTCTTGACCGAGTGTCTGGCACAGCTCATTACGTATAGCATCACTGCCATGGCAGAAGAACACCACCACCATCTTCATTTAAGCTGTAGGATTTCAGCCCAGTGCATTGGTTATCTAGTTGCACATACACAAATATTGCAATTTATCTGGTAAAAAAAAAAAAAAAAATTGTAAGTTTGGGGGTTAATTTGTGATGACTTTCCAATTTCCAGCTGGTGTAAGTTTTAGACAGGGCCCCCTCTACAGGTCCCAGTACTGAGAAAAATTTGAGAACATTTTAAAAAGCCAACTAGTTCCGTTATCTCCCAAAGGAATATTGGGACAGATGTATTAAGCCTGGATAAGTGGAAGGTGATAATGCACCAGCCAATCATTACGGCTTCAAAAATGACAGGAGCTGATTGGCTGGTGTGTTATCACTTTCACTTTTCACTACTTTATCACTTCTCCAGGCTTAATACATCTGTCCCATTGCTCAGTACAAACAAGTTCTATTAACGGAGTCTAGGGGGCATATACAACTGTGCGCAGAAGATTTTCCTATGAAATTAAAGGAGAGAAAATGAGACTCTGATTTCTATAGAAAACACTGCATCGTCTTTTTTCACTCATACCCCAGACAAGTCTGATTTTTATTTCCTACATTCGTTATTGTTAGGAAAAATCTGTGGCACTTGCTCTGGCACCCTTGTCTTCTCTCCCCCCCCCCCCCCCCCCCCCAAGTCATTTGGGGAGGGGGGGGGGGGGGGCACAAGGATGCCAGAGCTTAATTAGTCTGTAATTTCTCCCCTTCCAAAGTGGTGTCTCCTACCTCCAGCATCGGGATCTGGGCTTTTGCGTGGGAAAACTTTGGCCACAATGGATACTCCTGTAAGTGTGAGACAGGTTTTCCGAGCTACTCTTAAAATATGTTCTGCCCTTTTGCAGAAGAGAAAATAAAAAAAGAAAGTGAAAAAGAAGACCCTCCAGTTGAGGAGAGCAAAGTTGAAATCAAGTGTGAGTCCTTAGAAAATGCTCAGGCTGAGAAGAAGCGGAGGGGAAGGAGAAGGGCTGTGAGACTCGATGTAAAGAGCCCTCCCGCAACAGAGAGGGCGTCACAGTCACCGCACACACCAGAAAATGGAGGCGCTGCATCATCTGTCATAAGATTTAACATTCGATCAACCCCACATCTGGAGAAGTAAGGAAATATTTATTATATGGGTTGTATTACTGGGATAGGGTCATTAGGTCGACAACACTTAGGTAGACAGTCATTCGGTCGACTACTATTGGTCGACATGAATTTATAACTTTTTTACTTTTTCATTCTTTACGATCCACGTAGACTAGAATTGGGAACGGTAACCTGCATGGCGTTCACTTACCATGCTAGGGGACACGGTGCACTAATTGGGGTTCCTCGTCACTTTACGAAAAAAACAACACCAAAAAAAGTTTAAAAAAACCTCATGTCGACCTAATGGCCATGCCGACCTACTGCATGTCGACCAATAGTGGTGACCTAATGACCCATACCTGTATTTTCTCTATCGTCCTAGTGGATGCTGGGGTTCCTGAAAGGACCATGGGGAATAGCGGCTCCGCAGGAGACAGGGCACAAAAAGTAAAGCTTTAGGATCAGGTGGTGTGCACTGGCTCCTCCCCCTATGACCCTCCTCCAAGCCAGTTAGATTTTGTGCCCGGCCGAGAAGGGTGCAATTCTAGGTGGCTCTCATAAAGAGCTGCTTAGAGAGTTTAGCTTAGGTTTTTTATTTTACAGTGATTCCTGCTGGCAACAGGATCACTGCAACGAGGGACAGAGGGGAGAAGAAGTGAACTCACCTGCGTGCAGGATGGATTGGCTTCTTGGCTACTGGACATGAAGCTCCAGAGGGACGATCACAGGTACAGCCTGGATGGTCACCGGAGCCACGCCGCCGGCCCCCTCACAGATGCTGAAGCAAGAAGAGGTCCAGAATCGGCGGCTGAAGACTCCTGCAGTCTTCTTAAGGTAGCGCACAGCACTGCAGCTGTGCGCCATTTTCCTCTCAGCACACTTCACACGGCAGTCACTGAGGGTGCAGGGCGCTGGGGGGGGGCGCCCTGGGAGGCAAATGAAAACCTTTAAAAAGGCTAAAAATACCTCACATATAGCCCCAGAGGCTATATGGAGATATTTACCCCTGCCTAAATGTACTAAATAGCGGGAGACGAGCCCGCCGGAAAAGGGGCGGGGCCTATCTCCTCAGCACACGGCGCCATTTTCTGTCACAGCTCCGCTGGTCAGGAAGGCTCCCAGGTCTCTCCCCTGCACTGCACTACAGAAACAGGGTATAACAGAGAGGGGGGGCAAAATAAATGGCTATATATATATTAATATAAAAGCAGCTATAAGGGAGCACTTAATCATAAGGCTATCCCTGTCATATATAGCGCTTTTTGGTGTGTGCTGGCAGACTCTCCCTCTGTCTCCCCAAAGGGCTAGTGGGTCCTGTCTTCGTATAGAGCATTCCCTGTGTGTCTGCTGTGTGTCGGTACGTGTGTGTCGACATGTATGAGGACGATATTGGCGTGGAGGCGGAGCAATTGCCTGTAATGGTGATGTCACTCTCTAGGGAGTCGACACCGGAATGGATGGCTTATTTAGGAAATTACGTGATAATGTCAACACGCTGCAAAGTCGGTTGACGACATGAGACGGCCGACAAACAATTAGTACGGTCCAGACGTCTCAAAAACACCGTCAAGGGTTTTTTAAAACGCCCGTTTACTTTAGTCGGTCGACACAGACACAGACAGGGACACTGAATCCAGTGTCGACGGTGAATAAACAAACGTATTCCTTATTAGGGCCACACGTTAAAGGCAATGAAGGAGGTGTTACGTATTTCTGATACTACAAGTACCACAAAAGAGGGTATTATGTGGGATGTGAAAAAACTACCATAGTTTTTCCTGAATCAGATAAATTAAATAAAGTGTGTGATGATGCGTGGGTTCCCCCCGATAGAAAATTATGGGCGGTATACCCTTTCCCGCCAGAAGTTAGGGCGCGTTGGGAAACACCCCTTAAGGTGGATAAGGCGCTCACACGCTTATCAAAACAAGTGGCGGTACCGTCTATAGATAGGGCCGTCCTCAAGGACCAGCTGACAAGGCTGGAAAATATAATAAAAAGTATATACACACATACTGGTGTTATACTGCGGCCAGCGATCGCCTCAGCCTGGATGTGCAGAGCTAGGGTGGCTTGGTCGGATTCCCTGACTAAAAATATTGATACCCTTGACAGGGACAGTATTTTATTGACTATAGAGCATTTCTATATATGCGAGATGCACAGAGGGATATTTGCACTCTGGCATCATGAATAAACGCGATGTCCATAACTGCCAGAAGATGTTATGGACACGACAGTGGTCAGGTGATGCAGATTCCAAACGGCACAGTATGGCCGTATAAAGGAAGAGGACTTGTTTGGGGTCGGTCCATCGGACCTGGTGGTCACGGCAACTGCTGGAAAATCCACCGTTTTTTACCCTAAGTCACATCTCTGCAGAAAAAGACACCGTCTTTTCAGCCTCAGTCCTCTCGTCCCTATAAGATCATATCTGCCCAGGGATAGAGGAAAGGGAAGAAGACTGCAGCAGGCAGCCCATTCCCAGGAACAGAAGCGTTCCACCGCGTCTGACAAGTTCTCAGCATGGCGCTGAGACCGTACAGGACCCCTGGATCCTACAAGTAGTATCCCGGGGGTACAGATGGGAATTTCGAGACGTTTCCCCTTCGCAGGCTCCTGAAGTCTGCTTTACCAAGTCTCCCTCCGACAAGGAGGTAGTATGGGAAAAAATTCACAAGCTGTATTCCCAGCAGGTGATAATTAAATTACCCCTCCTACTACAGAAAAGGGGTATTATTCCACACTATATTGTGGTACTGAAGCCAGAAGGCTAGGTGAGACTTATTCTAAAAAATTTTTTTTGAACACTTACAAAGGTTCAAATTAAGATGAAGTCACTCAGAGCAGTGATAACGAACCAGGAAGAAGGGGACTATATAGTGTCCCGGGACATCAGGGATGCTTACCTCTATGTCCCAAATTTGCCCTTCTCACTAAGGGTACCTCAGGTTCGTGGTGCAGAACTGTCACTATCAGTTTCAGACGCTGCCGTTTGGATTGTCCACGGCACCCCGGGGTCTTTACCAAGGTAATGGCCGAAATGATGATTCTTCTTCGAAGAAAAGGCGTCTTAATTATCCCTTACTTGGACGATCTCCTGATAGGGGCATAGTCCAGGGAACAGTTGGAGGTCGGAGTAGCACTATCTCGGATACTGCTACAATCAGCACGGGTGGATTCTAAATATTCCAAAATCGCAGCTGATCCCGACGACACGTCTGCTGTGCCTAGGGATGATTCTGGACACAGTCCAGAAAAAGGTGTTTCTCCCGGAAGAGAAAGCCAGGGAGTTATCCGAGCAAGTCAGGAACCTCCTAAAAACAGTGCATCATTGCACAAGGGTCCTGGTAAAAATGGTGGCTTCCTACGAAGCAATTCCATTCGGCAGATTTCACGTAAGAACTTTTCAGTGGGATCTGCTGGACAAATGGTCCGGATCGCATCTTCAGATGCATCAGCGGATAACCCAATATCCAAGGACAAGGGTGTCTCTCCTGTGGTGGTTATAGAGTGCTCATCTTCTAGAGGGCCGCAGATTCGGCATTCAGGATTGGATGCTGGTAACCACGGAGCCCAGCCTGAGAGGCTGGGGAGCAGTCACACAAGGGAAAAATTTCCAGGGAGTGTGATCAAGTATGGAGACTTTTCTCCACATAAATATACTGGAGCTAAGGGTAAATTTATAATGCTCTAAGCTTAGCAAGACCTCTGCTTCAAGGTCAGCCGGTATTGATCCAGTGGGAAAAACATCACGGCAGTCGCCCACGTAAACAGACAGGGCGACACAAGAAGCAGGAGGGCAATGGCAGAAACTGCAAGGACTTTTCGCTGGGCGGAAAATCATGTGATAACACTGTCAGCAGTTTTTCATCCCGGGAATGGAAACTGGGAAGCAGACTTCCTCAGCACGACCTCCACCCGGGAGAGTGGAAACTTCATTGAGAAGTTTTTTCCACATGATTGTAAACCGTTGGGAAATACCAAAGGTGGACATGATGGCGTCCCGTCTGAACAAAAAACGGGACAGGTATTGCGCCAGGTCAAGAGACTCTCAGGCAATAGATGTGGACGTTCTGGTAACACCGTGGGTGTACCAGTCGGTGTATGTGTTCCCTCCTCTGCTTCTCATACCTAAGGTGCTGAGAATTATAAGACGTAGAGGAGTAAGAACTATACTCATGGCTCCGGATTGGCCAAGAAGGACTTGGTACCCGGAACTTCAAGAGATGCTTACAGAGGTCTTATGGCCTCTGCCGCTAAGAAGGGACTTGCTTCAGCAAGTACCATGTCTGTTCCAAGACTTACCGCAGCTGCGTTTGTCGGCATGGCGATGGAAAGCCGGATCCTAAGGGAAAAAAGGCATTCCGGAAGAGGTCATTCCTACCCTGGTCAAAGCCAGAAAGGAGGTGACCGCACAACATTATCACCACGTGTGGCGAAAATATGTTGCGTGGTGTGAGGCCAGGAAGGCCCCACAAAGAAATTTCAACTCGGTCGTTTCCTGCATTTCCTGCAAACAGGAGTGTCTATGGGCCTCAAATTGGGGTCCATTAAGGTTCAAATTCGGCCCTGTAAATTTTCTTCCAGAAAGAATTGGCTTCAGTTCCTGAAGTCCAGAAGTTTGTCAAGGGAGTATTGCATATACAAACCCCTTTTTTGTGCCTCCAGTGGCACTGTGGGATCTCAACGTTTGTTCTGGGATTCCTCAAATCACATTGGTTTAAAACCAGTCAAATATGTGGATTTGAAGCATCTCACATAAAAAGTGACCATGCTCTTGGCCCTGGCTTGGACCAGGCGAGTGTCAAATTGGTGTTTTTTTCTCAAAAAAGCCCATATCTGTTTGTCCATTCGGACAGGGCAGAGCTGCGGACTCGTCCCCAGTTCTCTCCCTAAGGTGGTGTCAGTGTTTCACCTGAACCAGCTTATTGTGGTGCCTTGCACCTACTAGGGACTTGGAGGACTCCAAGTTGCTAGAAGTTGTCAGGGCCCTGAAAATATGTTCCAGGACAGCTGGAGTCAGAAAATCTGACTCGCTGTTTATACTGTATGCACCCAACAAGTTGGGTGCGCCTGCTTCTAAGCAGTCGATTGCTCGTTGGTTTTGTAACACAATTCAACTTGCACATTCTGAGGCAGGCCTGCCACAGTCTAAATCGGTTAAGGCCCATTCCACAAGGAAGGTGGGCTCATCTTGGGCGGCTGCCCGAGAGGTCTCGGCATTACAACTCTGCCGAGCAGATACGTGGTCAGGGGAGAACACGTTTGTAAAATTCTACAAATTTGATATCCTGGCAAAAGAGGACCTGGAGTTCTCTCATTCGGTGCTGCAGAGTCATCCGCACTCTCCCGCCCGTTTGGGAGCTTTGGTATAATCCCCATGGTCCTTTCAGGAACCCCAGCATCCACTAGGACGATAGAGAAAATAAGAATTTACTTACCGATAATTCTATTTCTCGGAGTCCGTAGTGGATGCTGGGCGCCCATCCCAAGTGCGGATTATCTGCAATACTTGTACATAGTTACAAAAATCGGGTTATTATTGTTGTGAGCCATCTTTTCAGAGGCTCCGCTGTTATCATACTGTTAACTGGGTTTAGATCACAAGTTGTACGGTGTGATTGGTGTGGCTGGTATGAGTCTTACCCGGGATTCAAAATTCCTCCCTTATTGTGTACGCTCGTCCGGGCACAGTACCTAACTGGCTTGGAGGAGGGTCATAGGGGGAGGAGCCAGTGCACACCACCTGATCCTAAAGCTTTACTTTTTGTGCCCTGTCTCCTGCGGAGCCGCTATTCCCCATGGTCCTTTCAGGAACCCCAGCATCCACTACGGACTCCGAGAAATAGAATTATCGGTAAGTAAATTCTTATTATTACAGCCTTATGATGATAAAGCTCCAATTACTGGCCCTGCCACTTATATTTAAACAAACAAAAAAGTTTTTCAATCTGGACACAAACCTGTATCAATGTAGTTAGCGAAAATCCAAAGTGTGTGTACCTTGCATGGTGCGTTCTGGAAAAGCTACTTGCTTATACCCTAGAGATTTATATCTTTGCGACTTCTAATGAACTTAAATTGCATTGTCTAAGTCACTGCAACTTTGAACATAGGGGGTAATTCAGAGTTGATCGTAGCAGCAACTTTGTTAGAAGTTGTGCAAAACCATGTGCACTGCAGGAGGGGCAGATGTAACATTTGCAGAGAGAGTAAGATTTGGGTGGGTTAGTTTGTTTCTGTGCAGGGTAAATACTGGCTGCTTTATTTTTACACTGCAATTTAGATTTCAGTTTGAACACACCCCACCCAAATCTAACTCTCTCCTCCTCCTCCTCCTCACCCCTCCCCCTTCCTGCACTGCTAACAAATTTGCTGCTACGATCAGGTCTGAATTAGGCCCATAATCTGGTGTGCTGGGGTTGCAATAACTGGGACGGGTTGGGTGATCGGTCGGGATCCCGGCGGTCAGCATCCTGCCACCAGAATGCCAGCAGGGGGGTGAGCGCAATGAAGCCCTTTGTGTGCTTGCTGCACTTGACACGGCTGGATGCATGCCCAAGCGTTTTCAGGAAGGGTGTCTGGCGTCGGCTCCAGCCCCGATCAGCCTGATGTGATCGCTCTGTAGTAATAAGTCCTGGGCTGCGCACAGACTGCACAAAGTGGATTTTAGCAGCTCTGCATACACATAGGAACGCACAGTGAATATACACTCCTCCTGGAGGCGGTGACTATCTGATCGCAGGGCAGCAAAATTAGCAGCCTAGCTATCAGGTCTGAATGACCCCCTAAATGTCATGTTGTGGGAAAGTGAACTCCTAGTTACATGTGATGAATTGCTTTCAGACTTTAAGTTTTATTCAAAGTGCCAGATTTCAGCCTGAACCTTATATATCTCATTGTCTGTGTGATATTATTTTGTATAGGACTGCAGCACTTTATTCAACACCAAATTAACATGTTTTTCTCTAACGTCCTAGTGGATGCTGGGGACTCCGTAAGGACCATGGGGAACAGACGGGCTCTGCAGGAGACATGGGCACTTTAAAAAAGAATTTATATTCTGGTGTGCTCTGGCTCCTCCCTCTATGTCCCTCCTCCACACCTCAGTTTGAATCTGTGCCCGGACGAGCTGGGTGCTGTTCAGTGAGCTCTCCTGAGCTTGCTGTAAGAAAGTATTTTGTTAGGTTTTTTTTATTTTCAGGGAGCTCTGCTGGCAACAGACTCCCTGCATCGTGGGACAGAGGGGAGAGAAGCAGCCCTACTCTCTGAAGATAGGTCCTGCTTCTTAGGCTACTGGACACCATTAGCTCCAGAGGGATCGTACACAGGATCTCACCCTCCTCGTCCGATCCCAGAGCCGCGCCGCCGTCCCCCTCGCAGAGCCGGAAGACAGAAGCCGGGTGAGCATAAGAAGCAAGAAGACTTCGAAATCGGCGGCAGAAGACTCCAGTCTTCACTGAGGTAGCGCACAGCACTGCAGCTGTGCGCCATTGCTCCCACACACACCTCACATACTCCGGTCACTGTAAGGGGGCGGGGGCGCCCTGGGCAGCAATTGGGACCTCTTTGGCAAAAAGTACACATATATACAGTTGGGCACTGTATATATGTATGAGCCCCCGCCAAAAATTGTACATTGAAGCGGGACAGAAGCCCGCCGCTGAGGGGGCGGGGCTTCTTCCTCAGCACTCACCAGCGCCATTTTTTCTCCACAGCTCCGCTGAGAGGAAGCTCCCCAGGCTCTCCCCTGCAGATACACGGTAGAAGAGGTTAAAAAGAGGGGGGGGGGGGGGGGGGGGGGGGCGTGGCCTAGCAGGAGAAGAGAGAAGACGTGCTTCTGCTGCACTCCTCTCTCCTGGCCTTTGAAACTCCTTTAAAAGATCCCCCTGGGCCATCCCAACCCACCTCCGGAGGCTCCCCAGTCCACCTGCACCCTCCTATACCTGGCAGTGTCCACCGCGGAGCCGGGGAGCTGTTTTTACGGCTCCCGCAGGTTGCGGCCTAGGACTAGCCAGAAGCCGGGGACTCGCGTACTCCCGGCGCCCGCGTTCTGAGCTCCACGGCGGAGCCGCGGCGCCGGAAACAGTCGCGGACCCCCCCGGAGCCTCTGGATCATCTCAGACTACCCCCCTGACCTCTAGGGAGGCTATCCTGTGGGGCTATAAGCTGTGGGGACCCCTGAAAGTGGAGGAAGAGTGTGAGACTCACACAAACTGAGAGCTGCGGCGGCCATCTTGGATTTTACAGGGGAAGCTGCTGCAAGCTGCAGAACACACTGAAGTCCCTGGACCCTGCGACAGAGAGGTACCTGGGAAGGAGGGTACCACGTCTATCCACCTCTATCCCACAGCATTTATTTAATAGACCCGCTGGACCAGAGGTGTGTGCCTGGCTCCCCAACCCCCTCTCCCAGCTGGGAACCTCTCACCTCCCATCTGGGCCCCGCAAGATGGAGATTAACGTTTGCTTCGCCATGTGTGATATCGGTCTTCTGATGTAGCGCAGATCACCTACCCGCCACCACCCGTGTCTTTTATGCTTACCTAAATCTTCATTATATTCTGCGTGATCCTGAGCTTCTTCATTATTATCTACATCCCGTCTGCGGAACTTCACTCCACTGGAATGCCTTCTAAAAAGGTCAAAGGGGTGCTGCCCCCGAGAGTATCTTTCCCGCCTCAGAAGTCGTCATCTGCCGCCTCTTCTCTACGGAAGTCCCCGGCTGCCGCCTCTCCGCAAATTACCCCCAGCAGCCCTACCTCCCCGCCGGGGTTTGACCCTGATTCTGATGCACCTCTCACAGTTAAAACTCTGTACCAGGCCCTCTCAACATTTAAATCTGAGTTGACGCAGGACCTCACCGCAGCCCTTCGGGAGGTTAAGACGGAGCTGCACGCTATAGGAGACCGTACGGACCATCTAGAGAGGAAAGTAGAGGAATTGGTCTCGTCTCATAATGACCTCATAACGGCGCACGACCAGCAGCAAAGTGACCTTGAGGCGTTTAAACTCAAGATTGCAGATATAGAGGACAGATCCCGGCGGAATAATATTAAGATCCGAGGCATCCCCGACTCCGTGCAGAACTCCGAGTTGGAAAATTACGCTACTGTCCTGTTCCAGAAGCTGCTACCTAGAGCTGATGCTAGAGAGCTGCTTATTGACCGGATCCATAGACTGCCTAAACCACGCTCAGTTGCCCCCTCGCTCCCGAGAGATACACTCCTGAGGGTGCATTTTTTCACAATCAAGGAACGCATCTTGAAAGCAGCCAGAGAGGCGGGCGACTCCGACCCGAATGCCCTCGGCGGTTTACAACTGTTCCCGGACTTCTCCGCCCTAACCCTGGCCAAACGACGAGCATTCCTTCCCGTCACTTTAGCACTTCGCGACCAAGACATCACGTACAGATGGGGCTTTCCAGTGAAGCTTGTCATCTCGCATGAAAACAAGTCTTACACAGTGACTTCATTGGAGACGGGAGTCAAATTATTGGCGGAGTGGGATGTCTCTGTTGCACTACCCCCTGGATCCAAGAAACAACCCACCATCCGCTCAGAATGGGTCACCGCATGACGTTGATATATCCAGCTTGGGTTCTCAAGTTGAACTGTTTATGATACCGTTACTACAGATTTGACTGCGCCATTGTTCATGATAAGGTCACGTGAGTTGTCCTATGTGATGTCGTGATAATGGTGTACCAGCCTCTCATTTTATATCTGAGTTTATATATATCTGTTTTTTTTTCTTTTTTCTTTTATATAATTTTCCATGTGCTCTCATGTGTACTGTTGGTAAGCATATTTACTTCTGCTTACTCTTGTTTTTTTTTTCTCTGTTCAGTTTCATGGGTGGTGGCGCTAGGCGCTAGGCCACATGTTCCCCCCTGGTAATATACTACTGCACTTTTTTACCTCCCTTGCAGTGGTTATGCCGACCCGATATACTGGGTCGTTTTGGTTTTTTCCTCTCTCCCCCCCCCCCCCCCCCCCCCCCCACCTCCCTGTACCCCCCCTCCCCCCACCCACCCCCAGTTTTATGATGTAGGTACTCGCTGCTCGAAACAATTCTATTTGGATAGGCGCCAAGACTCTTCGCCTCTCACAACGTACATTAGCTTGCTCCGATGGTTCGGGTATTATCCATGAATGTTAAGGGGCTGAATTCCCCCAATAAGCGTAGACTGGCTCTGGGTTATTTTGCTAAGAATAAAGCTGATATTGTTGCCCTGCAGGAGACACACTTTTCATCTATTGCACCCCCTATTTTCAAAGATCGCAAATTCCCTCTAGGTTATTTCGCCAATGGCCCTTTTAAGAGGAACGGAGTGGCCATATTATTTAGAGACTCCATCTCCTTCACTCTACTCTCTCAGATAGCGGATAAAAACGGCAGGTATCTTTATACTGAGCGGCCTTTTAAATGAAAAACCGGTAACTCTGGTCTCTGCATATGCCCCGAACTCACACCAAGTTGCCTTTATCCGAAAGTTATGTGTAACTATTCATAAGATTCGTAAGGGCTCCCTTTTGCTCATGGGGGATTTTAATTTAGTCCTTGACCCTAAGCTGGACAGGTCTCCCAGGACCTCCCCCGCCACTTCAGCCCCCCCCCAACGCCCCTTCCTTAGCCTTTCGTAACCTCTTGGCTGAATTTGATCTTTATGACATTTGGCGTGGGCAAAACCCCACGGGACGGGAGTACACTTATTATTCCCCTGTCCACAACTCTTACTCCCGTATTGATTTTATATTTTCGGACAAATGGACTCTCCAGTTCGCCAGATCTTTAGATATTCTCCCTATAACTTGGTCAGACCACGCCCCGCTGATTCTTAATTGGAGTCTAGCCAGCCAACACTGCCCCCCCCGTCCTTGGAGACTATCTCCCCATTTATTGTCCAACCCAATTTAAAAAAAAATCATAGCTGATAGTATATCATCCTATTTGGAGTTTAATTCTCCGTCAGACACGTCCACCCTGAACTTCTGGTGCGCACTTAAAGCTGTCATCCGGGGAGCGGCGATTCAGGCGGGAGCACAGCTCAAGAAACTTAATTTACAACGCCAGACCGATTTGGAACTCAAACTAAAGGACTTAGAGGACGAAAACCAATCTAGACCTACGAAATCTTTACAGAAGCAGTTAGTAGATATTAGGTCCCAACTTCAGACAATGCTAATGGCGCGCACCCAGGCTTCACTAAATAGGATACGTCAGAAGTTTTATCTAGCGGGGAACAGGCCGGGGAAAATGCTTGCCCGGAAGCTTAGGGCTCAGCAAGCTAGGAATAGAATCAAGCTCATTATATCCCCCACAGGCACCAAAATTTCTAACCCAAGGGAGATAGCGAATCAGTTTGCTAACTACTACTCCCATCTCTACAACCTCTCGGCAGATCCTGACACCCCACAACCTACCCCTTCCTCTATCAACTCCTTCTTAGCGGATTTAACCCTCCCAAAAATTTCAGATGATCAATTAGCATTACTGAATGCCCCATGGTCCTTATCAGAAACCCTCCAAGTGATCAAGTCCCTCCCTCAGGGTAAGGCACCCGGCCCAGATGGCTTTATTAATGACTTTTATGTTTCATTCCAAGACCTTCTAGCTCCCTATTTAGTGGCGGTTTACACCGATATTACCTCGCAGGGCACCCTCCCTCAGGAGATGCTCGAGGCACGTATTGTCACGATCCCTAAACCGGGTAAAGATGTGACCTCTTGCCAAAATTATCGTCCCATTGCGTTACTGAATGGGGATATTAAAATAAACGCTAAATTAATAGCCTCTCGGCTGAACACCCTCCTTCCCTCCCTGATATATCCGGACCAAGTTGGTTTTATCCCGGGAAGACAGGCGTCCGATAATACACGCCGGGTCTTTAATCTTGTTGATTCCCTAAACTCCGAGCAAGGTCTCCTTCTGCTATCTTTGGATGCAGAGAAGGCCTTTGATCGTTTAAACTGGTCTTATATGCGAGAAGTCCTAGCCAAATTCGGCCTGCGAGATCGCATTCTCTCCTCGATACTAGCCCTGTATAGCTCTCCGATGGCCCGGGTATTCAGTAATGGTTTTTTATCCCACCCTTTTCCAATCTACAATGGCACCCGCCAAGGCTGCCCCCTCTCCCCTCTTATATTCGTGCTAGCCATTGAACCACTGGCAGCTAGGCTACGAGCGGACCCACAGTTCCCTGGACTCCGATTAGGCACCACATCACATAAACTATGTCTGTTCGCAGACGATGTTCTCCTATTCGTAACAGACCCAGCCACAACTCTCCCTCATCTGCATACTGTTTTAGACAGCTACTCTGCAGCATCGTATTACAGGTTGAGTCTCCCTTATCCAAAATGCTTGGGACCAGAGGTATTTTGGATATGGGATTTTTCCGTATTTTGGAATAATTGCATACCATAATGAGATATCATGGTGATGGGACCTAAATCTAAGCACAGAATGCATTTATGTTACATATACACCTTATACACACAGCCTGAAGGTTATTTTAGCCAATATTTTTTATAACTTTGTGCATTAAACAAAGTGTGTCTACATTCACACAATTCATTTATGTTTCATATACACCTTATACACACAGCCTGAAGGTCATTTAATACAATATTTTTAATAACTTTGTGTATTAAACAAAGTTTGTGTACATTGAACCATCAAAAAACAAAGGTTTCACTATCTCACTCTCACTCAAAAAAGTCCGTATTTCGGAATATTCCGTATTTCTGAATATTTGGATATGGGATACTCAACCTGTATAAACTAAATGCCTCTAAGACGGATGCTCTGCCCATTAACCTCTCTAACTCCTTGCCCCTATTACGCACTAAGTATCCGTATAACTGGAAAACATCCTCGATACGATACCTGGGTATTCTGATTCCCCCATCTACCTCCTCTGTATTTGATGTCAATCTCCCTCCTCTGCTGTCCTCCCTCCAGATGTTCACCAAATCATGGCTCAACTATGAAGTTTCTTGGTTGGGCCGTCTGGCCGCCTTTAAAATGTCGCTGCTCCCTAAGTTAATGTTCTTGTTCCGAACTATCCCTTTTATCTTCCCTAAAAAGTACCTAGATAAGGCCACTACAATCCTCACTAACTATATATGGTCTTCGCGCCCGCCTAAACTTGCTCGCGCAAGGATGTCTCTACCAAGGAGAGCCGGTGGCCTAGATATGCCCAATTTATCACTGTACCAAGAGGCCTCCCTTCTTGCCCAGATTAAAGAATTTTACAAAGATGTATGTCCGGAGTGGACGTGTCTGGAGGAGGCAGCCTGCCCCCGTTTTCCCCTGAAGGATCTTTTTTGGATTCCTAGGCCCTTACGCCCACAGTGCTTAAATATCCTCCCCTCTACCCGTGCCACACTCCAGATTTGGGACAAACTGACTGCGGCCATATCCCCTTCCTATCATAATCTCTCTGATTTCGCTACGAACGGTAGCCGCTCTAGTCCCTAATCTTGGCCTGGCGGGCTGGAGGTCCAGAGGGATAGAGGTCCTGGGGGACTTGTTTAATGGGTTCGTATTCGCCTCTTTTGCTGATATCCAGAGACGCTTCTCGTTACCAGACACTGAGAGGCTTCGATATTATCAAATACAGCACTGGTGGACCAGCCTCCACCTCTCCCCCTCCCTACCATCACATGATATCCTGCAAGTCACAGGCCGATTTTCTAACGCTACTTCCAGAGGGGAGATTTCCTTCTGGTATAAAACATTACTCTCACTACTCCCTGTTGCTAAATCTAGAGCCCAAGTCAGGTGGGAGGCGGATGTGGGATGTGTTCTCCAAGATTCTCAGTGGCAACACATTTTTATGTCATCCTTCACTATGTCTAAATGCCTGAATCACTCCGAAATGCACGTTAAGCT
Organism: Pseudophryne corroboree; assembly: GCF_028390025.1. Classification (NCBI taxonomy): domain Eukaryota; kingdom Metazoa; phylum Chordata; class Amphibia; order Anura; family Myobatrachidae; genus Pseudophryne; species Pseudophryne corroboree. Next base: position 161,854,548 of record NC_086445.1, read on the forward strand.
ACTCCATAGACTGTACCTCACACCGGAAAGGCTACATACGATCTGGCCGGCATGTTCGAAGTTTTGTTGGCGCCTATGCGGAGAGGTGGGCCACCTCTTCCATATTTTTTGGTCTTGCCCCCATATCCAAGGGTACTGGACAGAGATATTCGGCCTTATCAACAAAGTCCTGAACCTCGACCTCTCCCCCTCCCCGCTTATAGCTCTATTGAATATATACCCGCGAAGCATGGGGGTACATATGTACTAGGCCACATCTGCCTCGCCGCACGTGTGGCTTTAGCCCAAAACTGGAAACAACCCACACCGCCTCCAGTGTTGAAGGTAATACACAAAATACAGCTGCACTTCTCGATGGAGACTGAACACATCCCATACTCCTTCACTGCTAAATCTCCATTCGTGCGCTGGATGCCTTGGCATCTATTTATCACGGAGGGTGAGGGTGCTGCATTGATACTACCTCCCCGAACCCCTGTACAATCACCCCCCAGCACATCGGCTGATGTGGCCCCATCCCCCCCCCCCCCTAAAAAAAGCAAGGACCCACTATTTGTATTTGTGTTATATTTACTTCAAGCCCATTGCTGCCCTACCACCTCCATTAATTATTTTTTTTTGTTTGCCTTACAATGTATTGGTGTGATCGATTTTGAATTGTCTGCATATGTCTGTTAAAGCGTTTTCTCATATGTGTATGTACCTACTTCCCCCCCTCCCTTCCTTTTTCCTTTTTGTACCCCTGTTTGCAATGCAAAAAAATTTCAATAAAAAACTATTGATGAAAAAGAGAGGGGGGGGCACATAATTAGGCGCAAAAATCAATATAAACAGCGGCTACTGGGTAAACATTAAGTTACTGTGTTATTCCTGGATTATATAGCGCTGGGGTGTGTGCTGGCATTCTCTCTCTCTCTCTTCTCTCTCTCTTCTCTCTCTCTCTCTCTCTCTCTCTCTCTCTCTCTCTCTCTCTCTCTCTCTCTCTCTCTCTCTCTCTCTCTCTCTCTCTCTCTCTCTCTCTCTCTCCAAAGGGCCTTGTGGGGGAACTGTTTTCAAAAAGAGCATTCCCTGTGTGTGTGGTGTCGGTACGCTTGTGTCGACATGTTTGACGAGGAAGGCTATGTGGAAACAGAGCAGGACCAAATGAATGTGGTGTCTCCGCCGACACCTGATTGGATGGATATGTGGAAGGTTTTAAATGATAATGTTAATTCCTTGCATAAAAGGTTGGATAAAACTGAAACCTTAGGACAGTCAGGGTCTCAGCCCGTACCTGATCCTATGTCGCAGAGGCCGTCGGGGTCTCGGAAGCGCCCACTATCCCAAATTGTTGACACAGATACCGACATGGATTCTGACTCCAGTGTCGATTACGATGATGCAAAGTTACAGCCTAAATTGGCTAAATCCATCCGTTATATGATTATAGCAATTAAGGATGTGTTGCACATCACAGAGGAAACCCCAGTCCCTGACAAGAGGGTTCATATGTATGGGGAAAAAAGGCAGGTGGTGACCTTTCCCCCTTCACACGAGCTAAATGAGTTATGTGATAAGGCTTGGGAATCTCCAGATAAAAAACTGCAGATTTCCAAACGGATTTTATGGCGTACCCCTCCCCGCCAATGGACAGGTTACGCTGGGAATCCTCCCCTAGGGTGGACAAAGCTTTAACACGCTTATCCAAGAGGGTAGCCCTGCCGTCACAGGATACGGCCACCCTCAAAGATGCTGCGGATAGAAAGCAAGCGGGTACCCTGAAGTCCATTTATACGCATTCAGGTACCTTACTGAGGCCAGCGATCGCGTTGGCCTGGGTGTGTAGTGCTGTAGCAGCATGGACAGACACCCTGTCTGAGGAACTTAATACCTTAGACAAGGATACTATATTAATGACCCTGGGGCATATAAAAGACGCTGTCCTATATATAGAGATGCTCAAAGAGACATTAGTCTACTGGGTTCTAGAATAAATGCTATGTCGATTTCTGCCAGTAGGGTCCTGTGGACTCGGCAATGGACAGGTGATGCCGACTCAAAAAGGCACATGGAGGTTTTGCCTTACAAGGGTGAGGAATTGTTTGGGGAGGGTCTCTCGGACCTGGTCTCCACAGCTACTGCTGGAAAGTCAAATTTTTTGCCATATGTTTCCTCACAACCTAAGAAAGCACCGTATTACCAAATGCAGTCCTTTCGATCACAAAGAGGCAAGAAAGTCCGAGGTGCGTCCTTTCTTGCCAGGGGCAGAGGAAAGAAGCTGCACAACACAGCTAGTTCCCAGGAACAGAAGTCCTCCCCGGCTTCCGCAAAATCCACCGCATGATGCTGGGGCTCCACAGGCGGAGCTAGGCCCGGTGGGGGTGCGTCTCCGAAATTTCAGCCACAAGTGGGTTCACTCCCAGTTGGATCCCTGGGCAATAGATATTGTGTCTCAGGGATACAAGCTGGAATTCGAAGAGATGCCCCCTCACCGATACCTCAAATCGGCCCTGCCAGCTTCCCCCCACGAGAGGGAAACAGTGTTAACTGCAATTCACAAATTGTATCTTCAACAGGTGGTGGTCAAGGTTCCCCTCCTTCAACAAGGAAGGGGTTATTTCTCTGACGTCCTAGTGGATGCTGGGAACTCCGTAAGGACCATGGGGAATAGCGGCTCCGCAGGAGACTGGGCACAAAAGTAAAGCTTTAGGACTACCTGGTGTGCACTGGCTCCTCCCCCTATGACCCTCCTCCAAGCCTCAGTTAGATTTTTGTGCCCGGCCGAGAAGGGTGCACACTAGGGGCTCTCCTGAGCTTCTTAGTGAAAGTTTAGTTTTAGGTTTTTTATTTTCAGTGAGACCTGCTGGCAACAGGCTCACTGCATCGAGGGACTAAGGGGAGAAGAAGCGAACCTGCCTGCTTGCAGCCAGCTTAGGCTTCTTAGGCTACTGGACACCATTAGCTCCAGAGGGACCGAACACAGGCCCAGCCTCGGAGCTCGGTCCCAGAGCCGTGCCGCCGGCCCCCTTACAGAGCCAGAAGCAAGAAGAGGTCCGGAAAAATCGGCGGCAGAAGACATCAGTCTTCAACAAGGTAGCGCACAGCACTGCAGCTGTGCGCCATTGTTACTCAGGCACACTTCACACTTCGGTCACTGAGGGTGCAGGGCGCTAGGGGGGGGGGCGCCCTGAGCAGCAATGTAAACACCTTGGCTGGCATAAATACACCACATATAACCCCCAGGGCTATATGGATGTATTTTAACCCCTGCCAGAACTCACCAAAAAGCGGGAGAAAAGGCCGCCGAGAAGGGGGCGGAGCCTATCTCCTCAGCACACGGGCGCCATTTTCCATCACAGCTCCGCTGGAAGGACGTCTCCCTGACTCTCCCCTGCAGTCCTGCACTACAGAAAAGGGTAAAAAAGAGAGGGGGGCACTAATTTGGCGCAGTTTTGATACTAACAGCAGCTATAAAGGGAAAAGCACATTTTATAGTGGTATTCCTGTCTATATATAGCGCTCTGGTGTGTGCTGGCATACTCTCCCTCTGTCTCCCCAAAGGGCTAGTGGGGTCCTGTCCTCTATCAGAGCATTCCCTGTGTGTGTCGGTACGATTGTGTCGACATGTTTGAGGAGGAAAATGAGATGGAGGCGGAGCAATTGCCTATTATACAGTTGTCACCCCCTAGGGAGTCGACACCTGAGTGGATGAGCTTATGGAAGGAATTGCGTGACAGTGTCAGCTCTTTACGACAGACAGTTGACGACATGAGACAGCCGGCTACTCAGCTTGTGCCTGTCCAGGGGTCTCAAACGCCATCAGGGGTTTTAAAACGCCCGTTACCTCAAATGACAGACACGGATACTGACTCCAGTGTCGATGATGAGGAGACAAACGTGACTTCCACTAGGGCCACACGTTACATGATTGAAGCAATGAAAAATGTATTGCATATCTCTGATAATACAAGTACCACTAAAAAGGGTATTATGTTTGGTGAGAAAAAACTGCCTGTAGTTTTTCCTGTATCCGAGGAATTAAATGAAGTGTGTGATGAGGCGTGGGTTTCCCCCGATAAAAAACTGATAATTCCTAAAAGGTTATTGGCATCGTACCCTTTCCCGCCAGAGGATAGGGCACGTTGGGAAACACCCCCTAGGGTGGATAAAGCGCTCACACGCTTGTCTAAACAGGTAGCACTACCCTCTCCTGATACGGCCGCCCTAAAGGAACCTGCCGATAGAAAGCTGGAGAATATCCTAAAATGTATATACACTCACACGGGTGTTATACTGCGACCAGCAATCGCCTCAGCCTGGATGTGCAGTGCGGGCCTGGCGTGGTCGGATTCCCTGACTGAAAATATTGATACCCTAGATAGGGACAGTATATTACTGACTATAGAGCATTTGAAGGATGCATTTCTATATATGCGTGATGCACAGAGGGATATTTGCCGACTGGCATCAAGAGTTAGCGCGCTGTCCATTTCTGCAAGAAGAGGTTTATGGACGCGGCAGTGGTCAGGTGATGCGGATTCTAAAAGGCACATGGAAGTATTGCCTTATAAGGGGGAGGAGTTATTTGGGGTAGGTCTATCAGACCTGGTAGCCACGGCAACTGCTGGAAAATCCAAATTTTTACCCCAGGTAGCTTCTCAACCTAAGAAGACGCCGTATTATCAGGCGCAGTCCTTTCGGCCCCATAAGGGCAAGCGGGCAAAAGGCGCCTCATTTCTGCCCCGTGGCAGAGGGAGAGGAAAAAGGCTGCAACAAACAGCCAGTTCCCAGGAACAAAAGCCCTCTCCCGCCTCCGCAAAGTCCTCAGCATGACGCTGGGGCTTTACAAGCGGACTCAGGCACGGTGGGGGCCCGTCTCAAGAAGTTCAGTGCGCAGTGGGCCCACTCGCAAGTGGACCCCTGGATCCTTCAGGTGGTATCTCAGGGGTACAAATTGGAATTCGAGACGTCTCCCCCTCGCCGTTTTCTAAAGTCTGCTTTACCGACGTCTCCCTCAGACAGGGAGGCAGTATTGGAAGCCATTCACAAGCTATATTCCCAGCAGGTGATAATCAAGGTACCCCTCCTACAACAGGGAAAGGGGTACTATTCCACACTATTTGTGGTACCGAAGCCGGACGGCTCGGTGAGACCAATTTTAAACCTAAAATCCTTGAACACTTACATACAAAGGTTCAAATTCAAGATGGAGTCACTCAGAGCAGTGATTGCAAACCTGGAAGAAGGGGACTATATGGTGTCTCTGGACATCAAAGATGCTTACCTACATGTCCCAATTTACCCTTCTCACCAAGGGTACCTCAGGTTTGTGGTACAGAACTGTCACTATCAGTTTCAGACGCTGCCGTTTGGATTGTCCACGGCACCCCGGGTCTTTACCAAGGTAATGGCCGAAATGATGATACTCCTTCGAAGGAAGGGAGTTTTAGTTATCCCTTACTTGGACTATCTCCTGATAAGGGCAAGATCCAGGGAACAGTTGGAAGTCGGAGTAGCACTATCTCAGATAGTGCTGCGCCAGCACGGTTGGATTCTCAATATTCCAAAATCGCAGCTGATCCCAACGACACGACTTCTATTCCTAGGGATGATCCTGGACACAGTCCAGAAAAAGGTGTTTCTCCCGGAGGAGAAAGCCAGGGAGTTATCCGAACTAGTCAGAAATCTCCTAAAACCAGGCCAAGTCTCAGTGCATCAATGCACAAGGGTCCTGGGAAAGATGGTGGCTTCTTACGAAGCAATCCCATTCGGCAGATTCCACGCAAGAACCTTCCAGGGGGATCTGCTAGACAAATGGTCCGGGTCGCATCTTCAGATGCATCAGCGGATAATCTTGTCACCAAGGACAAGGGTGTCTCTCCTGTGGTGGTTGCAGAGTGCTCATCTCCTAGAGGGCCGCAGATTTGGCATTCAGGACTGGGTCCTGGTGACCACGGATGCCAGCCTGAGAGGCTGGGGAGCAGTCACACAGGGAAGAAATTTCCAGGGCTTGTGGTCAAGCCTGGAGACATCACTTCACATAAATATCCTGGAGCGAAGGGCCATCTACAATGCTCTAAGCCTAGCAAGACCTCTGCTTCAAGGTCAGCCGGTGCTGATCCAGTCAGACAACATCACGGCAGGAGGGCAATGGCAGAAGTTGCAAGGATTCTTCGCTGGGCGGAAAATCATGTGATAGCACTGTCAGCAGTGTTCATTCCGGGAGTGGACAACTGGGAAGCAGACTTCCTCAGCAGACACGACCTCCACCCGGGAGAGTGGGGACTTCACCCAGAAGTCTTCCACATGATTGTGAACCGTTGGGAAAAACCAAAGGTGGACATGATGGCGTCCCGCCTCAACAAAAAACTAGACAGGTATTGCGCCAGGTCAAGGGACCCTCAGGCAATAGCTGTGGACGCTCTGGTAACACCGTGGGTGTACCAGTCAGTGTATGTGTTCCCTCCTCTGCCTCTCATACCCAAGGTTCTGAGAATCATAAGAAGGAGAGGAGTAAGGACTATACTCGTGGCTCCGGATTGGCCAAGAAGGACTTGGTACCCGGAACTTCAAGAGATGCTCACAGAGGACCCGTGGCCTCTACCTCTAAGAAGGGACCTGCTCCAGCAGGGACCCTGTCTGTTCCAAGACTTACCGCGGCTGCGTTTGACGGCATGGCGGTTGAACGCTGAATCCTGAAGGAAAAAGGCATTCCGGATGAAGTCATCCCTACCCTGATCAAAGCCAGGAAGGATGTAACCGTACAGCATTATCACCGTATTTGGCGTAAATATGTTGCGTGGTGCGAGGCCAGGAAGGCCCCTACAGAGGAATTTCAACTAGGTCGTTTCCTGCATTTCCTGCAAACAGGACTGTCTATGGGCCTAAAATTAGGGTCCATTAAGGTTCAAATTTCGGCCCTGTCGATTTTCTTCCAGAAAGAACTGGCTTCAGTTCCGGAAGTTCAGACGTTTGTCAAGGGGGTACTGCATATACAGCCTCCTTTTGTGCCTCCAGTGGCACCTTGGGATCTCAATGTAGTTTTGGGGTTCCTAAAATCACATTGGTTTGAACCACTCACCACTGTGGACTTAAAATATCTCACATGGAAAGTGGTAATGCTGTTGGCCCTGGCTTCAGCCAGGCGTGTCTCAGAATTGGCGGCTTTATCCTATAAAAGCCCTTACCTAATTTTTCATACGGACAGGGCAGAATTGAGGACTCGTCCTCATTTTCTCCCTAAGGTGGTTTCAGCGTTTCACTTGAACCAGCCTATTGTGGTGCCTGCGGCTACTAGGGACTTGGAGGACTCCAAGTTGCTGGACGTAGTCAGGGCCCTGAAAATATGTTTCCAGGACGGCTGGAGTCAGAAAATCTGACTCGCTGTTTATCCTGTATGCACCCAACAAGCTGGGTGCTCCTGCTTCTAAGCAGACTATTGCTCGTTGGATTTGTAGCACAATTCAGCTTGCACATTCTGTGGCAGGCCTGCCACAGCCAAAATCTGTAAAAGCCCATTCCACAAGGAAGGTGGGCTCATCTTGGGCGGCTGCCCGAGGGGTGTCGGCTTTACAACTTTGCCGAGCAGCTACTTGGTCAGGGGCAAACACGTTTGCAAAATTTTACAAATTTGATACCCTGGCTGAGGAGGACCTGGAGTTCTCTCATTCGGTGCTGCAGAGTCATCCGCACTCTCCCGCCCGTTTGGGAGCTTTGGTATAATCCCCATGGTCCTTACGGAGTTCCCAGCATCCACTAGGACGTCAGAGAAAATAAGAATTTACTTACCGATAATTCTATTTCTCGTAGTCCGTAGTGGATGCTGGGTGCCCATCCCAAGTGCGGATTGTCTGCAATACTTGTACATAGTTATTGTTACAAACAAATCGGGTTGTTTATTGTTGGAAGCCATCTTTTCAGAGGCTCCTACGGTTATCATACTGTTAACTGGGTTCAGATCACGAGTTGTACGGTGTGATTGGTGTGGCTGGTATGAGTCTTACCCGGGATTCAAGATCCTTCCTTATTATGTACGCTCGTCCGGGCACAGTATCCTAACTGAGGCTTGGAGGAGGGTCATAGGGGGAGGAGCCAGTGCACACCAGGTAGTCCTAAAGCTTTACTTTTGTGCCCAGTCTCCTGCGGAGCCGCTATTCCCCATGGTCCTTACGGAGTTCCCAGCATCCACTACGGACTACGAGAAATAGAATTATCGGTAAGTAAATTCTTATTTATTCGACCATGTTTGTAGTACCGAAACCGGACTGTTCGGTCAGACCCATATTGAATTTAAAATCCAAGTTCAAGATGGAATCGCTCAGAGCGGTCATCGCAAGCCTGGAAGGGGGGGATTTTATGGTGTCTCTGGACATAAAGGATGCATACCTTCATGTCCCCATTTATCCACCTCATCAGGCGTACCTCAGATTTGTGGTACAGGATTGTCATTACCAATTTCAGACGTTATCGTTTGGTCTCTCCACGGCACTGAGAATATTTACCAAGGTAATGGCGGAAATGATGGTACTCCTGCGGAAGCAAGGGGTCACAATTATCCCATACTTGGACGATCTCCTCATAAAAGCGAGGTCAAGAGAGCAGTTGCTGATCAGCGTAGCACGCTCTCTGGAAGTGTTACGACAACACGGCTGGATTCTAAGTATTCCAAAGTCGCAGTTGATTCCTACGACTCGTCTGCCTTTCCTGGGTATGATTCTAGATACAGACCAGAAAAGGGTTTATCTCCCGATGGAGAAAGCTCAGGAACTCATGGCACTGGTCAGGAACCTATTAAAACCAAAACAGGTGTCCGTGCATCACTGCACTCGTGTCCTGGGAAAGATGGTGGCATCATACGAGGCCATTCCCTTCGGCAGGTTCCATGCGAGTACCTTTCAATGGGATTTGCTGGACAAATGGTCCGGATCACATCATCAGACCCGTGGCCTCTGCCTCTAAGACAGGACTTGTTGCAACAGGGGCCCTGTCTGTTCCAAGACTTACCGCGGCTGCGTTTGACGGCATGGTGGTTGAACGCCGGATCCTAGCAGAAAAAGGCATTCCGGATGAGGTTATTCCTACGCTGATAAAGGCTAGGAAGGACATGATGGCTCAACATTATCCCCGTATATGGCGAAAATATGTTGCTTGGTGTGAGGCTAGGAATGCCCCTACGGAGGAATTCCAGCTAGGCCGTTTCCTTCACTTCCTACAGTCGGGAGTGACTTTGGGCCTAAAATTGGGTTCCATTAAGGTCCAGATTTCGGCCCTGTTCATTTTCTTTCAAAAAGAACTGGCTTCTCTACCTGAGGTTCAGACGTTTGTAAAGGGAGTGCTGCATATTCAGCCCCCTTTTGTGCCTCCAGTGGCACCTTGGGATCTTAACGTGGTGTTGAGTTTCCTGAAATCACACTGGTTTGAACCACTTAAAACCGTGGAGTTAAAATATCTCACGTGGAAGGTGGTCATGCTATTAGCCTTGGCTTCGGCTAGGCGTGTGTCAGAATTAGCGGCTTTGTCACATAAAAGCCCTTATCTGGTTTTCCATATGGATAGAGCAGAATTGCGGACCCGTCCACAATTTCTGCCAAAAGTGGTGTCATCTTTTCATATGAACCAACCTATTGTGGTGCCTGTGGCTACTCGTGACTTGGAGGATTCCGAGTTACTGGATGTGGTCAGGGCTTTGAAGGTTTATGTAGCCAGAACGGCTAGAGTCAGGAAAACTGAGTCGCTGTTTATCCTGTATGCATTCAACAAGCTGGGTGCTCCTGCTTCAAAGCAAACTATTGCTCGCTGGATCTGTAACCAGTTCAGCAGGCTCATTCTGCGGCTGGATTGCCGCTGCCAAAATCGGTAAAAGCCCATTCCACAAGGAAGGTGGGCTCTTCTTGGGCGGCTGCCCGAGGGGTCTCGGCATTACAGCTTTGCCGAGCGGCTACTTGGTCAGGTTCAAACACTTTTGCAAAGTTCTACAAGTTTGATACCCTGGCTGAGGAGGACCTTGTGTTTGCACAATCGGTGCTTCAGAGTCGTCCGCACTCTCCCGCCCGTTTGGGAGCTTTGGTATAATCCCCATGGTCCTTACGGAGTCCCCAGCATCCACTAGGACGTTCGAGAAAATAAGATTTTACTAACCGGTAAATCTGTTTCTCGTAGTCCGTAGTGGATGCTGGGCGCCCGTCCCAAGTGCGGACTTCTTCTGCAATGCTTGTATATAGTTATTGCTTAAATAAGGGTTATGTTATAGTTGCATCAGGGTTGAACTGATGCTCTGTTGTTCATACTGTTAACTGGGTAAGGTTATCACAAGTTATACGGTGTGGCTGGTATGTATCTTGCCCTGGATTATCAAAATCCTTTCCTTGTACGGTCAGCTCTTCCGGGCACAGTTTCTCTAACAGGTCTGGAGGAGGGACATAGAGGGAGGAGCCAGAGCACACCAGAATATAAATTCTTTCTTAAAGTGCCCATGTCTCCTGCGGAGCCAGTCTGTTCCCCATGGTCCTTACGGAGTTCCCAGCATCCACTACGGACTACGAAAAATAGATTTACCGGTAAGTAAAATCTTATTTTCTCTGACGTCCTAGTGGATGCTGGGGACTCCGTAAGGACCATGGGGAATAGCGGCTCCGCAGGAGACTGGGCACAGCTAAGAAAGATTTAGGACTACCTGGTGTGCACTGGCTCCTCCCACTATGACCCTCCTCCAGATCTCAGTTAGAATCCTGTGCCCGGCTGAGCTGGATGCACACTAGGGGCTCTCCTGAGCTCCTAGAGAGAGAGTATATTTTAGGTTTTTTATTTTACAGTGAGATCTGCTGGCAACAGACTCACTGCAGCGAGGGACTAAGGGGAGAAGAAGCGAACCTACCTAACTGGTGGTAGCTTGGGCTTCTTAGGCTACTGGGCACCATTAGCTCCAGAGGGATCGACCGCATGGAACCAGCCATTGATGTTCGGTCCCAGAGCCGCGCCGCCGGCCCCCTTACAGAGCCAGAAGCAAGAAGAGTCTGGAAAATTGGCGGCAGAAGACATCCGTCTTCACCAAGGCAGCGCACAGCACTGCAGCTGTGCGCCATTGCTCCTCATACACACTCCGGTCACTGAGGGTGCAGGGCGCTGGGGGGGGGCGCTCTGAGCAGCAATAAAAACACCTTGGCTGGCAAATATATCACAATATATAGCCCCAGAGGCTATATATGTGATAAATACACCTGCCAGAATCCATAAAAAAGCGGGAGAAAAGTCAGCGAAAAAGGGGCGGAGCTATCTCCCTCAGCACACTGGCGCCATTTTCTCTTCACAGTGCAGCTGGAAGACAGCTCCCCAGGCTCTCCCCTGTAGTTTTCAGGCTCAAAGGGTTAAAAAGAGGGGGGGGCACTAAATTTAGGCGCAATATTGTTTATACAAGCAGCTATTGGGGGAAAAATCACTCAGTTATAGTGTTAATCCCTGCATTATATAGCGCTCTGGTGTGTGCTGGCATACTCTCTCTGTCTCCCCAAAGGACTTTGTGGGGTCCTGTCCTCAGTCAGAGCATTCCCTGTGTGTGCTGTGTGTCGACATGTCGGATGAGGAAGGTTACGTGGAGGTGGAGCAGAGGCCGATAAATGGGATGTCGTCCCCTGTGGGGCCGACACCAGAGTGGATGGATAGGTGGAAGGTATTAACCGACAATGTCAACTCCTTACAAGGCTGGATGACGTAAAACCGCTGTGGGACTGCCGGCTTCTCAGCCCGCGCCTGCCCAGGCGTCTCAAAGGCCATCAGGGGCTCAAAAAAGCGCCCGTTACCTCAGATGGCAGACACAGATGTCGACACGGAGTCTGACTCCAGTGTCGACGAGGTTGAGACATATACACAATCCACTAGGAACATACGTTACATGATCTCGGCAATGAAAAATGTGTTACGCATTTCTGACATGAACCCAAGTACCACATAAAAGGGGTTTTATTTTTGGGGAGAAAAAGCAGCCAGTGTTTTGTTCCCCCATCAGATGAATGAATGAAGTGTGTAAAGTAGCGTGGGTTCCCCCAATAAGAAACTGGTAATTTCTAAAAAGTTACTGATGGCGTACCCTTTCCCGCCAGAGGATAGGTGAGATATCCCTTAGGGTGGATAAGGCGCTCACACGTTTGTCAAAAAAGGTGGCACTGCCGTCTTAGGATACGGCCACCTTGAAGGCGCCTGCTGATAAAAAACAGGAGGCTATCCTGAAGTCTGTATGAGACCTGCAATTGCCTCAGCATAAATAGTGCTGCTGCAGCGTGGTCTGATACCCTGTCAGATAATATTAATACTCTAAGACAGGGATAATAGTTTGCTAACATAGAGCATATTAAAGACGTCGTCTTATATATAAAGGATGCACAGAGGGATATTTGCCGGCTGGCATCCAGAATAAATGCAATGTCCATTCTGCCAGGAGGGTATTAGAAACCCGGCAGTGGATAGGTGATGCTGCCTATAAAAGGCACATGGAGATTCTGCCTTTATAAGGGTGAGGATTTGTTTGGGGATGGTCTCTGAGACCTCGTATCCACAGCAACAGCTGGGAAGAAAAAATTTTTACCTCAGGTTTCCTCACAGCTTAAGAAAGCACCGTATTTTCAGGTACAGTCCTTTCGGCTTCAGAAAAGCAAGCGGGTCAAAGGCGCTTCCTTTCTGCACAGAGACAAGGGAAGAAGGAAAAAGCTGCACCAGCAGCCAGTTCCCAGGATCAAAAATCTTCCCCCGCTTCCTCTGAGTCCACCGCTTGACGTTGGGGCTCCACAGGTGGAGACAGGTGCGGTAGGGGCGCGTCTCGGGAACTTCAGGGACCAGTGGGTTTGCCCACAGGTGGATCCCTAGGTTCTGCAAATAGTATCACAGGGATACAGGCTGGAGTTTGAGGCGACTCCCCCTCGCCGTTACCTCACCTCAGCCTTGCCTGCTGCCCTCGGAGAAAGGTAGTACTGGCGGCAATTCACAAGCTGCACTTCCAGCAGGTGAAATCAAGGTACCCCTCCTTCAACAAGGCCGGGGTTACTATTCCAAAATGTTGTGGTACCGAAACCAGACGGTTCGGTGAGACCCATTCTAAAATTGAAAGCCTTGAACACTTATATACAAAGGTTCAAGTTCGAAATGGAATCGCTCAGGGCGATTATTGCAAGCATGGAGAATTTCATGGTATCACTGGACATCAAGGATGCTTACCTGCATGTCCCTATTTACCCTCTTCACCAGGAGTACCTCAAAATTGTGGCACAGGATTGTCATTACCAATTCCAGACGTTGCCGTTGGTCTGTCCCCGGCACCAAGGTATTTACCAAGGTAATGGCCGAAATAATTATCCCGTACTTGGACGATCTCCTTATAAAGGCGAGGTCCAGGGAGCAGTTGTTCGGCGGAGTAGCACTATCTCGGGAAGTGCTACAACAGCTTGGCTGGATTCTGAATATCCAAAGTCGCAGCTGGTTCCTACGACGCGTCTACTGTTCCTGAGTATGGTTCTGGACACAGAACAGGATAAAAAGGGTTTCTCCCGGAGGAGAAGTCCAAGGAGTTGTCGTCTCTAGACAGAGACCTCCTAATACGTATACAGGTGTCGGTGCATCAATGCACGCGAGCCCTGGGAAGGATGGTAGCTTCTTACGAAGAAATTCCATTCGCCAGGTCCCATACAAGGATTTTCCAGTGGGATCTGTTGGACATGTGGTCCGGGTCGCATCTTCAGATGCATCGGCGGATAACCCTGTCTCCAGGGGCCAGGGTGTCGCTGTTGTGGTGGCTGCAGAGTGCTCATCTTCTAGGGGGCCGCAGATTCGGCATACAGGACTGGGTCCTGGTGACCACGGATGCCAGCCTTCGAGGCTGGGGGGTAGTCACACAGGGAAGAAACTTCCAAGGCTATGGAAAAGTCAGGAGACTTCCCTACACATAAATATTCTGGAACTAAGGGCCATTTACAATGCCCTAAGTCAGGCTAGACCTCTGCTTCAACACCGGCCGGTGCTGATCCAGTCAGACAACATCACGGCGGTCGCTCATGTAAACGACAGGGCGGCACAAGAAGCAGGATGGCGATGGCAGAAGCCACAAGGATTCTCCGATGGGCGGAAAATCATGTGTTAGCACTGTCAGCAGTGTTCATTCCCGGAGTGGACAACTGAGAAGCAGACTTTCTCAGAAGACACGACCTCCACCCGGGAGAATGGGGACTTCATCCAGAAGTTTTCCAAATGATTGTACACCGTTGGGAAAGGCCACAGGTGGACATGATGGCGTCCCGCCTCAACTAAAAGTTACAAAGATATTGCGCCAGGTCAAGGACCCTCAGGCGATAGCTGTGGACGCTCTGGTAACACCGTGGGTGAACCAGTTGGTGTATGTGTTCCCTTCTCTGCCACTCTTACCCAGGGTAATGAGAATAATAAGGAGAGGAGTAAGAACTATACTCATTGTTCCGGGTGGGCCAAGAAGAGCTTGGTAACCAGAACTCCAAGAAATGATCTCAGAGGACCCATGGCCTCTGCCGCTCAGACAGGACCTGCTGCAGCAGGGGGCCTGTCTGTTCCAAGACGTACCGCGGCTGCGTTGGACGGCATGGCTGTTGAACGCCGGATCCTGAAGGAAAAGGGTATTCCGGAGGAAGTTATCCCTACGCTATTTAAAGCTAGGAAAGAAGTGAACGCTAACCATTATCACCGCATATGGCGGAAATATGTTGCGTACTGTGAGGCCAGGAAGGCCCCAAAGGAGAAATTTCAGCTAGGTCGATTTCTGCACTTCCTACAGTCAGAGGTGACTATGGGCCTACAATTGGGTTCCATTAAGGTCCAGATTTCGGCTCTATCGATTTTCTTCCAAAATGGAACTGGCTTCACTGCCTGAAGTTCAGACTTTTGTTAAGGGAGGGCTGCATAGTCGTTTGTGCCTCCAGTGGCACCGTGGGATCTCAACGTGGTGTTGGATTTCCTGAAGTCGCATTGGGTTGAGCCACTTAAATCCGTGGAGCTATAATACCTCACGTGGAAAGTGGTCATTCTGTGGGCCTTGGCGTCGGCCAGGCGTGTATCAGAATTGACAAAAGCCCTTATCTGTATTTTATATGGGAAAGGCAAAATTGAGGACTCGTTCCCAATTCCTTCCTAAGGTGGTATCCGTTTTTCATGTGAACCAACCTATTGTGGTGCCTGCGGCTACTTGGGACTTGGAGGATTCCAAGTTACTGGACGTAGTCAGGGCCCTGAAAAGTATATGTTTCCAGGACAGCTGGAGTCAGGAAGACTGACTCGCTATTTATCCTGTATGCACCCAACAAGCTGGGTGCTCCTGCTTCTAAGCAGACGATTGCTCGCTGGATCTGTAGCACGATTCAACTTGCACATTCTGCGGCTGGACTGCCGCACCCTAAATCTGTAAAAGCCCATTCCACGAGGAAAGTGGGCTCTTCTTGGGCGGCTGCCCGAGAGGTCTCGGCTTTACAACTTTGCCGAGCTGCTACTTGGTCAGGGGCAAACACGTTTGCAAAATTCTACAAATTTGATACCCTGGCTGAGGGGGACCTTGAGTTCTCTCATTTGGTGCTGCAGAGTCATCCGCACTCTCCTGCCCGTTTGGGAGCTTTGGTATAATCCCCATGGTCCTTACGGAGTCCCCAGCATCCACTAGGACGTCAGAGAAAATAAGATTTTACTCACCGGTAAATCTATTTCTCGTAGTCCGTAGTGGATGCTGGGCGCCCGTCCCAAGTGCGGACTGTCTGCAATACTTGTATATAGTTATCATTAACTAAAAGGGTTATTGTTGAGCCATCTGTTGAGAGGCTCTGTTATGTTCATACTGTTAACTGGGTATCATATCACGAGTTATACGGTGCGATTGGTGTGGCTGGTATGAGTCTTACCCGGGATTCAAAATCCTTCCTTATTGTGTCAGCTCTTCCGGGCACAGTATCCTAACTGAGGTCTGGAGGTGGGTCATAGTGGGAGGAGCCAGTGCACACCAGGTAGTCCTAAATCTTTCTTAGCTGTGCCCAGTCTCCTGCGGAGCCGCTATTCCCCATGGTCCTTACGGAGTCCCCAGCATCCACTACGGACTACGAGAAATAGATTTACCGGTGAGTAAAATCTTATTTTCAGACTGTATAAACCAACAAATGTACTCGTATTGCCATAAGTAAAAATGGGTGCTGGATAAATTATTTTATTTATTGCGCAACGTGCAAACAGTTGGTTAAGCTAGTTCAGCTCTAAATTAGAATTTAGTTTTTCTGTCATTTACATTAAGATACTAGATATCTGCTTTACAAGCCTTCTTTTAATGGATTTCTTTGCGTCATTCAGAATGAAGAAGCTACAGATGAATGAAGGAGATTCCAGCATCAAGAGTTACAAATTTCTAACTCCTGTCAGGCGCTCCTGCCGCCTTGAGCACAAATCCCACACATTACCAGACATGCTGAAAGACCACGATCCGTGTGTTGCTGGTATTTCCCAGCTTGAAGAGCTAGAGGACCCAGCAGAGGGCTATCCGAACGCATATATCTTCCGAAAAAACAATGCACTCAAAGAAATTACTGCAAAAAGTGCCACAAAAAAACAAAAACCACGTACACACAAGATAGACTGACTAACTTTGGGCCTTTTTATGGCACTTATCTCAGTTGTTTCAAATTTACTTTTGGATATATACACAACACTCTAACAACTGTCATGTCTGTTTATACTCTATATTATATATGTACCGCAGAAATGTATTCAAGTCGACCAGTCACTTGTTCACAGTAGAGGCAACCATTTTGTGGTCTGAACCAATATTCAGTCTATCAATTGCAGTGTTCACAAAATGGCTGCCTGCATTACAGTATGTGTGCAAGGGTCTGATACTAATTCACCTTTTATGGTTTTTGTTTTTTTTATTTAAATGTTTTACCTTATACCATACATTTGAAATCTCAAGCTAAAGTATACATGTTTATAATGGAAGTAGACATTTCATAAGCTGAAACAGTTTACATCTTGTCAGTGCTGCCCTTTGCCTCCTGTTCCTAAGTTAGGTGTCTGGTCTTGGTGAATTGACAAGCTGGTTATTGTTTTGGCCTGCAAAAATATGGCCTCCTCCACAGGATTCTGGCAGTAGGCACACTTCATATGTTGGCCAAAATACTAATGTACGCAAGCACTTATATCTTGTTAAAGACAATTGGTACTATCCATATTTTAAAACTATATTTCAGGCTGGCTCTAGATTTTAAAATGCTGGTGCTCATTTTTAAGATTTAATTTGGGGAGTTCCAATAGATTAACTTTCCGGTTGGGTACAAAATATTAATACAGATAATAGCTGACTTCTCCATGCTTAATCCGCTTTTAAAATAGGCCAAGTGGTCTGCAGGGACCTGGACTGTATTGAAAACATTGGGGCAGCTGTATTAAGCCTGGCGAAGTGATAAAGCAGTGGTAAGTGCAAGGTGATAACGCACCAGCCAATCAACTCCTGTCCTTTTTTTCAAACCTGTAATAATTGGCTGGTGTGTTATCACCTTCCACTTATCACTGCTTTATCACTTCTACAGGCTTATACATCTGCCCCACAATTCTTTAATTTTCCCTTGACTCAATGTTGTACATTATGAAGCTGGTAGGATCCTGGGAGCTATGTTAAAGGGGCATTAAGCACCAATTCCAGCAGAACCCATTTGATTAGGAATAAGACAGCTATGCAGAAGTTTATATCCTCCATCTGCATAAATATTGTATGCAGCTGGTGACAGGACTATTTCTTATGAATATATCTCAGACTGCTTGTTTTTAATGTGTATATAATAAAAGCAGCTTAGTATTTTTAATTATATTTGTTTATATCCTTCTTTCCAGTACTGTTGGTACACTAAAACAGTGATTGCAGCTGCATAAACACCATTGTCTTCAAAAGCCTTCAGATATGCCTAAAATGACAGTACAAATAAAGGAACAACTGCAACTGGCTGTGAAGTGTCTGCATCATTTTTCAGTTCTTTCCAGAAGGGTAATTCCCTGTGAATGTGGTTTCAGAGAGAAGTAATGTGTGACATTGTATGCCACATCTATATGATGTTATTATGCTCTTTCCCATTAGTAATGGATGTTAACTGCCTTGAAAATAGTATGGGTCATTTCTTATGTGCTCCTTCCACCTGCATGTTGTAACAATTAGGTTGTGTTTTGGTCCTGCAGTATATCAATAAACCATTATTATGTGTTACTGCGTTAGGTAAAGGAAATCCTAGTTATTGCATAAAACGGTTTAACAGAGAATTTATAGATAATATATTCATTATGATATGCTCTGATGTCACAGAATGGGTTGTTACCTCTATGTTGCAGGAAATATTTGTAAGGCAGAGGTTCCCATACTGCCCTCAAGGCACTCTAACAGGTCAGGTTTTAAGGATATCCATGCTTGAGCACAGTGAACTTAATTAGTGCCTCCAGTCAACTTGATTTACCTGTCTATGCTCAGCCATGGAAAGCCTTACAACCTGGACAGTTAGGGTGCATTGAGGATAGAGTGAAAAGACGCATTTGATCATTATTAGGCAGTACGCTGTAATTGGACATATCCTCTTAAGAATCCCCCCACTGCATCATTTGGAATATAAAACTGGAGAGCAGTACAAGGGATGGCGTGCAAACTGCTGATTATTCAGCCATGGGAGTTGGTGGTAATTGTGCACATACCAAATACAAATACGCTTGATTAAAAATTCAGCTCAGGCTTCACCCATCAGCACATTCTATGATGGTAATTAGGAAGTGCCATATTAACATGTGTGCACTTGAGTACAATAGAGAGATTGGCATGCAAGTCTTAGCGTGAATAGGCTTCAGACATCAAATGTCAGAGTTACTTCCCATTGAGTTTCCAAAACAAGTTAGAGAAGCCCAGGGAAATTACATGCAGCCTGGTCCGCACTGAATACGTGCTGTGGTCTGTGCAAAAACTGTGCTGGGGGCGTAGGACTTTGGACCCTCTCCAAAAGAAGGGCCCCATTATTCCCCAACTCCTCAGAGCCAAAAGGCCTACTGAGGGGGGAAAACGGATCTTCAGGTCCCTCTTTGCTGAAGCGCAGTGGGACCCCTTGAATCACTAACCCCTAGAGTCAAAAAAGGCCCCCTTAGGGGCAAAGGGTCTTCAGACTTCCCTCCGCCTCATGGCTCGGGGTCGTCCCTTTCTCCCCAGGGTTGGCCGAAGCTGTCTAAAAACAACTAGGAGCAAATTGTGCAGTGTGTATGCTACCAACGACGAACAATATGTTAAATGAGGCCGAAGCTCCACAATTTTTTTTTTTTTTTTTTAAAGTTAGGTTTTTTATTGAGAGTGACCGATAATCAAAACAGTAACCGTAGCACAGTTGTACAGATTAAGGTATTGAACATAACATACAGTGTACATATTATACCATACCAATAAAGACAATTTTATGGTGATATAGGCTAACAGGTAATAGCAATATGTGGTCTGTGTAATTCTGTGTGTGTACTTGATCAGTCTCATTTTATTTTTTCAAATATCGAATCGAGTCTGTATCATAGCAGAGTATAATCTTGTGGTGAGTGGAAGCAAGAGAGAGAAAGAGGAGGAAAGGAGAGAAGAAGCAAGAAAACAAATGTTAATAAAGGAGGAACGTAGTGGATGTTGCCTATAGGGAAGTAAGAGGTTGGGAACAGTCCTCTGTATTAATAACAGGGGGAGGGATAATTGAAGTGCTAGAGGAGATAGTGTTATGAGCGGTGTTGGCAATGTTAGCAGAGTCCGGGCATCAATAAAGAGCGTGCAAGGTACCAGGGAGACCAAACGTTGTGGAACTGAGCCACAGTATTATTCCTTAGGCTTGTAATATATTCCATATTGGCTATGTGGTTAATCTTGGTCAATAGTACAGCCTTGGAGGGTGGTTTATGATCTTTTCAGCATTTAGCAATCAGTGATTTAGCCGCCATGCAAATATGCATGGTAAGCTTGTCTTGGGTTTTGGGTAGTGACGGTGTGGGGGCGTGAAGCAAAGCGATTTCAGGGGAGAGGGCAAGGTTATGCCCGCAGGTTTGAGCAACAAGTGCTCCAACCGTGTTCCAGAAGGGGCGAACAGAGGGGCACGTCCACCATATGTGAAAAAAGGTGCCCTCCTCTCCACAGAGTCTCCAACACAAGTCTGATGTCGTAGGGAAAATGGAGTGAAGTCTGGAAGGAACCAGATACCACCTGGTGTAGACCTTATAACATGTTTCCCTAAGTGCCACACTAATAGAAGCTTTCGCTATGCGCGTTCTGATTTCCTCCCATTGATCATCTTCCAGCGGATGGGAGAGATCTGATTCCCAAGCTAATTCATGGGGTTCACGGGTCGGGGGATCTGGAGCCAAGATTGAGTTGTATATTGTTGAGATATTCCCCTTTTTGCCAATTGAAAGTAGACACATATGTTCAAAGGAGGTGGGTGATTTCAAAGGGGTAGTTTTAAGCTGAGATTTGAGGAAGCTAAGAATTTGGACATAATGGTATTGACACGAGGAAGGGATACCAAAGCGCTCTTGAAAATCTCCAAAAGAGGTCGGTGCTGAGTGACCTTTAATATGGATAAATCTTGTGACACCCTGGGATTGCCATGGGGCCGCTATTCTACATTCGCAGCCTGGGGGGGAAGGCAGGGTGTCCCCAAATAGGCGATAAAGGTGAGGGGTATGGAGATAGATTGTGAGTGCTGCGGAGTTTGTCCCACAGTCCAAGGGTGAATTTAATCGTGGGAGCTGAATAGGCCGAGGCTGGTCTGCAGGACCTGGGGAGCCATGGAAGAGAGTCGAGGGGTATACCCTGATATATTGAGTTCGCAATATCGACCCATTTTCTGTTCCCTTGGGGGGAATGCCAGGACACTATATGATTGAGGTGACATGTGTTAAAGTAAGCCTGAAGGTCAGGGTATCCCAAACCCCCTGAGGAGGCACTCTTACTCAACAGTGATCGTCTCAGTCGAGATTTACGATGAGCCCAAATAAATTTGTTGCACATTGATTGTAGGGAAGCCAAAGTCACTCTGGGTACCATTATTGGAATGGTCTGAAACAGGTAGAGAATACGTGGTAGGAGATTAATTTTTAGGGCATTGATCCTCCCGATCCATGAAACAAATAAACGGTCCCATTTATCTAGATCTTGAGTGAGAGTTTTAATCATGGGAACATAGTTAGCCTGGTATAGGCTGGTGTAGGATTTAGTAATAAATATGCTAAGGTATTTAATAGCCGAAGGTCTCCAAAGAAAGGGGAAGGAGGAAGTTAAAATCAAACGGGTATGGGATGGAATATTAAATGTAAGGGCCTCAGATTTGGTGTGGTTTATTTTGTAACCAGATAGGGAACCATATAAG
The DNA here is from genome assembly GCF_028390025.1 of Pseudophryne corroboree. Classification (NCBI taxonomy): domain Eukaryota; kingdom Metazoa; phylum Chordata; class Amphibia; order Anura; family Myobatrachidae; genus Pseudophryne; species Pseudophryne corroboree. The sequence continues at coordinate 161,875,925 of NC_086445.1, forward strand.
AGTAATTCTTTCTGTAGATTAGGGAGAGAGATCAGAGGGTTAGAGAGAGTCAAGAACACGTCATCTGCAAACAAAGATATTTTATACGAGTTCTGTCCCACTGTAACACCCCCAATGTCAGTATTAAGTCTAATTCGGGCCGCAAGAGGTTCAATGCATAGGGCAAAAAGTAGGGGCGAGAGGGGGCAACCCTGCCGTGTACCATTCTTCAGGCTAAATCTAAGTGAGCTCAAGCCATTGGTTAAGACCGCAGATGAGGGGTTAGAATAGAGAGCCGCTATTGCAGTGATGAAATTACCATGGAAGCCAAATGTTGATAAGGTAGAAAACAAAAAGGGCCAAGAGATGCGATCAAATACCTTTTCGGTGTCTAGCGCCAAAGCAATCGCTGGTGATTTCGTCAAGTTTATTTGATGAATCAAATTAACTATGCGCCTGGTGTTGTCCGAGGCCTGGCGGCCAGGAACAAACCCTACTTGATCAGGATCTATTAATGATGGCAGCACAGTGTTTAGACGTGTAGCCATTATTTTGGCAAAAAGTTTGAGATCTGTATTTATCAAAGAAATGGGTCTATAATTTGAGCAATGCGAGGGATCTTTTCCGGGTTTCGGGATTACTATAATGCGGGACGTCGTGGAGTCAGTGTGAAAAGGTGTACCCTGTAGTATTTTATTAAACAGAGAAACCATGTGAGGAATGAGTTGAGGGGCGAAGGTTTTATAGTACACCATCGGATAGCCATCCGGACCAGGTGCTTTAGAAGGCTTCTGGGTTTTTAGTGCAGCTTCAATTTCCTCAGCAGAGATTTCAGCATTGAGAGCTGAATTATTCTCCTCGCCTAACCGAGAGAGAGCACACGAGTCTAGATATTGTTTTGCTTGGTCGGCTTGTGCTAAAGGGTCAGACGGGGGTTCAAGGTTATAAAGTGTCTTATAGTAATCAAAAAAGACACTATTAATTTTTTTGGGGTCGTAGGTAATGTTACCTGCGGGTTGTCTTATAGAATGGATGCATTGGTTAGCCTTTTTGGCCCATAAGCGATTGGCCAACAATGTGTGTGCTTTGTTACTTTTGTCATAAAACGATTGATTAGCCCATCGAAGCGAGCACTCTATATTTTCCGCCAGAAGTGATTGTAGGCCATCACGTGCTTTAGAAAGTTCGGCTAAAGTTTTTTTGGAGCGTGTACGTTTGTGTTCCTGATCCAATGTTGCAATGTTATTTGTTAACAGAGTAATTTGGCTTTCCCGGTTTCTCTTACGGCGGGATGCAAATTTGATAATGGATCCTCTGATGACCGCCTTATGGGCTTCCCATATAGTGGCTATACTGCAGTCACTTACTACATTAACCTCAAAATATTCCTGAAGCTCAGTTTTAATTAGGTCTTGGAACTTAGGGATCTTCAATAATGTCTCGTTAAGTCTCCATGTCGGTCTACCGTCAGGGATATCAAAAATGTCAAATGTCGCAGCTAATGCTGTGTGGTCAGTCCAGGTAAGCGGGGTTATCGAGGAAGAGCAAGCGGTCTGGGAAAGAGGTGCACAACTCAAAAACATGTCAATGCGAGAGTACACATCGTGTGGATTGGAATAAAAAGTGTAGTCCCTGGTGGTCGGATTAAGGAAACGCCATACATCGAACAAACCAGCCTCGGCCATGCTCCTGTGTAATACTGAGGAGTTTAGGGTTTGACTACTACGTAAGTGGCCGGATCTATCCAGGTTTGTGAGAGCCATATTGAAGTCTCCGCCGACAAGTGTTTTGCCTCGTCTATATGAGTAAAGGTCGTGAAAAAATTTGCGGAAGAATTTGGACTGGGCAGTGTTTGGAGTGTACAGGTTAGCTAAGGTCACCTCCTCGTGTCCAATTTTGCCTCTCACCATTATATAGCGACCTTCAGTGTCGCATTTACAATCTAGGAATTGGAAAGGGACCGACCCCCTTACCAAGATGGCCACCCCATGTCTTTTTGCTGTGTGATTGGAGTACCAGGCCATGGGAAATTGTTTAGATGTCAGGGAGGGATGGGAGTCTGATTTCAGGTGTGTCTCCTGTAAGAAAATTACGTCACCTTTTAATGTTTTAAGAGACCTGTGGAGATGAGAGCGCTTCTGGGGCGTATTCAGTCCCTTGGCATTAATGGACAGACATGTCAACGGCATGGTTGCAGCAAGAGAGGGAGTAGTTCGCTGGAAATCTCTAGGGTCCCGGATTCTGCTAGGGTGGACGAGAAAAACAGAAAGGAAGAATAGAAAGGGAAAGATGGAAATGTATATTACTGTATACGATCAATGTTTTATAAATAGGTCTGTCTGTGAATACAGAGATGTCAACTCGCAGGTGTGCTGTAACAGGGGCCTAAGAGAGGAAGAGAATAGAAGAAAGAGAAATAAATAAGAAAAAAGCAGACGTAGTATCCAGTAGGCAGGATACTCGGCTGCCAAGATTGAGCTCTAGTAGAAAGAAAGAGCTCACTGGCGGGATACAAATGCACTATAGCAAAAGAGGGTATTAACCCACTATGTTTGAGTGTAACTTTGATCCCTATGAGTCTGGGGAGGATGTATCAAGACAGGGCACTGACGCCCCCCACCCGAAACCATTAATAAACAAAAAGAATGGACCGTCTTGCATCTAACTAAGACCTAACACTGGGGTGGAACATCCTAGATACAGAGCGCTATAAAAAAAGTGGTCATAATACAGCTAGTATCAATAACATAATAACACTAAAGCGTACAGTTAAGTCGCCGAACAGGCCAGCGGCCCGAGACAGGCCCCACGGCAGCGGCAAGGGAGACAATACAGAACCCCAACCATAAGGCCGAGCCCCCGACCCGCTGACCATACCAGCGAAACAACAACGCAGCAAATCATAAGGTATAAAGGTCCGCCAACAAGAACATTGTGGGATAAAAGTAAAAAGGTCGTTAGTGTACAAAAACGGTATCAAAAACATGAATTACGTAGCAGTTGAGCAAAGTAGAGAACAAAATCCAGTGTACTAAACGTTCCAGAAACACAGGATTCAAACGTAACCATAGGGAGCATCACATCTATGAAGTGGCAGCTGGGGATAGTTCCAATTTTCGAAGAAGCTTGTCCCCTTCATCAGGAGAGCGGATGGTGTGAACTTTGCCATCAATCTCCACAATGAGGCGAAAAGGGAAACCCCAACGGTACTTGTAACCATTGTCGCGCAGTGTAGAGGTAACGGAACGTAAATCACGCCGTTTGGCAATGGTCACCGGCGACAAGTCTTGGTAGATCTGAATCCGGGAGTCTTCGAATAAAATTGTGGTTGAATTCCTGCACGCCATTGTGATCATGTTTTTAATCTTGAAGGACAGAAACCGGAGGATAACATCGCGGGGAGGGTCCGAGTCCTTCGGTTTAGGTCTCAGGGCGCGGTGTGCTCTCTCTATCGAGATGGCTGAATCCGAGAGCGACTGGACCAAATGAAGAAACAAGCGTCGAAGGTATGCTTCCAGTTCGGAGGCAGAGACAGATTCGGGGATATTGCGGATGCATAAATTATTCCGTCTCTCGCGATTTTCGCTATCCTCAACTTTATCTTTAAGGAGTTCCAATTCGCTGGATAGGTAGCTCATGTCCTCGCCCACTTGCTTACGGAAGTTTTGTTGGTGGTCCTCCCGTGATTCCAGCGCGGTTGTGCGGGAGTCTAGAGCCGCCATGTCAGATTTTAATTCCCCGATCGCTGACTGGAGAGCTGTCGTGAAAGAGTTCTTAAGGTCTAAGATCATGTTCTGAAGGGATTGAATGTCCGCCTTAGTTGAGGGTGCATCCGTCTGATCCATAATGGGGGTAGGCATCGGTGAGGGTGGAGATGAAGTTTCAGACAGTTTTTCCCGTCGTGAGAAGTGTTGCGAGATATCTTGTGAAGCTCCCGGTTTTTTTGCTCTTGTGATCGCTCTGCTCATAATATCTGGTAGGATTAAAACGACCGTTTAAGGAGTGATAACAAAAATGATCCACTTGGATGTTACATGTTCAACAGTTGGTCCGGGTGAGGGGGAAGTCAGGCATTCGCAGTGTTACATCATTTACAGGACCTGGGTCCTATTTATCTGTTAGATCAGTGAGAGGGATCACCAGGAGAGCGACCTGCTTTAACACACGCCTTTCCGTAGGTGTATGGAAAGGTATATCTTCAGCTGCAGGGTTCAGGTTCTGGACTTATAAAACAATTAAAATAAGCCTGATAGAGCGATGAGCTCGTTTCCGTTCAGCTCCAGCAGGGGCAGCACAGCTTAGAGAAGAGAGGGCTGTCCTGCCACCTCCAAGATGGCCGCCGTCAGCAATGTGTGAGGAGTGTCCCTACGGGATTTCACAATGTTGCCTCCTGGGGTGTATATTAATTTGAAGCTCCTGGTCTCCCCAGCGCCCCCAGCTAAATCGCCCCCGCTGTTTTTGCGGCCAGGCTGCTGATCCCTGTGGTGCGGCGCCTGATTCCTTTCAGACGCCACATCCAAGATGGCCACCGGACCTCCGCAGCGCTGCTCGGCTCCGGCCCTGCAGTTCCCGCGGCACCCGGGCCTGCTTCAGCTGCACGTCCCGACCTCCCCAGGTGAGGGGCACACAGCTGGGCAGCGGGGCAAGCTCCTGCTTGTTTTTTAAAGCGGCCGGGGGATGACAGTTCTCGGGCGGGGGTGGATGCTAATTGAGGACCCGGCTTCACTGCCCAGGGAGGGCCGCAACCTGCAAGCACAGGACAAGCCTGTGCTCCGGCTCCGCAACTCGCTCCCCAGGTGCCTCTAGTCGTAGGAGTTGGTGTGGGACAGTATAGAGGGGGTTTAGGCAGTATAAGGGCTAATTTAATAAGTTATTATGGCTAGGTCCAGCAGGAGCTCTCCAGGGATACGTCCTCTCAGTTAGGCCACAAGCCACGCCCCCCTGCTCCACAATTTTTGCCCGCCAACATATTGACTGCTGTCGGGATTCCCGGATTTCAACTGCGGGGATCCCAACTGTCTGGAACTTAAACAAAACAAATATCCAGAGAAGTGGAATATCTATACGAAAGTAAATAATTTTTCTCATACGTCCTAGAGGATGCTGGGGACTCCAAAAGGACCATGGGGTATAGACGGATCCGCAGGAGCTTGGGCACACTATAAAGACTTAAACTGGGTGTGAACTGGCTCCTCCCTCTATGCCCCTCCTCCAGACCTCAGTTAGACTTTGTGCCCAGGAGTGATGGGTCACACACTAGGGGAGCTCTCCTGAGTTTCTCTGAAAGACTTTGTTAGGTTTTTTATTTTCAGAAAGACCTGCTGGCTACAGGCTCCCTGCAGCGTGGGAGTGAGGGGAGAGAAGCAGGACCTACTTCTGTGAGTTTCAAGGCTCTGCTTCTCGGCTACTGGACACCATTAGCTCCAGAGGGTTCGATCACTTGGTGCGCCTAGCTGCTTGTTCCCGAAGCCACGGCGTCGATCCCCTCACAGAAGCCAGAAGAAAGAAGCTGGGTGCGTATGAGAAGAACAGAAGACTTCAGTAACGGAGGTAACAGATCGTGCTACACTCCATGCTCCCTCACACCAACGCACTCTCAGGGTGCAGGGTTTTCCTTAGGTCTGACATAAAAGTGGATCGGTGCCTGGACACTGTAGATCCTACCCCCGTCAGCATATAGCACATCCCCCCCCCCCCTCCGCAGCCAGCTTCCCTGGGTGGGTGGGGGGCGCCCTGGCCAGCTTATTACTGTGGCCATTTCATTTTATAACTGGGGCTCCGGGTCCCGGCCCCCCGGCAGCTCATCGTGGCGCATTGCGCGCCGTTTCCTGCCCGCCGCCGCCTCTCCCAGGTGCAGGGCGCTGGGGAGGGGAGCGCCCTGGGCAACTTATTTTACACTAAAACGTCCGGCGGGGCCGAGGCGCTGTGCCCCGGACCCCGCCAGCAGGTTCCGCGTGCTAAGTGCCAGCCTACGCCGGCTCCGGAGGTGCAGGGCGCCGAGACGGAAGGGAGCGCCCTGAGCTGCAGAAGTCCCCGGCGCCGCGCACGATACCGCTGGGCGTAAAGGCGGTCGTGCGCTGCGCCGGTGCTACCACACACCAACGATGGGTGCAGGGTGCAAGGGGGCGCCCTGAGCGTGAATGTTTAAATATATATTTATGTATAAGTATAGTGAATGTACACTATGTAAAGACCCAGTATATGATGGTAAAAAAACGCTGGGAGGAGGCGGAGCTTAGTCCTCGGTACGAGTCAACACCATTTTCCTCACATTCCCCCCAGAACTTGCTGTATAGTAAGATGGAGGGGGCGGGGGGGCACAGTGGTTATACTGCTATATGGTTGTCATATAGCATGATGTTGGGACACTGTTTTTTAATGCTATATGGGTGTAATAGAGCATTATGTTAAATAAATTCACTGTTTCCCTGTTTATTTACCAACTATTGGTTAGTCGACAGGTGTGAGGGATTTGTCAAAAGCTGCTGTGGGGATAACGGTCGGTTTCGCCGATGCTTAGCGGTACTTGATTCAAACAACTAAGTATTAGCAGGTTGCTTTTGTGAGCTTAAAAACAAGTAATCACGCTAGGGGAGACACGGTTGTCTGTCGATGCCCTGTCGGCGTCAACAGTATTTCCTGGGTAAAAGAATTAACAGGCTGTTATTGCCTTGTACCTGTTTTTGTATGTATGTATGTATGTATGTATGTATATATATATATATATATATATATATATATATATATATATATATATATATATATATATAATTAATATGTGTGTAGGGGGAGTGTTATTACAATTGTCTGCTTCCCTCAGACCCCTTGGGGTTCCAAGCTTATTATTATTTTTGTCCGCTTACTATTCCGTGCTGTCGACATTTACTCAGTTTCTGTCGGCCGTAACATTCCTGGTAGACCCACATCGGGGGCACGTCAATACACATTCACAACACTTACTGTCACTAGAGACCTGCCAACAAGATCAGGGCGTGTATCAGGACTTACCGCGGCTGCGTCTGATGCCGGGGCGGTTGAATGTCATATCCTAAGCTGAACGGGAGTTCCCAGTGTAGTCGTTTCTTAAATTCTTCAGGCTAGGAAGAACTGAGGGCACAGCGTTACTACAGTTGTTGGAGTAATTATGTGTCTCGGTGTGGATCCAGGAAGGCTCCTATGGAGGACTTTCAGCTAGGTCGTGCTTATTCATACTTTACAAGCCGATGTGGAGGCAAGCCTAATAAGTTTCTTTACGAAATTTCTCTCTTGGAAAGTGGTCAGGCTATTGACTTTGACGTCCGCAAGGCGGGTGTCTGAAGTGGTGGTTTTGTCTCACTAGAGCCTTGTTTGATCTTTCAGGTGGATAGAGAGGAATTGAGTACTCGGTTGGTAGTTCTACCAAGAGTGGTTTCTGGGTTTCGCAGACATCGGCCTATTTTGATGCCAGGGGTTACTTAGGCATTAGCTGGTTCAAGTTCCCTTGATCTAGCCAGGGATTTGAGTATATAGGTCATCAGTTTGGTTCAGTTTGGAGAAACAGAGGCCCTGTTTGTCTGGTATGTTCCCAGCTTGGTTTGGGAGACTGCGTTATGCAGTCTGTTACATGCTGAATCTGTGATGCGGTTTGGCATGTTCGTTCTACGGCTGCTTTGCCGTCACCGCAGTCGGTGGAGGTTCCTTCTTTTGGGAAGATAGGTTTTTCTTGGGCGGTTGCCCGAGGAGTCTCGGCGGTTCAACTTTGCCGAGCGGATTCTTGGTCGGGGTCAAACGCTTTAGCTATGCTCTACAAGTTTGATACCCTGATTTTTGGGGACCTTATGTTTGCTCATTCAGTTCTGCAGAGTCGTCCGCACTCTCCCGCCCGTTTTGGAGCTTTGGTATAAACCCCATGGTCCTTTTGGATTCCCCAGCATCCTCTAGGACGTATGAGAAAATAGGATTTTAGTACCTACCGGTAAATCCTTTTCTCTTCGTCCGTAGAGGATGCTGGGCGCGCCCGTCCCAGTGCGTACGGTGTCTGCAGTTATTGCTTTTGGTTACACCCTGGGGTGTGTCTTCTCTGTCTGGCGGTTGCTACCGTTGTTCATGACATGGCATGCGGGGTCTTATTTTTGCTTCGGTGGACACACGGGTTGTGTTACATATTCTCTCAGCATGTGGCTGTGTTTTGTTCATACCGTTGGCTGGTATTCTACTGAATGCCACGTTCTACGGTGTGTTTGAGGTGTGAGCTGGTATGACACTCACCGTGTTTATAAAAAAAAAAAAAATTATTTCCTCGAAATTGTCCATCTCTCCTGGGCACAGTTTTCTAACTGAGGTCTGGAGGAGGGGCATAGAGGGAGGAGCCAGTTCACACCCAGTTTAAGTCTTTATAGTGTGCCTAAGCTCCTGCGGATCCGTCTATACCCCATGGTCCTTTGGGAGTCCCCAGCATCCTCTACGGACTAAGAGAAAAGGATTTACCGGTAGGTACTAAAATCCTATTTTCTCATACGTCCTAGAGGATGCTGGGGTCACCATAGAACCATGGGGTATAGACGGGATCCGCAGGAGACATGGGCACTTTAAGACTTTGAAAGGGTGTGAACTGGCTCCTCCCTCTATGCCCCTCCTCCAGACTCCAGTTTTAGAATTGTGCCCAGTGAGACTGGACGCACTATAGGGAACTCTACTGAGTTTCTCTGAAAAATACTTTTGTTAGGTTTTTTTATGTTCAGGGAGGCTGCTGGCAACAGTCTCCCTGCTTCGTGGGACTTAGGGGAGAGAAGTATGACCCACTTCCAGTGAGTTCAAGGGCTCTGCTTCTGGCTACAGGACACCATTAGCTCCTGTGGGTGCTGATCGCTGGGTACGCCTAGATGCTCACTCCCGGAGTCGGCCGTCACCCCCTTACTGTTATGAGCCACGGCTGTGGCTCATTCCTGTTTTGCAGTTTTGTTCTGTATTTCATGTTATACTTCTGTTTATGTTCCCCGTGGGTGTCATGGGGTGCTCGGAGCTCACCCTTAAGGAGGGGATACTGTTATGAACCACAGGTAGTGGTTCATTCCTATTTTATGTTTATAAAGTTGTCTTGCATGCCAGGATTTCCCGTTGCTCTGTTTTAGAATACTCTTGTCTGCTGCCGCTGGTGAGTCTGTGTAATTGCAGCTTGTTCCCATGTGTTCAGCCTCACCTGGCTGCTAATTGCATCTTGTCAGTTTAGAGTCATGCAACAGGGCAGCTGCATGGGATTATTAATTAGGCCTCTCTGTTATATGCTGGCTGTTTGCAATTCACAGATGCTGGTGATATTCCTTGGTTTGCAGTCTGCTTGAAGTGTGAGCTGGTTCCTGTCAGTCCCTGTGTTGATTCCTGTGTCAGTCCCTGTGTCGATTCCTGTGTCTGATCCTGTGTCCTGCTGTGAGGCGTTCCTGCCCTGAGGTCCAGTGGCTTTGCCTGTCCCTGGTCAAGTCTTCTGGCTTCCTGGTGTCCACCGGTCTGTCGTTTGGGATTCTGCCTGTCCTCCAGTTCTGAGAGTCGGTGTCGGCAGCATTAGAAGTTCCTGTCCGTTTGCCAGTATTTCGTACCGGTTCCGTGAGTAGCGGCTCTCCCGCGTCCGTTGGCCTAGGCCGCTGTATTCCATTATTGTTTCTGTCCCTGGTGTTTTGCAGAGGGTTCTGCTTATGCTGTCACCGCCGGTACACAAAGGTATTGTGTCGGCGTGTGATCAGCATTTCCTTTGTTGTTCTTTTCCTTTGGCGGTTTCTCCGCACATACTTTAGGTTTTTAGTTAGCTTGTAGCCCCTGGCCTGTTTGCTTAGTTAGAGGTCCTCTTGTTATCATTCTGCCTCGGATTTCCCTTTGTCTCTCATTAAGACCGGGGGGGCACCGGAGTTGGGCAGACATAATCCGCCCTTCAAACGTGGCTGCCAAGGGCTCAAGAAACCATAGTCTCGCAAGGGATTTCCGATAGCACGGGTGAGACAACAGAGTTAGGGCGCCAGGGGCTATTCCCTTTCCATTCCCCTTTCCCAGCGTTACGTCCTGGTGCTCTGGACTCACTTCATGAACATCTCCCTTGTTCTGAGCACCAGGAACCTAACACTTACAGAGCCAGAAGTCAGAAGACAGGTGAGTAACAGAAGAAAAGAACACTTCTTCAGTGACAGCATTTTCTGAGGTACCGCGCAGCGGGCAGATGCTGCATGCCAAGCTCCCACACACAGCAGTGCGGGGGAGGACGCCCTGGGCAGCTAAAAAAACACCCTCATTATTCCACTGGCAAGAGGGGACATTAGTGCCACGGCACTGTCCTAACCCCCGCCAGTATAAATATCAGAAAAAGCGGGACAGAAGTGTGCCATTAAGGGGGCAGGGCTTCTTCCTCACTGCTCACGGCGCCATTTTCTCTCCGCAAGCTGCAGAAACGCTGGTCCTCCTCACACTGCCGAGTACCAGGGGTACAAAACGCGGATGGGGGGGGGGAGGCATGTAAATTGGTGCAATATATGTGATGGTAAAAGCGCTATAGGTCTGAGGCAATTGCTTGGTGATTTCAGACCCATTGATTTAGTGCTGGGTTGTGAGCTGGCAAATCCCCTCTGTGTCTCTCTGACAGACTTTACTGTGGGTCTGTCCCCTATATGCCCGGTGTGTCTGTGGGTGTTTGGTGCACGTGTGTCGACATGTCTGAGGCTGAAGGCTCTTCCCAGGAGGAGGCTGTATTATGGACACAAACGGCTGTGGGGGTGACCCTGTCGGCATCGCCGACACCTGATTGGGTAAATGTGTTGAACGCCTTGAATGCTAATGTGGCTCTTATTAGTAAGAGGCTAGATAAGTCTGAGTCTCAGACCCAGCCATGGAAGAAATCTGTGGAAGATATGTTATTGCAAAGTCAGGTTCCCTCAGGGTCACAAAAACGTACGTTGGCCCAGCTGGCAGGCACTGCTACCGACATGGACTCTGACTCCAGTGTCGACTATAGCGATTCCAGATTAGATCCAAAATTGGCAAAAAGCATTCAGTACATGATTGTGGCAGTTAAAGAGGTATTACATATCACTGAGGACCCGGCTGTCCCTGATTAAAAGGGTCTGTATGTATAAGGAAAGGAAACCTGAGATAACGTTTCCTCCCTCTCATGAACTGAACACGCTATTTGAAAAAGTCTGGGAAGGTCCTGACAGAAATATTCAGATTCCCAAAAGAATTACGGTAGCTTATCCGTTTCCCTCGGCGGATAGGGAAAAGTGGGAGTCACCCCCCACCGTGGACAAGGCCCTGTCACGTTTGTTTAAAAAGGTGGCTCTCCCGTCACCTGACACGGCGGCCCTTAAGGATCCTGCGGATCGTAAACAAGAAACTACGTTAAAGTCCATTTATGCGACCACAGGTACGCTACTCAGAACTGTCATTGCGTCTGCGTGGGTAAGTAGTGCTATCGAAAAGTGGGCAGACAACTTGTCTTCTGAAATAGATACCCTAGATAGGGATAGCATCCTCTTGACGCTGGGTTATATCAAGCATACCTTAAGGAAGCTGCGAGAGATATTGGTCTTTTGGGAAAAAAGGCCAATGCCATGGCAGTCTCAACTAGGCGAGCGTTGTGGATTCACCAATGGAATGCTGATTCCAAGAAAAGTATGGAATCTTTGCCATATAAAGGTAAGGCCTTATTTGGCGACGGCCTTGATTATTTGGTATCTACAGCTACCGCGGGTAAGTCATCCTTTTTGCCTTATGTTCCTCCACAACAAAAGAAAACGCACACTAGCAGATGCAGTCCTTTCGGCCCAATAAATACAGGAAGGGCCGAGGTTCTTCCTTCCTTGCTACAAAAGGAAGAGGTAAATGATCACTAGCCTTGTCAGGCTCCCAGGAGCAGAAGTCCTCCCAGGCTTCTGTCAATTCCACCGCATAACGTTGGGGCTCCTATGCGGGAGGCCGCACCGATGGGGGCACGTCTCAAACTCTTCAGTCAGTTTTGGGTTCGTTCGGTCCTAGACCCATGGGTTTTACAAATAGTATCCCAAGGGTACAAGCTGGAGTTTCAAGACGTTCCTCCTCGCCGTTTTTTCAAATCTGCCTTACCAGCTTCTCGTCCGGACAGGGAGGTAGATTGCGACGCAATACAAAAGTTGTGTCAAAATCAAGTTATCGTCAGGGTTCCCCAGTCACAACAGGGAGAAGTTTTTTATTCGAACCTGTTTGTGGTCCCGAAGCCTGACGGCTCGGTCAGACCAATCCTAAACCTGAAATCCCTAAATTTCTTCCTAAAGAAATTCAAATTCAAGATGGAGTCTCTCTGAGCAGTGATCTCCGGTCTGGAGGAAGGGGATTTTATGGTGTCAGTGGACATAAAGGATGCCTACTTACATGTTCCCATTTATCCTCCGCATCAGGCTTACCTGAGGTTTGCTATTCAGGATTGTCATTACCAATTTCAAACGTTGCCGTTTGGTCTGTCCACGGGTCCGAGGATTTTCACCAAGGTGATTGCGGAGATGATGGTTCTCCTTCGCAAGCAAGGAGTCATGATAAGCCCGTACTTGGACTATCTCCTGATAAAGGTGAGATCCAGGGACCAGTTGGTGCAAAACGTTGAACTCTCCCTGACCGTTCTTCAGCAACATGGTTGGCTCCTAAACTTGCCAAAATCACAGTTGATTCCGACAACGCTGTTGTCGTTTTTGGGAATGATATTGGACACAGAACTACAGGGAGTCTTTCTTCCAGTGGAAAAGGCTGTGGAACTTCAGAGTCTGGTCAAACAGAGTGTCAATCCATCAATGCATTCGGTTGCTGGGGAAGATGGTTGTGGCCTACGAGGCCATTCAGTTTGGCAGGTTCCATGCCAGAGTGTTCCAGTGGGACCTGTTGGACAAGTGGTTCGGGTCCCACCTACACATGCACCGGAGGATAATCCTGTCTTCCAAGACCAGGGTATCACTCCTGTGGTGGCTGCACAGCTCTCACCTCCTAGAGGGGCGCAGGTTCGGGATACAGGACTGGATCCTAGTGACCACGGATGCAAGCCTCCGAGGCTGGGGGGCAGTCACCATGGGAGAAAACTTTCAAGGAAGATGGTCAAGTCAGGAGCTTGTCTCCACATAAATGTTCTGGAGTTAAGGGCCATTTACAACGGCCTTCTGCAAACGGAACATCTTCTTCGAGATCTGCCTGTACTGATCCAGTCAGAAAATGTAACAGCAGTAGCGTACATAAACCGTCAGGGCGGAACGAAAAGCAGAGCGGCGATGGCAGAAGCCACAAGGATTTTCCGTTGGGCGGAAAAGCATACAAGCGCTCTGTCAGCGATCTTCATTCCAGGAGTGGACAACTGGGAAGCGGACTTCCTCAGCAGACACTATCTCCAACCTGGAGAGTGGGGCCTCCACCAAGAAGTTTTCACAGACTGGGGAGTTCCTCAAGTAGACATGATGGCATCTCGTCTCAACAAGAAGCTTCAGAGATATTGTTCCAGGTCAAGGGACCCTCAAGCAATTGCAGTGGATGCTCTGGTGACACCGTGGGTGTTTCAGTCGGTGTGTGTATTCCCTACACTTCCTTTCATTCCAAAAGTTCTAAAGATCATAAGAGGAACAAGGATCCAGGCGATCCTCATTGTCCCAGACTGGCCACGGAGGGCTTGGTATCCAGATCTTCAGGAATTACTCATAGGAGATCCCTGGCCTCTTCCTCTGTGCGAGGACCTGTTACAACAGGGGCCGTGCTTGTATCAGGACTTACCGCGGCTACGTTTGACGGCATGGCAGTTGAGCGCAAAATCCTAGCCCGAAAGGGTATTCCCAGTGAAGTCATTCTCACACTTATTCAGGCCAGAAAAGGGGTAACGTCTAAACATTACCACCGTATTTGGAGGAAATATGTTTCTTGGTGTGAATCCAAGGGGGCTCCTACGGAAGAGTTTCAGCTAGGACGTTATCTCCATTTTCTACAAGCAGGTGTGGATGCGGGCCTAAAATTGGGCTCAATTAAGGTATAGATTTCAGCCTTATCGGTTTTCTTTCAGAAACAATTGGCCTCCCTTCCAGAAGTTCAGACTTTCGTGAAAGGCGTGTTGCACATCCAACCTCCATTTGTGCCTCCAGTGGCACCATGGGATCTTAATGTGGTGTTGCAGTTCCTTCAATCACATTGGTTTGAACCTTTACGGAAGGTGGAGTTGAAATTTCTCACTTGGAAAGTGGTCATCCTGTTGGTTTTGGCATCTGCAAGGCGGGTGTCTGAGTTGGCGGCCTTGTCTCACAAGAGCCCTTATTTGATCTTCCATGAAGATAGAGCTGAATTGAGGACACGTCAACAATTTCTACCGAAGGTTTCCTCTTTCCACATGAACCAACCTATTGTGGTGCCTGTGGCTACGGACGCCTTCGCTGAGTCAAAATCTCTGGATGTGGTCAGAGCTTTGAAGATTTATGTCGCCAGAACGGCTCAGATTAGGAAAACAGAGGCTCGGTTTGTCCTGTATGCTTCCAACAAGGTTGGGTGTCCTGCTTCCAAGCAGACGATTGCACGCTGGATCTGTAACACGATTCAGTATGCTCATTCCACGGCTGGATTGCTGTTACCGGAATCGGTGAAGGCCCATTCTACTAGAGGGGTGGGCTCATCCTGGGCGGCTGCCCGGGGGGTCTCGGTATTGCAACATTGCCGAGCAGCTACTTGGTCGGGGTCAAAAACATTTGCAAAGTTCTACAAGTTTGACACCTTGGCTGATGAAGACCTTAAGTTCGGTCAATCGGTGCTGCAGAGTCATCCGCACTCTCCCGCCCGTTCTAGAGCTTTGGTATAACCCCATGGTTCTATGGTGACCCCAGCATCCTCTAGGAAGCATGAGAAAATAAGATTTTAATACCTACCGGTAAATCCTTTTCTCTTAGTCCGTAGAGGATGCTGGGCGCCCGTCCTAGTGCGTACTGTATCTGCAGTTATTAGTTGTGGTTACACACATGTTGTGTTACGTTTATGGTCAGCATGTTGCTGCAATTGTTCATGCTGTTGGCTTGTGTTCTGTTGAATACCACGTTGTGCGGCATGCTTGAGGTGTGAGCTGGTATGAATCTCACCTTAGTTTGACAATAAATCCTTTCTTCAAAATGTCTGTCTCCCTGGGCACAGTTCCTATAACTGGAGTCTAGAGGATGGGCATAGAGGGAGGAGCCAGTTCACACCCTTTCAAAGTCTTGAAGTGCCCATGTCTCCTGCGGATCCCGTCTATACCTCATGGTTCTATGGTGACCCCAGCATCCTCTACGGACTAAGAGAAAAGGATTTACCGGTAGGTATTAAAATCCTATTATCATCATCAGCAGGTTAGCGCAAAACCTTATATTTTGTTGTGTCTGGAACTTAACTGCATCTTCTCTATAAACTGTGCAGTATGTGTGCACACTCTGTACTTGTTTCATACTTACCTCTCCGGAGTCCTGTGTTGGCACTGCGGCAGAGTTCACCTGGAATTTGGCACAGTGGATATTTTACCGCTGATTTGCGCGTGTGCAGTAGAGATTAGTCAACGAGAACATGGTGGGCAAATTTTTATTTGTAGACCTAGGCATGTGCAGTAGAATTTGGCACAATGCCAGAGTCTGCTGTGCCACAGAGAGGAGGGGCCCCATCTTCTTACACTGTCCCTGTAGATGCACCTACGGTAAATTAATAAATGGAGCAATTTACATCATCATATAAACCATGTCTTATTCTGTTTATAATTAGTGAAGGTAAAAGCTGATATATAACAAGTAGTACTTTCATAAACCTTCCTATCAAATTGCATCCAGTCTGCACAGTCCACACCCATCCTCCCAATCTCACATGTCTTCTCATCCTTCCTCTCGACTCCGGTTCATCATTGCTGTATGACCATATCATACGGCCCACCAAGAACCTTTGCAATCTGGTGGACACCTATGCAATAGATAGCACCTATCCTTGTGTATCCATGCCTATTTCCCTACAGCTTGCGAGCAGGGCCTTCCTACCTCTATGACTGTTTGTTATTACCCAGTTTTGTTAAGTAAAATAAATAAATAAATAATAGTACAAAGAAGTATAGTCCTAAAGACAAGTTAAGGAAACAATGTCCATATCTCTTTTATAGACTATCTCCATAATCCCTATATTATATATTTCAAATAGATTATGCGATTCAAACCCGCTTTTGTTTTTGTTACATGTAATAAATCCAGAGGGCAGATATGGACAAACTATTTTTCAGGGGGATTATTCAGATGTGGCAGCAAACTAAAGTCAGCAACTGGGCAAAACCATGTTGCACTGCAGGTGGGGCAGATATCACTTTTGCAGAGAGTTAGATTTGGGTGGGTTATATTGTTTCTGTGCAGGGTAAATACTGGCTGCTTTATTTTTACACTGCAATTTAGATTTCAGTTTGAACACACCCCACCCAAATCTAACTCTCTGCACATGTTACACATGCCCCACCTGCAGTGCAGCATGGTTTTGTCCAGTTCTTTTTTGGCTTACAAACCTGAATAAGGTCCACAGGGCCTAATTCAGATCTGATTGCAGCAGCAAATTTGTCAGCTAATGGGCAAAACCATGTGCACTGCAGGGGAGGCAGATACAACGTGCAGATAGAGTTGGATTTGGGTGTGTTATATTGTTTCTGTGCAGGGTAAATAGTGGCTGCTTTATTTTTGCACTGCAATTTAAATTTCAGTTTGAACACACCCCACCCAAATCTAACTCTCTGCCCAACCTCTTGAAGGGTTAATGGTCCCTTCCCCGCTGACAGGACGCTGAGCTCCTGAGGGAACTACTCCCAAGCCCCACCACGGCGAGCGTACATTACCGCAGCACGCTGCCACCTCTAACAGAGCCAGAAGAATGAAGAGTGGTGAGTACTAAGCCGGCGTCCCGGCTAGCGGGTTGCCGTCCATTATGGCAGCATGAGGGTGCTGAGACGCACGACTTCTAACCGGGCGGAATGCGTCTCTAGACACAGTACACAGCTGCGTCTCAGTACACTGTACACAGTACCCACACTGGCAAAAACAGCCTTAAAACGTTTTTCTCTCCATTTTAAGCAACAGATTACCTCAGCCAGTATAAAAAAAAAGTGGGAAGACCGCGCACCATCGAAGGGGCGGGGCTTCACTATGAGAGGATCCAGCAGCTCACCAGCGCCATTTTCTCTCTGCAGTGGACACAGACGCTGACTGACAGGGATGCGCAACTCCTCCAGTGAGACTCCAGATTACCTCAGTGGTACCAGGGGGTCATAGCAGGGGGGGAGCAATTATTAGTGTACTAAGTCCCCTATCAGGGTACTTAGTCTGCGACCTGGCTCCAAATTACTCTGTGTCTCCCTGAAGGCATCTTTGTGGGTTAATTGTGCTTACCCTTTTCCTGTGTGTGTGTGTGTGTGTTGTCACATTTACATTATGTCAGGCAAAGAGTGTTTCTTGTACAGCGGAGTGTTCCTCTTCACCAGGGGGCTCACTACTGAGTACTCAGGGCAGTGCACCTTCCCAGAATAGCGGGGCTGAACCGGAATGGTTTAATTCCATTAAGGGAATGATCTCAAATATTTCTACAAAGCTATCCCGTAATGAGAAAGAGACGCAATACTTAAGACAGACTGTAGATGAGTTTATGAATAGAGACTCAATCCCCAAACCAGCATCTCAATTCCCTACCATTTGTACGTAAAAATGATCTCTGGCACATTTCCTGCAGTCTGACTCTGACGGGTCAGACATGGAGGAGGGTGAGGTGGATTTGGAGGGGGGTGATGCTACTCTGTCACAGGGAACAGAGGCTCTTATAGAGGCTATCAGAGATGTTCTACAAATTCCTGATAAGGTGTCCGAGGAGTGTGAGGAATCTTACTTTAATGTAAAAAAAAAGTCCTCAGTCACTTTTCCTGCATCAAAGGAATTGAATACCCTGTTTGAAGAACCATGGTTTAATCCTGATAAGAAATTACAAATCCCTAAAAGGTTGCTCTCATCTTTTCCTTTTCCTCTGGAGGATAGGAAAAAATGGGAAAATCCACTGATAGTGGACGCATCAGCTCTAGGCTGTCACGTAAAATTGTATTGCCTGTCCCTGGTGCAGCCTCCCTAAAAGTTATGGCTGACCGTAAAATTGAGACTACACTCAAATCATTGTACACAGCTGCTGGGGTGGCCCAAAGACCCACTATTGCATGTGCGTGGATCACAAAAGCCATTGCTAAATTGTCAGGTAACCTAATTGAGGGGTTAGATTCCTTGTTTAGGGGGGATGTTGTTTTACTCCTGCAGCATATACAGGACTCTGCAAACTTTATGGTGGAAGCCATAAAAGAGATTGGTTTGCTTAATGCATGCACCACTGCTATGGCAGTGTCAGCACGCAGGGGCTTGTGGCTATGCCAGTGGACTGCTGATGTGGACTCCAGGAAAGGTGTGGAAGGCCTACCATTCACAGGAGAGGCCTTGTTTGGAGACTAACTAGACTTATGGATCTCCAAAGCTACTGCGGGTAAGTCTATGTATCTTCCTTCCTCAGCTCCCATAGCCAGGAAAGCTTATTCAGCTTCAAATTTACAGTCCTTTCAGACAGCCAAGTTTAAGGGAAAATCCAGAGGTGCTTCTACGGCCTCCAGAGGCGCAAGAGGTAAACCACGCAAACCAGCAACTGCGGGTGTTCAGGAACAGAGCTCAGGCTCTGCTACCTCAAAGCCTTCAGCATGACGGTGGTCCGCGAGGTCTGGAGGTTCTTTCAGGTGGGAGCCCAACTACAATTCTTCAGTCACATCTGGTCAAGTTCGTGCCGGGATCCCTGGGTCATAGATCTTATTTCCCAGGGCTACAGACTGGAGTTCCAATAGCTCCCACCTCACAGATTCTCCGAATAAGCCTTACCAGCTTCAAAAGAGGCAAGTATAACTTTACAGCAGGCCATCCAAAAACTGGTACAGACTCAAATCATAGTCCCAGTTCCACCTAATCTACACAACAAGGGGTACTATTCCAACTTGTTTGTAGTACCGAAACCGCACGGTTCGGTATACGACCAATTCTGAACCTCAAGTCCTTGAACCTATTCTTAAGAGTGTTCAAGTTCAAGATGGAGTCTCGGAGAGCGGTAATCTCAGGTCTGGAAGAAGGGGCATTCCTTGTGTTTCTGGATATCAAGGATGCGTACCTTCACATTCCGATCTGTCCGCCTCACCAGGCTTATCTACGGTTTGCACTACAGGACTGTCACTACCAGTTCCAGGCCCTGCCATTTGGTCTCTCCACGGCACCGAGGGTGTTCACCAAGGTAATGGCAGAGTTGATGTTTATACTCCACTAGCAGGGAGTGAACATAATTCCGTACCTGGCGATCTTCTGATAAAGGCACCGTCCAGGGAGAGGTTGCTGGACAGCATTGGCGTTTCAACCAAACTTCTCCAGGATAATGGGTGGATTCTGAACGTTCCGAAATCTCACCTAAAGCCAACACGGAGGCTCCCATTCCTGGGAATGATACTGGACACGGAGTTGCAGAAAGTGTTCCTTCCGTTGGAAAAGGCATTGGTAATCCAGTCGATGGTTCGGGATGTGCTGAAGCTAACCCGGATATCGGTGCATCTGTGCATTCGCCTTCTGGGGAAAATGGTGGCCTCTTACAAGGCGCTTCAATACGGAAGGTTTCACGCAAGACCCTTCCAGCTCGATCTGTTGGACAAATGGTCCGGATCGCATCTTCACATGCACCAGAGAATTCGTCTGTCGCTAAAAGCCAAGATCTCCCTTCTGTGGTGGCTACAGACCTCTCACATCGTCGAGGGTCGGGGGTTCGGAATTCAGGACTGAATCCTGTTAACCACGGACAAAAGCCTCTGAGGTTGGAGAGCAGTCACCCAGGGGGTGCAGTTTTAAGGAATATGGTCAAGTCAAGAAGTTGTCCTTCCAAACAACATACTGGACCTCAGGGCCATATACAACGCCCTTCTGCAGGCCTCTTATCTTCTTCAAGATTGGGCCATTCAAGTCCAGTCGGACAGTGTAACGGCAGCGACGTACATAAACTGACAGGGCGGAATGAAAAGCAGAGCAACAATGTCAGAGGTGTCAAGAATTCTCCTCTAGGCAGAAAAAAACGCTGTGGGATTGTCAGCGGTCTTCATTCCGGGAGTAGACAACTGGGAAGCAGACTTCCTCAGCAGACACGACCTGCACCTGGGGGAGTGGGGCCTTCACCCGGAAGTGTTCAGGTGCTTGACATGTCGGTGGGGATATTCACAAATCGACATGATGGCCTCTCGTCTCAAGTGGTATTGTTCCAGGTCGAGAGACCCACAGGCAGTGGCGGTATATGCTCTGACGACTCCATGAGTCTATCAGATGGTGCACGTGTTTACTCCACTTCCTCTGATCCCAAGAATTATCAAAAGAATCAAAAGGGAAAAGGTTCAAGCAATACTCATTGTTCCAAACTGGCCAAGAAGGGCCTGGTACGCGGACCTTCTGGAGATGCTTCTCGAAGATCCATGGCCTCTAACTCTTCGCGAGGATCTTCTGCAATAGGGCCCGTTCGTCTATCAGGACTTACCGCGGCTACGTTTGACGGCATGGGAGTTGAACGGCTGATTCTAGCTAGAAGAGGGATCCCTAACAAAGTTATCCTGACTATGATCCAAGCCAGGAAGGGGGTAACGTCTAAACATTACCACCGTATTTGGAAGAAATATGTCTCTTGGTGCGAGAGCAGAACTTATTCTGCGATGGAATTTCACCTGGGACGTTTCCTGCTTTTTCTGCAGTCAGGTGTGGATGTGGGCCTACGTCTGGGCTCCATAAAAGTCCAGATTTCGGTCTTGTCCATTTTCTTTCAGAAACAATTGGCTTCTCTCCATGAGATCCAGACGTTTTT
The DNA here is from genome assembly GCF_028390025.1 of Pseudophryne corroboree. NCBI lineage: Eukaryota > Metazoa > Chordata > Amphibia > Anura > Myobatrachidae > Pseudophryne > Pseudophryne corroboree. The sequence goes on from NC_086445.1 coordinate 161,896,787, forward strand.
GAAAGGGGTTCTGCGCATCCAACCTCCCTTTGTGCCTCCCACGGCACCTTGGGATCTCAATTTGGTGCTGCAGTTCCTCCAATCGGACTGGTTTGAACCATTACAGGAGGTAGACGTAAAGTATCTTACATGTAATACCGTCACACTGTTGGCCTTGGCTTCAGCAAGACGTGTGTCGGAGCAGAGGGCTTTGTCTCACAAGAGCCACTATTTAATTTTCCATGAGGACAGAGCTGAACTCAGAACTCGTCAGCAATTTCTTCCTAAAGTGGTGTCTGCGGTTCACATCAACCAGCCTAGTGTGGTTCCGGTTATCACCGACACCTCTGCTACTTCAAAGTCTTTGAATGTTGTGAGGGCTTTGAAGGTATACGTAAAGAGGACAGCTCGTCACAGGAAATCCGACTCGCTGTTCGTTCTCTATGATCCCAATAAAATTGGGTGTCCTGCTTCAAAGCAGACAATTGCACGCTGGATCAGGTTCACTAACCAGCATGCTTTTTCCATGGCAGGTTTGCCGGTTCCTAAATCTGTACAGGCCCACTCTACTAGGTCGGTGGTTTCTTCCTGGACGGCTGCCCGGGGTGTCTCGGCTTTACAGCTCTGCTGAGCAGCTACTTGGTCTGGTTCGAACACGTTTGCTAAGTTCTACAAGTTTGATTCTTTGGCCTCTGAGGACCTTTAGTTTGGTCAATCAGTTCTGCAGGAACCTCAGCACTCTCCCACCCGGTTTGGGAGCTTTGGTACATCCCCATGGTACTAAATGGAACCCAGTATCCTCTAGGACGTGAGAGAAAATAGGATTTTAATTGCCTACCGGTAAATCCTTTTCTCGTAGTCCATAGAGGATATTGGGCATCCCCGGTGCTTCGTTCTGCCTACACTGTTACTTGGTTAAGTATTGTTGGTTCAGCTGTTGCTGTTCCTGTTTAAGGTTGGGTTAGCATAGCTTTCCTCTTGCTGTGTGTGCTGGTTCGGAATCTCACCACTATCTTTATCTAGCCTTCTCTCAAAGTATATCCGTCTCCTCGGGCACAGTTTCCTAGACTGAGTCTGGTAGGAGGGGCATAGAGGGAGGAGCCAGCCCACACTATCAAATTCTTAAAGTGCCCATGGCTCCTAGTGGACCCGTCTATACCCCATCGTATTAAATGGAACCCCAGTATCCTCTACGAACTACAAGAAAAGGATTTACCGGTAGGTAATTAAATCCTATTTTAGTGTGTACCCAATTTAAGCCTTGGCGAGTGATAAAGTAGATAGGGATAAAGGGCCTAATTCAGACCTAAATCGCACAGCAGCTGATTATCGAATGACTGCGCATGGATTGTAATGCACAAGCGTGAGGGTAAACTGCAAATAAATCCTGTATCTATTTTGAATGCTAGGCGAACGCAGGCTGACTGACAGGAAGTGGACATTTGGGGGGGGGGGGGGGGGTGTAACTGGTCATTTTCTGGGAGTGTCAGGAAAAACACAGGCGTTCCCAAGCATTTTCAGGGAGGGTATGTGACGTCGGCTCCGGCCCGATCAGCCTGTTTGTACCGCACTGTAGGAGTAAGTGCTGGGCTACGCACAGATTGAACAGACTGGAAAAATCATTTGATGGTGAGTGAGTTGCGAACGGATTTGCAGCTGACCAGCGTTTGGAAACTCTTTTTGCACGGCGTACACAGGCTTGCACAGGGTAGATTTTTACTGTCTGGGCGGCAACTATCTGATCGCAAACCTCTGCAAATTCACAGAGGTGCAATCAGGTCTGAATTAGGCCCAAAGTGCTAATCAATCAGCTCCTAACTTATTTTTCGAACCCAGCAGTAACTTGGCAGTTAGGAGCTGATTGGCTGATACTTTATCTGGGATCATCCACTTTATCATTCTCCAAAGCCAGGTACACACTAGATGACAATTTAAATGCATTTACCGATGACAACCATTTGTTATGACAAATTGTTTAAATTGTTCAGTGTGTATGTACTATATCGTTAGTGATGCGTGCTCCTGCGGGTCGATAGTGATGTCCTCTGTTGTCTGTACATGCCACTCAATTTCGAAAATGTTGAAAAACGACTAGGAGCAAATTGCAGTGTGTATGCTACCAACGACGAACGATATGTTAAATGAGGCTGAAACGCCACAATTTGGGAGTGTCGAACGACTCGCATATATTGTTTGTTCGTTTATAAAATCAATCACTGTGTACGCACAACATCGTACGAGGCTGAAGTTAGCTTCTTATTCACTTCTTGTTCGAGCTTCAGCCTCTTATTCAGAAAATTGAGTTTTGCAAGGGTTAACTAGTCTTGGGCCACAAATTTGACACCTGAAATCAGCAGAGTGTGGTCCCTTGCATATGACCCATTTGTATTTTGCCTGGCCCAATGCTGTTTTGGGCATCAAATACACTGGCAAAGTGGGCACACACACCATATTTCTCTGACGTCCTAGTGGATGCTGGGAACTCCGAAAGGACCATGGGGAATAGCGGCTCCGCAGGAGACTGGGCACAACTAAAGAAAGCTTTAGGTCACCTGGTGTGCACTGGCTCCTCCCACTATGACCCTCCTCCAAGCCTCAGTTAGATTTTGTGCCCGGCCGAGGTTGGATGCACACTAGGGGCTCTCCTGAGCTTCTAAAAAGAAAGTATAGAATTAGGTTTTTTATTTTCAGTGAGACCTGCTGGCAACAGGCTCACTGCAGCGAGGGACTAAGGGGAGAAGAAGCGAACCTACCTGCTTGCAGCTAGCTTGGGCTTCTTAGGCTACTGGACACCATTAGCTCCAGAGGGATCTACCGCAGGCCCGTCCTTGGTGTTCGGTCCCGGAGCCGCGCCGCCGGCCCCCTTACAGAGCCAGAAGCAAGAAGAGGTCCGGAAAATCGGCGGCAGAAGACATCTGTCTTCACCAAGGTAGCGCACAGCACTGCAGCTGTGCGCCATTGCTCCTCATACACACTTCACACTCCGGTCACTGAGGGTGCAGGGCGCTGGGGGGGGCGCCCTGAGAAGCAATAAAAACACCTTGGCTGGCAAAACAATCACAATATATAGCCCCAGAGGCTATATATGTGATAAATACCCCTGCCAGAATCCATAAAAAAGCGGGAGAAAAGTCAGCGAAAAAGGGGCGGAGCTATCTCCCTCAGCACACTGGCGCCATTTTCTCTTCACAGTGCAGCTGGAAGAAAGCTCCCCAGGCTCTCCCCTGTAGTTTTCAGGCTCAAAGGGTTAAAAAGAGAGGGGGGGCACTAAATTTAGGCGCAATATTGTATATACAAGCAGCTATTGGGGAAAATTCACTCAGTTATAGTGTTAATCCCCACATTATATAGCGCTCTGGTGTGTGCTGGCATACTCTCTCTCTGTCTCCCCAAAGGGCTTTATGGGGTCCTGTCCTCAGTCAGAGCATTCCCTGTGTGTGTGTGGTGTGTCGGTACGGCTGTGTCGACATGTTTGATGAGGAGGCTTATATGGTGACGGAGCAGATGCCGATAAATGTGATGTTGCTCCCTGTGGGGCCGACACCAGAGTGGATGGATAGGTGGAAGGTATTAACCGACAGTGTCAACTCCTTACATAAAAGGGTGGATGACGTAACAGCTGTGGGACAGCCGGCTTCTCAGCCCGCGCCTGCCCAGGCGTCTCAAAGGCCATCAGGGGCTCAAAAACGCCCGCTCCCTCAGATGGCAGACACAGATGTCGACACGGAGTCTGACTCCAGTGTCGACAAGGTTGAGACATATACACAATCCACTAGGAACATCCGTGACTTGATCCCGGCAATAAAAAATGTGTTACACATTTCTGACATTAACCCAAGTACCTCTAAAAATGGGTTTTATGTTTGGGGAGAAAAAGCAGGCAGTGTTTTGTTCCCCCATCAGATGAATGAGTGAAGTGTGTGAAAAGCGTGGGTTCCCCCGATAAGAAACTGGTAATTTCTAAAAAGTTACTGATGGCGTACCCTTTCCCGCCAGAGGATAAGTTACGCTGGGAAATATCCCCTAGGGTGGATAAGGCGCTCACACGGTTGTCAAAAAAGGTGGCACTGCCGTCTTAGGAACGGCCACTTTGAAGGTACCTGTTGATAAAAAGCAGGAGGCTATCCTGAAGTCTGTATTAACACACTCAGGTACTAGACTGAGACCTGCAGATCGTGCTGCTGCAGCGTGGTCGGTGACCCTGTCAAACATACTAGTTTGCTAACATGAGAACATATTAAAGACGTTGTCTTATATATGAGGGATGCACAGAGGGATATTTTGCCGGCTGGCATCCAAAATTAATGTAATGTCCATTCTGTCAGGAGGGTTTTAGAGACCTGTCACTGGACAGGTGATGCTGACTTTAAAAGGCGCATAGAGATTCTGCCTTATAAGGGTGAGGAATTATTTGGGGATGGTCTCTGGGACCTCGTATCCACAGCAACAGCTGGGAAGAAATATTGTTACCTCAGGTTTCCTCACAGACTAAGAAAGCACTGTATTATCAGGTACAGTCCTTTCGGCTTCAGAAAAGCATGCGGGTCAAAGGCGCTTCCTTTCTGCACAGAGACAAGGGAAGAGGGAAAAAGCTGCACCAGTCAGCCAGTTCCCAGAATCAAAATTCTTCTCCCGCTTCCTGTGAGTCCACAGCATGACGCGGGGGCTCCACAGGTGTAGCCAGGTACGGTGGGGGGCCGCCTCAAAAAATTTCAGCGATCCGTGGGCTCGCTCACAGGTGGATCCCTGTTTCATTCAAGTAGTATTTCAGGGGTACAAACTGGAATTCGAGATGTCTCCCCCCCGCCGTTTCCTCAAATCTGCCTTGCCGACAACTCCCTCAGGCAGGGAGGCTGTGCTAGAGGCAATTAACAAGCTGTATTCCCAGCAGGTAATACTCAAGGTGCCCCTACTTCAACAAGGACGGGGTTACTATTCCACACACCTTGGGGTACCGAAACCGCATGCTTCGGTGTGACCCATTTTATATTTAAAATCCTTGAACACATACATAAAAAAATTCAAGTTCAAGATGGAATCGCTCAGGGCGGTTATTGCAAGCCTGGACGAGGGGGATTACATGGTATCCCTGGACATCAAGGATGCTTACCTGCATGTCCCCATTTACCATCCTCACCAGGAGTACCTCAGATTTGTGGTACAGGATTGCCATTACCAAGTCCAGACACTGCCGTTTGGACTGTACATGGCACCGAGGGTGTTTACCAAGGTAATGGCCGAAATGATGATACTCCTTCGAAAAAAGGGAGTTTTAATTATCCCGTACTTGGACAATCTCCTTATAAAGGCGAGGTCCAAGGAGCAGTTGTTAGTCGGGGTAGCACTATCTCGGAAAGTGCTACAACAGCACGGTTGGATTCTAAACAGTCCAAAGTCACAGCTGGTTCCTACGACACGTCTACTGTTCCTGGGGATGGTTCTGGACACAGACCAGAAAAAAGTGTTTCTCCCGGAGGAGAAAGCCAAGGAGCTGTCATCTCTAGTCAGAGACCTCCTGAAGTCGAAACAGGTATCGGTGCATCATTGCACGCGAGTCCTGGGAAAAATGGTAGCTTCCTACGAAGCAATCCCATTCGGCAGGTTCCATGCAAGAACTTTTCAGTGGGACCTGTTGGACAAGTGGTCCGGATCGCATCTTCAGATGCATCGGCTGATAACCCTGTCTCCAAGGACCGGGGTATCTCTACTGTGGTGGCTGCAGAGTGCCCATCTTCAAGAGGGCCGCAGGTTCGGCATACAGGACTAGGTCCTGGTGACCATGGATGCCAGCCTTTGAGGCTGGGGGGCAGTCACACAGGGAAGAAACTTCCAGGGACTTTGGTCAAGTCAGGAGACTTCCCTACACATAAATATTCTGGAACTGAGGGCCATTTACAAGGCCCTGAGTCAGGCAAGACCTCTGCTTCAAAACCAGCCGGTACTGATCCAATCAGACAACATCACGGCAGTCGCCCATGTAAACCGACAGGGCGGCACAAGAAGCAGGATGGCGATGGCAAAAGCCACAAGGATTCTCCTATGGGCGAAAAATCACGTGTTAGCACTGTCAGCAGTGTTCATTCCGGGAGTGGATAACTGGGAAGCAGACTTCCTCAGCAGGCACGACCTCCACCCGGGAGAGTGGGGACTTCATCCAGAAGTCTTCCAACTGATGGTAAACCGTTGGAAAAGACCACAGGTGGCCATGATGGCGTCCCGCTTAAACAAAAAAACTAGAGAAATATTGCGCCAGGTCAAGAGACCCTCAGGCAATAGCTGTGGACGCTCTAGTGACACCGTGGGTGTACCAGTCGGTTTATGTGTTCCCCCTTCTGCCTCTCATACCAATGGTACGGAGAATAATAAGAAGGAAAGGAGTAAGAACGATACTCGTGGTTCCGGATTGACCAAGAAGGGCTTGGTACCCAGAACTTCAAGAAATTATATCAGAGGACCCATGGCCTCTGCCACTCAGACAGGACCTGCTGCAGCAGGGGTCCTGTCTGTTCCAAGACTTACCGCGGCTGCGTTTGACGGCATGGCGGTTGAACGCCGGATCCTAAAGGAAAAGGGCATTCCGAAGGAAGTCATTCCTACGCTGATTAAAGCCAGGAAAGATGTAACTGCAAAACATTATCACCGCATATGGCGGAAATATGTTGCTTGGTGTGAGGCCAAAAAGGCCCCAACAGAGGAATTTCAACTAGGTCGATTTCTGCACTTCCTACAAGCAGGAGTAACTATGGGCCTGAAATCAGGCTCCATTAAGGTACAGATCTCGGCTCTGTCGATTTTCTTCCAGAAAGTACTAGCTTCACTACCTGAAGTTCAGACGTTTGTGAAAGGGGTGCTGCATATTCAGCCCCGTTTGTGCCTCCAGTGGCATCTTGGGATCTCAACGTGGTGTTGAGTTTCTTAAAATCACATTGGTTTGAGCCACTTAAAACCGTGGATCTAAAATATCTCACGTGGAAAGTGGTCATGTTATTGGCCTTGGCTTCGGCCAGGCGTGTGTCAGAATTGGCGGCTTTGTCATGTAAAAGCCCTTATCTGATTTTCCATATGGATAGGGCAAAATTGAGGACTCGTCCCCAGTTTCTCCGTAAGGTGGTATCAGCTTTTTCACTTGAACCAACCTATTGTGGTGCCTGCGGCTACTAGGGACTTGGAGGATTCCAAGCTACTGGACGTAGTCAGGGCCTTGAAAATTTATGTTTCCAGGACGGCTAGAGTCAGGAAAACTGACTCGCTATTTATCCTGTATGCACCCAACAAACTGGGTGTTCCTGCTTCTAAGCAGACTATTGCTCGCTGGATTTGTAGCACAATTCAGCTGGCGCATTCTGCGGCTGGACTGCCGCATCCTAAATCAAAAAAGCCCATTCCACAAGGAAGGTGGGGTCATCTTGGGCGGCTGCCCGAGGGGTCTCGGCTTTACAACTTTGCCGAGCTGCTACTTGGTCAGGGGCAAACACGTTTGCTAAATTCTACAAAATTGATACCCTGGCTGAGGAGGACCTGGAGTTCTCTCATTCGGTGCTGCAGAGTCATCCGCACTCTCCCGCCCGTTTGGGAGCTTTGGTATAATCCCCATGGTCCTTTCGGAGTTCCCAGCATCCACTAGGACGTCAGAGAAAATAAGATTTTACTCACCGGTAAATCTATTTCTCGTAGTCCGTAGTGGATGCTGGGCGCCCATCCCAAGTGCGGATTGTCTGCAATACTTGTACATAGTTATTGTTAACTAAAGGGTTATTGTTGAGCCATCTGTTGAGAGGCTCAGTTGTTTTCATACTGTTAAACTGGGTATAGTATCACGAGTTATACGGTGTGATTGATGTGGCTGGTATGAGTCTTACCCGGGATTCAAAATCCTTCCTTATTATGTCAGCTCGTCCGGGCACAGTGTCCTAACTGAGGCTTGGAGGAGGGTCATAGTGGGAGGAGCCAGTGCACACCAGGTGACCTAAAGCTTTCTTTAGTTGTTTCCAGTCTCCTGCGGAGCCGCTATTCCCCATGGTCTTTTCGGAGTTCCCAGCATCCACTACGGACTACGAGAAATAGATTTACCGGTGAGTAAAATCTTATTTTTGCCATTTTGAATAAGTAGCTGTAGTTTGGCAAGGGTTAACTAGTCTTGGGCCACAAATTTGACACCTGAAATCAGCAGAGGGTGGTCACCTGCATATGACCCAATTGTATTCTGCCTGGCCTAACGCTATTTTGAGCATGAAATACACTGGCAAAGTGGGCACACACCGTATTTTATAATTTGACATTCTGAATAAGTAGCTGTAGTTTGGCAAGGGTTAACTAGTCTTGGGCCACAAATTTGACACCTGAAATCAGGAGCTTGCAATACAGGCTCTGGGCACAAAGCTTGCCTTAAATTCTGGCAAGCAGTCTGCGGGCCTAGGGGTAATTCAGACTGCATTGCTGCAGCGATCGCAGTCTGAATTACTTTGTGGAGTGAGCCCTGCACTTGCGCACCCCGGGAGCCCAGTGAGATGCTATCAGGACTGCGATCACCTCTGCCTGATTGACAGACCGAGGTGGTCACGGGGCGGAAGAGGGCGTGCCAATGGCGTTAGAACCGCAGTCTGGACAACGGAAACATGTCCAAACCATTGAGGGGGCAGGCTGTGGCGGCTGTGTGACATCACACGCAGCCGCTGCAACCCCGGACTCGGCGAGTAGCAGCCTGCCAGCGCGCAGGAGCTGCGCTGGCAGGGAGCTACTCACCAGGTACAAAAGCATCGCCACCGTGCAATGCTTTTTGTACCTGTGCGGGGTGGGGGCAGGGTCAGACAAGCGGGGCGGACTAGCCCTGAGCTGGGCGTCCCCCCTGCATGTCAGAGTAAATGATCGTAGATGTGCTACATTTAGCACAGCTACGATCAGATCTCATGTCTGAGACTGTTTTCTCAGACATTCAGTTAAGGATGCTGCCCTGGTGGTAAAATTGTGGATGAACCTACGCAGTGGCGGAACAAGACCGTGGTGGGCCCAGGTTCAACAATATGCATTGCCCCCCCATAATCCAAAAAATGTGTGTCAAAAATTAGGGCATGGTCTCATTGAAAAGGGGCGTGGGCACACAATAGTACCACCAATTCAAATTATGCCACACAACCTTATTACATTACACTGAATTACAATACATTACACTGAACAGTAGCACTCCTTATAGTAGTATAGTAGTGCTCCTGATTCACGTTACGCCACACAGTACTGCTTCTTATACGTGTTACGCCACATAGTAGTACTCCTTATACACGTTACAACACAGAGTAGTGCCTCTTACACATGTTTTGCCACACAGTAGTATTCTTAATATATGTTTTGCCACATAGTAGTGCTCCGAGTCCTGATACAAGTTACTCTTATACATGTTACACCACACAGTAGTGCTCCTTATATAGGTTATGCCACATAGTAGTGCTCCTGATACAAGTTACTCTTATACATGTTACACCACACAGTAGTGCTCCTTATACATGTTATGCCACATAGTAGTGCTCCTGATACAAGTTACTCTTATACATGTTACACCACACAGTAGTGCTCCTTATACAGGTTATGCCACATAGTAGTGCTCCTGATACAAGTTACTCTTATACAAGTTACACCACACAGTAGTGCTCCTTATACAGGTTATGCCACATAGTAGTGCTCCTGATACAAGTTACTCTTATACATGTTACACCACACAGTAGTGCTCCTTATACATGTTATGCCACATAGTAGTGCTCCTGATACAAGTTACTCTTATACATGTTACACCACACAGTAGTGCTCCTTATACAGGTTATGCCACATAGTAGTGCTCCTGATACAAGTTACTCTTATACATGTTACACCACACAGTAGTGCTCCTTATACAGGTTATGCCACATAGTAGTGCTCCTGATACAAGTTACTCTTATACATGTTACACCACACAGTAGTGCTCCTTATACATGTTATGCCACATAGTAGTGCTCCTGATACAAGTTACTCTTATACATGTTACACCACACAGTAGTGCTCCTTATACATGTTATGCCACATAGTAGTGCTCCTGATACAAGTTACTCTTATACATGTTACACCACACAGTAGTGCTCCTTATACATGTTATGCCACATAGTAGTGCTCCTGATACAAGTTACTCTTATACATGTTACACCACACAGTAGTGCTCCTTATACATGTTATGCCACATAGTAGTGCTCTTGATACAAGTTACTCTTATACATGTTACACCACACAGTAGTGCTCCTTATACAGGTTATGCCACATAGTAGTGCTCCTGATACAAGTTACTCTTATACATGTTACACCACACAGTAGTGCTCCTTATACATGTTATGCCACATAGTAGTGCTCCTGATACAAGTTACTCTTATACATGTTGCACCACACAGTAGTGCTCCTTATACATGTTATGCCACATAGTAGTGCTCCTGATACAAGTTACTCTTATACATGTTACACCACATAGTAGTGCTCCTTATACATGTTATGCCACACAGTAGTGCTCCTTATACATGTTATGCCACACAGTAGTGCTCCTTATACATGTTATGCCACATAGTAGTGCTCCTGATACAAGTTACTCTTATACATGTTGCACCACACAGTAGTGCTCCTTATACATGTTATGCCACATAGTAGTGCTCCTGATACAAGTTACTCTTATACATGTTACACCACACAGTAGTGCTCCTTATACAGGTTATGCCACATAGTAGTGCTCCTGATACAAGTTACTCTTATACATGTTACACCACACAGTAGTGCTCCTTATACAGGTTATGCCACATAGTAGTGCTCCTGATACAAGTTACTCTTATACATGTTACACCACACAGTAGTGCTCCTTATACATGTTATGCCACATAGTAGTGCTCCTGATACAAGTTACTCTTATACATGTTACACCACATAGTAGTGCTCCTTATACATGTTATGCCACATAGTAGTGCTCCTTATACATGTTATGCCACATAGTAGTGCTCCTTATACATGTTATGCCACATAGTAGTGCTCCTTATACATGTTATGCCACATAGTAGTGCTCCTTATACATGTTATGCCACACAGTAGTGCTCCTTATACATGTTATGCCACACAGTAGTGCTCCTTATACATGTTATGCCACATAGTAGTGCTCCTGATACAAGTTACTCTTATACATGTTACACCACACAGTAGTGCTCCTTATATATGTTACAACACATAGTAGTGCTCCTTATACATGTGATGCCACACAGTAGTGCTCCTTAGACACATTATGTTACACAGTATACTCCTTATACACATTACGCCACACAGTACTGCTTCTTATATACAATACAACACACCGTAAATGCTCCTTATATATGTTACAACACATAGTATTGTTAGTACTGGTTATACCAGAGAAACGCTCTGAGCCTGAGCCCACCACGCTGCACATTGTAATCTGCCACTTGGATTCATATCACACGCTGACATTAATTGGACCTTTATACCTGTTCGGGATTCTTCAACACCTGGCCTATTGGATCCCCGCTGATAAAGAGGAATCTTTCCTGAGCTAAGGAATAAGGGGACAGCATCATCTACAATTGGCCTACTGGTAACATCATACCCAATATACATGGGACATTGTTTTCACCATCTATCATCCGGTATATCATCCATCCCTAATACAGGAATATCCACTTTCCATTCCTAGTCAGCCTTTCCATCTATTTGTGGCAATATAATCTCACTAACACAAATATATATATATATATATATATATATATATATATATATATAGTTCCAAGAGTAACCACCAGAGGGATCAAACTCAGATAGACCAGCACACTGCTTAAATGCAAGACGTTTTACTTATTTCAAAAGAAAGTGCAGATTATAGTAGCAAGCATATGGCACACATATCTGTAGCAGCATTTGAAATTGAACAATAGATACTTAACATCCCGACAGCTGTTTCGAATATCTTCTTCAGGGGAATGAATAAAGTGTCATAGTGCCGACCACTGCACACACCGCAGTGTCAGTTTTCAAAGTGTCTTGTGCCTAATGAGCCTGCCACAGAAGTACAATTTATAGTGTATAAAGTGCTTACCTGGGAACCATCTCTCCCGCCCGGTCACACGTGGACGCAACTGACGTCATCCACCAGCGCCACCTTCGGACGCTACCAGGAAGTGACGTCAGGGGAAGGATATGTCCGTAACACCTCCAGTGTGAAACACATGAAGGAGCCGGCCATCCCCAACACGGAGGAGAATTCCTCCGAGAGTGCGCTCGCGTGACACAAGTCGCCAAATCCCGCGCGTCATAATAAACGCACAGTGAGTGACAACAAGTGGGGGGCGTTCGATCAGTCCAGAGTAAAAATACCCGGAACTAAAAGAACACCATCCCAATTCCCGGGGGAGGGAAGAAAAGATCCCCAGGAATAAATATACAAAACAACAATAAATGAATAAAACAAATAATCAATCAATATGTAAATGCTAAACACATGGAGCATATTGGTGGTCAATCGTAAATATATCAGATAGCCTTAGGTAAGTATCGGTTTTCACAAATAAACTGTCAATGACCCCAAAATCAGCTAGTGTGGTCTCACTTAGTGAAGGGTAGATCCACAGCTCCAAGTATGTTGCTACTAAATACATGATAACCAGTACAAATATATAAAGACATAATCAACATACAAATATAACTAATTAAAACTAATAAGTCTCAGGTAATGGATCCAAATACGATATCATAAAGAGGTCAAGGTTCACATGTGTTATGAATAATAAAGAAAAAAGAAAACTAGAAAAAAGTAACCAAGTGATTGTTACAAAAATGGCACAAAAATTTTGTTACTATTAATTTTTTGGACGTCACCATTAAATTGCTTAATGGATCAATCACCACAGAGGTGTTTAGAAAGCCTACCGACAAGAATTCCTTATTGTTAGCCACGAGCTTTCATCCGCAACCTTTGAAGAGGGGTTTACCCTTTTCGCAACTTGTACGAGTAATGCAAATAACCTCTGATGACGAAGCATTACCAGGTGCTTTGACTGATATGGGAAAGAAATTCATTGAGAGGGGCTATGACTCCACAGAGGTACAAGAAGCAATCTCGAAATGTTTAAAGATCGGACGGACAGAACTGATGAGATCTAAAACTAGAAATAATGATCTTGGACGACTAGTCTTTTCTAGTACATATTCTATTGCCTCTGGTGTCACGAGACGTGCGATCTCAAAATACTGGCATATCTTGCAGGCAGATCCGACAATGGGGCAATTTTGTGGCAATCTACCGTTGTTTAGCTACAAACGTAGCTCAAACCTCAAGGATCAGATTACCTATTCTGACATAGTGCCGATGTCACAACAGGGAAGCGGTTGGCTACAACTGAAACCAGGAGCGCACAAATGTGGCTCCTGTGTTAATTGCAAGCATATGCACACAGGCAGCAATTTTCTACATCCAACCAAGGGCAACACATTTCGACTGAAGTATCGCATGACATGTGAAACAAGATTTGTGATTTATGTGATCCAATGCCCCTGCAAAAAACTGTATGTTGGAAAGACAATCAGAATGCTGAAAGAGCGCATAGCCGTGCACCGCTCATCAATTAAAAAGGCGTTCACCAAAGTTGAAAGCTCAACGCCACCGGTCGCAAAACATTTTGTTCACCATGGACATCACATTAAAGATTTATTATTTATGCCCATTGATCATGTACCTCCTCTCAAAAGAGGCGGTGATCGCCACAAGCTGTTATTACAACAAGAGTGCCGGTGGATCCGTCGTCTGGATACCCTCACGCCTGCCGGTCTCAATGAAGAATTTTCCTTTGTGCCATTTTTGTAACAATCTCTTGGTTACTTTTTTTATAGTTTTCTTTTTTCTTTATTATTCATAACACATGTGAACCTTGACCTCTCTATGATATCTGTCAAAGTCGAAAAATATCCTCTTTCATATGCCTTGTACTAACCCCTCAGGCACATGCCCGCTGCACGTGCATGCGCTCTGCCGTGCGTGCGCATATCCGCAAATTGCGTAAGATCGCTCCGGCAATCACGCGCGGTGTATGCGCATTTACAGTAGAGTTTGTGAGCATCTAGTGGGCGACCCGATCATAACATATTTTATCCACATAGTGTATTTTATAGTGAATATTCCCCTTACCAATGTTAGAAAGTATGTTTAGTGTAAACGGTTCTTGGACAGAGAAATTCCTCTTTGCATGATAGGAAGGGTCAGATAAAGGTAGAACGGTGGTGTCTAGTATCCAGCTGTAGAGTATTTTATTGGTGACATTTCAGTGTTGGTTAGGAAGAGATTGCTCGCTCCTGCGCATAGTTATGTACAAAAGTAGTTTATAGATATTTACTGTATTTGCTGTTCATTACCCATGCGGCGGGAATCCTAAGGATACCTCCCACCTGAGCAGTTGGAGAAAGGCACAGCCCACCTGTTCGAACCCACCTATGACCTTTTGTTATAATGCAGAGACACATTCCTGTGTCCAATGAACTATAAGATTATAGGGACCATTGTATTGTTACTGTATGTTGTGTATATAAAGACCACCATTGCCTGTCCAGTCACTCACTCTCTCTGCAAGGTTTTCATATTGAAGGCTGAGGGCTGGATTCAGGACGCACCTGCAAATCATTCCCACGTGTGTAAGTTCTCTGTAGCCATTTTGTTATCCTTTCTGTTTGCCATTTGTTCTCATTGTGTACACATTCTGTTTTCTTGTATTTGCGATTGTTCGCTATTGTTCATATTTTTCTCGTTATTCTGTTTAGATTTTATGTTAGTTTTGTAGTGTATAAACTGTACTGTTTTTCCCCTTTTTACTCAAATAGAATTATCCACTGGGTGTTAGAGCCCAAGTGGTTTTTGTATCCTAACCAGGTCTTGTGTTTTCACTAGTTACTGTAAAGGGTTTACTGAGCGTCTCAATCGCTCAATCAGCGTCTCATATTACCAAGGTTAACAAACGTTACATTGTTATATTTCATTGCCAAGGTTTAAAGTGTAAAGCGTACCCTTAAGGTGTGTTGTTACTAAGGGTTACTGTGTAACATTCTGGGTGCGTGCTTGTCGTTCGTGCATCGCGCCCACGGCCTAGCGTCCGCTACGCTAGGTGCGTACTTTTACGGTACACAGTGCGCCAATAGCGTATTTAGTCCATAATAGAATATAGCTTAATGTTTTTAGGTAATAATTGACTTTATCAATTGGGGGCATCGTCCGGGCCTTCTCATATTCGCAGCCAAGCGGAACCAGGCAGACTTTATCCATCAGCAAAGGGCGGGAAGGTAGTATCCCCTGTTAGCCGTTTGGTGGTTGGGGATACGGTAAGTGCTGATTAGATAAGCGTCTGCTCCGCTTGGTTTGTAGGGATGCTGGTGGGATCCGGAACCAAAAGGTAAGAATGTTAAGCTATTGTCTTTTAAATCTGTTTAAATTTCTGTATTGGTAAAAATTGCGCACGCAACACACGCACACACCTGTATTTCCATTTGCGTATTTTCACATATCTGCCTTTCTGTTTGCCATTCGCATTGATCACATGCTGAGGAAATTTATTGCTATTTAGTTAAAAGTAAAAGTAATACTTAAGGGAGTAATTGTAAAACACGCACGCAGCTTGACCCAGTTATAAAGGTTATACAGGAGATACTGTGTGGTGTTTGGTAAACGATTATAGTTAAATATCATTTACATTTATAGAAGCGTGTTATTTGTGTTACTGCGGACGTATCTGGCCTGTGTACACGTGTCTCTGACCGAGTGCGAGACAGCGTACGCAACGCAAAGGCCTACACACGTGGCGTACATTACACAACGTGCGTACGGATACGCCCACTAAATACAAATCACACGATAGCATTGTTTTAGTAGTAGATACGGAAGCCACGAGATAATAGCACAAATTTGTTCAGTTTCCAAAATTTAGTTTAAAGAAAAAAGATCCTTCTCTCGTTGCATTACCTCTGGGATTAACCTGTGTTACCTGAATGAAAGAAATTTTCTGTACAGAAAAATCAAAGTATATATGAAGTGAAAGAGCGTGTGTATGCAAGTAAAGTTTTTTTTGGTGTGAACCCCGGAATTCGAGATCTCGTAGAAGGATACCCGTGAAGTGAACACGTGGTGGCGTGGGAGAAGGCCATCTCACGTTAAAAGTCCATAAGGTAAGAGGAGCAATTAGTGTTACAGCAGACCAGGAGGTCCGCGAAAGTCAGAAATCCGTTAAAAGTACATATATGAATTCTGAAAACCCTGACTTAAGAAAAGGTCCGAGGTAGAGAGCGCAGCCCTGGGGGTTGGCGCAATACCCATATAGGCCCGTTTTGAGAATACGCTCCGGCTGAAGGTTTCGCAGCCTAAACAACCGATTCCGCTGGTCGTTCTGCGGATAAGTAATAGTTACTTATACGCATTGCGAATGTACCGCATGTAATTGTGTGCATTAGTTGGTTACCTTGATACCCATTACGCAATTTGCGTGCGCTTTGCGGGATCATAAACGCTATTTGTACATTCTAATGTGATTTGTGAAGTTTTTTATTTTATTTTAAGGGAGGTTCGCTGTTCACTCAGGAATTCTCCAGCAACTGATACCTACTGGGGAGGGTAGCATACTCCCACACGCCCCAGTAAGTAGAGGTTACATAGGGGCCCTGGGTTGAGTACGCCAGCGCTGAAGCATTGTGTGGGCATATTGGTCGACGTGGGCGAGAGTGGGTGAAGGCACTCGTTGGACTTTCACCGTCGCCTTACCTCTGGGAACGTGGTTTTTGTAGGAATTTGCTGAGAAGGCAATACCTGCAAAAGATGGGGGCCAGTTGCTCAAGTAAGGGATGATCAACCAAGGTTCAGGTTGATATTATTCCGCGGCCAGTCGGGTCAGCGAGGTACGTAATGTGTGAGAAATATGGATCACACACAGAGGTTTTATGCAATGAATGGAAACGTATGACTGTGAACGATGGGGAAAAGTTCCCCAGGGTAGGCAGTTTTAATCCTGAGGTTTTGCAAAATTTAAGGAGAAGGATATGTCTCATAAAGTCCGGCAAGCAACGGATTAGACATTATGATTATTTACAGTTATGGCAACAGGAAGGCGAGATACAAAGAGGATTAGCTCAAGCAGCTAACTCCAATCCTATCAGGAAACTGATAGCTACTGCACCACCACCACCATACATAACAGGAGAGAAAGTGGCTACAGAGAATGGCATACTGGTATATGATAAAAGTGCACTTAATAAATGTATAAATGATAAGGTAGATAAGTGTATTGATGCTAATGTTAACCCGTGCAAGTTGTATCCTGTCTTAAACTTCCCTCAGGACTGCGACCAGGAAGATGCGCCTACCACAATATCGGCACTCTCTCTAGCAGCCACCATAAGAGAGACTACAGTGGGCACGGCCCAACCAGTAAGAGGAGTAGCAAAGGCCCCTAGTGGAGGGACAGGTGAGGTCGTGTCCGCAGGTAAGTACGACACTGTACATTATGCAGAAACAATTACACCACACATTGTAGAATCAACCCAGAGTGATGTGATTGAACTTAATCCTGTCAGGGTAATTGCAGTCCCGAATGGAAAAACTGACGCTACAGGAGTCACTCCCGTCAGGAACATTGCAATGCATTGTCCCTTTTCCCGGACAGAATTAAGAACAATTATGTCTGAATTCCCTGATCCTAGGAAAGATCTAGTTGCAAGCCAAAGGTTCATTAGAGAATTAGGTAACTCCGCAGAACCCAATAACAAAGATTGGCGGACATTGCTGAGGGCATGCTTGCCCCCCAATATCGACTCTGCGACGTTTATCACTGATTGTAGGTTAGATGAAGAAGTACCTCTCACTGATGAGTACAATCAGGACAATGTAAAACGTATCAACCTGCAGCTAGGAGTATATTTCCCAACTGTTGTCAAGTGGAACAAAATCTTCTCCATAAGACAAAAAGAAGGGGAAAACTGCTTCTGATTATTTCCATCGGCACTGCAGGAAATGGCTAGGTACACTGGAATAGAAGACATTAAGACAAATGTGCACCATAGGGAAGTAGCAGTTTCTGTGTTAATGGATGGTTTAAAGGAAGTGTTAAGGACAAGGGTACAGACCACTCAACCCAACTGGAGAGGTATGTCGGTGGCTGCTTTGAGAGAGACCGCTATTGAACATGATCGGAACATCATGAGACACAGGGAGTCACAGGGCGATAAGCTGATGGCAGTAAGTATACAAGCCCTTACAATGAAGCCACCTCAGCCTAAGCCCCAGACCCCTGTGGGTAAGTCAAATGTGATAAAATGTTATAACTGTAGCAGAGAAGGACATATTGCACGAAATTGTATGTTTAACGACCCACATAAGGTATACCAACCCCCTAGACAACGACATGACACACGAAATTGGGATCAGGGACCGCAGAGACGGAGTTATGAGCCACATGCAGGGGAAACAAAAAGGTACCCACCAAGAAGAGACTGGCAAGTCTCTGAAAATTCCCAGTTACCCCCTTCACTTGTTGTAGCTGCCAGCGCGCTGCGGGGACGTCACCACATACAATAGGGGTGGGGCCACACCTGTAGTCTGCAGCCAGTGAAATTAATTGCGAGCCTTGGAAGTGAACCCGAGGTCACAATTGATGTAGCTGGTAGATCTCTACCTTTCCTTGTAGACACGGGGGCGGCCAAGTCAGTGTTAAATTCAACAGTGGGTATGAAGACCACTGGTAAAACAATTCCAGCCATGGGAGTAACAGGAGTAGTACAACACTACCCTTTAAGCAAACCAGCAGAGATTACGATAGGGCCTTTGCAGACCAAGCACTCCTTTTTGCTAGATGCATTGGCTCCGACTAATCTACTTGGGAGAGATTTACTGTGCAAGATGGGGTGTGTCAAATACTGTACTCCTGGAGGTGTGTTCTTAGATATACCCGAGAATCACGCTCAGGAAGTACAGGATATGCTAGACTCCCAACAAAGGTTAATGTCACACACTGCTGTTACAGATAGGTGTCCGTCCAAGGTAGAGAAAATGATTTCCCAGATACTGGAGTCACTTTGGACCAAGGATGGACAAGACACTGGATTAATGGCAAATGTAGCTCCTGTAGTAGTCCAAGTAAAAGATGGTAGGATAGCTCCAAAAATCCCACAGTATCCTCTGAAGCCAGAGGTGGAGTTAGGAGTTTACCCAGTAATAGAGCGCTTGCTACAACAGGGCATTCTGGTTAGGACGTCCAGCACTGCCAATAGTCCCATCTTCCCTGTGAAAAAGAGCGGGGGGAGGGGTTACAGGCTAGTGCAGGATCTAAGGGGGATCAACAAAATAGTTGAGAGCCAATTCCCCGTAGTGCCAAATCCAGCTGTTATCCTTATGCAAATCCCTCCCACTGCGAAATTTTTCACTTTGATTGACCTCTGCTCCGCCTTCTTCTCGGTACCTCTGCACCTTGACAGTCAATATTTGTTTGCATTCACATACAGAGGAGTACAGTACACCTGGACTCGTTTACCACAAGGTTTCATTGACAGTCCAAGTATTTTCTCACAGGCTTTGCATGATTGCCTACAATCCTTTCAACCTGAGAGCGGATCAGTATTAATACAGTATGTAGACGACTTACTGCTGTGTTCTGATTCACTCGAATCGTCCTTGAGAGACACGAAACAGCTTCTGTTTCATCTTTCTGATTCGGGACACAAGGTTTCAAAGGATAAGTTGCAATTATGCCACACCAAGGTAAAATATTTAGGACATTGCTTGACGCAAGGACTGAGACACCTCACTGCTGATAGAGTACAGGCGATTCGCGACATGACTCTGCCACAAACCCAGCAACAGATTCGCACTTTCCTAGGAATGTGTGGGTACTGCCGTAACTGGATCCCAGGGTTTTCCATACTAGCCTTACCTTTACAAGAGATGGTCTCATCAAACAAACCAGATCGGATTTCGCACACAGATGAGTCCGAACTGGCATTTGAGAGACTCAAACAGTGCCTAACGCAGGCACCAGCTTTAGGTATGCCAGATTATGGGAAACCCTTTGAACTGTACGGTACAGAAAGTGCTGGGTGTGCGGCAGGTGTCTTAACCCAGAAGCATGGTGATGCCAGCAGGCCGGTAGCCTACTACAGCGCTCAGCTAGACACGGTAGCACGATCCCTCCCCACATGCTTGCGAAGTGTTGCAGCGATGGCATTGCTAGTTAGTAAAAGCGAAGATGTAGTGCTAGGACACAACCTGACAATCCATACACCTCATGCAGTGTCAGCCTTACTGAATTCTGCCCAAACCAGACACGTCTCATCCGCACGGTTTACAAGGTGGGAATTAGCACTAATGGCTCCTGTAAACATCACCATAAGGAGATGCAGCGCACTAAATCCTGCAACGTATCTCCCAGGTGTGCCTGGACAGGCACAAAGGGTGGGGGATGAGAGTAATGGTGAAGGAGGATTTAGTACAGACACTGACACACATGATTGTATGGAATATTTGACCCAAAATTTCACTGCAAGGCCTGACATCAGTGACAACCCACTGGAAGGTGTAGATTTTACTTTCTACACTGACGGTAGTTGCCACAGACAGACGGACTTGGGAGACTTGTGTACTGGATACGCAGTCGTAGATGACAAAGGCACCATAGAAGCGGAACCCCTGGGCCCACCTCACTCAGCACAAGTTGCTGAGCTGGTTGCCCTAACCAGAGCGTGTGAATTGGCTAAAGGTAAGTCAGCCAATATCTACACGGATTCTAGGTATGCCTTTGGAGTAGTGCATGATTTTGGGGCCCTATGGCGCCTCAGAAATTTCATGACGGTAGCTGGCACACCCGTGGCGCATGCAACCCACATCAAAAGACTCTTAGCAGCAATACAGGAACCTGACAGAGTGGCTGTTATCAAGTGTAAAGCCCACACATACAGCCAAGACCCAGTGTCACTTGGTAACAGCCGGGCAGACGAAGCTGCTAAATTAGCAGCCAGTACCCCCAGACAGACGGACATCACACAACTGATGGTATTCAATACCGTCAGCACACAGAAATTGAGTGAAATGCAAGATTTGTGTTCTCCACAGGAAAAGGCAGTCTGGAGGTCAAAAGGATGTGGCCAGGAGTCCTCAGGACTCTGGACAGATGGACAGGGTAAGCCAGTGGCGCCCAGAACATACCTTCCAAGCTTAGCGGAGGCGGCACATGGGCTGACTCATCTAGGTAAAGAAGGTATGTGCAAGTTGGTAAGAGCCTACTGGTGTGCACTAGGATTTTCTTCCCATGCGGGTAAGAGGGCAATGACATGCCTCACCTGCTTGAGGAAGAACATTGGAAAGGCGATACCAACAGAACCATCCCATATTCAGCCAACGGACGGCCCTTTTCAGGTAATACAAATTGATTTCATACAATTGCCACCCTGTAGAAATTTAAAGTATGTATTGGTTTGAATTGATGTGTTTTCAAATTGGGTTGAAGCATTCCCCGCTGCCACAAATACCGCTACGTTTACTGCAAAGAAAATCGTGCAGGAATTTGTGTGCAGGTATGGTATCCCTAGGATAATTGAAAGTGATAGGGGTTCCCATTTTACAGGTGAAGTCTTTCAGGTAATGTGCAAATTAATGGGAATTAATAGTAAGCTGCATACTCCGTACCGCCCACAGGCGAGTGCGAAAGTGGAAAGAGTAAACAGCACTATTAAGAACAAGTTGAGCAAAGTAATGGCTGAAACTGGATTGTTATGGCCAGAAGCTTTGCCACTTGTATTGTATAGCATCAGAACCACTCCCAGGTCCCCTCTTAATCTGTCCCCCTTTGAAATTCTTTTTGGTCGACAACCCCATGTAATGATTGATCCCCAGGATGATTTGAAATGTAACAATGAAGTCACTGTAAAGTATTTGGTTAAGACTAGCAAGCAGTTGAGGAATCAGAATAGCAATCTAAAGCTGGTGATTCCTGATCTGCCAGACAGTAATTGTCATGACATTGAACCTGGGGATTATGTAATGATTCGGAATTTTCTACGCTCAGGTTGCCTGATTGACCGTTGGGAAGGACCGTACCAAGTCTTATTGACCAGCACGACAGCATTGAAGGTTACCGAAAGAGAGACTTGGGTCCACTCGTCCCACTGTAAGAAGGTCGCTGACCCAGAGAGAGCCCGTGACAAAGAGCAGAGTGTGGAGGAAACCATATCACTGGAGTGTCTGTTCCGGGAAGGCTGAGAGGCAGGACTGTTGTCACGGCACCTGAGCACAGAGAACTACAAGATCGGAAGTGTTTGTCGCGCCAAGTTTTCTTTCCCTTCTAGTTGTTTTCTTTCCCCCATTACAACTCTTTCTTTCTCCTCCTAAAATGGACTCGCCCCAAGAGACTGCAGTCCGTGTTTTCCTGTTGACCCTGTTGTTGACCAGAGCAGTCTGTTTCGGTGAGAGTACCAGTGAGGTCGATAAAGGATCTGGAATGGGTTCTGATGATCAGGATGGATTCGTAGAATTCCAAGAGCGACACAATCACCGAGCAAAGGCGAGTATCAGAAAACGATCTGGTAGCCATGACACTAACAGACATTGTGAAGGATTGTTAGCTGAAGAGAATTGCATATGTAGGAATTGTGACAACATAGTTGAGGACGGGTGCATCCAGAGATGTCAGTCCAGCATTAATATCAATATGGACCGTCATCCATTGAGTGACTATCACTCATTAGTGGGTAAGGTTTTAAACCAAACGGAATGCTGGGTGTGCTCACAAGTACCTCAAGGTCATAGAAAGTCAGGACTAGTGCCATACTCTTTAACGATAGATGAGGTACTTGAATTAAGGGATGGGAGACCGGTGGACAAGAAATTTTATATTTCTAGGCCTCCTAGTTTGAAGCTCCACCAATATCATGTGGATAGGTCCTTAATATGTTTTAACATTTCCAATCCCCGAAAGCCGGGAAATTGGGAAGTGACATGGAACAACCGAACCATGACATTCTCACACAGAGCCGATAGAATGCCCATTGACTCAGAGCTTATATGCCAAATAACCAACAGTGGAAGATATTTCCAATATAGGTACACTCTAGGAAGTAGGCCCATGCGAGTTGGAGAAGTATCACCAGGATACTGTGCGCATATCATACAACCTGATACGTGTACTAGTCAGATGAGAGAATTAGGGATAGGATTTTTCACCTGGAAGGTTTGTAATATGGTGATGTCATATTCTGTCCCATATGTCCTCCCCGATGATGCATATTTCATATGTGGGAGGAAGGCGTATAAGTGGCTTGCCCCAAACTCAGAGGGATTGTGTTACATTGGAAGAGTGCTACCGGAAGTAATGACCATTACCCATCATAGAATGAAAGACGTTCACCGCAATGCTCAAGCTCCTTACACTCACACCCATTACGAACACATTGTAAAAAGACACCTTATATATAGGACAGAGCATGCAGCCTCTGATTTGATCCACGAATCCACCGGGATTCAACTCCTGCTCGCGCTAGATATCACCCGTACCGCCAGAGGAGTTATAAATTTTAGGTATATAACCGCGCTAGCGAACCTGATAGACAATATCACCGAGATGTATGATGATACCTTTAGATATACTGGGAGAGAATTGCAAGCTTACAAAACGGAACTGATCCAGCACAGGATGGTTCTCAATTACCTCACAGCAGTAACAGGAGGGTATTGTGTCACCCTAGCAACTCAGTATGGAGTGAAGTGTTGTATGTATATCACAAACAGCACCGAGGACCCAACCGAGGTCATAGATCAAAAGATGGACGATATCTTGCAATTGAAGTGGGAGTTCCGAAGGAGACACAACCTTACCCTTGCTTCTGTGGGTAATGAACTGACCGGCTGGGTATCATGGTTGAACCCATGCAATTGGTTCTCAGGTTTAGGAGAATGGGCTCAAAATGTTATCGTTGCTGTAGGGAAATTCCTCTTATGTATCCTAGGAGTTGTCATAATGATTGGACTGATATTCAAATGTGTTCAAATTTTAATGAATTGCAAGCGTAGTACCAAATTGATGAGTTTGAGGAGCGAAGGCATTGTAACAACAACTAGTTTAATTTATGACCCAGCAAGACGATATTGTGATAAAACGTGTTTCCACGGTCCGTTTCTTTCACCCGTTTCTCCTTTGTTTTTCTCCAAGGTAAGAAGACACCGACTCAGAAGAAGATTTTGATGACCCATTATACAGACCATTGATGAACTTTGTCACAGCCATTTGATGAACTGTTAGAGACTGTAATTTTTATGGACACTTGAAGAGCTTTGCTTGCCATTCAGCAAAGATACAGTTATCCGGACAAGACTTCGACAAGACATCAACAAGACATCAACAAGACTCCAACAGACGCCCAAGGACGACCACACATATATATTCATACGAATGCATTTATAACGCATGTTTCTTATCTTCATCTCTTCTATCTTCAGGTAGTGACACACATAGTCGACAGGTGATATAGACACATATATTAGCACTCGCATACTTTCCCCCTTCATGTATCATCAACTAATGTGCACCCCATTTGTTGGAACTAAAAGCTGAAAAGAGCTCGGTAGAGTTTGTTAGCCCACTTACAGACCCTTAATACGGGATAAGAAGGATTCAATGTATACTTCGCAATACCTCGAAGCTTATTTTAGAACATGTACGGCACGATGATACATGACCCCTTAGACATGGATTTCATACATACATGCTTTTTACTATCTCACTAGGTCATACATTTCCCACCTCCTCCTCTTCTCCCTACTCCCAATCATAATAAGGTATTTCATGGTAATATATTTTTCTGCTTAAATTGTTTAGATAATGGCAGTTATTGTTGACTGCCAAAGGGTGGACTGTCAAAGTCGAAAAATATCCTCTTTGATATGCCTTGTACTAACCCCTCAGGCACTGTTAGGCGCCGGGGTCCGCTCGTCGGTGCGGCCCGGCGCCTAGCAACCAGGGACGCCGTACGCGGACAGCCGCCGGCTCCCTGGCAACGCTGGACGCCGGGCGCACTGAGCCGCACGGACCCTAGCAACGGGGACGCCACTGACGGAACCGCGTTCCCCGTTGCTGGGTCCAGGGTTTAATGAACCTACACCTGTTTCCTGGCCGTGCAGCAAGGCAGGTAATTAGCCCTGTCAGCACCTGATTGGAGGACTCCTGTTCATATGCACTCTCAGGGCTTCTCACAGACGCCGGTAATAGCTTCCTGCATGCTGTCTCTGTTTGCTGAGAGTCTGTTCCAGTCTTGCTGTATCCGGTCATTCCAGTATTCGGAAGTCCTGAACTCGGAAGTTGTCATCTTATTCCTGGAGTCTTGACTAATCACCGTATAACATCCAGTGGTGTTCGTGAGTCGCGGCTTTGCCGTGTGTTGCGGCTTGTCCGCTTTATTATTTATTATTTGTGTTTTGGAGCATTTCGCGGAGGGTTCCGCTTCCACAGGTCCACTCTGGTATCCAGCGGTGCTGGGTAGGAGTATTGGACAAGTGGATTTTGGTTGTCCTTTTCCCTGGCGGGTTTCCGCACATACTTCAGGTTTTGTTAGTTAGCTTGTTGCCCCTGGCCTGTTGTCAGTCAGAGGTCCTCTTGTTATCATCCTGCCTCGGATTTCCCTTTGTCTCTCACTAAGACCGGGGGGCACCGGAGTTGGGCAGACATAATCCGCCCTTCAAACGTGGCTGCCAGGGGCTCAAGAAACCATAGTCTCGCAGGGGATTTCCGATAGCACGGGTGAGACAATAGAGTTAGGGCGCCAGGGGCAACTAGTCTTTCCTGCTCCCGTTACCTGCATTCCATTCCAGCGCTCTGGTCCTTGTCATAAAATCTCCTCCGGTCAGGAGTGCTGGAATCATAACATTATTACCGGCCATACCAAAACTTAAAATTAAACGGAGTTTAATTTTTTCTTACTCAGTTTTTGTAAGAAATTGTCGGCCTCATGAATCCAACAGGGTTAGGACCAAATCCTGGTCAGCTCTTAGTCAGTCAGATTCAAGAACTTACTCAGATGGTTCAGGATCTTTCCCTTCGGGTAAAGTCGCAGGAAGATCTTTTACGAACTTCCCCGAGGGTAGTTCCTGAACCAAAAATGCATTTGCCTGACCGTTTTTCTGGTGATAGAAAAGAGTTTTTTAATTTTAAAGAATCCTGTAAACTTTATTTTCGTTTAAGACCGATCTCCTCGGGTACTGAATCTCAGCGGGTCGGGATTATTATTTCTTTGCTCCAGGGGGATCCCCAGACTTGGGCATTTGGTTTAAAAGCAGATGATCCGGTGTTTTTGTCAGTAGACGCTTTTTTTGGGTCTTTAGGACTGTTATATGATGACCCTGATAGAGAGGCATCCGCTGAAGGTCAATTGCGCGCTCTCAGACAGGGTAGGAATCCTGCAGAGGTTTATTGTACGGAGTTTCACCGGTGGTCGAACGACTGTGGCTGGAATGACCCAGCCCTGCGCAGTCAGTTTCGCCTCGGCTTATCAGAATCTATTAAAGACAGTCTCCTCCAGTATCCCGCTCCTGAGACTCTCGATAAACTCATGGAGCTTTCTATTAAGATTGATCGTCGTCTCAGAGAGCGGAAGGCTGAAAAAGGAGCATCGGTCAGGTCATCTCCATGTGTATATTCCATACCTGAGGACATAGAGGAGCCCATGCAGATGGGTCTCTCCCGGTTGTCTCCTGAAGAGAGAGCCAGAAGGCAAAACTCTGGTCTTTGTTTGTACTGTGGGGGTAAGGGACATTTTGCTCGTAATTGTCCGAATAAGTCGGGAAACGCCTTGACCAGGTGAATTGTGAGGGGGTTCACCTAGGTCTGCATCTTATCTCCTCGAATAACTCCCTTTTAGTCCCAGCTAAGGTTTCCTTTGGCAGCCTCAGTTCCTCGGTGTCGGCTTTTGTCGACAGTGGAGCCGCAGGAAACTTTATGGATTTAACTTGGGCTAAGGCCTTAGGCATTCCTCAGTTATCTTTGGGTAGGTGTGTCACCATGCATGGCTTAGATGGGAGTCCACTGTCCAATGGGGTTATTTCCCTCTATACACCCCCTGTACTACTTACGGTAGGAGCTCTTCATTCTGAAAAAATCGAGTTCTTCCTTACCCATTGCCCAGCAGTTCCAGTGGTTCTGGGTCACCCTTGGCTGGCCTTTCACAATCCCACCATTGATTGGCGGTCAGGGGAGATTTCTCAATGGGGTGCCTTCTGTGATAAGGAATGTATTTCGTTTCCAGTCAGAATAGCTGCTGCCATTCCTGAACTCATTCCCGTGGAGTACCAGGAGTTTGCTGATGTGTTCTCCAAGGGCAATGCAGACATTCTGCCTCCCCATCGGCCTTATGATTGCGCCATTGAGCTAATTCCTGGTGCCGCATTGCCAAAGGGAAGGTTATATGCTTTATCCGGGCCAGAAACTGCGGCCATGAATGACTATGTTAAAGAGAGCCTAGGGAAAGGATTTATTAGGCCATCTAAATCTCCTTTAAGTGCAGGCTTCTTCTTTGTGGAGAAAAAGGATGGCTCGCTCAGACCTTGCATTGACTATAGAGCCCTAAATAAAATCTCAGTTAAAAATACTTATCCTCTGCCGCTGATTTCTGTCCTCTTTGATCAGCTGCGTTCGGCTGTGATTTTTTCCAAAATTGATCTAAGAGGAGCGTATAACCTCATCCGAATCAGGTCCGGAGATGAGTGGAAGACAGCCTTCAGTACTCAGTCGGGTCACTACGAGTACCTAGTGATGCCGTTCGGCTTGTCTAACGCTCCAGCAGTTTTCCAGGACCTCATTAACGATGTGCTCCGTGACTTCCTAGGGAAATTCGTGGTCGTTTACTTAGACGACATCCTGATTTATTCTGACTCTATTGAACAACATGTTACCCAGGTGCGTCAGGTTCTTCAAAAGTTACGTGAGAATCATCTATATACCAAACTGGAAAAATGCGAGTTTCATGTCACGGAGGTATCTTTTTTAGGGTACATTATTTCCCCTCGGGGATTTTTCATGGAACCAAAGAAGCTCCAGGCCATCCTTAGTTGGGCGCAACCCACCAATTTAAAAGCAATTCAGTGCTTTTTAGGGTTTGCGAATTATTACAGGAGGTTCATTCATTCTTTTTCCGACCTGGTTGCTCCCATTGTGGCCCTGACAAAGAAAGGAGCGGATCCTACCAACTGGTCGCGTGAAGCGGAGTTGTCCTTTTGGGCCTTGAAACAAGCTTTTGTCTCGGCTCCAGTCCTCAGACATCCCAATCCAGGATTGCCCTTCGTTGTGGAGGTTGATGCCTCGGAGGTTGGAGTAGGGGCTATACTATCTCAAAAGGATCCAGAGTCTCTGGAACTACATCCTTGTGCCTTTATGTCCAGGAAATTCTCCTCCGCTGAATCCAACTATGACGTTGGTAACCGGGAATTACTGGCAATAAAATGGGCTTTCGAGGAGTGGAGGCATTGGCTGGAGGGAGCAACACATACCATTTCAGTATTGACTGACCATAAGAATCTGCAATACATCGAATCAGCTAAGCGGCTGAATGCCCGGCAGGCTCGTTGGGCTTTGTTCTTTACTCGTTTCAAATTTATTATAACTTTCAGGCCAGGTTCCAAGAATACCAAGGCAGATGCTTTGTCACGCAGTTTTCTTCCGGTTCATGATAACAGTCCTCTTCAGTCATTTGGGCAGGCCTCACACAAGATTTATTTACCCAGTTAAAACAGCTTCAACACCAAACTCCTGGAAATACTCCTGCTGGTCGTCTTTACGTCCCTGAGTTCTTGAGAGCTACTGTTTTGACTGAGTTCCATGATAACAAAGTTTCCGGGCATCCAGGGATCTCTAAGACATTGGAGTTAGTCTCCCACTCAGTATGGTGGCCTGGTCTTTCTAAAGACGTTAAGGAGTTTGTTTCTTCATGTCAGGTTTGTGCACAGCATAAGGTTCCCCGTTCCTTGCCTATCGGGCAACTTATCCCCTTGAATGTCCCTCTCAGGCCATGGTCTCATATTTCCATGGATTTTGTGGTGGACCTTCCCCTTTCAGCTGGATGCAGAGTCATTTGGGTGGTAGTAGACCGTTTTAGCAAGATGGCTCATTTCATTGCCCTTCCCCGACTGCCATCTGCCCAAGGATTGGCAGTGTTGTTTCTCCACCATGTTTTCAGACTTCATGGGTTGCCCACTGATATTGTTTCTGATCGGGGTCCACAATTCATTGCACAATTCTGGAAGTGTTTTTGTGCTTCATTAAAGATGAGATTGTCATTAACATCTGGTTACCACCCACAGTCCAACGGGCAAACCGAGCGAGTTAACCAATCATTGAAACAGTATTTGCGTTTGTACTCAGCCAAACTCCAGAATGATTGGTCCGAGTTTCTTCCATTGGCGGAGTTTGCTTACAATAATTCTTGTCATTCCTCCACCAACGTGTCTCCATTCTTTTCAGTTTTTGGTTTTCACCCCAGAGCTAATTCTTTTTTTCAACATTCCTCAGTTTCCTCGCTAACCTTAACCTCCCATCTCAGAGCCATTTGGAAAAAAGTGCACCTTGCTCTCAGAAAAGCGGCCTTTCGAGAGAAAAAAATTTCTGACCGGCTCCGACGTCCTTGCAATTTTAAGGTGGGAGATAGGGTATGGTTGTCGACTCGTAAATTTAGACTTCGACAATCTTCAGCTAGGTTGGGACCCAAATTTATTGGACCATTTCATATCATTAAAAAAGTTAACCCAGTTGCTTTCCGGTTACGTTTACCAAAATCTCTTCGGATTGGTAATACGTTTCATTGCTCCCTGTTGAAGCCATACATTTCTTCCAATAAATTTCCTCGGAAGATCTCTCAGGGAAGATCTCCAGTGGATGTACAGGGACAACAGGAGTTCCTGGTGGAGAAGGTTCTCGATTCCAAGTTGTCCAGGGGCCGGCTTTATTTTCTGGTTCACTGGAGAGGTTATGGTCCAGAGGAAAGGTCCTGGGTCCTGGATAAGGATCTTCATGCCCCAAGGCTCAAGAGGGCATTTTTTTGGGAATTTCCTTGGAAGCCTGGCTTTAGGGGTTCCTTGACCCCTCCTCAAAGGGGGGGTACTGTTAGGCGCCGGGGTCCGCTCGTCGGTGCGGCCCGGCGCCTAGCAACCAGGGACGCCGTATGCGGACAGCCGCCGGCTCCCTGGCAACGCTGGACGCCGGGCGCACTGAGCCGCACGGACCCTAGCAACGGGGACGCCACTGACGGACCGCGTTCCCCGTTGCTGGGTCCAGGGTTTAATGAACCTACACCTGTTTCCTGGCCGTGCAGCAAGGCAGCTGCACGGCATGTAGGTAATTAGCCCTGTCAGCACCTGATTGGAGGACTCCTGTTCATATGCACTCTCAGGGCTTCTCACAGACGCCGGTAATAGCTTCCTGCATGCTGTCTCTGTTTGCTGAGAGTCTGTTCCAGTCTTGCTGTATCCGGTCATTCCAGTATTCGGAAGTCCTGAACTCGGAAGTTGTCATCTTATTCCTGGAGTCTTGACTAATCACCGTATAACATCCAGTGGTGTTCGTGAGTCGCGGCTTTGCCGTGTGTTGCGGCTTGTCCGCTTTATTATTTATTATTTGTGTTTTGGAGCATTTCGCGGAGGGATCCGCTTCCACAGGTCCACTCTGGTATCCAGCGGTGCTGGGTAGGAGTATTGGACAAGTGGATTTTGGTTGTCCTTTTCCCTGGCGGGTTTCCGCACATACTTCAGGTTTTGTTAGTTAGCTTGTTGCCCCTGGCCTGTTGTCAGTCAGAGGTCCTCTTGTTATCATCCTGCCTCGGATTTCCCTTTGTCTCTCACTAAGACCGGGGGGCACCGGAGTTGGGCAGACATAATCCGCCCTTCAAACGTGGCTGCCAGGGGCTCAAGAAACCATAGTCTCGCAGGGGATTTCCGATAGCACGGGTGAGACAATAGAGTTAGGGCGCCAGGGGCAACTAGTCTTTCCTGCTCCCGTTACCTGCATTCCATTCCAGCGCTCTGGTCCTTGTCACAAAATCTCCTCCGGTCAGGAGTGCTGGAATCATAACAGGCACATGGCCGCTGCACGTGCATGCGCTCTGCCGTGCGTGCGCATATTCGCAAATTGCGTAAGATCGCTCCGGCGATCACGCGCGGTGTATGCGCATTTACGGTAGAGTTTGTGAGCGTCTAGCGGGCGACCCGATCATAACATATTTTACCCACATAGTGTATTTTATAGTGAATATTCCCCTTACCAATGTTAGAAAGTATGTTTAGTGTAAACGGTTCTTGGACAGAGAAATTCCTCTTTGCATGATAGGAAGGGTCAGATAAAGGTAGAACGGTGGTGTCTAGTATCCAGCTGTAGAGTATTTTATTGGTGACATTTCAGTGTTGGTTAGGAAGAGATTGCTCGCTCCTGCGCATAGTTATGTACAAAAGTAGGTTATAGATATTTACTGTATTTGCTGTTCATTACCCATGCGGCGGGAATCCTAAGGATACCTCCCACCTGAACAGTTGGAGAAAGGCACAGCCCACCTGTTCGAACCCACCTATGACCTTTTGTTATAATGCAGAGACACATTCCTGTGTCCAATGAACTATAAGATTATAGGGACCATTGTATTGTTACTGTATGTTGTGTATATAAAGACCACCATTGCCTGTCCAGTCACTCACTCTCTCTGCAAGGTTTTCATATTGAAGGCTGAGGGCTGGATTCAGGACGCGCCTGCGAATCATTCCCACGTGTGTAAGTTCTCTGTAGCCATTTTGTTATCCTTTCTGTTTGCCATTTGTTCTCATTGTGTACACATTCTGTTTTCTTGTATTTGCGATTGTTCGCTATTGTTCATATTTTTCTCGTTATTCTGTTTAGATTTTATGTTAGTTTTGTAGTGTATAAGCTGTACTGTTTTTCCCCTTTTTACTCAAATAGAATTATCCACTGGGTGTTAGAGCCCAAGTGGTTTTTGTATCCTAACCAGGTCTTGTGTTTTCACTAGTTACTGTAAAGGGTATACTGAGCGTCTCAATCGCTCAATCAGCGTCTCGTATTACCAAGGTTAACAAACATTACATCGTTATATTTCATTGCCAAGGTTTAAAGTGTAAAGCGTACCCTTAAGGTGTGTTGTTACTAAGGGTTACTGTGTGACATTCTGGGTGCGTGCGTGTCGTTCATGCGTCGCGCCCACGGCCTAGCGTCCGCTACGCTAGGTGCGTACCCTTACGGTACACAGTGCGCCAATAGCGTATTTAGTCCATAATAGAATATAGCTTAATGTTTTTAGGTAATAATTGACTTTATCATATCGTATTTGGATCCATTACCTGAGACTTATTAGTTTTAATTAGTTATATTTGTATGTTGATTATGTCTTTATATATTTGTACTTGTTATCATGTATTTAGTAGCGACATACTTGGAGCTGTGGATCTACCCTTCACTAAGTGAGACCACACTAGCTGATTTTGGGGTCATTGACAGTTTATTTGTGAAAACCGATACTTACCTAAGGCTATCTGATATATTTACGATTGACCACCAATATGCTCCATGTGTTTAGCATTTACATATTGATTGATTATTTGTTTTATTCATTTATTGTTGTTTTGTATATTTATTCCTGGGGATCTTTTCTTCCCTCCCCCGGGAATTGGGATGGTGTTCTTTTAGTTCCGGGTATTTTTACTCTGGACTGATCGAACGCCCCCCACTTGTTGTCACTCACTGTGCGTTTATTATGACGCGCGGAATTTGGCGACTTGTGTCACGTGATCGCACTCTCGGAGGAATTCTCCTCCGTGTTGGGGATGGCCGGCCGGCTCCTTCATGAGTTTCACACGGGACATGAGTTTCACACGACATATCCTTCCCCTGACGTCACTTCCTGGTAGCGTCCGAAGGTGGCGCTGGTGGATGACGTCAGTTGCGTCCACGTGTGACCGGGCGGGAGAGATGGTTCCCAGGTAAGCACTTTACACACTATAAATTGTACTTCTGTGGCAGGCTCATTAGACACAAGACACTTTGAAAACTGACACTGCGGTGTGTGCAGTGGTCGGCACTATGACACTTTATTCATTCCCCTGAAGAAGATATTCGAAACAGCTGTCGGGATGTTAAGTATCTATTGTTCAATTTCAAATGCTGCTACAGATATTATTATTATTATTATCCTTTATTTATATGGCACCACAAGGGTTCCGCAGCGCCCAATTACAGAGTACATAAACAAATAATCAAACAGGAAAACAGCAACTTACAGTTGATGACAGTATAGGACAAGTACAGGGTAAATAAACATAGTTACATCAGCAGATGACACTGGAATAAATATCAGGTGGCAGAAGACTGATGGAATTGGTGCAGTTGAAGATTATTAAAGTAAGAAAGGATAAGCACATGAGGGAAGAGGGCCCTGCTCGTGAGAGCTTACATTCTAAAGATATGTGTGCCATATGCTTGCTACTATAATCTGCACTTTCTTTTGAAATAAGTAAAACGTCTTGCATTTAAGCAGTGTGCTGGTCTATCTGAGTTTGATCCCTCTGGTGGTTTCTCTTGGAACTTTCTGCATTATTTCACTGACCGGGCACCGGCTTCAATTGTATTTAAAAGTGTGAAGCGGCTTCTTCTGTGGATTTTCTATATATATATATATATATATATATACATATACACCAATACCCTCAGACCGGCACTCCCTCAGGCGTGGTGTTGGACTCCGGTGCCCTCAGATCCAATGGTGATGCATAGTAGAAAACATACTGCGGCACTCGGAGGTTTAATCGTGTCAAATTGTATTTCAAATCAGCAACATGAAAGCTCCAACGTTTCGGGGCTCAGCCGCCCCTTTGTCAAGGTGCATATAACAAACACAAGTGCTTAATCTTACCTAAATACCAAAGAAGCCCGCCACCGTGCACTGCGCCGTCTGAATCCCGGCGTGTCCGTCCCGGCGCCTTCCAAGCACGTCATCAGGAGCGTCGCGTCGGGTTGCCATGGAAACCTGGCCACCCGGCCCGACACCCCGTCCGCGCTGGAATAGAGAAAAGTGCAAAATAAGGATTACAGCTCCCTTATACCACCACGCATCAATATTAAAGCACATCAGTACTAGATATGTGCCTAATAGACAAAGAATGAACATTAGAACAATGCAACATCAATAACAGATCCCTCTTGTTCCATTAAATACCTATATAAAGCTGCTAATATGATCCAATAGCTGTTAGTCTATCCTGTCTATGGTTAAGTCGGGGTGACATCTTTATAAACCTTTATAAAGCTGCTAGTATGATCCAATAGCTGTTAGTCTATCCTGTCTATGGCTAAGTCAGGGTGACAACTTATATTATTGCTGTGGGAGGTAATTCCAGCATTCCACTTAATAATATGGGGGCCCAAAAGTATCGTCAGGGTAAGTAAGCACCTGCCGAGACCAAATAAGTAGTAGTAAGCTACTGTGGTACCCAGGAATTGTCCTGAACCACATACTGGGCAAAGGTGCAAGTGTAAAGTGAACTGTTCTACGTTGTGAGCTAAAATTACGTGAATCTTACAAATGACTGGCCCACTGTGTTTTAACCTGTGGGCCTCCTGTGTTTCCTAGGGGTGTATAACATCCCTGCTAATGAATTTCTAAAAAGTGTCCCATCACGGTATATTCTTGAAAAATTAGAAAGTGCTAGTGTACTCTAGTGAAAAGTGCTACTTGCTACATATACGACTCTAAAGTGCATAAATAAAGTGCCACTTATACAGTGCAAATATACATTACGGGTCTTAAGGGCTCGCGCCCCTGTGTCGGTAGAATATTTGGTCTAGTTCATTGCTCTTACATACTGCCTGCCCCCTTTGGAGTGGGCCTCAATTCCCACCGGGACATAACACCATACCAATAGAAATAGAGATAAAAACATCTAGTCCCCCTCGCTCAGTGAAGGTACTTGTGCAATTTTACAGCATTAATTTTAAAAACATTAATTATAAGCATTTTCTTATTAGAACACATTCCATGGCATGGTTTCATTCAGGCCCCGTGGGCTGATAGTGTCCAGTAAGTTCATATATTCACTTGGCCTCCAGGCGAAGTAATTTCCCTTCTGGGTTCCCACCCCTGATGCTTTTTGGGACATGATCTATGATAATTGTTTAAGGTCCTTCATGTCATGACCTTTATCAACAAAGTGCTTGGCCACTGGCTGGTCCGCTCCTTTCCCTAATAGGGCCTGTTTAATAGCCGACCTGTGTAAGGCCATCCTCTCCCTCAGCGTTCTGCTCGTCTTCCCCACGTAATATATCTGACATGGACATGTTACCACGTATACTACATGTGTCAGTGTGCATGTCATCACGTGTCTCATGGTATACATTCGATCACAGTGTGGGTGCTTGAACTGAGTGCCTGTGATCATATGGGTGCAGGTAGTACATTTCAAGCACTTGTAGCACCCTGGGGGTCTGCTTAAAAAGCTGGTAGGAGCCATCTGGTTAGATTTGAAGCCTGTGATGTCTGTTCGGACCACCTGGTCCTTGATGCTCCTACCTCGAGTGAAACACATCAGGGGCCGTGTATCCTTCAGGCTATGTAATTGTCTATCTGTAGAGACCACTGGCCACAATGCCTTCACTGCCCTGGGTAACACTGGACTCGATGTGTTATGTCGACTAACAAAAGGTAAGACGGACTCGTGGGGCTTATCTCTCGGTGACATTAACAAGCTGCTCAGGATGGTCATTACTTCCCTCTTTTGAGCCTGAAGCGTCTTGAAGTCATATCCCCTCTCCACAAACTTGCTGATCATATTATCCAGAACTTCCTCCACTTTGGAGCGGTCGCTGGTAATTCTACTGGCTCGTATCATCTGGGAACGGGGGAGGCCTCTCTTGAGGGACCTGGGGTGGTGGCTATTGGCTCTCAAGAAAGTATTTTTGTCCGTGGGCTTTGTGAAAAGGCTAGTGGCAATGATCCCCTCCGTCAGAGACACATGTACATCGAGGTAGTTCATTGAGGTCGTACTAACCTGGACCGTGTACTTGATAGGAGAATTTCCAGCGTTGATGGCTTCCAGTGTCTGTATGAACAATTGCTGGGGTCCCGTCCACAGGAAGAACAGATCATTTATGAACCTGGAGAAAAGTACAATGTGCTGAGCACATTGGTGCAATGTGGCATTGGTGGATGGAGCGAGACATGATGTCCCAGATGTGCTCAATTGGATTCAGGTCTGGGGAACGGGCAGGCCAGTCCATAGCATCAATGCCTTCATCTTGCAGGAACTGCTGACACACTCCAGCCACATAAGGTCTAGCATTGTCTTGCATTAGGAGGAACCCAGGGCCAACCGCACCAGCATATGGTCTCACAAGGGGTCTGAGGTTCTCATCTCGGTACCTAATGGCAGTCAGGCTACCTCTGGCAAGCACATGGAGGGCTGTGTGGCCCCCCAAAGAAATGCCACCCCACACCATTACTGACCCACTGCCAAACCGGTCATGCTGGAGGATATTGCAGGCAGCAGAATGTTTTCCTTGGCATCTCCAGACTCTGTCACGTCTGTCACGTGTGCTCAGTGAGAACCTGCTTTCATCTGTGAAGAGCACAGGGCACCAGTGGCGAATTTGCCAATATTGGTGTTCTCTGGCAAATGCCAAACGTCCTGCACGGTGTTAGGCTGTAAGCACAACCCCCACCTGTAGGCGTCAGGCCCTCATACCACCCTCATGGAGTCTGTTTCTGATCGTTTGAGTAGACACATGCACATTTGTGGCTTGCTGGAGGTCATTTTGCAGGGCTCTGGCAGTGCTCCTCCTGTTCCTCCTTGCACAAAGGCGGAGGTTGCGGTCCTGCTACTGGGATGTTGCCCTCCTACGGCCTCCTCCACGTCTCCTGATGTACTGGCCTGTCTCCTGGTAGCGCCTCCATGCTCTGGACACTACGCTGACAGACACAGCAAACCTTCTTGCCACAGCTCGCATTGATGTGCCATCCTGGATGAGCTGCACTACCTGAACCTCTTGTGTGGGTTGTAGGGAGGTCATACAGGCACGTGGATGCCACACACACTACTGAGCCTTATTTTGACTTGTTTTAAGGACATTACATCAAAGTTGGATCAGCCTGTAGTGTATTTTTCCACTTTAATTTTGAGGGTGACTCCAAATCCAGACCTCCATGGGTTAATAAATTTGATTTCCATTGATAATTTTTGTGTGATTTTGTTGTCAGCACATTCAACGATGTAAAGAACATAGTATTTAATAAGAATATTTCATTCATTCAGATCTAGGATGTGTTATTTTAGTGTTCCCTTTATTTTTTTGAGCAGTGTATATATATATATATATATATATATATATGATTTTATTGTGTGTTATTTAATAAATGTGTTATAATTTACATTTAATAAGCTTTTTTTCATAAGACAGCCAGCGCTGGTGTATATATAAATTTATCACCATGGAGACAGATGCCCACACTATGCATCATGCAGAAGCACATGCTCCCTGGGTGACAACACATGATCCTGTGCCTGGCTGCCTAGTGGGGTGACTCCATGCTGTGCTGTATGTTATATGTCACTGCACAGTCACCATTACTGTTTGCAGAGAGCCCAGCTTACTGTAGCAACCCCGCCCACCATCTCCCAAACTCCACCCCCTCAATGTAGGCTCCACCTCTTCAAGGTATGCGATTCTGCGTTTGCAGGATGAAATGTACAATTAGAAAAGTGGAAAATAAATAAAACTAAATAAAGACACACCTGCCTGACCGCCACACAAAGAATGCTGCTGCACTACCTCAGCTACTCTACAGTGTAGCCACATAGCCACGTGATGCTACGGCGCTGGTAGCA
The DNA here is from genome assembly GCF_028390025.1 of Pseudophryne corroboree. NCBI lineage: Eukaryota > Metazoa > Chordata > Amphibia > Anura > Myobatrachidae > Pseudophryne > Pseudophryne corroboree. The sequence continues at coordinate 161,934,687 of NC_086445.1, forward strand.
AAAATAAACAGCCGGGCTGCTTGTGGATGAGAGGGAAAGATGGCCCCTTCTCCTTCTCCAGACTCCTCCACTGCATCCTCCTCCCCCTCTGGCCAGACCGCAGCTCTGCATACCATATCAGCCTCGTTCTGTTAAGGGGAACTGGCGGCTTGCAGCGTGCCGGCAGGTGGCATGTAATGAGTCAGTAGTGCTGTGGGCCCCTTCATCGCATTGCATCAGTTGCACCGCTGCAAGTTCCGCCCCGGAACCTACGATAATAGCCCACCAGACTAAAGAATGTTCTGAGTTGTGACTTACATTTTGGCTTAGGCCATGTGAGGACTGCTTCCACCTTGCTGGGTTGAGGTGTAACTTGCCCTTGGCCTACAATATACCCCAGATACTTTGCCTCCACAATTCCGATGGCACACTTCTCCGGGTTAGCTGTGAACCCTTGTGCCCATAGAGACTGTAACACTGCATCCACTTTTGGAAGGTGCGACTTTATACTGGAACAAACACACTGGGGTAGAGAAGGCTGTCATAGCTTTGGCAGCTACCATCAGAGTAATTTGCTAGTACCCCTTCAGTAAATCTAGCGTGGTGAGATACTGGTTTGTTGCTAAGTTTTCTACCTGTTATTATCTCAATGCATACGATAGGAATCAAACTGAGGAACTTAATTTAACTTTCTGAAGTCATTACAGAATCTCAAAGCTCCAAAAGGCTTGGGCTCTAAAACAATGGGACTATTCCATGCAATGTTTTACTAATCTATGACCCCCAAGTGCCGCATCTCTTCCAGTTCCCGTTTTACTGCTGCCTGTCAGGCCTCAGATATACAATATGGCCTTTGTTTTATCACCACCCGGGGTGGAGTAACAATGTCAAGCCCTATGTTTTGAGTTTTCCCCGGGAGGGCAGAGAACAGAACCTGGTGCTGTGCTACTACGTTTACCACTTCTTGCTACTGGCTAGGACTCAAAGTGATTTCAATGGGCACCTGACATTCTGGGGTTTTCACGGTCACTAAAGAGGGCTGACTGGCACTTTCTTTCCAATTCTTCAACAAACTCACATGGAAGACTTGTACCTCTTTCCTTCTACCTTCCTGCCGTACATTATAGTTCACAGGTGCCACTGCCTCTATGATCTCATAAGGGACTTGCCATTGGGCATAGAGTTTACTTTCAGTAGTAGGCACAAGTATCAGTACCTTGTTGCTCCTAGTACAGTAGTAGACACAAGTATCAGTACCTTGTTGACAGCAATAACGTCATGACTGCGTTTTTGATGTTGAGCCCTTATCATATGCTTGGTCAGAAGTGGCGCAATTTGCCTTAGACAGCCATACAATTGGGATAAAAACTGAATGATGTTAGGCTCTTGGGACAATGGCTTCTCCCACCCTTCTTTTAATAGCTCTAGTATCCCTCTGTGTTGTCTACCATAGAGGAGTTTGAAGGGGCTAAACCCTGCAGAGGCTTGGGGTACCTCTCAAATTACAAACATTAGCTAAGGTAAGAGTTGGTCCCAATCTCGCTTCTCCTGTGACACTGCCCTTTTCATCATCTGCATAAGGGTTCTGTTAAAGCATTCGACCAAGCTGTTTGCGGGGTGGCAAACTGAAGTGGTAATTCTATCCACCTTTAACAGGCGACACAGGTATTTCATTGCTTTAGACACAAAAGGGGTACCTTAGTCGGTCAGGACCTCTTTTGGTATTCCTAGATGGGTATACAGCATCAACAACTCCCGAACAATAGTGCTAAATTTAATGTTATGTAGTGGTATAGCCTCCGGGTACCCAGTGGCATAGTCCACCATCACCAATATGTATTGATGCTCATGATCCGATTTCTCCACTGGTCCTATCAGAGCCATAAAAATGTGCTAAATAGGCATGGAAATTATAGGCAGGAAAACCAAGGGCACCCTAAATTCTATCTGGGGTGTGGTCTTTTGCTACACTGGGCATTCCTGACAATATTTTTTTACTGCAGCATGAATGCCTGGCCAGAAGAACCATAGCTGGATACGCTGGAGAGTATTCTCCTCCCCTAAATGGCCACCCCATAAATGCATGTGAGACGCCCTCATTACCAGCTGCTCATGTTTTCGGGGAACCAGCAATTGGTCTACCCTTTTACCTTGCAATTAAGTTACGAGATAAAACAAATTGTTTTTCACCATAAAGTAAGGTACACCTTCAGGTGGTAAAGCCGAGTTTACCTTACCATTTACCACTACCACATTTTAAAAAGCATTGGACAAGTTGCCATCGTTCTGTTGGTCTCGCCCAAAGTTCTGCAAAGATACTCTTTCACCAATGGGGGACCAATGTGTCTCAATCTCACTGGCAAGAGAGGGCTTTACAGTCATACAACCTTGGATTCCAGTAGATCTTGGCCCCTGGGACAGCTCAACCTCTGCCTGTCTGCCAATGTCATGCCAGGTAACAAACTCCTGTACCAGTGGGAAGTCCTGGTCCAGGATTAGTGGATAAGGAGGTTTGGAAGCTACTGTGGCTACGATTTTTAATGGTTTTCCTTTAATTACCACTGGCAGGTGCACTCGTGGGCTTTCTTCTATGTCCCCAAGTATACATAGCACCTTTACCAAAAGTAGAACCTAGCCAGACCTGGGAGGAACCAGGTTAGCAGAGATGATAGACAATTTACTGCCAGTATCAACCAAGACCCAGATATCCCAGCCTTAAATCTGTACCATCAGACGAAACAGGGTAGTTTCAGCTGGGGAAATAATTCCAGTCACCATACTGACTACAGGTCGTGCTGTTTTTCCTGAGCTGCAATCCACCACCTCACCCTGCTTTAGGCACTTATGCCATGCATGACTGGACTCCCTGCACTCAAAACATATGACTGGAGATGGGCTGTTTGGTTTAACAATGGGGATCTGGGTACTGGGCTTAGGTTGTAACCCTTGCTTAGCTTTATAAAATTTTCCCAGGGTCAGGTACCTCTCAATCACCACTGCTAACTCCTCAATTGTCTGGGGGTCGGCCTGCAGGGCCCAGTGTTTTACACCACGGCCTAATACCCATATAGCCTGGTCTAGAGCCACTGCTTCCACTACCCGCTGAGCAGAGTTTCTATCTGTCTGTAACCAGGTTTTACTCAGTCTGGCCAATTACGCCAGATTGACCATTGGAGGCTCAGATGGGTTCAGCTGCAACTCATGATATTCTTGGGCTTTGTGTGGACCCGTCACCCCAATCATGTTGAGTATAGCCTCCTTCAAGCAAGGATAGGAGCTGGCTTCAGACACCTTTAACTCAACATAGGCTCTCGGTGACTCCCCTGTGCAATAAAGAGATAATCTAACCCTTGATTTCTGGTATCAAATTTGTCGCACAAGACTAGTTAACCCTTGCAAAACTACAGCTACTTATTCAAAATGGTAAAATATGGTATGTGTGCCCACTTTGCCAGTGTATTACATGCCCAAAACAGCGATGGGCCAAGCAAATTACAAGTGGGTCATATGCAAGTGACCACACTCTGATGAATTCAGGTGTCAAATTTGTGGCTCAAGACTAGTTAACCCTTGCAAAACCCAATTTTCTGAATAAGAAGCTGGAGCTCGATTAAGAAGTGAATAAGAAGCTGGGCGAATAAGAAGCTAACTTCAGCCTCGTCAACATCATATCATTTGCATGTTGTCTAGTGTGTACACAGCATTACTACATCACCCCCCTGGTGTGCTTTATGGTGTGTATGTACACCCATGCTATGTATTTGTATGTGTTCTGCTGGAGATTCTCTTCCCATTGCACACAGTAATACAGCCATAACAGAGGTGTAACACAAAGCAGCCATACAGCAGACTCTATGGGAGGAGATGTCCCCACAGCAAGAGATCTCATTTGCTGAGAACACCCAGGAAACAGTCTGTGCACTGCCCACCATCTATTACTGGGCTGGCTGCTGCAGCTGCTGGGGCACAATAACCTTCTAGCACTGTGCAGTGTGCTCTGTCTGTATACACAGCAACACGGCACAATGCTCAGCATGACACAGACTAGGGAATAGCAGCCGTCAGGCCCTGATTTCTGCAGGTAAGTCCTATTCTGTATTATCACCCCTGATATCTGCTTGTACTTATATCCTGCGCAGTATGACCATGCATTTAATTATACACTGATTACAGTGTAAGCATTCATACAGTGTATAGCTATTATATGTGTATACAGCCAGAGCAAAGAACCTGGTATATTTTACAAATGCTTATTCTGTTTCTTATGTAATGAAACACTAGGTTCCTTGTAAACTGATAAATGCTAATATTCTTTTCATTTATACATTTATATGATATAATGGGATTGGGTTTGTTTTGGCAACATTCATCATCCTGAAATTCTTAAGGCCTGATGTACTTAAAGCAAAATGCAGCCAAAACTCCAGAAACTGCAGTTTTCTGAGTTTTGGCTGCTAACCTCTGCTAATGGGGCCAAGTTCTGGAAAGTATTGCATCCTGTAGTTAGTAGTTACAGGATGCAATACTTTCCAGAACTTGGCCCCATTAGGTAATGGTAGATGCTAGAATCAAGTGGGCTAAAGGACCTCTGATGTCAGGGGGAGGAGCCACGACACGAGGGGGAGGCCACCAACTACTACCTTCGCTCGCCACCGCGCCCGAAGCGAGCCCGCGAGGGTACATTTCAAGTACCCTATACAAAAAATTATATGGTTTTGCGCCAATTTTTAACGGTAGATGGGAAATTTCAGTTATACAGTTCTTACTGTGAATAGTTCATTCGTCTTCTTAAGTATATTGACTCATCAGATAGGGATGTTCACATGGAAAAAGAACACAAACAAAATGTCCCAATGTATAGTATTGTTTTGATGGTAACAGTCAAAAAGATAGAAGAATATGGGATATATTCAGATCCTCCACTTTGTGGTGATGGAAGACATAATGGGATCACCCAAATAAGTGCGATGGTCAGGGAAAATGATGCTCACTTCAAAGCTTACTTTCAAAAAGTCTGGTCCATGCATATAAAGGTATCTTTAAATGGGTCCTGGGATGGCGTCCTCTAATGGGTATTAATACCGCCCCTCCACAAGATATATATGGAAAACGGGAACAAGAAAGATGCTCCAATGTGTAGTACAGTAATGAACTTATTTTTAAAATGGAGAATACAATAACCTTAAAACCGTGATGTTAGTAGGTAAGGGTCACCCACGAAGTGTGTCTCAATAATAAATGATGCTCACTTTAATGCTTACATAAAAGCGATGAATCCTTACATATAAAGGTATCTTTTGAGATTCTTTATCATCTATTCATCTGGTATGAAAACGTACATGTATGCTTACTTGAATTTAGCGTTGTCCACTCCTATAGCGGTTTCTTTCAGATCTCTTGAATTTAGCGTTGTCCACTCCTATAGCGGTTTCTTTCAGATCTCCTTCCCCATGTGTATGGAAGTAGGATAAAAACCGTTTGTATATAAAAACGGACTCCCAACATGACCCTCTCCAGGAGAGACATCTGTTGGGAGATGATAAAGAATATCGAAAGATACCTTTATATGTATGGATTCATCGCTTTTATGTAAGCATTAAAGTGAGCATCATTTATTATTGAGACACACTTCGTGGGTGACCCTTACCTACTAACATCACGGTTTTAAGGTTATTGTATTCTCCATTTTAAAAATAAGTTCATTACTGTACTACACATTGGAGCATCTTTCTTGTTCCCGTTTTCCATATATATCTTGTGGAGGGGCGGTATTAATACCCATTAGAGGACGCCATCCCAGGACCCATTTAAAGATACCTTTATATGCATGGACCAGACTTTTTGAAAGTAAGCTTTGAAGTGAGCATCATTTTCCCTGACCATCGCACTTATTTGGGTGATCCCATTATGTCTTCCATCACCGCAAAGTGGAGGATCTGAATATATCCCATTTCTCTGACGTCCTAGTGGATGCTGGGACTCCGTAAGGACCATGGGGAATAGCGGCTCCGCAGGAGACAGGGCACAAAATAAAAGCTTAAGGATCAGGTGGTGTGCACTGGCTCCTCCCCCTATGACCCTCCTCCAAGCCTCAGTTAGATTTTTGTGCCCGGCCGAGAAGGGTGCAATCTAGGTGGCTCTCCTGAGCTGCTTAGAATAAAAGTTTAGTTTAGGTTTTTTTTTTTTTTTCAGTGAGTCCTGCTGGCAACAGGCTCACTGCATCGTGGGACTAAGGGGAGAAGAAGCGAACTCACCTGCGTGCAGAGTGGATTGGGCTTCTTAGGCTACTGGACATTAGCTCCAGAGGGACGATCACAGGTACAGCCTGGATGGGTCACCGGAGCCGCGCCGCCGTCCCCCTTACAGAGCCAGAAGAGACGAAGAGGTCCGGTGAAATCGGCGGCAGAAGACATCCTGTCTTCAGACTAAGGTAGCGCACAGCACCGCAGCTGTGCGCCATTGCTCTCAGCACACTTCACACTCCGGTCACTGAGGGTGCAGGGCGCTGGGGGGGAGCGCCCTGAGACGCAATATAACAGTATATACCTTAGGTGGCAAAAAGAATACATCACATATAGCTCCTGGGCTATATGGATGTATTTTAACCCCTGCCATTTTTACACAAAAAAGCGGGAGATAAGGACGTCGTGAAGGGGCGGAGCCTATCTCCTCAGCACACAAGCGCCATTTTCCCTCACAGCTCCGCTGGAAGGACGGCTCCCTGACTCTCCCCTGCAGTCCTGCTTCAGAATCAGGGTAAAAAAGAGAAGGGGGGGCATTTTTGGCAGCAAATAACGATAATAACAGCAGCTATAAGGGAATAACACTTATATAAGGTTATCCCTGTATATATATAGCGCTGGGTGTGTGCTGGCAGACTCTCCCTCTGTCTCTCTAAAGGGCTAAGTGGGGTCCTGTCCTCTATCAGAGCATTCCCGGTGTGTGTGCTGTGTGTCGGTACGCGTGTGTCGACATGTATGAGGAGGAAAATGATGTGGAGGCGGAGTAGTTGCCTGTGTTGGTGATGTCACCCCCTAGGGAGTCGACACCTGACTGGATGATTGTATTTAAACAATTAAGTGATAATGTCAGCAATTTGCAAAAAACTGTTGACGACATGAGACAGCCGGCAAATCAATTAGTGCCTGTCCAGGCGTATCAGACACCGTCAGGGGCGCTAAAACGCCTGTTACCTCAGTGGGTCGACACAGACCCTGACACAGATACTGAGTCTAGTGTCGACGGTGACGAGACAAACGTAATGTCCAGTAGGGCCACACGTTACATGATCACGGCAATGAAAGAGGCATTGAACCTTTATGACACTACAAGTACCACAAAGAAGGGTATTATGTGGGGTGTGAAAAAACTACCAATAGTTTTTCCTGAGTCAGAGGAAATAAATGAGGTGTGTGATAAAGCGTGGGTTTCCCCCGATAAAAAAACAGCTAATTTCTAATAAATTATTAGCATTATATCCCTTCCCGCCAGAGGTTAGGGCGCGTTGGGAAACACCCCCTAGGGTAGATAAGGCGCTCACACGTTTATCTAAACAAGTAGCGTTACCGTCTCCTGATACGGCCACCCTCAAAGAACCAGCTGATAGAAGGCTGGAAAATATCCTAAAAAGTATATACACACATACTGGTGTTATACTGCGACCAGCAATCGCCTCAGCCTGGATGTGCAGTGCTGGAGTCGCATGGTCGGATTCCCTGACTGAGAATATTGATACCCTGGATAGGGACAATATTTTGTTAACTATAGAACATTTAAAGGATGCATTGCTATATATGCGTGATGCACAGAGGGATATTTGCACCCTGGCATCAAGAGTAAGTGCTATGTCCATCTCTGCCAGAAGAGCGTTATGGACGCGACAGTGGTCAGGGGATGCGGATTCCAAACGGCACATGGAAGTATTGCCGTATAAAGGGGAGGAGTTATTTGGGGCTGGTCTATCGGACCTGGTGGCCACGGCAACGGCTGGGAAATCCACCTTTTTACCCCAGGTCACTTCACATCAGCAGAAAAAGACACCGTCTTTTCAAACTCAGTCCTTTCGTTCCCATAAGTACAAGCGAGCAAAAGGCCACTCCTTTCTGCCCCGGGGCAGAGGAAGAGGAAAAAGACTGCACCGTGCAGCCGCTTCCCAGGAGCAGAAGCCCTCCCCTGCTTCTGCCAAGTCTTCAGCATGACGCTGGGGCTTTACAAGCAGACTCAGATATGGTGGGGGCCCGTCTCAAGAATTTCAACGCGCAGTGGGCTCACTCGCAAGTGGATCCCTGGATTCTACAGGTAGTATCGCAGGGGTACAAACTGGAATTCGAGGCGTTTCCCCCTCGTCGGTTCCTGAAGTCTGCTTTACCAAAGTCTCCCTCCGACAGGGAGGCAGTTTTGGAAGCCATTCACAAGCTGTATTCCCAGCAGGTGATAATCAAGGTACCCCTCCTGCAACAGGGAAAGGGGTATTATTCCACGCTGTTTGTGGTACCGAAGCCGGACGGCTCGGTGAGACCAATTTTAAATCTGAAATCCTTGAACACTTACATAAAAAGGTTCAAATTCAAGATGGAGTCACTCAGAGCAGTGATAGCGAACCTGGAAGAAGGGGACTATATGGTGTCTCTGGACATCAAAGATGCTTATCTCCACGTCCCAATATACCCTTCTCACCAAGGGTACCTCAGGTTTGTAGTACAAAACTGTCATTATCAGTTTCAGACGCTGCCGTTTGGATTGTCCACGGCACCTCAGGTCTTTACCAAGGTAATGGCCGAAATGATGATTCTTCTACGAAGAAAAGACATTTTAATTATCCCTTACTTGGACGATCTCCTGATAAGGGCAAGATCCAGGGAACAGTTAGAAGTCGGAGTAGCACTATCTCAGGTAGTGTTACGTCAGCACGGGTGGATTCTAAATATTCCAAAATCGCAGCTGATTCCAACGACACGTCTACTGTTCCTAGGAATGATTCTGGACACAGTCCAGAAGAAGGTGTTTCTCCCGGAGGAGAAGGCCAGGGAGTTATCCGAGCTAGTCAGGAACCTCCTAAAACCAGGCCAGGTCTCAGTGCATCAGTGCACGAGGGTCCTGGGAAAAATGGTGGCTTCTTACGAAGCGATTCCATTCGGAAGATTCCATGCAAGAACGTTTCAGTGGGATCTACTGGACAAATGGTCCGGATCGCATCTGCAGATGCATCAGCGGATAACCCTGTCGCCAAGGACAAGGGTGTCTCTCCTGTGGTGGCTGCAGAGTGCTCATCTACTAGAGGGCCGCAGATTTGGCATTCAGGATTGGATCCTGGTAACCACGGATGCCAGCCTGAGAGGCTGGGGAGCAGTCACACAGGGAAGGAATTTCCAGGGCTTGTGGTCAAGCATGGAAACATCTCTTCATATAAACATTCTGGAACTAAGGGCCATTTACAATGCCCTAAGTCAAGCAAAACCTCTGCTTCAGGGTCAGGCGGTGTTGATCCAATCGGACAACATCACGTCAGTCGCCCACGTAAACAGACAGGGCGGCACGAGAAGCAGGAGGGCAATGGCAGAAGCTGCAAGGATTCTTCGCTGGGCGGAAAATCATGTGATAGCACTGTCAGCAGTGTTCATTCCGGGAGTGGACAACTGGGAAGCAGACTTCCTCAGCAGACACGACCTTCACCCGGGAGAGTGGGGACTTCACCCAGAAGTCTTCCACCTGATTGTAAACCGTTGGGAAAAACCAAAGGTGGACATGATGGCGTCACGTCTAAACAAAAAACTGGACAGATATTGCGCCAGGTCAAGGGACCCTCAGGCAATAGCAGTGGACGCTCTGGTAACGCCGTGGGTGTACCAGTCAGTGTATGTGTTCCCTCCTCTGCCTCTCATACCAAAAGTACTGAGAATCATAAGAAGGAGAGGAGTAAGAACTATACTCGTGGTTCCGGATTGGCCAAGAAGGACTTGGTACCCGGAACTTCAAGAGATGCTCACGGACGAACCATGGCCTCTACCTCTAAGAAAGGACCTGCTACTGCAGGGGCCTTGTCTGTTCCAAGACTTACCGCTGCTGCGTTTGACGGCATGGCGGTTGAACGCCGGATCCTGAGGGAAAAAGGCATTCCAGAAGAAGTCATCCCTACTCTGGTCAAAGCCAGGAAGGACGTAACCGCAAAACATTATCACCGCATTTGGCGTAAATATGTTGCGTGGTGTGAGGCCAAGAAGGCCCCTACAGAGGAATTTCAACTGGGTCGTTTCCTTCATTTCCTGCAAACAGGACTGTCTATGGGCCTAAAATTAGGGTCCATTAAGGTTCAAATTTCGGCCCTGTCGATTTTCTTCCAGAAAGAACTGGCTTCAGTACCTGAAGTTCAGACATTTGTAAAAGGGGTGCTGCACATACAGCCTCCTTTTGTGCCTCCAGTGGCACCTTGGGATCTCAATGTTGTGTTGAGTTTTCTAAAGTCACATTGGTTTGAACCACTTTCCACTGTGGACTTAAAATATCTCACATGGAAGGTGTCGATGCTGTTAGCCTTGGCTTCAGCTAGGCGTGTGTCAGAATTGGCGGCTTTATCATATAAAAGCCCTTACTTAATTTTTCATTCTGACAGGGCGGAATTGAGGACTCGTCCTCAATTTCTACCTAAGGTGGTTTCTGCATTTCACATGAACCAACCTATTGTGGTACCTGCGGCTACCAGGGACTTAGAGGACTCTAAGTTGCTTGACGTTGTCAGGGCCTTGAAAATATATGTTTCCAGGACGGCTGGAGTCAGAAAATCTGACTCGCTGTTTATCCTGTATGCACCCAACAAGCTGGGTGCTCCTGCTTCAAAGCAGACGATTGCTCGTTGGATTTGTAGTACAATTCAGCTTGCACATTCTGTGGCAGGATTGCCACAGCCAAAATCAGTAAAAGCCCATTCCACAAGGAAAGTGGGCTCATCTTGGGCGGCTGCCCGAGGGGTCTCGGCTTTACAACTTTGCCGAGCAGCTACTTGGTCAGGGGCAAACACGTTTGCTAAATTCTACAAATTTGATACCCTGGCTGAGGAGGACCTGGAGTTCTCTCATTCGGTGCTGCAGAGTCATCCGCACTCTCCCGCCCGTTTGGGAGCTTTGGTATAATCCCCATGGTCCTTACGGAGTCCCAGCATCCACTAGGACGTCAGAGAAAATAAGATTTTACTTACCGATAAATCTATTTCTCGTAGTCCGTAGTGGATGCTGGGCGCCCATCCCTAGTGCGGATTGTCTGCAATACTTGTATATAGTTATTGTTACAAAAATTCGGGTTATTATTGTTGTGAGCCATCTTTTCAGAGGCTCCTTTGCGTTTATCATACTGTTAACTGGGTTCAGATCACAAGTTGTACGGTGTGATTGGTGTGGCTGGTATGAGTTTTACCCGGGATTCAATATCCTTCCTTATTATGTACGCTCGTCCGGGCACAGTATCCTAACTGAGGCTTGGAGGAGGGTCATAGGGGGAGGAGCCAGTGCACACCACCTGATCCTTAAGCTTTTATTTTGTGCCCTGTCTCCTGCGGAGCCGCTATTCCCCATGGTCCTTACGGAGTCCCAGCATCCACTACGGACTACGAGAAATAGATTTATCGGTAAGTAAAATCTTATTATTCTTCTATCTTTTTGACTGTTACCATCAAAACAATACTATACATTGGGACATTTTGTTTGTGTTCTTTTTCCATGTGAACATCCCTATCTGATGAGTCAATATACTTAATAAGACGAATGAACTATTCACAGTAAGAACTGTATAACTGAAATTTTCCATCTACCGTTAAAAATTGGCGCAAAACAATATCATTTTTTGTATTGTATACTTGTTTTTTCTGGTTTTGATAACACCAGAAGGTATTGATTGCTGCCTTTTGTTGTCCAGCGCAGAGTTGTATTTCTTCTTTTGGTTATTTCAAGTACCTTGTTCGGTCATGGCTCCTCCCACTGGTGACACAGCTCCTCCCCCTGGTGACGTCAGAGATCCCTTCTCCAACTTGGTTTTAGACCTAACCATTAGGTGATGGCGTTGTCTGATAAAAGCCTATGGTTTCTCTTTGCAGTTTCCCCATTGGCACAACACTAAAGACTTTGGGGTCTGTTTACTAATCCTTGGATGGAGGTAAATTGGCTGAAGGTAAAGTACCAGCCAATCAGCTCCTAACTGTCATTTTTAAAACACAGCCTGTAGCTTGGCAGTTAGGAGTAGTGATGAGCGGGTTCGGTTCCTCGGAAACCGAACTCCCCCGAACTTCACCCATTTTACACGGGTCCGAGGCATACTCGGATTCTCCCGTATGGCTCGGTTAACCCGAGCGCGCCCGAACGTCATCATCCCGCTGTCGGATTCTCGCGAGATTCGGATTCTATATAAGGTGCCGCGCGCCGCCGCCATTTTCACTCGTGCATTGGAAATGTTAGGGAGAGGACGTGGCTGGCGTCCTCTCCGTTTATTAATGTTGATGCAAATATTTGTGCTTATTGCTTAATTGTGGGGACTGGGGAGCAGCTGTATTATATAGGAGGAGTACAGTGCAGAGTTTTGCTGATCATTGACCACCAGTTTTATTCGTTCTCTGCCTGAAAAACGCTCCATATCTGTGCTCAGTGTGCTGCATATATTTGTGCTCACACTGCTTTATTGTGGGGACTGGGGACCAGCAGTATTATATAGGAGGAGTACAGTGCAGAGTTTTGCTGACAGTGACCACCAGTATATAGAGCAGTACGGTACGGAAGGCCACTGCTCTACCTACCTCTGTGTCGTCAAGTATACTATCCATCTAGATTCTATACCTGTGGTGCAGTTTAGTTTTGCAGTTTGCTGACAGTGACCACCAGTATATATATATATATATATATATATATATAGCAGTACGGTACGGAAGGCCACTGCTCTACCTACCTCTGTGTCGTCAAGTATACTATCCATCTAGATTCTATACCTGTGGTGCATTTTAGTTTTGCAGTTTGCTGACAGTGACCACCAGTGTATATATATATATATATATATATATATATATATAGCAGTACGGTACGGAAGGCCACTACTCTACCTACCTCTATGTCATCAAGTATACTATCCATCTAGATTCTATACCTGTGGTGCATTTTAGTTTTGCAGTTTGCTGACAGTGACCACCAGTATATATATATATATACATATATATATATATATATATATATATATATATATATATAGCAGTACGGTACGGAAGGCCACTGCTCCACCTACCTCTGTGTCGTCAAGTATACTATCCATCCATACCTGTGGTGCATTTCAGTTGTGCGCAGTATATATAGTAGTAGGCCATTGCTATTGATACTGGCATATAATTCCACACATTAAAAAATGGAGAACAAAAATGTGAAGGGTAAAATAGGGAAAGATCAAGATCCACTTCCACCTCGTGCTGAAGCTGCTGCCACTAGTCATGGCCGAGACGATGAAATGCCATCAACGTCGTCTGCCAAGGCCGATGCCCAATGTCATAGTAGAGAGCATGTAAAATCCAAAAAACAAAAGTTCAGTAAAATAACCCAAAAATCAAAATTAAAAGCGTCTGAGGAGAAGCGTAAACTTGCCAATATGCCATTTACGACACGGAGTGGCAAGGAACGGCTGAGGCCCTGGCCTATGTTCATGGCTAGTGGTTCAGCTTCACATGAGGATGGAAGCACTCATCCTCTCGCTAGAAAACTGCAGTGCCACTCCTAGATAGGCCAGGTGTTTGTGTCGGCCACTTGTGTCGCTTAGCTTAGTCACACAGCGACCTTGGTGCGCCTCTTTTTTTCTTTGCATCATGTGCTGTTTGGGGACTATTTTTTTGAAGTGCCATCCTGCCTGACACTGCAGTGCCACTCCTAGATGGGCCAGGTGTTTGTGTCGGCCACTTGTGTCGCTTAGCTTAGCCATCCAGCGACCTCGGTGCAAATTTTAGGACTAAAAATAATATTGTGAGGTGTTCAGAATAGACTAAAATGAGTGTAAATTATGGTTATTGAGGTTAATAATACTATGGGATCAAAATGACCCCCAAATTCTATGATTTAAGCTGTTTTTGAGGGGTTTTTGTAAAAAAACACCCGAATCCAAAACACACCCGAATCCGACAAAAAATTTTCAGGGAGGTTTTGGCAAAACGCGTCCGAATCCAAAACACGGCCGCGGAACCAAATTCAAAACCAAAACCCGAAAAATTTCCGGTGCACATCACTAGTTAGGAGCTGATTGGCTGGTACTTTATATCCGTCCACTTTATTTCCATCAAAGGCTTAAGGGTCTATTTACTAAGCCTTGGATTAAGATAAAGTGGATGGAGATAAAGTACCAGCCAATCAGCCCCTAACTGTCATTTCTCATACGTCCTAGAGGATGCTGGGAACTCCAAAAGGACCATGGGGTATAGACGGGATCCGCAGGAGACATGGGCACACTATAAGACTTTGAATGGGTGTGAACTGGCTCCTCCCTCTATGCCCCTCCTCCAGACTCCAGTTGGACTCTGTGCCCAGAGAGACTGGACACACACTAGGGGAGCTCTCCTGAGTTTCTCTGAAAATACTTTGTTTTTTTTTTATTTTCAGGGAGACCTGCTGGCTACAGGCTCCCTGCTTCGTGGGAGTGAGGGGAGAGAAGTCAGACCTACTTCTTCTGAGTTCAAGGGCTCTGCTTCTTAGGCTACTGGACACCATTAGCTCCAGAGGGTCTGATCACTCGGTTTGCCTAGCTGCTCGTTCCCAGAGCCGCGCCGTCACCCCCCTCACAGAGCCAGAAGAAAGAAGCCGGGTGAGTATTAGAAGAACAGAAGACTTCAGAGTCTCTGAGGTACCGCGCAGCGGTCGCGCTGTGCGCCATTGCTCTCGCACACAGGCGGCATTACACGGGTGCGGGGGGGGGGGGGCGCCATGGGCAGCAATTTATACCTCATATAATATCCTGGCAAAGCAGTATACAGTGCATAGGCACTGTATACAGACCCCCGCCAGTAAAAAACTGTGAAAAATTAGCGGGACTGCAGCGCGTCAAGCAGGGGGCGTGGCTTAGCCCTCACAACTCTATACAGTGCCATTTTCTCCTCACAGAGACGCTGGCCCGCCAAAACGCTGTGAAATAAACTAACAGTGTAAAACGGAGGGGGGCATAGTTGTTTAGTGCACTATGGGCTCATATAAGATGCACTATATATGTATAAATGTGCGTGTGGTTAATGAGTTGTAAAAAAGTTTCTGTGTTTTCCCTGTCAGGATTCTACCCATTATAGCGATGTAGTACACGTGTGTCGACATGTGTATGGGCTCTGTCACAAACGGCTATGGGATCCCTCTGTCGGCGTTGCCGACTCCTGCTGGTATTTGATTCAGTAAAGGTGTCAGCATGTCGGTAGTTGTAAGCTTTTCTAAAGTAAACACTGTATGGGAAGACACTGGGGTATATTTACTAAGATTCGTAATGTTCAGAATTTGTTTGAAGTTGAAACACGACTGACATCGGTAGTGTGAATTTGCAACTTTTTTATTTTTTTATGACTCATTTACTAAGCGTTCGTAATTTGTGTTTTCGTATTTTCCGATGTCGATGTCATTCGTAATATATTTTATGTGATCGCGGCCGACTCTTGTTTTTGCGGCCGTATTTTGTTGGGCTTTTTACGAATTTGTATCTTTAATTTCCACGGCAGTGTTTTTGACCCTTCCCGGCCGCGTTATTTTCTTACTTTCGTTTTCGTCACTCGTCCGTGATTGGTTGTGTTTGTCATGGAGGAGTGTCTGTGCTCATTAGTATAAAAACGCCCCCAACCAGCCGCACCTCGTGGGTTTAGCTAGTGGAGAGGTGAGAGGAAGTTGGTGTTTTGGAGTTGGTGATTTGTTGGTCGGTTTTGGAGGTTTCTTGTGATTGTTGAGTGCTGTATTGTGTGTGTAAGTAGTCTTGTGGTAATTGTTGTGAAGTCTCTTTAAAGTTTGTGTCATTTTTAGTGTTTGTGCATTTTACTTTCAGTCTATTGTCATTGTGTGTGTGTGTGGTTGGTGTGCAGTGGTAGTGGAGGAGTGTGTTTTGGTCTTTTTTTTTTTATTAGTGTTATTTGTTGTTTGTCATTATGTCCCAATCAGAGGTGAGTGAGAGGGAGGAGGTGAGTGAGGTGGAGGAGGTGAGTGAGGTGGAGGAGGGTGAGGTTGCTGCTGTGGCCTCGAGTGATAGTGACAGTGATGGTGGTGTTGCTCCGCAGCCACGCACCACTACCAAGATGGGCAGAAATGTTAAATTTAGCTTTGCGGAAAATATGGCTTTGGTGCATGAGTTGATGCCCCATCATTGCCAGCTGTTTGGGCGTGATGCGGCCAAGGTGCCTTCGCGCAGGAAAACTGTTCTGTGGGGGAAGGTAGTAGCGGCAATAAACAGTGAGGGTGTGGTGAAGAGGACCGAGGACACGTGTCGGAAGAGATTCTACGACATCAATCGCTGTGTCAAGGCCAAGATGGCAAAGGAGGCTAAGTCAGCCAGGCAAACAGGGGGTGGCCATCCCTTTATAGCGTCTTATCGGGAGTGGGAGAAACCTGTGCGGACCCTTATTCCGCATGAAGTTGTTGGTGCGACTAATGTGCGGGATTCGGATCGTCCTAGGCCTGATGGTGAGGTTTTTTTTACCAATCTGTTATATCTGCATATGTGTTTGTCTAATTAGTATTTTTAAAATGATATCGTATTGTTAATATATTTTTATGTTCTAAATTGATTATCTTTTTGTGTTTGTATAGTGAGGTGTTAGGTTGTAATGTTTTTTTTTTGTTTTTTTGTTTAATGTCTGCTGTATTTTACTTGTCTTTGTGGCCAATATGTTGGTGTAGATTGCTAAGTATTGTATGTTTTCTTTTTTTTTTTCTTTTTCAAATTTTTCGGTTTTTAAAATTTAATTTTCAAATTTACTTATTAATGTAATATTTTAAAATATATGGTAATCCATGTGTGTATATTCAGCTGTTGGCCATGGAAAATTAGACTACTTGGCTATGTTTTTGTCTTTGGAAATGGAACCTCATTAGCCTGTTTTCAAAAAATGAAGCAACCCATTGTTTCAAAATTTATTGTTAGAAACTGTACCGATAATGGTAATCATATGTCCACATCACTAAATGGTGCTGCTTACAAAAGTACACACTGTAATTAAAGGTCATAAACACCAATGTATCATTTTTACAGTACGAAAGCAAGCCACCACTTCCAGAACACAAGCAACACTGTCAAGAGCTGTGGATGCTGGCGATACAGGTAACGCAAAAACGACACCTGTTGATGTGGCCACCACAAAAATTCAAAAAAATCTAATGTTTGCATTAATCCATAGGAACTTCAACATCGCATCACAGTCCACAAAGACGTCCTTCACAGGGGTCTGGCAGCCACACGAGCAGGCCTAGCAAGAGACGTCATCCTGATGTCGCACCAACACCAGCATTAAGCACACCCCCACGTCGTATTTCAACTGTGTTGCCTCAGCCACGAGAACACATTTTGTAGAGTACTCAATCACCGGGACCACATTCCCCTCAGCTGTCTGGTGAGTAAACACAAAACACAAATTACACATCAGCCAAAAAAATGAAATAATCCTAGTACTTATCCACAGCAGCAAGCACATGGCTTGCAAATTGTTAAAAACAAAAAACCACTAAAAAAGTTTTGCAAATTTAGAGTGTTCTCTTGCGCTTTACAGTAGTATTGTGTTGTCATTATTTATTTGAATAGTAAAATATTGAGCTTCAGGTAGATTCACACCCTTTCACAATGGTGATAGAATTCATATTGTCATTTACTGTTTGATATTTTAATGCAAGTGGGATATGGCGGGTGACAAATCACTTTTTTTCATGGTGTAATCTTTGTACCTCTGTGTGTTTGTTTCGTAAGTGTGGTATTTGTCAAACATGTGTCCACTTTTTTTCTTTTTTTTTTTAAGTCACAAAATTTTATTGACAAGAGAGAAACAATGACAAATGGAAGTAATGGACATACTCAGAGCACAAGAAAACTAGAATAACAACAACATAACACAGAAGAGGTGAGAGCGTAAATTAACATGTTGGAGTACATAGGCTATAAAATTAAGTGCATGAGTTTGTCTCTATGGTTTTTTTTATTCTTTTTTAAACAAACCCAAAAACAATCAAGAATTAGGAACAAAAATAGAAAATAATAAAGAATATTCTGAAGGGCCAACCAGTGGAACCCTTGGAAGGGCTTGTAGGAAATTGCCAAGACAGTCAGAGGGAAAAAGAAGCAAGAATGATAATAAAAATTGAGGAGAGAAAAGAGTAGAGAGAAATAAAGAGTGAAGAAGCAAAAACAAATCACAGACGAGGGGAGAGCGAGTCGGGGGAAAAGAAGGGTGAGGAAAAAGGGTAAGGTGAACTAGGAGAGACCTGGGAGAGCTACTTGAAATTTAGTGTACCAAGGTGTCCAAACACTGTGGAATTTATCCACTGTGTTGTTCATCAAGGAGGAAAGGTATTCCATCTTTGCTACAAACCAAACACGGTTCATAAGTTCAGGACGGGTTGGAGGGGTGGGGTGTTTCCATGATTTAGCAATCTGGAGTTTAGCTGCACAGGCTATATGCATAGCCAGTTTGTTTTCTGGCTTGGATAGCTGACAGGCTGGGGCACACAGGAGCAGCGTCTCAGGAGGGAGGGGGGGGGGGGCAGTCCGGAATAAGCGACTGAATAAGGATACGGACCATTAACCAGAAAGAGGCTATCTTCGGGCAGCTCCACCAAATATGAAAATACGAGCCTACTTGACCACATTGGCGCCAACAGAGGTTAGAAGTGTTCGGATATATTTGGTGTAAGCGTTCGGGAGCCAAATACCAGCGTGCATAGACTTTGTAGGAGTTCTCCTTAATGGAGACGCTAATAGAACATTTAGAAATATTCAATCGAACAGATTCCCATACGTCATCATCTAGGGAGGTCCCCAAGTCAGTTTCCCATGCAAGTTCATGTACTGTGCGTGGAGGCGAAACTGGAGACAAAATGGAGTGATACAAAATAGAAATAATGCCTCGATCCGTGGAGCGGTACATGCAAAGGCGCTCCATCGAAGTCGGGACATTAGGAAGAGGCGTTGTCCTAGTAGAGGACATCACGAAATTTCGAATTTGAAGGTATTGATAAAAATATGAAGTCAGAAGAGTGCTTTGTTTGAAGGTCTACGAATGAGTACGGTACATTGTTATGAAGTAGATGATGAAAGCAGGAGATGCCTGCCCTAGACCAGTTGGAAGCAAAATGATAGGTTCGGCCCGGGGTGAAGGAGGGGTTGTTCCAGATGGGAGTTAGGGGAGAGGGATGTGTGTGAAGTGAAAGTTTAGATTTTAGTGAGTCCCACACCGATAAAGTTAGGGATATTGTTGGCACTGACTGAATGGTTGTAGGTCTGTGCAAGCGGGGGAGCCATGGAAGATGAGAAACTGAGTCGACCTGAGCCAAGTCACTCTCCAAGTCCACCCATCTCCTAGTGTGTCGTGGAGAATGCCACGCAACCAGTTGGCTGAGTGCCGTGGCATAGTAGTATCTCGATAGCGAGGGAAGGCCCAAACCACCACACGTAGAGCTCTGTTGGAGAGTCTCCCTACGCAATCGCGGCTTCTTATCATTCCAAATGAATTTACCATATTGGGTCTGGAGGGAGGATAAAATCCGGAGAGGGACTGGGACAGGGAGGGTCTGGAAGAGGTATAAAATCTTGGGGATGACGTTCATCTTAATAGCATTAATCCTGCCAATCCAAGAAATGAAATGTTTTTTCCATCCTAAGATGTTTTGAGATATTTCCATAAATAAGGGAGGAAAGTTTGCGTCATAGAGAGAATGGTCAGATTTGGTAATATGCACCCCCAAATATTTAATGGAGGTATGACGCCATGCAAAAGGGAAGTTGGATTTCAGAAGATTCAGCGTGTTGAGAGGGATGTGTAATGGGAGAGCCTCTGACTTGTCATTGTTCACCTTATATCCAGAGAGGTCCCCGTAGAGAGTTAATTCTTTGAAAAGATTGGGTAGGGAAATTAGCGGGCTAGTGAGGGTAAGGAGGACGTCATCCGCAAAAAGGGAAAGTTTGTAGTGCGAGTCTTTGATAGTAAAGCCCCTAATGTCCGGATTAAGACGGATGCGACAAGCGAGAGGTTCAATTATCAGAGCGAAGATGAGAGGCGACAGGGGGCATCCCTGTCGCGTACCATTGGTGATGGCGAAGGAGTCTGAAAGAATTCCGTTCGCTAGGACAGAAGTGGAGGGGTTGTGATAGAGTGCTGAAATGGCTTGGAGAAATTCCCCGCGAACACCAAAGCTACGGAGTGTTTGATCGAGAAAAGCCCACGAAAGCCTATCAAAGGCTTTCTCCGCGTCTGAGGCCAACAGAAGAGAAGGGAGTTTGACAGAGTTAGCATGGTGGATCAGGTTAACGGTGCGTCTGGTATTATCTAGAGCTTGGCGTGAAGGGACAAATCCGACTTGGTCGGGATGTATAAGAGACGGAAGAAAAAGTTTCAAGTCGGTGTTGAGAAGAGAAATAGGGCGGTAATTAGAGACCTGTCGGTGATCTTTACCAGGTTTGGAAATAACAGTAATTAGTGCTTTGATGGTTTCGCTATGGAAGAGTTCCCCATTAAGGATTTTATTAACAGTAGACGTCAAGTGAGGGACAAAAGAACACTCGAATGTTTTATAGTAAGCAAAGGGTAGGCCGTCCGGTCCCGGAGCCTTAGAGGGTTTCTGTAGTTTAAGAGCAGCAGATACTTCCTCGTCAGATATAGGCTTACATAATGCAGTGGATGAGGGAGTATCCAACTGCGGTAGGGAGCATGAGGTCAGGAAGTCGGAGATGCGCGTGTTTGAGTCAGATAGGGAGGACGTACTGCCTGGGGAGTTATACAAACGAGTGTAGTATTCCTTAAAGATAGAGTTGATGTCTGAGGGATTATAGTGTGTATTACCGTTAGAGTCCTTAAGCGAGACTATAGAAGAGAGGGCTTTGCGTGCCTTTAATCTATTTGCTAGGAGGGCATCAGCCTTGTTGCTTTTCTCATAAAATCGCTGATTCAGCCAACGTAGGGATTTATCTATCTTTTCTGTTAATAGTGCATTGAGAGTTGCCCTAGCTGCCATAAGCTGTTTATAGTTCGAGTCCGTGGGACTACGCTTATGAAGAGAGTCTAGGATTTGGACCTGATCAGTGAGATTTCTAAGTATTGCTTTGTGTTCCCTATTGCGGTGAGATGCAAAGCTAATTACGTAGCCTCTGAGGACGGCTTTGTGAGCTTCCCAGACTAATGGGGAACATCCTGATTCAGGATTGTTAAGAGAAAAGTATTCCGTGAGCAGTCCAGCTATCTTGGATTTGAAGGAGGGAATTTTAAGAAGTGTCTCATTCAGGCGGGAAGTTGGGGCATCCAACAGATCAAATGCGGACGTGACGGAGGAGTGATCCGACTAGACATTGGGGATAATCGATGAGGACAAAATGTGGTTAGAGGCCGGGGGGCTGCAGAAAAGGTAGTCTAGTCTGGAATAAGACTGATGGGGATTGGGGAAAAAAAGTGTAGTCCTTGGAAGATGGGTTAAGAGCACGCCAAGTGTCGAAGAGAGATGCTTCTTTAATAAGTTTAGAGAAAGTATCGGATATATGACAGGTGCGAGGGTGTTTCTGGGGAGCGGATTTATCTAAGAAAGGGTCTAGAACTGCGTTGAAATCCCCTCCCAGGAATACATAACCCGCTCTGTGTTTTTGGAGAGCCGTGAAAAAGGATTTCAAAAAACGTTGTTGGCCCGTGTTGGGAGCATAGAGGTTAGCTATAGTCACTTCCAGGTGCCCCAGCCTGCCAACCAGAATGATATACCTCCCCTCTGCGTCAACATGAACCGAGCTTTGCATGAAGGGGAGTTTGTTGCTTATCAGGATAGCGACTCCGTTATGCTTAGATTCACTTGAGGAGTACAACACAGTGGAGAATCGTCTGGAAGACAAAGTGGGGTGGCCAGATCGCTTAAAATGTGTTTCTTGAAGTAAAACTATGTCTGCGCGTAGAGTGCGGATTGTACGGAACAAGTGAGAGCGTTTATGGGGCGTGTTAAGGCCCCGGACATTCATAGAGGCAATAGTGAAAGGCATGGTGCTGAGAGAGGGGGGAGTATAGAGGGGGTATTGAAAAGGGGGAGCAGAGGAAAGGGGCCGACTCGCTCAAGAGAAAGAGTTTAGAAAAGAGGGAGAGAAGAAAAGGAGCAGAGTACACAATTCGGATTGAGCAAAATAGAGACAGGTAGGAAAAAGAGGAAGAGCAGGTTACTCAATACAAAGGATTGGTACTGCTATAATTAGGACTTAGTGGTCCAGAAAGGCGAGGGAACAAAAGTTCAGAGTCGCCACAAGGGAATAAAAAATAAATAAAATTGGGGGTGGTGAAGATCGAAATGAGTAGAAAAATATCACATGCAGAGAGAAGAACAGGGAGTATACGCACAACCCAAGAAGAGAAGGAATAGTGCGTTAAACAAAACGGGTACTAGTATGTAGGAGACAAGAGATGGATCGGTGTCCCCTGGGTGAGGAGGGTAAAGGGAGAGAGACAAGGGAGAGGGATAATAAAAAAAAAGGGGGGGGGGGGAGAACAATCATCACCAGAAAATACATTGAGTAATTATCATCTGGAAATACCAGAAACTTTTCGGAGCACAAAGATACACACTTGTTAAAACCAGTAGGGGCAACAGGCACAGAGGGCCCACAGTGCGGCATATGGAGTCAGGGAGAAAGCCAACGGAGACGCTGGCTAACTATGTGAGACCTCTGCGCCCGTGGACCACGCCACAACCCAAAACAGATAGAACTTGTAAATGTTAGGACAACGGGAGAGAAAAGACCTAACAGTGCATGGAGCTAAAAATATTACTTTGGAAAACTAAGAGAAACATTAATTCCCTTAACTGGGAATAAACTAACAACGGAAGGTAAAATGCAGCATCGGGGAGCGTTAAAGTCAAACCGTGGCTAGGAGTAGCATGCAAGGCTAGGGGCGATTGCTAGAAACCGAAATTTGGTCACCCAGGCTACTGTAAACATAGTGAGTTTAGTGAGTTTGAACTGCTACAAAGAGTGACCATGAGACATTTCCCGTAAAAGAACAAAAGGCATCATGGGATGGGGAGGGGGGGGGGTAAAAAAAAAAAAAAAAGGGGTGGGGGGAGGGGTGGACATATGCAGTACGTGAACATAACATTGAAATCCTTACAGTCGTATAACAAGGGGTGATCCCCAGGTAGCAAACAGTCAGTGAAAAGTTATACAAACGTCTGAGGGGGGAAGTAAGCATAATGGCGGAGATTTTTCAAGGGCTGAGGTACTTATCATCGGAAAGGAAAAAGGGCTGGTAGGAAAACATCCAACCCAACGCATAGCCAAATTTTAAGTTGAGTGGTCTGCCCCAGCGGGGGGTCCAGCTTCCTCTATATGCGAAAGCAAATCCTTGCCCTCACGAGGATCTCTGATGATGATTGTTTTTCCCTGAAGGTCAACGATCAGCTTGAAGGGGAAACCCCATCGGTATCGGATGTTCCTGTCCCGTAGTGCCTTTGTTAGATCACGGAGTTCCCTCCGTTTAGCTATGGTTAGAGGGGCCAGATCTTGGAAGAACTGTAGTTTAGATGAATTGTAGAGTACATGAGGCTTTCCACGAGTAGAATTGAGGACCCTTTCTTTATCTTTAAACTTGAGAAAGCGGAGGACCACATCGCGAGGAGGCTCACCATCCCTAGGCTTAGGACGAAGGGCACGATGAGCCCTCTCTAGAGGAAACTGTACATCCCCCAGGTCCGGTATCAGAAAGGAGAAAAGGTTGTGAAGGTAGGGTTCGAGGTTATCCACACTGACGGATTCAGGGATGTTGCGAATGCGGAGGTTGGATCTGCGTTCGCGGTTCTCAAGATCCTCGTTTTTAGTACGAAGTTCAGACAGTTCTGAGACAATGTGGTCCAAGTCACGACCCGTATCGTTTAGAGCTTTCTGGAAATGGTCCTGACGAGATTCCATTTTGGAGGCTCTGGAAGCGAGGGATGAAATGTCCGTCTTAATGGAGGCCACCGCTTTGTCTAGTTTGGACTCCAGAGAGTCCTTAAAGTCCGTAATAAGGGAGCGGAGAGCTAAGATATCATCCTTAGTGGACGGAGCAGAAGGCGGTGTGACGGAGTTATCCATAGAATTGTGAGGAAGGGAGGGGAGACCCCGATGTTGGGTATTCTTGATGCCCCTGGTAAAATGTTGAGAGATATCAGCACCCCCTTGTTTAGGAGTCTTGGACGAAGATTTCTTCATGTGGACCGGACCAGTGTTGAGTATTATACTATAAAATATGATCCGTCAGGGGAGACAGGAAGTCCCAAAAAAAAAATATGGGACAGGGTAGTGAGAAAAAAAAAAGGGGGGGGACACCCAGGGGGGACCACGCACCTCACTTTCAGGTGGTCATAGCGCCGGGGGCTGGTATGACGGAAATGCCGGCAGTGAGAACTCCACGTCAGAGGTAGGAGGGAGTCCCCTAGACAAGGGCACGGCCTCCGTCGCGGATAGGGGAGTAAGAGTCCCGGGTATTAAAGCAGGCCAGGCAGTGGTGTCATCAAAGCAAGTCAGGTGCCAGTGCGGTTTTGTTGGGGACAAGAGCTGGTGTCACCGGAGTCAGGGCAAAGCCGGACGGAGTTGTTAGCAACCGGCGTATGATGTCAGGAGCCAGTGGCGATTCCGCAACCCCCAGGAGGTGATCAGACCCGCATATGGAGTCGGTGCGTGTAGAAGCATGGACCAGCAATGATGTCCCGGCACGAGGGGGGGCAGAGGCTGATCCGTAGTGTAATGTAATGAGGGGGTGCCACTGAGGTCTTATGGCAGCAGCTCACTTACCCCCCATTGGAGATGCAGCTCCCGGGTGTTCTGCGGCGGACCCACGGCCTCCGCCGTGTGCCCCTGAGTCTCCACCAAGATGGCCGCCGGGCCCTCCGCAGCTCCACCAACCTCCGGCGGCCCCAGCAATCCCGGGCACCCGCAGAAGCCGGCAGCTGCAGGAGACGCTCCCCCAGCAGGTCCCACAGTGAGTAGTGCTCCAGAGGGCAGGGGAGAGGTGCGCGATTCTTTCCCGCGGCCCCGGAAGTGCGCGCCGACCCGGGAGTGTAATCTAGGCCCCGGTCTGGCGGCCGTCTGTAGGCCTCCCGGACCCACAGCGCAGGGGAGCGGGAGGAGAGCGGGCATCAGTGCGGCCGCCCGTGGAGCCCGGGTGGCCGGCCGCACAGCTCCCCGTGACCCAGGCAACAAGGAGGACGTAAGAAGCAGGGGAGATGAGGCGCGTCCAGCGGGCGCGGCGGCTGGCAGGGAAGCTCCGAGCACGGAGCAAACTCACCCGCACGTCAGGGCACGACCCTCCATCCACCGGGGAGGGCACAGGGGGCCCGAGCAGGGCGGCAGGATGCCAAGGGGAACCACCGGGGGCCAGTCCACGGCAAGGCTCCACTTCCCAACGGCCGGTCCGGGCCGCCTCCCAACTCCAGGCCCCGGCTTCACTCTGGGGGGAAGGCCGCAATCCGCAGGAGCGCTTAAAAGCGCTCCCCGACTCCGCGGGTCCCCCCAAACACCTGCAGCAGGGTAGTTGTAGCCGCTGAGGGGTGTCTGGGACAGTCAGGCAGCAGTTAGGAGGGTGAAAAAGACAAAATAAGAGCAATGCCTGCAGGAGCTGGGGAGATGCACAGCTACCCTCCACAGCAGCCAGGCCACGCCCCCCCCCCCCCCCTGTCCACTGTTGTTTTGATGTAATTTTTTTCATCATAAAAACCAACATAATTGGCCTTTTTGATTGTGTATACGAGTCTTGGTGAACACCCTAATTTGCTTTAGAAAAATGTTTGACAAACAAGTCTAGAAAGTTATACTAAATATGAAAGCCAGCATAATTTTCGAATACACTCAAATGTTGTCCCCTTAAACCCCATACAGAACCAGACATCATGCCCCCGGAAGCCCAGCAGGAATCTGAACGGGAAACATACACCCTCCATCTGCAAGCATTAGACGTTAACCAACCAAACACGCCTCAGGAAAGTACCACGCCACCTGAAATGTCACCACACCCACAATTGAGCCAAACAACCCACCCGCAACAACCTGAACCATCATTTTGGGTAACATGGAACCAACAACAGGCACAGAATATTGATTGCCTACGCACACACACCCAATACCTAGCCTGTCTGCCTCATCATCTCCCGAGACTGTGTAGAAACACAAGCAGGCTCAATGTCCAGCTATGCAGAGTCGCAAACAGTATGGAGCAGATGAGAGCAGATAACAGCCAACTTATTGTTACCTTTCAGCGCATAATGGATGAGCAACACCGCCATCAACAGGCCCTCATTCAGTTAATTCAAAGTAATCAAATTATATCAGAAACCATGTCTCGCATCATAGACAACAACACAACAGCCACAACACAACTTACGGCAACCCTGGCTAACCTCAGTCAAAATATTAATTTGTTGGCACAACACCAACAAGGTTCCAGCTCAGGGACCAACACACCTACACAGACCCCAATTTCATCACCAGTTCGAAGATCAAGCCGAACCCGCTCCACTGCCCAAACCAAACCCACGTCAGCCACCAAAGAACAGCCTAAGAAATAGGCCACCCTGAAGCTGGAGACACATTGTTGACAATACTAGGTCTACACAATAGCAGTTATTTGTAATGAAAACACATGTTGTACAGTAATAAATGTGAAAACTGATTGATGTGCAATGTGTTATGTGCAAAAAACTGTCAGTGTAAGAGGAAAATTCGTAGAGTTAACACTCACATGTGTTGGGAATATTCTAGCATCATTACTAGCATGAACGTTTACCACATCACAGCCATAATTATGTGTAAACAATTTTGTAAGGTTGGTGTTAGTCAATGTATGTTTGGCTAATTGGCACACATTACTCAATGTCCATTATGTTGTGATAATGAGGTAACATATTTCAAACACAGCTTTAGAAGAAAGTCGACACACAACAAACACAAACAATAGGCTAAACAATAATGGTTGTTAGTGCATACTAAATTATTATGTAGTATTGTGGCAAACATTACCTTTGAATGTGAAAAAGAAACTTTTAACATTATAAACACATAATTACTAACCAAAAACGCTATACAAATAGCTAAGTAACGGATACCCAACAGTTAGACATAAACACATATCAAGCAAATAAATAACACTCAGCTGACTAGCTCAAGAGGGAGCAAGAGCCACATTACTACAGAAAATACATTGGTGTGCCTTAATTGTTCATATACAAAGCACACAGGCAAATTTACTTACCGCTAAAATGTGCCAAAATCAGGTCTTGCCTTACCTGCCTCCCTATACCTGAACTCACAGTGTCGCCAGATGTTTCTAACGCCTCTGCTTGTTGACTGTTTTCATCATCATCATCATCATCATCATCATGTGGCAGATGTTGCTGCAAACACATGTTATGAAGAAAACAGCAGCAGAACACAATCCTAGTCACCTTTAAGGGACTATACAACAAAAGCCCGGCAGACTTATCCAGACACCGAAACCTTGATTTCAGCACACCAAAACATCGTTCTATCACATTCCGCGTAGACTTATGTGCATGATTGTAATTGTGTTCAGCAGGGAAATCAGGGGCGGACAATGGAGTCAGAAGCCAAGAGTAGCAGCCATAATCCCCATCACCTGAAAAACAGAGATTAGCAGCATTGTAAAATATTGATGCACAAACACAGTGCTAACATAATGTGCAGGTTGAGGTAAGCACAAAATTAAACACAAATACTTGGTACATACCCAGCAGCCATCCATCCGGCATTTCTCCAGCCTCAAATTTATCAAAGAGGGATGACTGACTGAGGATGAAGGAGTCATGGCAGCCGCCAGGGTAACCCGCAACAACACTCATAATTTTGAGATTTGCATCACAAACCACCTGGACATTAGTTGATTGCCCAAAATGTCTATTTATATAAATATATTGCCTGCCCCTAGGTGGTCTCAGCTCAACGTGTGTGCAATCTATGGCACCCAGCACATTTGGCATGCCAGCAAGTTCATAGAAAGCTACCTTGACTGCATGCCACTGAGACTCCTGGGTAGGGAAGCAGATAGAGGCATCTATGTGGGGTTCAAATGCATCCAAAACCTGAGTGTACAGTCAAAAATATAAGGTGAGTGTCTTAAGCACTTTGTTAAAATATACTGTTATAAATTCACATTACACAATACAGAAATGGGGCATAGAGGAGTATGTATGGTTTGCCTCACCTGATTTAAATATTTTGAAAAGGTGGGCTGTGAGATTCCTATTACATTGCCTGTCACAGCCTGAAAGCTGCCAGTAGCCATAAAGTGCAACACAGCCAGGAGTTTGTGC
Organism: Pseudophryne corroboree; assembly: GCF_028390025.1. NCBI lineage: Eukaryota > Metazoa > Chordata > Amphibia > Anura > Myobatrachidae > Pseudophryne > Pseudophryne corroboree. The sequence goes on from NC_086445.1 coordinate 161,963,159, forward strand.
AGGCCTGAGACAGAGCGAGAGCGTGCTGTCTCAGGGTCTAGGTCCAGTTTGACTAGGTCATACAGACGGAAAATGTTGGTCCTATTTAGCCTGAACATCTGTATGACCTGGTCATCGGCCAATGCGTTTCAAACGCCCCCTAAAAAACCGAGGCCTGCGCAGCCTCCGCGGCACCTGTACATCCTGCTGACCATGTTCAGTTTCCTGGCCCTGGTTTCTTGTAGCCTCATGGAGCAGTCTCAGGAATCCCACAGCAAAACCAAATTCACTGCTTTACACGGCAGCAGCCATTTCAGAGTGATTGATTTGCCAAATGTGCTGGCCCACCTTTTAAAGGGCCAAAAATGTAGGTGTGATTAATGATGAAGTCGGAACACATGTAAACACGCTTCTCAAAAGCAGGTCTACTTTTTCCCCGTGTTTTTTTACGAATTGTATTTTTTTACGACCGCAAATGCTCTTTCACGTTAGAGATTTCAAATACGAATGAATAGTAAATGACCGAGTTCTATACCTAAACAGCTGTGTTTGACCGATGGTGTATTCATTCGTATTTCTGAACTTGGGCTGTCCAAAAAATAAGAATGCCTGCATCACGCCCGAGATTTGAGTTTCGTAAATTCCCGAGATGACACTTTGAAGAAAAAACAACAAATCGGTCAAAATCGGGAGTTTAGTAAATATACCCCACAGTCGTATGTGGGTGACCCTATCGGCACCAACTCTATTACTTGGTGTAAATTTAAAAAAAACAACAACAAAAAAACTATACCTATGTGTATGTGTATATATGTGTGTATATATGTGTGTATATATGTATATGTATGTATGTATGTATGTATATATAACAATAGGCAAGAACCCACAGCACTCATACATCCGCGGTGCCAGTGGTATTGTGACCACACTATTTAAATAAAAAAAATCATACAAATTCAGCACTCACCTAATATTAACACTTCAAACTGTAATTCATCTGAATTCAGGGAATGTTAGTTCAAAAATATTGCAATAGTTTGTTAAGCTGACCAGCCCCTTCACGGCCATTCCCATTTGGTCAGTCCCTACACTGACTTACACAAATCTGAGCAATACTCACAGGCATCTTTTGGATTTTAAATACACAGCATGCTTATATCATATGTTTAGGCCCTGTCCCACTCTTTTAAAGAGACAGGAACCACACCCAAGCATATCAGTTAAAACACCTGGGGAATTTCTTAATATTTAATTTACATATGGACAATAGGGGTGTGTGTGTGTGTGTGTGTGTGTGTGTATGTATATATATATATATATATATATCACAGATGTGGTAGTATTTGTGGGGGAGTGATGTTAGCATTATGTATATATATGTTTCCCTCAGACCCCTCGGGGTCGCAAGTATGTTATTTTGCCCGGTTGCTACTCCCTGTTGTCGACGAATACTATGTTTTATGTCGACCATAATGCTTCCTGGTTAGATCCACAAAAATGGCATTCAGTACATGTTCATACACATTCATAACACATTAATGTCACTAGGGACCCTGCTGTTCCTGACAAAATACATATACGTATGATGTATATATAGAATATGTGTGTATATGTGTATTTAAATATGTATATTCATATTACGATTTCTATTGAATGCTGAAGTAAAGTTATTCCTTTTCATGTGCTGGTCACTCTGTTGATAAAGCTCTAGGTCAGCCGTGACGAGATGGTCTTACATCTTCTCGAGGAGTACGAGTGTTTATTCTTTTCCCGCCGTGGATAGAATAAAGTGAAAGTCAACCCCTGGTCTGCACGGGGCCCTGTCACTAAGGATCGTATACAGGAAGCTAAGTGATATTTTAATTATGTATTTTGATGATAATTGCATTACATACGCATGGGGGAGTGCTTGTATTCACAAATGGTCGGTTACCTTGTTATCCGATTCAATTACCCTGGGGAAAGATGGAATATTCCTTACGTTGGGTCTTAGCTAGAACATTGCAGCATGCTGCCGTGAGACTACAAGAGGTATGCACTGACTCCGAGAAATACTGGAGTATCTTCCCCATGGAGGTGTAACCTGGTTTGGGCAGGTACCACTGGTAAGTCTACCGTCTTGAGCTATGTTCCCTCACAACGGTTGGTGACGCATTTTTTGTGGGATGCAATCATTTTGACCGGTTGGATACCGTTTTGTTTTCCCCTTCTTTGCAGGTAGAGGAAGGTGAAAAGGTAAGAGGTCTGCAGCCTTTTCAAGTTCACAAAAGCAGATATCGTCCTCTGTTTCTACCACATCCTCCGCAGGTCGCTGGGTCTATCTTGCTGGAGCCCACGCCGGTGGGAACTCATCTAATACTCTTCAGTCAGTCCTGGAATGGACTTGACACATTGAGTTAAGAATAAAGTCATGCTCTAAATGTATGTGCCTTGGCTAAGGTTTGCATTGCAAGAATGTGGATGGCCCCCAAAGGACCGTTAATATCTGCACTTAAGGCCTTAATTAATGACACTATAATTAAGGAAAGATATGTTTACATGAAGCAAAGTGCATCAGCTAAGTTTGAAAGAGTTTGGTCTCCATGGCTAGATTCCCCCCACTCTCGTCTTGTTCCCCAAATATAGTAGACACTGAAGTGCAAGCTTGTCAATAACCTAATGCGCCTGATGTGTACTGAGATGATGACGGCTGGGCCCTGCGAGCCCTCTTACTTACTTATGTGTATGACTAGTGGAGCCCTGAATCTAACTCTCCTTCTTAAATTGCCTCCCTTGCCCTTTCTTTAGTTGTTTGTTATTTTCTTATAGTTTAGGTTGCGGGTTTAAATATAAAAATTAATGAAGACTAATATAGATGGTTGCGGACTTCGTAGATCATGAGAGTCTGAACATTGGGAAATCCTAGTATACATCTTTATTGAAAATATTCTGATATCCTATTGATGTAGGATATGTGTAAAACATGGCTTTGATTCAACATGAATGGATGTAATGTTTGAGATATGATTATGATATGCAATGTCTGTACCTTAAATCTCCAGACTATTGAATAAAAATTACTTTATTAAAAAGAATAAAGTCAAAAGGGGGACATACTCGAGTTTTCCAGATGTTTCCCCTCACTGATTTTTAAAATAGGTCTTACTGATTCTCCTCTGGACAGGGAGGTAGTATGCGACGCCATACAAGGGTTGGTTCAGGATCAGGACATTGTCCGGCTGTCTCTGTCACAAAAAACTGAAAAAAAAAGGAAAAAGCTGTTATTCAAGCTTTTTCATGCTTCTGAGCCGGACAGCTCGGTCGGCACAATCCCAAAAAGATTTCTACTTATAAAGTTGAACTACAAGATGAAATCTCTCAGGGCAGGGATCTCCAGCCTGTAAAAGAAGAAAGAGGTTTTAAATGCGGTTTCATACGCATTAAGCTTACCTGGGTTTGCTATTCAGGATTGTCATTGTCATTTCACCGGAGTGATGGCAGTATGATGTTTCTCTAACGTCCTAGTGGATGCTGGGGACTCCGTAAGGACCATGGGGAATAGACGGGCTCCGCAGGAGACAGGGCACTTTAAGAAAGAATTTGGATACTGGTGTGCTCTGGCTCCTCCCTCTATGTCCCTCCTCCAGACCTCAGTTTGAATCTGTGCCCGGATGAGCTGGGTGCTACTTAGTGAGCTCTCCTGAGCTTGCTATAAGAAAGTATTTTGTTAGGTTTTTTTATTTTCAGGGAGCTCTGCTGGCAACAGACTCCCTGCATCGTGGGACTGAGGGGAGAGAAGCAGCCCTACTCTCTGAAGATAGGTCCTGCTTCTTAGGCTACTGGACACCATTAGCTCCAGAGGGATCATACATAGGATCTCACCCTTTGTCGTCCGATCCCGGAGCCGCGCCGCCGTCCCCCTCGCAGAGCCGGAAGACAGAAGCCGGGTGAAAGAAGCAAGAAGACTTCGAAATCGGCGGCAGAAGACTCCAGTCTTCATATGAGGTAGCGCACAGCACTGCAGCTGTGCGCCATTGCTCCCACACTACACCCACATACTCCGGTCACTGTAAGGGTGCAGGGCGGGGGGGGGGGGGGGGGGGGGGGCGCGCCCGGGGCAGCAATTAGAGACCTCTTTTTGGCAAAAGTTTGCATAATATACAGTTGGGCACTGTATATATGTATGAGCCCCCGCCAAATTTGTACATGAAAGCGGGACAGAAGCCCGCCGTCGAGGGGGCGGGGCTTCTTCCTCAGCACTCACCAGCGCCATGTATTTTCTCCACAGCACCGCTGAGAGGAAGCTCCCCAGTGTCTCCCCTGCAGTTACACGGTAGAAGAGGGTAAAAAGAGAGGGGGGGCACATAATTAGGTGCAAAAATCAATATAAACAGCAGCTACCGGGGTAACATTAAGTTACTGTGTTATTCCTGGGTTAATAGCGCTGGGGTGTGTGCTGGCATACTCTCTCTCTGTCTCTCCAAAGGGCCTTATGGGGGAATTGTCTTCAGATGAGCATTCCCTGAGTGTGTGGTGTGTCGGTACGTGTGTGTCGACATGTCTGAGGTAAAAGGCTCCCCTAAGGAGGAGATGGAGCAAATATGTGTGTGAGAGGGTGTCTCCGTCGACAACGCCGACACCTGTTTGGATATGTGTAATTAAGTGCTAAGGTGAATTTATTGCACAAAAGATTAGAGAACAGACAGGAAATCTACCCATGTCTGTCCCTATGTCGCAGAGACCTTTAGAGTCTCTCAATGCTCACTATCCAAAATAATAGACACTGATATCGACACGGAGTTTGACTCCAGTGTCGACTACGATAATGCAAAGTTACAGCCAAAATGGCAGAAAAGTATTCAATATATGATTATTGTAATAAAAGATGATTTGCATATCACTGATGACTCATCTGTCCCTGACACAAGGGCACACATGTTTAAGGGGAAGAAAGCTGAGGTAAATTTCCCTCCTCTCATGATGAAAAAGAGCGGGAATCTCCAGACAAGAGACTGCAGTTTCCCACAAAGAATTCTCAGCCAGTATCCTTTCCCCACTAGGGCCAGGATATGATAGGAATCTTCCCCTAGGGTGTCACGTTTGTCCAAAAGGTAGCCCTGACGTAACAGCTATTCTCAGGGATCCTGCAGATAGCGTGCACATTCTGGTACACTACTCAGACCGGCGATTGTGTCGGCATGGGTTTATAGCGCTGTGGCAGCGTGGACAGGTACCTTATCAGCAGAGATTGAGACCCTAGTATGTATATAGATATATATATGTATATATAGAGATATATATATATTAAAGATGCTGTCTTAAGAGATATGTATATATAAAACATGCCCAAATAGACATGAGTATACTGGGTCCTAGAGTCAAAGCTATGTCGATTTCTGCTTGACGTGTCCTGTAGAATATGCAATGGACAGATGATGCCGACTTAAGAGGCATATGGAAGGCTGAGGATTGTGTGGAGAAGGGTCTCGGACCTGGTCTCCACAGCTATAGCTGGTAATTCTGATATTTTGCCTTATATTCCTGCACAGCCTAGGAAAGCACGACATTATCAAATGCAGCCTTTCGTATAAAGAAACAAGAAAGTCCGAGGTGCGTCCTTTCTTGCCAGAGGCGGGGGCAGAGGAAAGAAGCTGCACAACACAGCTAGTTCCCAGGAACAGAAGTCCTCCCCGGCCTCTACAAAAATCCACCGCATGTCGCTGGGGCTCCACAGGCGGAGCTAGGCCCGGTGGGGGCACGCCTTCGTAAGTTCAGCCACAAGTGGGTTCACTCCCTGTTAGATCCCTGGGCAATAGATATTGTGTCTCAGGGATACAAGCTGGACTTTAAGAAAAGATGCCCCCTCACCGACGGCCCTGCCGGCTTCCCCCACGAGAGGGAAACAGTGTTAACTGCAATTCACAAATTGTATCTTCAACAGGTGGTGGTCAAGGTTCCCCTCCTTCAACAAGGAGGGGGTTATTATTCGACCATGTTGTAGTCCCGAAACCAGACGGTTCGGTCAGATCCATATTGAATTTAAAATCCCTGAACATACTGTATACCTGAAAAGGTTCAAGTTCAAGATGGAATCGCTAAGAGCGGTCATTGCAAGCCTGAAAGGGGGAGATTTTATGGTGACTCGGGACATAAGGGATGCATACCTTCATGTCCCCATTTATCCACCTCATCAGGCGTATCTCAGAATTGCAGTACGGGTTTGTCATTACCAATTTCAGACGTTGCCGTTTGGTCTCTCCACGGCCTTGAGAATATTCACCAAGGTAATGGCAGAAATGATGGTGCTCCTGCGGAAGCAAGGTGCCACTATTATCACGTACTTGGACGATCTCCTCATAAAAGCGAGATCAAGAGAGCAGTTGCTGAACAGCGTATCACTTTCTCTGGAAGTGTAACGGCAACACGGCTGGATTCTATATATTCCAAAGTCGCAGTTGGTTCCTACAGCTCATCTGCCTCTCCTAGGCATGATCCTAGACACAGACCAGAAAAGGTTTATCTCCCGATAGAGAGAGCTCAGGAGCTCGTGACACTGGTCAGGAACCTATTAAAACCAAAACAGGTGTCAGTGCATCACTGCACTCGAGTCCTGGGAAGGAGGGTGGCATCATACGAGGCCATTCCCTTCGGCAGGTTCCATGCGAGGACCTTCCAATGGGACTTACTGGACAAGTGGTCCGGATCACATCTTCAGATGCATCGGTTAATCACCCTATCCCCCAGGGCCAGGGTGTCTCTCCTGTGGTGGCTGCAGAGTGCTCACCTTCTCGAAGGTCGCAGATTCGGAATTCAGGACTGGGTCCTGGTGACCACGGATGCAAGCCTCCGAGGGTGGGGGGGCAGTCACACAGGAAAGAAATTTCCAAGGGCTGTGGTCAAGGCAGGAGACTTGCCTTCACATCAATATCCTGGAACTAAGGGCCATATACAACTCCCTAAGTCAAGCGGAGACCCTGCTTCGCGACCAACCGGTTCTGATTCAGTCAGACAATATCACCGCAGTGGCTCATGTAAACCGCCAAGGCGGCACAAGGAGCAGGGTGGCGATGGTAGAAGCCACCAGAATTCTTCGCTGGGCGGAGAATCACGTAAGCGCACTGTCAGCAGTGTTCATTCCGGGAGTGGACAACTGGGAAGCAGACTTCCTCAGCAGGCACGACCTCCACCCGGGAGAGTGGGGACTTCATCAAGAAGTCTTCATGCAGATTGCAAGTTGGTGGGAACTGCCACAGGTGAACATGATGGCATCCCGCCTCAACAAAAAGCTGCAGAGATATTGCGCCAGGTCAAGAGACCCTCAGGCGATAGCTGTGGATGCACTGGTGACACCGTGGGTGTTCCCGTCGGTCTATGTATTTCCTCCTCTTCCTCTCATACCCAAGGTGCTGAGAATCATAAGGAAAAGAGGAGTGAGAACAATACTCATTGTTCCAGATTGGCCACGAAGGACCTGGTATCCAGATCTGCAAGAAATGCTCACAGAGGACCCGTGGCCTCTGCCTCTAAGACAGGACTTGTGCAACAGGGGCCCTGTCTGTTCCAAGACTTACCGCGGCTGCGTTTGACGGCATGGCTGTTGAACGCCGGATCCTAGCAGAAAAAGGCATTCCGGATGAGGTCATTCCTACGCTGATAGAGGCTAGGAAGGATGTGACGGCTCAACATTATCACCGTATATGGCGAAAATATGTTGCTTGGTGTGAGGCCAGGAATGCCCCTACGGAGAAATTCCAGCTGGGCCGTTTCCTTCACTTCCTACAGTCAAGAGTGACTTTGGGCCTGAAATTGGGTTCCATTAAGGTCCAGATTTCGGTCCTATCCATTTTCTTTCAAAAAGAACTGGCTTCTCTTCCTGAAGTCCAGACGTTGTAAAGGGAGTGCTGCATATTCAGCCCCCTTTTGTGCCTCCAGTGGCACCTTGGGATCTTAACGTGGTGTTGAGTTTCCTGAAGTCACACTGGTTTGAGCCACTCAAAACTGTGGAGTTAAAATTTCTCACGTGGAAGGTGGTCATGCTATTAGCCTTGGCTTCAGCTAGGCGTGTGTCAGAATTAGCGGCTTTGTCACATAAAAGCCCCTATCTGGTTTTCCATATGGACAGGGCAGAATTGCGGACCCGTCCACATTTTCTGCCAAAAGTGGTGTCATCTTTTCATATGAACCAACCTATTGTGGTGCCTGTGGCTACTCGTGACTTGGAGGATTCCGAGTTGCTGGATGTGGTCAGGGCTTTGAAGGTTTATGTAGCCAGAACGGCTAGAGTCAGGAAAACTGAGTTGCTGTTTATCCTGTATGCATCCAACAAGCTGGGTGCTCCTGCTTCATAGCAAACTATTGCTCGCTGGATCTGTAACACGATTCAGCAGGCTCATTCTGCGGCTGGATTGCCGCTTCCAAAATCAGTAAAAGCCCACTCCACAAGGAAGGTGGGCTCTTCTTGGGCGGCTGCCCGAGGGGTCTCGGCATTACAGCTTTGCCGAGCAGCTACTTGGTCAGGTTCAAACACTTTTGCAAAGTTCTACAAGTTTGATACCCTGGCTGAGGAGGACCTTGTGTTTGCTCATTCGGTGCTGCAGAGTCATCCGCACTCTCCCGCCCGTTTGGGAGCTTTGGTATAATCCCCATGGTTAGAGAAAATAAGATTTTACTTACCGGTAAATCTATTTCTCGTAGTCCGTAGTGGATGCTGGGCGCCCGTCCCAAGTGCGGACTTCTTCTGCAATACTTGTATATAGTTATTGCTTAAATAAGGGTTATGTTGTGGTTGCATCAGGGTTGATCTGATGCTCCGTTGTTGTTCATACTGTTAACTGGGTAAGTTTATCACAAGTTATACGGTGTGATTGGTGTGACTGGTATGAGTCTTGCCCTAGATTCCAAAATCCTTTCCTTGTACTGTCAGCTCTTCCGGGCACAGTTTCTCTAACTGAGGTCTGGAGGAGGGACATAGAGGGAGGAGCCAGAGCACACCAGTATCCAAATTCTTTCTTAAAGTGCCCTGTCTCCTGCGGAGCCCGTCTATTCCCCATGGTCCTTACGGAGTCCCCAGCATCCACTACGGACTACGAGAAATAGATTTACCGGTAAGTAAAATCTTATTTTTTTCTTCAATAGTAAGAGCCATTATTATTCTGTAATGGGACGCTCTCCTGACTACGGCGAGGTCAAGAAACAAGAGGTACAAATCGTTGTTTCTCTTTGACAGTTCTTCAACACAGAAAATCGCTGTTGATCCCAACGACGCAGATGTAGGAGTTGGGAATAAGATTAGATACTGACCTGTTGAGAATTTGTTTTTTCCTGTGGAAAGAGATTTGAGGATCCAGAGACGGATCAGATTTGCAACAGGGTAAACCCATCAATACGTTCCGTTGATGGAGAAGATGGTTGCGGCCTACGAGGCCATTCGGTGAGCAGGTCAAACACCAGAGTGGTTTGCGGGACCAGTTAGACTTGTGGTCCGGGGCTCACCTGCACATGCACCGGAAAATAATCCTATTTTCCAGGACAGGATATCTCTCCTGTGGTGGCTTCACAGTTCTCACCTCCTAGAGGGACGAAGGTTCGGGATCCAGGATTAGATCCTGGTGTCCATGGATACAAGTCTCCGAGACTGGGGAGCAGTTTTTCCAGGGGAAGAAGTTCCAGGGGAAAAGGTCAAGCCGGGAAGCTTGTCTACAATAAGCATTCTGGAATTAAGAGCTATTTACAACAGAACATCTTCTTTGCGATCTGCCCGTCTTAATTCTGTCGGACGATTTAACAGCGGTGGCGTACGCAAGCCGCTAGGGCGGAACAAAGAGAAAAGCGGCAATGGCAGGAGCCGAAAAAGTTTTCCGCTTGGCGGAAAGGTATGTAAATGCTTTATTAGCGGTCTTCGTTTCGGCTATTAGTAAACGGCGAAATAGACTTCCTCAGCAGACACGATCTCCATCCAGGAGAGTGGGGTCTTCATCAAGAAGTTTTCACAGAAGTGACAAGTCTTTGGGGAATTCCTCAATTAGACATGATGGCGTCTCGCCTCAGCAAGAAACTTCAAGGATATTGTTCCAGGTCAAGGGACACTCAAGCAATAGCTGGGGACGCCCTTGTGACACTGTGGGTGTTTCAGTCGGTCTTTGTGTTCCCTCCACTTTCACTCTTTCCGAAGGTGATAACCATAAGAAGAACAAAGGTTCAGGCGATCCTCATTGTTCCGGTCTAGCTATGGAGAGCTTGGTATCCAGTTCTTCAAGACTTGCTCTTGAAAGATTCCTGGCCTCTTCCTCTACGAGAGGACCTGTTACAGCGAGGACCGGGCGTGTATCAGGACTTACCGCGGCTGCGTTTGACGACATGGCGGTTGAATGCCATATCCTAGCCCGAAACGGTATTTCCGGTGAAGTCATTCCCACATTGCTTCGGGCTAGAAAAGGAGTAACGGCGAAGCTTTAAGGTAGTATGTGTCTTGGTGTGAATCCAAGAAGGCTCCTACGGAAGAATTTCAGCTGGGTCGTTTTTCTCCATTTTTTACAAGCAGGTGTGGATGCAGGCCTAAAGTTAGGCTCCATTAAAGTGCAGATTTCGGCCTTATCAATTCTCTTCCAAAAGGAATTGGCCACCCTTCAAGAAGCTCAGACCTTCGTGAAAGGAGTGCTGCACATACAACCTCCATTTGTGCTCCCAGTGGCACCATGGGTCCTTAACGTGGTGTTGCAGTTTCTTATGTCACACTGGTTGGAACCTTTCCGAAAGGTTGAGGTAAAATTTCTCACTTGGAAAGTGGTCATGCTATTGGCCCTGGCGTCCGCAAGGCGGGGGTCGGAATTGGCGGCTTTGTCTCACAAGAGCCCCTATTTAATCTTCCAGGTGGATAGAGCGGAATTGAGAATTCGGTAACAATTTCTGCCAGAGGTGGTTTCTGAGTTTCACAGGAACCAGCCTGTTGTGGTACCTGTGGCTACTGAAGCCTTGGCTGATTCGAAGTCTCTCGATGTAGTCAGAGTTTTGAATTTTTATGTCGCCAGAACGGCTCAGATTGGGGAATTAGTGGCTCTGTTTGTCCTGTATGCTCCCAACTAAATTGGGGCCCCTGCTTCTAAGCGGACTATTGCACGCTGGTTCTGGGATACGATTCGGCATGCTCATTCTACGGCTGGATTGCCGTTCCCGAAGTCGGTGAAGGCCCATTCTACCAGGAAGGTGGGCTTTTCTTGGGCGGAGACCCGAGGAGTCTCGGCAGTTCAACTTTGCCGAGCTGCTACTTGGTCGGTGTTGACCACGTTTGCTAAGTTCTACAGGTCTGATACCCTGGCTGATGAGGACCTCATAGTTTGCTCAATCGGTGCTGCTGAGTCGTCCACACTCTCCCGCCCGGTCTGGAGCTTTGGTATAGACCCCATGGTCCTTTTGGAGTTCCCAGCATCCTCTAGGACGAATGAGAAAATAGGATTTTAATACCTACCGGTAAATCCTTTTCTCTTAGACGTAGAGGATGCTGGGCGCCCGTCCCAGTGCGTACTGGATCTGCAGCTATTGGTTGTGGTTACACTCATGTGGTGTTTCTTTTCAGTCAAGTCTGTTGCTGACGTTATTCATGCCATGGCATGTGGTATGTTATTATTGGCAGTGTTTACACACAGGTTGTGTTACATTTTCGGTCAGTATATAGCTGTATATTTTTCATGACGTCGGCTGGTGTTCTATTGAATGCCACGTTCTGCGGCATGTTCGAGGTGTGAGCTGGTATGACACTCACTGTGTTTAAACAATAAATTCTTTCCTCGAAAAGTCCGTCTCCCTGGGCACAGTTCTCTAACTGGAGTCTGGAGGAGGGGCATAGAGCCAGTTCACACCCATTCAAAGTCTTATAGTGTGCCCATGTCTCCTGCGGATCCCGTCTATACCCCATGGTCCTTACGGAGTCCCCAGCATCCTCTACGGACTAAGAGAAAAGGATTTACCGGTAGGTATTAAAATCCTATTTTTTGTAACCCAGCCTGTGACATGGCAGTTAGGAGCTGATTGGCTGGTACTTTACCTCCATCCACTTTATCTCTCTCCAAGGCTTAGTACATAGACCCCTTAGTACATAGGTGGTCATTCCGAGTTGTTCGCTCGTTGCCTTTTTTCGCAACTGAGCGATTAGGTGGAAAATGTGCATGCGCATGGTACGCAGCGCGCATGCGCTTAGTTATTTAACACAAAACTTAGTAGATTTACATAAGCTCGAGTGACGTTTTTTCAACGCTCGAGTGATCGTAGTGTGATTGACAGGAAGTGGGTGTTTCTGGGCGGCAACATGGCGTTTTCAGGGAGTGTGCTAAAAAACGAAGGCGTGCCAGGTAAAAACGCAGGAGTGGCTGGAGAAACGGGGGAGTGGCTGGCCGAACGCAGGGCGTGTTTGTGACGTCAAACCAGAAACTAAACGGACTGAGGTGATCGCAATCTAGGAGTAGGTCTGGAGCTACTCAGAAACTGCAAGAAAATATTTAGTAGCAGTTCTGCTAATCTTTCGTTCGCTATTCTGCTAAGCTAAGATACACTCCCAGAGGGCGGCGGCCTAGCATGTGCAATGCTGCTAAAAGCAGCTAGCGAGCGAACAACTCGGAATGACCCCCATAGACCCCTTTATTTACAAAGTGGAGGCTTCCCGGCGGGTTGGAGATTAAAATTTCAAGCCTCACTTGCAGTAAGTGTGAAGGCCGGCATGCTTGACGTGGCTGTGATTGCCATTACATTTTCACCTCCAAACTGCCGGTAAGCTGCGGCTTCGTAAATAAAGCAGCACAATGGCGCAATGATTAGATTGCTTGCTCACAGTACTGAAGTCCTGTGTTCAATTTCCTCCTAGATCTTGTTTGTGGCGTTTATATATGCTCCCATTTTTGCAACTAAAATGGCTTTACGCTAAAGCGCACGGGTTTGTGGAGCAAGATGGCGGTGTTTATGGGGAGCAGGTGCTTAATAGGCTCAGATGTATGTTGCCAGGCATTCCTTGCAGAGTATAGAGTAAGTGCACTTGTGTGCCCAGCCCAGTTTTGCAGAGCAGAAATGAGATTGAAGATTGCAGAACAAAATTATTGAATGAGATAAGTGGTGGAGACAGCACTGTTTTGCAGCAGCTCTGAGCTGACGGAGATGGGAAACATTTTGCACCAATTATTTGCGCTTTGGCAGAGAAGCTCCTGTCTAGGTACTTTGGCCATTATATATATATATATATATATATATATATATATATATATATATATATATAGTGTGTGTGTGTGTGTGTGTGTGTGTGTGTGTGTGTGTGTGTGTGTGTGTGTGTGTGTGTGTGTGTGTGCGCGTGTGTGTTAAGTAAAAATTCTTCAAACTTACTGTGGTAATTTTATGGAATGTACTTGATAATTGCTAGCTAGAATCTTCTATGGGCAACTTCTACACTTGTTCTCCCCTCTGTAGAAGGATTGATACATCTCCACCCCACGTACTAAAACAGAAAATACTTATTTGATGAGATGGATTTACAGTAGAAGCTCAAACAATGATATGATTACCCATATGCTGAGTGCTCTGTCACACTATGGGCCTGCGCACATGTCTGGTCTCCGACAGTGAAGAGCATGCATGCAGCTAGTCTGCTCCTCTAGGCAAACTGGGGCAAAACCACAATACATAAACTGTGCGCATCCAGTGCTCTTCATAAATCAGAAACAAAGGTTCTCCATATCATCTACATACATGTTATCACCTCCAATCACACAGTTCAGTAGGTCACAGTAAATTGCCATAAGAAGTAACATCTATTTATTTTCCAAGGCACAATGGATCACTACAAAGTGCTGAACGTTATTGGCGAGGGGTCGTTTGGTAAAGCACTGTTAGTGTGTCACCAAAATACGGGTGAGAAATATGTAATGAAGGAAATAAGACTTCCACAGGTAAGCAAGATGCGGAATATTACTTCTCACAAGACTATGGCATTTAAGTAGTAAGCCTTGGATAGAGATAAGTGGTTGGAGATAAAGTACCAGCCAATCAGCTCCTAACTGCCATGTTACAGACACTGGCCCAGATTTATCAAGCCTTGGAGAGTGATAAATTGCACGGTGATAAAGTGCCAACCAATCAGCTCCCAACTGTAATTTTTCAAACACAGCCTGTAACATGGCAGTTATTAGCTGATTGGCTGGTACTTTATCACCGTGTAATTTATCACTCTCCAAGGCTTGATAAATCTGGGCCTGTGTTTGAAAAATGACAGGAGCTGATTTGCTGGTACTTTATCTTTCTCCAAGGCTTAGTACATAGAATCCTATATATCATACTTCTTCTTAAAATCCAGGTTTGCCACAAATTCTTACATGTGCAGCACAAATTATTGATTATTAAATCAATCTGACTTAATTTTGTTATTAAATTTACAATGCACACCCGAGAGCAATAATTTGGACCACACATTAATTAAAAGGTTCAGAGCAAAAAATTATAGCAACTCTAACAGGGGGATTCAATTGGACGCAAGGTTCAGCAAAGTAAAAAACCTTGTGGTATTTTAGAAAATACCCTGCTTTGACTGCAAGGCAATCCAGACATGGGTAACAGTAGGTGCACAGGTGAAAGGCAGCATGCACGGGAAATACCGACGCCAGAATCCCGACACCGGCATCCCAACTAGGGACACAATCCTGGCACCGGAATCCCGACCGCTGGGATCCCAAACAAATGTTTTCTGGGCTGCCGGACAGATAAGCTTTGCTCGGAAAGGGGGGGGGTGGGGATTAGGCTGAAGGGGAGAAAAGGGTTAGGTTGAGACACCAGCGGGGAAGGTTAGGGTCAGGCAGTGCGGGGGAGGGTTAGGGGGGCATTGGGGAAAGGTAAGTATAATTACCTTGCCCATGTCGGGATTATCACCATCGGTATGCTGCTGTCGGTATTTTGACCGCCGGCATATCGAACCCAACCCGCATGTACAGGTCCACCTGTGGACCTACTGTTACCCATTTCTGGATTGCCTAGGAGTCAAAGCAGGGTATTTTCCCAAGCTGTATCTGTGGCTCGCACACCTCCAGTCGGGTACGCTTTCTAATATCCTAGCTCTTTGAGCCATCAAGTTTCTGACTGTAACATTGCGTTTATTCAATAAGTGTATTTTCGTTTCTACACAGTTGCTGAAAAAGTACTACTTATTTATATGCATTTAAGTCTCACGCCACTGAACATCTGCATAGTGCCATTCTTTATGAGCCAACAGCATCCTATCTGCGTGTTTTAATTGGAATATTTTTCTAATAGTTTTTTTTTGGGGGGGGGGGGGGGGTTATATTTTTTTTTTTTTTTTCATTTTATACTTAACCGTGCCCATCGTTAGTATAAATTTGTTATTTTCACTTTTTTATCATCTTGAATTGTGTGATATTTTTGAATAACACAAACTTAGTGCCAGAGGTTTTTACTTTTACATAGAAATATACTGTGGGCGATTTGGGACACCCCATGTACTGACCTAGGCCTGCTTAGTGGTACAGTGTGTGCTTTTAGGATACACTCCTACATCTAATTTCTGAACCACCGTATTGATGGTACAGACACGTGAATACAAGATCCACTATAATAAACATTGTGACTTGTTAAGAGTCATGAAAGGGTGGCTAGTGGCACAAAAGGGAACAAGAATAGGGATATTGGGGTTTTTTCTATGTGCCTGTTGCCTACACACAGTGGAACAATTTGCAGCCTGCTTGCTGGGAGGCACTGGTATCACTGAGGAGTTGGTTCTGCTGGCTCTTAGTGAACTGACAGATATTCTCCTGTACATATGTGTCCAGGTCACAGAACCGTTATATAGCTTATATTATTTATTTGTCTTTCTGTTTAGATGCATTGCTTAAAAATTACTTTAACAGACAGGTCAGGATACAAATATGTTGCATGGAATTGCTGATATACTGTACGTGCTTGAAATTGGTCTTTTCAGTCTTCAAGTGCGATTCAAGACTCCAGACAAGAAGTGATTCTCCTGGCTAAGATGAAGCATCCAAATATCGTTAAATTCATAGAGTCATTTGAAGGTATGTCATTTGTATTGGCAGATCCTGTGATGTTAATAGGTGTCAGTGGTGTGCCATGAAGGGTAGTCCATATGGCAGATAACTTAACGGGTGGAAACTAAGCAGGTGCAGAATAACACAGGGTTAAACCGTATGCCTCAGGTACATGATTCAGTATCTCAAGGTGCAGCCGGAAATGTATGGGGTTAATACCGGATGGCGTAGTACACACCCATATGTGCATATACTCGGTGCTGGCAGTGGAGTATATAATATATAGAGGTAGCGTGGTGACACAGTGGATCTTGGATATAGTATATACAGTTTCCATTGTGAAACACTCAATGGCACATCCTTCACTACACAGACCTGAGGAGAGAAGACGCGCAGAGAACCGCACACATGCAGTAGCAGGATCGGTCAGGTCGGGCGTCGCACCTCTTGCGGTCCAGGGTCCCAGTGCCTAGAAGGACGAGGCGACAGCGCAGAGTGCTCTCCTTCAACAATGTGAATCAGCTGTGTCCTCTTGTGATCTCTGGACATTATAGGCCATTTATCTAGAGTAGGTGCATACAGTAGCAGGGCTGTAAATATTCACATTTTCATACAGCACAACAAAATAAGGAGGTCATTCTGACCCGTTCGCACGCTGCAATTTTTCGCAGCCGTGCGCATGGGTCACAACTGCGCATTCGCGCGGGCAGCAATGCGCTGGCGCGTCGTTGCCCGGCGATGGCCGTCACCAGGCAGCGACAAGAACAGCGAAGGAAGCGATCTCAGGGGCAAGCGCAAGAAGATTGACAGCAGGGAGGTGGATCTGGGTGGCAACTGACCGTTTTCTGGCGTTTTTGAGGTGTTTGCAGGGCGGGTATCTGACGTCAATTCCGGGACCTGACACGCTTAAGTGATCACAGTGGCTGAGTAAGTACAGAGCTACTCAGGAACTACACAAAACTTTTTCCCCCACTCCCCTGCACATGTGATTGCACACTTGCTTAGCTAAAATACACTCCCCCATAGGTGGCGTCTATCTGATCGCACGGGCTGCAGAAAGTTGCAGCGTGCAATCAACTCGGAATGACCCCCAAGTCCATGTATAGATTTCAGGTTGTTTTAGACTTTACGTCTGGAGAGACAGAATTTGGTCAGGCATACATTGAGTATGCTATGGATCTGTACATGTAACAGTAGCACAAGTGCTACTACATGGACGCATCTCCAGATAGGTTTCTTAGGAGGTTTATCTTTTGCAGCCACTGGGACAAAGCAGAACTATCTAACCTCTTCTCATTGGCTGATAGTACTTCATTCATTAGCATTGTGGCTACACTATGTCAGTTCTGGACCTTATTTTGTTTTTCCATTTCCTAATTGTCATTTATGGAACATGTGACTTTAAAATTAACACTGTCAAGACACTGGGCCTAATTCAGATCTGATCTCTGGCAGGCGATTTTTGCACTGCTGTGATCAGATAGTCACCGCCCATAGGGGGAGTGTATTTTAGCTGTGCAAGTGTGCGAACGCATGTGTAGCAGAGCTGTACAAACAGATTTTGTGCAGTGTCTGAGTAGCCCAGGACTTAATCAGCCGCTGCGAACACTTCAGCCTGTTCAGGACCGGGATTGACGTCACACACCCGCCCTACAAACATTTGGACACGCCTGCATTTTCTGTAACGTCCTAGAGGATGCTGGGGACTTCGTAACGACCATGGGGAATAGACGGGCTCCGCAGGAGATAGGGCACTTTAAGAAAGATTTTAGGATTCTGGGTGTGCACTGGCTCCTCCCTCTATGCCCCTCCTCCAGACCTCAGTTTTAGACTGTGCCCAGAGCAGAATGGGTGCACTGCAGGGAGCTCTCCTGAGTTTCCTGCTTAGAAAGCATTTTTGTTAGGATTTTTTCTCTTTTCAGGGAGCACTGCTGGCAACAGGCTCCCTGCATCGAGGGACTGAGGAGAGAGGAGCAGACCTACTTAAATGTTAGGCTCTGCTTCCTCGGCTACTGGACACATTAGCTCCAGAGGGAATGAACACAGGTTCGTCCTGGGCGTTCACCCCAAAGCCGCGCCGCCGTTCTCCTCACAGAGCCAGAAGAAATAAGACGTCTCAGGCGGCAGAAGCCTTCGGTGCTTCACAGAGGTAACGCACAGCACTGCAGCTGTGCGTCATTGCTCCGCTACACCTTACACACTCCGGACACTGTAAGGGTGCAGGGCGCAGGGGGGGCGCCCTGGGCAGCAATAAAACACCTCTCCTATGGCAAAAGTGTATATACATGTACAGGTGGGCACTGTACATGTGTATATAAAAGAGCCCCCGACATTTTTTAATAAGTTTGAGCGGGTAGAAGCCCGCCGCCGAGGGGGCGGGGCTTCACCCTCAGCACTCACCAGCGCCATTTTCTCTACACGGCACCGCTGAGAGGAAGCTCCCCGGACTCTCCCCTGCTTGACACACGGTAAAAGGGGGCTTTAAAGTAGAGGGGGGGCACATTATTGGCATTTATTTATTTATTTATTTATTTATTAACAGTTTCTTATATAGCGCAGCATATTCCGTTGCGCTTTACAATTAGAACAACAGTAATAGAACAAAACTGGGTAAAAACAGACAGACAGAGGTAGGAAGGCCCTGCTCGCAAGCTTACAATCTATAGAATACACTACAGCAGCGCTACTGGGTAAGCATTCTGTGTTTTTCTCCAGGGACATATAGCGCTGGGGTGTGTGCTGGCATACTCTCTTTCTGTCTCTCCAAAGGGCCTCAGGGGGAACCTGTCTTCAGAAAAGAGATTCCCTGTGTGTGTGAAGTGTGTCGGTACGTGTGTGTCGACACGTTTGACGAGGAAGGCTCACCTAAGGAGGAGGGGGAGTGCATGATGGTCAGGTCGCCGTCGGCAACGCCGACACCGGATTGGGTGGATATGTGGAATGTCTTGAATGCAAATGTAAATTTACTGTATAAACGATTAGACAAGGCTGAAGCTAGGGATCAGTCAGGTAGTCAGACCATGCCTGTCCCTGTGGCACCAGGACCTTCGGGGTCTCAAAGACGCACCATATCCCAGATCACTGACACAGATACCGACACAGAGACTGACTCTAGTGTCAACTATGAGGATGCAAAATTACAGCCAAAGGTGGCGAAAGGTATTCGTTACATGATTATGGCCATTAAAGAGGCTTTGCATATCACTGAGGAACCCCCTGTCCCTGTCACGAAGGTACACATGTATAAAGGGAAAAAGCCTGAGGTCACTTTTCCGTCCTCATTTGAACTAAGCGACTTGTGCGAAAAGGCTTGGGAATCTCCAGATAGGAGACTACAAGTTCCCAAAAGGATTCTTATGGCGTATCCCTTTCCACAAAAGGACAGGATACGATGGAAACCTTCGCCGAAGGTAGACAAGGCGCGGACACGCTTATCCAAGAAGGTGGCACTGCCTTCTCAGGATACAGCTTCCCTCAAGGATCCTCCTGATCGTAAACAGGAGGTTACCATGAAGCACATTTACACACATTCCGGTACTATCGTTAGACCGTCTATGGCATCGGCCTGGGTGTGTAGTGCTATCGCAGCATGGACAGATTCCTTCTCTACGGAACTTGAAACCCTAGATAAGGATTCCATTCTAATGACCCTAGAGCATATCAAAGATACTGCTTTATATATGAGGGATGCTCAAAGAGACATTTGTTTACTAAGCTCCAGAATAAATGCTATGTCTATTTCTGCTAGGCGACTCCTGTGGACCCGACAGTGGACGGGGGATGCCGACTCAAAGCGGCATATGGAGTCGTTGCCTTACAAGGGGGAGGAGTTGTTTGGAGAAGGCCTCTCGGACCTGGGGGGTAATTCCAGGTTGATCGCAGTAGGAATTCTGTTAGCAATTGGGCAAAACCATGTGCACTGCAGGGGAGGCAGATATAACATGTGCAGAGAGAGTTAGATTTGGGTGTGGTGTGTTCAATCTGCAATCTAATTTGCAGTGTAAAAATAAAGCAGCCAGTATTTACCCTGCACAGAAATAAAATAACCCACCCAAATCTAACTCTCTCTGCAAATGTTATTTCTCTGACGTCCTAGTGGATGCTGGGAACTCCGTAAGGACCATGGGGAATAGCGGCTCCGCAGGAGACTGGGCACAAAAGAAAAGCTTTAGGACTACCTGGTGTGCACTGGCTCCTCCCCCTATGACCCTCCTCCAAGCCTCAGTTAGATTTTTGTGCCCGACCGAGCAGGGTGCAATCTAGGGGGCTCTCCTGAGCTCTTTAGAAAAAAGATAGTTTTAGGTTTTTTATTTTCAGTGAGACCTGCTGGCAACAGGCTCACTGCATCGAGGGACTAAGGGGAGAAGAAGCGAACCTGCCTGCTTGCAGCCAGCTTGGGCTTCTTAGGCTACTGGACACCATTAGCTCCAGAGGGACCGAACACAGGCCCAGCCTCGGAGTCCGGTCCCAGAGCCGCGCCGCCGGCCCCCTTACAGAGCCAGAAGCAAGAAGAGGTCCGGAAAATCGGCGGCAGAAGACATCAGTCTTCAACAAGGTAGCGCACCGCACTGCAGCTGTGCGCCATTGCTCCTCAAGCACACCTCACACTGCGGTCACTGATGGGTGCAGGGCGCTGGGGGGGGGCGCCCTGAGCAGCAATAAAAACACCTTGGCTGGCAAAAATACATCACATATAACCCCCAGGGCTATATGGATGTATATTAACCCCTGCCAGATTCCAGAAAAAAGCGGGAGAAAAGTCCGCCGAGAAGGGGGCGGAGCCTATATCTTCAGCACACGGGCGCCATTTTCCCTCACAGCTCCGCTGGAAGGACGTCTCCCTGACTCTCCCCTGCAGTCCTGCACTACAGAAAAGGGTAAAACAAGAGGGGGGGGGCACTAATTAGGCGCAGTAATAATATAATCAGCAGCTATAAGGGGAAAAACACTCTGTATAGTGTTATCCCAGTATATATATATAGCGCTCTGGTGTGTGCTGGCATACTCTCCCTCTTTCTCCCCAAAGGGCTAGTGGGGTCCTGTCCTCTATCAGAGCATTCCCTGTGTGTGTGCTGTGTGTCGGTACGATTGTGTCGACATGTATGAGGAGGAAAATGATGTGGAGGCGAAGCAATTGCCTGTAATGGAGATGTCACCCCCTAGGGAGTCGACACCTGAGTGGATGGGCTTATGGAAGGAATTACGTGACAGTGTCAGCTCTTTACAAAAGACGGTTGATGACATGAGACAGCCGGCTACTCAGCTTGTGCCTGTCCAGGCGTCTCAAAGACCATCAGGGGCTCTAAAACGCCCGTTACCTCAGATGGCAGATACAGACGCCGACACGGATACTGACTCCAGTGTCGACGATGAAGAGACGAATGTGACTTCCAGTAGGGCCACACGTTACATGATTGAGGCAATGAAAAATGTTTTACACATTTCTGATAGTACAAGTACCACTAAAAAGGGTATTATGTTTGGTGAGAAAAAACTACCTGTAGTTTTTCCTGCATCTGAAGAATTAAATGAAGTGTGTGATGAAGCGTGGGTTTCCCCCGATAAAAAACTGATAATTCCTAAAAGGTTATTGGCATCATACCCCTTCCCGCCAGAGGATAGGGCACGTTGGGAAACACCCCCTAGGGTGGATAAAGCGCTCACACGCTTGTCTAAACAGGTGGCACTACCGTCTCCTGATACGGCCGCCCTAAAGGAACCTGCTGACAGAAAGCAGGAGAATATCCTAAAATGTATATACACTCACACGGGTGTTATACTGCGACCAGCAATCGCCTCAGCCTGGATGTGCAGTGCTGGGGTGGCTTGGTCGGATTCCCTGACTGAAAATATTGATACCCTAGATAGGGACAGTATATTACTGACTATAGAGCATTTAAAAGATGCATTTTTATATATGCGTGATGCACAGAGGGATATTTGCCGACTGGCATCAAGAGTAAGTGCGCTGTCCATTTCTGCCAAAAGAGGGTTATGGACGCGGCAGTGGTCAGGTGATGCGGATTCCAAAAGGCATATGGAAGTATTGCCTTATAAAGGGGAGGAGTTATTTGGGGTAGGTCTATCAGACCTAGTGGCCACGGCAACTGCTGGGAAATCCACATTTTTACCCCAGGTAGCCTCTCAACATAAGAAGACGCCGTATTATCAGGCGCAGTCCTTTCGGCCCCATAAGGGCAAGCGGGCAAAAGGCTCCTCATTTCTGCCCCGTGGCAGAGGGAGAGGAAAAAGGCTGCAGCAAACAGCCAGTTCCCAGGAACAGAAGCCCTCTCCCGCTTCTGCCAAGTCCTCAGCATGACGCTGGGGCTTTACAAGCGGACTCAGGCACGGTGGGGGCCCGTCTCAAGAATTTCAGCGCGCAGTGGGCTCACTCACAAGTGGACCCCTGGATCCTTCAGGTGGTATCTCAGGGGTACAAATTGGAATTCGAGACGTCTCCCCCTCGCCGTTTCCTAAAGTCTGCTTTACCAACGTCTCCCTCCGACAGGGAGGCGGTATTGGAAGCAATTCACAAGCTGTATTCTCAGCAGGTGATAATCAAGGTACCCCTCCTGCAACAGGGAAAGGGGTATTATTCCACGCTGTTTGTGGTACCGAAGCCGGACGGCTCGGTGAGACCTATTTTAAATCTGAAATCCTTGAACACTTACATACAGAGGTTCAAAGTCAAGATGGAGTCACTCAGAGCGGTGATTGCGAACCTGGAAGAAGGGGATTATATGGTGTCTCTGGACATCAAGGATGCTTACCTCCATGTCCCAATTTACCCTTCTCACCAAGGGTACCTCAGGTTTGTGGTACAGAACTGCCACTATCAGTTTCAGACGCTGCCGTTTGGATTGTCCACGGCACCCCGGGTCTTTACCAAAGTAATGGCCGAAATGATGATACTACTCCGAAGGAAAGGAGTTTTAATTATCCCTTACTTGGACGATCTCCTGATAAGGGCAAGATCCAGGGAACAGTTGGTAGTCGGGGTAGCACTATCTCAAGTAGTGTTGCAGCAGCACGGTTGGATTCTCAATATCCCAAAATCGCAGCTGATCCCGACGACACGTCTTCTATTCCTAGGAATGATCCTGGACACAGTCCAGAAAAAGGTGTTTCTCCCGGAGGAAAAAGCCAGGGAGTTATCCGAGCTAGTCAGAAACCTCCTAAAACCAGGCCAAGTCTCAGTGCATCAATGCACAAGGGTCCAGGGAAAAATGGTGGCTTCTTACGAAGCAATCCCATTCGGCAGATTCCACGCAAGAACATTCCAGTGGGACCTGCTGGACAAATGGTCCGGATCGCATCTTCAGATGCATCGGCGGATAACCCTGTCACCAAGGACAAGGGTGTCTCTCCTGTGGTGGTTGCAGAGTGCTCATCTTCTAGAGGGCCGCAGATTCGGCATTCAGGACTGGGTCCTGGTGACCACAGATGCCAGCCTGCGAGGCTGGGGAGCAGTCACACAGGGAAGAAATTTCCAGGGCTTGTGGTCAGGCCTGGAGACATCACTTCACATAAATATCCTGGAGTTAAGGGCCATTTACAATGCTCTAAGCCAAGCAAGACCTCTGCTTCAGGGTCAGCCGGTGCTGATCCAGTCGGACAACATCACGGCAGTCGCCCACGTAAACAGACAGGGCGGCACAAGAAGCAGGAGGGCAATGGCAGAAGCTGCAAGGATTCTTCGCTGGGCGGAAAATCATGTGATAGCACTGTCAGCAGTGTTCATTCCGGGAGTGGACAACTGGGAAGCAGACTTCCTCAGCAGGCACGATCTCCACCCGGGAGAGTGGGGACTTCACCCAGAAGTCTTCCACATGATTGTAAACCGTTGGGAAAAACCAAAGGTGGACATGATGGCGTCCCGCCTCAACAAAAAACTGGACAGGTATTGCGCCAGGTCAAGGGACCCTCAGGCAATAGCTGTGGACGCTCTGGTAACACCGTGGGTGTACCAGTCAGTGTATGTGTTCCCTCCTCTGCCTCTCGTACCCAAGGTACTGAGAATTATAAGACGGAGAGGAGTAAGAACTATACTCGTGGCTCCGGATTGGCCAAGAAGGACTTGGTACCCGGAACTTCAAGAGATGCTCACAGAGGACCCGTGGCCTCTACCTCTAAGAAGGGACCTGCTCCAGCAAGGACCCTGTCTGTTCCAAGACTTACCGCGGCTGCGTTTGACGGCATGGCGGTTGAACGCCGGATCCTGAAGGAAAAAGGCATTCCGGAGGAAGTCATCCCTACCCTGATCAAAGCCAGGAAGGATGTAAACGCAAAGCATTATCACC
Organism: Pseudophryne corroboree; assembly: GCF_028390025.1. Lineage (NCBI taxonomy): Eukaryota > Metazoa > Chordata > Amphibia > Anura > Myobatrachidae > Pseudophryne > Pseudophryne corroboree. The sequence goes on from NC_086445.1 coordinate 161,987,445, forward strand.
GCATTTGGCGAAAATATGTTGCGTGGTGCGAGGCCAGGAAGGCCCCAACGGAGGAATTTCAACTGGGTCGATTCCTGCATTTCCTGCAAACAGGAGTGTCTATGGGCCTCAAATTGGGATCCATTAAGGTTCAGATTTCGGCCCTGTCGATTTTCTTCCAGAAAGAACTGGCTTCAGTTCCTGAAGTTCAGACGTTTGTCAAGGGGGTGCTGCATATACAGCCTCCTTTTGTGCCTCCAGTGGCACCTTGGGATCTCAATGTAGTTTTGGGGTTCCTCAAATCACATTGGTTTGAACCGCTTAAATCTGTGGATTTAAAATATCTCACATGGAAAGTGGTCATGCTGTTGGCCCTGGCTTCGGCCAGGCGCGTGTCAGAATTGGCGGCTTTATCCTGTAAAAGCCCTTATCTGATTTTCCATTCGGACAGGGCGGAATTGAGGACTCGTCCTCAGTTTCTCCCTAAGGTGGTGTCAGCGTTTCACCTGAACCAGCCTATTGTGGTGCCTGCGGCTACTAGGGACTTGGAGGACTCCAAGTTGCTAGACGTTGTCAGGGCCCTGAAAATATATGTTTCCAGGACGGCTGGAGTCAGAAAATCTGACTCGCTGTTTATCCTGTACGCACCCAACAAGCTGGTGTCACGATCCGGGTATCTGGACGCCATTACTTACCCTTCAGATGCCTCCTAAGGCTGGCTCAGCGTTCCAGGACCGGATCCCGCTGTTCCTGAGTTTCCACATGCAGAATGTCAGAGTGGTGATTTCATCAGCCGCGGCCTCCGCTGTGCCCGCGTGGTTAAATGTGCGCTTGTCAGTCTGGCGTCTCCTGTCTCCTGTGGCCGGCGTCGCCATTACTGTTTCAATTCTCACATGGATTACAAACCAAACTTCCCTCCAAGTGTCTGCATGGGCGCAGCCATCTTGGATTTTGTCATCTGATTATTTCCACCAATCTGCTGTCTGTATTGTTGATTTGCATAATTGCCTAGCCAACCCCTTCCTTGCTGCAGGTATAAGTATGCTGTGCCTGAGCAAGGAAGGCGTCAGTGCTTTGGTTGTCTAACCTAGTTCCAGTTTGTCTCTCTCCTGTGGTTGTCTTCCAGGTTCCAGCTCCTGTCTCCAGACTTCTGCTATAGAGACCCGCACCAGCATTCCATCTGCGGTGTAGCCTGACTCTCCGATCCATTCTGGACTCACCTATTTCACCGCTCTCAAACAATCACCTGCTTCCAGCCCAGCTTCCAGCAGTGTATAGCTTCTCTTAAAGGGCCGGTGTCCTTTTCTGCAGTTTACCACTCTCCACCGGTATTATTATTTCACCGCTCTCAAACTCCAAACTTCATTATTATTTCACCGCTCTCAAACAATCACCTGCTTCCAGCCCAGCTTCCAGCAGTGTATAGCTTCTCTTAAAGGGCCGGTGTCCTTTTCTGCAGTTTACCACTCTCCACCGGTATTATTATTTCACCGCTCTCAAACTCCAAACTTCATTATTATTTCATCGCTCTCAAGTTCGTTTATTATTTAACTGGTTCCAGCCAGTATCCACTCCGTACCAACAACAGTCTGGTTCCAGCCAGTATCCACAGCAGCCGTTTTACCTTCAGCAGCCCAGCCTTTCCTGGAACATCAGCTGGTACGATCCTGGGTTCTCTCCATTGCTACAGTCAGGCCTGGTAAGGACTTTCCAACTAGAAGATTATAAGAACTGTCTCACACTACCAGTGCCTGTGGCCCTTGCCACCCTGTAGTACCCAGGAATTGTATTTATCCTCTGTTGACTTTTATGTTTCCTTTTACTGCTGCTGTGTTACGGAGTTTGTCATAATAAACATCATTGACTTTTATCCTGGTTGTCGTGGTCACGCCTTCGGGCAGTTATTCTACATGTTACTTACATGTCTAGGGGTCTGATACAACCTCCCAGGTTCCGTTACATCTCAGCCCCTACAACTGAGGCTGCCTCCCGTCAGCTCAGGCCCTCAGTTGTGACAGTAAGCACTGACCTAATGAATCCAGCCGGAGACCAGGATCAAGCGGCCAGGCCGATGCAAGAACTGGCAGCCCGACTTGAACATCAGGAGGCTGCACAGGGCCACATCATCCGCTGTCTCCAGGATCTCTCTACACGGCTGGATGGGATTCAAACGACCCTCCGTGGACCTGGCACGTCCGGTGCGTCCACTACAGTAACACCAGCTGTAACCCCACCCACCTTACCCATTTCCAGTCCACATCTTCATCTTCCAACGCCAGCAAAATTTGATGGATCTCCAAGGTTCTGCAGGGGATTTCTCAATCAATGTGAAATCCACTTTGAGCTTCTACCTGGCAATTTCTTCAGTGACCGTACCAAAATTGCCTATATCATCTCCCTTCTCAGTGGCTCAGCCCTTGACTGGGCATCACCTTTATGGGAGAAGTCTGATCCCCTGCTATCCTCCTATACTGACTTTGTAGCTACATTCAGGCGCATCTTCGACGAGCCAGGCCGGATAACATCTGCTTCATCTGAGATTCTCCGTTTACGCCAGGGAACACGTACTGTGGGACAGTATCTTATACAGTTTAAAATCCTGGCATCCGAACTGGCATGGAACGACGAGGCCCTGTATGCTGCATTCTGGCATGGCTTATCAGAACGCATCAAGGATGAGTTAGCTACCAGAGACTTGCCCTCTAAGTTGGATGAGCTAATTTCTCTTTGCACGAAGGTTGATCTACGTTTCAGAGAGAGAGCAACCGAGCGAGGAAGATCATCTACTCCTAAATCTTCTGCTCCTCCTCCTCGTCAACCATCTCCATCCAAGGATGAGCCTATGCAAATTAGTCGTTCCCGTCTATCTCCCGCTGAGCGCCGAAGACGTCTCTCTGAGTCTCTCTGTCTCTACTGTGCAGCTCCGTCGCACACTATCAATGCCTGTCCCAAACGTCCGGGAAACTCCAGATCCTAGCTCGCCAAGGAGAGGGCCGGCTAGGAGTAATGATCTCCTCTCCATCTCCTCATGACTGTAACCTCCCAGTGTCGCTCCAAATTGCTCAACGTTACAGGAACGTCATTGCCCTCCTTGATTCCGGAGCAGCTGGGAATTTCATAACCGAAGCTTATGTTAAACGGTGGTCCCTACCCACCGAGAGACTGTCCTCGTCCATCTCTTTGACTGCCGTGGATGGCAGCAAGATTTTTGACGCAGTCATTTCCTTAAGAACTCTTCCAGTTCGTCTGAGAGTGGGAGTTCTTCATTCTGAGTATATTTCTTTTTTAGTGATTCCAAGAGCCACACATCCAGTGGTTTTAGGCCTTCCATGGCTCCGTCTCCACAACCCATCAATTGACTGGACGACTACGCAAATACTGGCATGGGGTCCCTCCTGTGCTGAGACTTGTTTAGCCAAAGTTCTTCCTGTTTGTTCTTCCTTCCCCAGGTCATCTGATGTTCCGCCTCCTCCATATCAAGACTTCACGGACGTGTTCAGTAAAGCCTCTGCTGATATCCTTCCTCCTCATAGAGAATGGGACTGCCCAATCGACCTCATTCCAGGGAAGGTTCCACCGCGAGGCCGAACTTATCCGTTGTCTCTGCCTGAGACACACTCCATGGAAGAGTACATCAAAGAGAACCTGGCAAAGGGTTTCATCCGACCATCTTCTTCTCCAGCCGGCGCAGGCTTCTTCTTCGTTAAGAAGAAAGACGGTGGTCTGCGTCCGTGCATCGACTACAGAGGTCTGAACGACATTACCGTCAAGAACCGATACCCTTTACCCCTGATTACCGAGCTCTTTGATAGAGTTAGTGGTGCAACTATTTTCACAAAGCTGGACTTGAGGGGTGCCTACAATCTCATCTGAATCCGTGAGGGTGACGAGTGGAAGACCGCCTTTAACACCCGTGACGGACATTATGAGTACCTCGTCATGCCCTTCGGATTGAGCAACGCTCCAGCAGTCTTCCAGCACTTCGTGAATGAGATTTTCAGGGACATCTTGTACCGCCATGTCGTGGTTTATCTAGACGACATCCTCATCTTTGCTAATAATCTCGAAGATCATCGTTTCTGGGTAAAAGAGGTTCTTTCCCGTCTCCGTGTCAATCACCTCTATTGTAAATTGGAGAAGTGTGTGTTTGAAGTTAAAACCATTCCGTTTCTAGGTTACATTGTGTCCGGTTCCGGACTAGAGATGGATCCTGAGAAACTCCAAGCAATCCAGAATTGGCCTATACCCTTAAGCCTCAAAGGGGTCCAGAGGTTCTTAGGGTTCGCCAATTATTATAGAAAATTTATACGAGACTTTTCCACCATCGTGGCGCCTATCACTGCATTAACCAAGAAAGGTGCTAATCCGTCCAAGTGGTCCGAGGAAGCTACACAGGCCTTTCACCTTCTGAAGCAACGGTTCATCTCTGCACCAGTTCTGAAACAGCCCGACACCGACTCTCCTTTTATCTTAGAGGTAGATGCCTCCTCCGTTGGAGTAGGAGCAGTGTTATCCCAGAGGGCCAAAGATGGACATCTACATCCTTGCAGTTTCTTCTCCCGGAAGTTCTCCCCAGCTGAGCGCAACTATGCCATTGGCGATCAGGAGTTGCTAGCCATCAAGCTCGCTCTGGAGGAGTGGAGATACCTGTTGGAGGGAGCTTCCCACTCAATCACCATACTTACCGACCACAAAAATCTTTTATATCTCAAAGGCGCACAATGTCTGAATCCTCGTCAGGCCAGATGGGCACTTTTCTTCTCTAGGTTTGACTTTAAACTCCAGTTCTGTCCGGGTTCTCAGAATCGTAAGGCCGATGCCCTTTCCCGCTCATGGGAGCAAGAAAACGAGTCCGAGTCTGCAGACAAGCATCCTATTATTAATCCGTTGGCATTCTCCACGGTAGGGATGGACTCTACGCCTCCACCAGGGAAAAGTTTTGTTAAGCCAGTTCTAAGGAAGAAGCTCATGCATTGGGCCCATGCTTCCCGTTTTGCTGGACATACAGGCATTCAGAAAACCCTTGAATTTATTTCTAGGTCCTACTGGTGGCCAACTCTGAAGAAGGACGTTATGGAATTTATTGCCTCCTGCCCAGAGTGTGCCCAACACAAAGTCTCCCGCCGGTCGCCTGCGGGGCAACTGGTTCCATTATCTGTTCCCCGTCGACCTTGGACCCATTTGTCGATGGACTTTGTTTCCGATCTACCTATCTGCAACAAGTTTAATACCATCTGGGTGGTAGTTGACCGGTTCACCAAGATGGCACATTTCATCCCTCTCACCGGTCTTCCGTCAGCTTCCAAGTTGGCTCAAGTGTTTATACAAGAGATCTTCCGACTTCACGGTCTTCCTGAAGAGATCATCTCGGATCGTGGAGTACAATTTGTAGCCAAATTTTGGCGAAGTTTGTGTCAAGCCCTCCAAGTCAAGTTAAAGTTTTCCACGGCTTACCATCCTCAGACCAATGGTCAAACCGAGAGGGTGAATCAGGACTTGGAGGGCTTCCTCCGTATATATGTGTCTTCCTCTCAAGATGACTGGGTTCAACTCCTTCCTTGGGCCGAGTTCAGCCACAACAATCAATACCATTCCTCATCTTCTTCTACACCATTCTTCATTAATTATGGATTCCACCCTAAAGTCCCAGAATTCCAACCGCTTCCCGCAACTTCTGTTCCAGCAGTGGATGTCACCTTGCGTCAGTTTTCAAATAACTGGAGGAACGTCCGCGCAGCCCTGCTTAAAGCCTCATTCAGGTATAAGAAGTTTGCCGATAGGAAGCGTAGAGCGGTTCCTGCTCTCAAGGTGGGTGATCGTGTGTGGCTGTCCACGAAGAATTTGAGGTTGAGAGTTCCCAGCATGAAATTTGCACCTCGCTACATCGGACCCTTCAAGATTGAACAAGTCATCAATCCTGTTGCCTACAGGTTACAGTTACCATCCTTCTTGAAAATACCCAGGACATTTCATGTTTCTTTGTTGAAACCGCTGATCCTGAATCGGTTTCATTCCGCACTTCCTCCAGCTCCCAAAGTTCAGACTCAACGGGGAGTCGAGTACGAGGTGGCCAAGATTTTGGACTCACGTTTCCGTTACGGTCAGTTACAATACCTCATTGACTGGAAGGGCTATGGTCCTGAAGAACGCTCTTGGACCAATGCCTCAGACGTCCATGCTCCTGCCTTGGTCCGAAATTTCCACGCAAAGTTTCCTTTAAAGCCTAAGAAGTGTCCTGGGGCCACTCCTAAAGGGGGGGGTGCTGTCACGATCCGGGTATCTGGACGCCATTACTTACCCTTCAGATGCCTCCTAAGGCTGGCTCAGCGTTCCAGGACCGGATCCCGCTGTTCCTGAGTTTCCACATGCAGAATGTCAGAGTGGTGATTTCATCAGCCGCGGCCTCCGCTGTGCCCGCGTGGTTAAATGTGCGCTTGTCAGTCTGGCGTCTCCTGTCTCCTGTGGCCGGCGTCGCCATTACTGTTTCAATTCTCACATGGATTACAAACCAAACTTCCCTCCAAGTGTCTGCATGGGCGCAGCCATCTTGGATTTTGTCATCTGATTATTTCCACCAATCTGCTGTCTGTATTGTTGATTTGCATAATTGCCTAGCCAACCCCTTCCTTGCTGCAGGTATACAGTAAGTATGCTGTGCCTGAGCAAGGAAGGCGTCAGTGCTTTGGTTGTCTAACCTAGTTCCAGTTTGTCTCTCTCCTGTGGTTGTCTTCCAGGTTCCAGCTCCTGTCTCCAGACTTCTGCTATAGAGACCCGCACCAGCATTCCATCTGCGGTGTAGCCTGACTCTCCGATCCATTCTGGACTCACCTATTTCACCGCTCTCAAACAATCACCTGCTTCCAGCCCAGCTTCCAGCAGTGTATAGCTTCTCTTAAAGGGCCGGTGTCCTTTTCTGCAGTTTACCACTCTCCACCGGTATTATTATTTCACCGCTCTCAAACTCCAAACTTCATTATTATTTCACCGCTCTCAAACAATCACCTGCTTCCAGCCCAGCTTCCAGCAGTGTATAGCTTCTCTTAAAGGGCCGGTGTCCTTTTCTGCAGTTTACCACTCTCCACCGGTATTATTATTTCACCGCTCTCAAACTCCAAACTTCATTATTATTTCATCGCTCTCAAGTTCGTTTATTATTTAACTGGTTCCAGCCAGTATCCACTCCGTACCAACAACAGTCTGGTTCCAGCCAGTATCCACAGCAGCCGTTTTACCTTCAGCAGCCCAGCCTTTCCTGGAACATCAGCTGGTACGATCCTGGGTTCTCTCCATTGCTACAGTCAGGCCTGGTAAGGACTTTCCAACTAGAAGATTATAAGAACTGTCTCACACTACCAGTGCCTGTGGCCCTTGCCACCCTGTAGTACCCAGGAATTGTATTTATCCTCTGTTGACTTTTATGTTTCCTTTTACTGCTGCTGTGTTACGGAGTTTGTCATAATAAACATCATTGACTTTTATCCTGGTTGTCGTGGTCACGCCTTCGGGCAGTTATTCTACATGTTACTTACATGTCTAGGGGTCTGATACAACCTCCCAGGTTCCGTTACATCTCAGCCCCTACAACTGAGGCTGCCTCCCGTCAGCTCAGGCCCTCAGTTGTGACAGCTGGGTGCTCCTGCTTCTAAGCAGACCATTGCGCGCTGGATCTGTAGTACAATTCAGCTTGCGCATTCTGTGGCAGGCCTGCCACAGCCAAAATCTGTAAATGCCCACTCCACAAGGAAGGTGGGCTCATCCTGGGCGGCTGCCCGAGGGGTCTCGGCGTTACAACTTTGCCGAGCTGCTACTTGGTCAGGGTCAAATACCTTTGTAAAATTTTACAAATTTGACACTCTGGCTGAGGAGGACCTTGAGTTCTCTCATTCGGTGCTGCAGAGTCATCCGCACTCTCCCGCCCGTTTGGGAGCTTTGGTATAATCCCCATGGTCCTTACGGAGTTCCCAGCATCCACTAGGACGTCAGAGAAAATAAGAATTTACTTACCGATAATTCTATTTCTCGTAGTCCGTAGTCGATGCTGGGCGCCCATCCCAAGTGCGGATTATCTGCAATACTTGTACATAGTTATTGTTAACAATTCGGGTTATTGTTGTTGTGAGCCATCTATCCAGAGGCTCCTCTGTTATCATGCTGTTAACTGGGTTCATATCACAAGTTGTACGGTGTGATTGGTGTGGCTGGTATGAGTCTTACCCGGGATTCAAAATCCTTCCTTATTGTGTACGCTCGTCCGGGCACAGTATCCTAACTGAGGCTTGGAGGAGGGTCATAGGGGGAGGAGCCAGTGCACACCAGGTAGTCCTAAAGCTTTTCTTTTGTGCCCAGTCTCCTGCGGAGCCGCTATTCCCCATGGTCCTTACGGAGTTCCCAGCATCCACTACGGACTACGAGAAATAGAATTATCGGTAAGTAAATTCTTATTATCTGCCACACCTGCAGTGCATATGGTTTTGCCCAACTGCTAAAAAATTTCCTGCTGCGATCAACTTGGAATTACCCCCCTTGTCTCTACTGCTACGGCCGGTAAATCGAATTTCTTACCTTATGTCCCCCAGCAGCATACTAAAAAGGCACCTCATTATCAAATGCAGTCCTTTCGTTCCAATAAAAGCAAGAAGGTACGGGGATCGTCCTTCCTTGCCAGAGGAAAAGGCAAGGGAAAAAAGCTGCATGCAGCTAGTTCCCAGGAGCAGAAGTCCTCCCCTACATCTGCAAAGTCCACCGCATGACGCTGGGGCTTCCCGGGGGGAGTCAGCTCAAGTGGGGGTGCGTCTTCGATTTTTCAGCCAGGTCTGGGTTCACTCACAGGTGGATCCCTGGGCTATAGAGATTGTTTCTCAGGGATACAGGCTGGAATTCGAATACGTGCCTCCTCGCCGGTTCCCCGTCAGAGAGGGAGTTAGTGTTGACTGCAATTCAAAAATTGTATCTTCAACAGGTGATAGTCAAAGTTCCTCTTCTCCAGCAAAGAAAGGGGTATTACTCACCCTGTTTGTGGTCCCGAAACCGGACGGTTCGGTCAGGCCCATTTTGAATCTAAAATCCCTGAACTTGTACTTGAAAAAGTTAAAGTTCAAGATGGAATCACTCAGAGCGGTCATCGCCAGCCTGGAGGGGGGGGATTGGATGGTGTCCCTGGACATAAAGGATGCATACCTTCATGTTCCGATTTTCCCTCCTCACCAGGCGTTCCTGAGATTTGCAGTACAGGACTGTCATTATCAATTTCAGACGTTGCCGTTTGGGCTTTCCACGGCCCCGAGAATTTTCACCAAGGTAATGGCGGAAATGATGGTGCTCCTGCGCAAGCAGGGGGTCACAATTATCCCATACTTGGACGATCTCCTCATAAAGGCGAGATCTCGGGAGAAGTTGCTGGACAGCGTGTCGCTGTCGGTGAGGATGTTGCAGGGGCACGGCTGGATTCTCAATTTACCGAAGTCCCAGCTAGTCCCTACAACGCGCCTGACCTTTCTGGGTCTGATTCTAGACACAGACCAGAAAAAGGTTTTTCTTCCGATGGAAAAGGCTCAGGAGCTCATGGCCCTGGTCAGGAACCCATTAAAGCTAAAAAACGGTTTCAGTGCATCATTGCACATGTGTCCTGGGGAAGATGGTGGCATCGTACGAGGCCATCCCCTTCGGCAGGTTCCATGCGAGGACCTTTCAATGGGATCTACTGGACAAATGGTCCGGGTCCCATTTACAAATGCATCAAAGGATCACCCTGTCTCCCAGAGCCAGGGTATCTCTCCTGTGGTGGCTGCACAGTGCTCACCTCCTAGAAGGCCGCAGGTTCGGAATTCAGGACTGGATCCTGGTGACCACGGACGCAAGCCTCCGAGGTTGGGGAGCGGTCACACTGGGAAGAAATTTCCAAGGTCTCTGGTCAAATCTGGAGACTGGTCTCCACATCAACGTCCTGGAGTTGAGGGCCATATACAACGCCCTACGCCAAGCGGAGGCATTGCTTCGGGACAAACCGGTTCTGATTCAGTCAGACAATGTCACGGCAGTGGCTCATGTAAACCGCCAAGGCGGCACAAGGAGCAGAGTGGCCATGGCAGAAGCGACCAGGATTCTTCGCTGGGCGGAAGGCCATGTAAGCGCCCTATCAGCAGTATTCATCCCGGGGGTGGACAACTGGGAAGCGGACTTCCTCAGCAGACACAACCTGCATCCGGGAGAGTGGGGACTTCATCCAGAAGTATTCGCACAGATCGTGGGTCAGTGGAGACTGCCTCAGATAGACATGATGGCGTCCCATCTCAACAAAAAGCTAAAGCGGTATTGCGCCAGGTCCAGGGACCCTCAGGCGGTAGCGGTAGACGCTCTGGTGACACCTTGGGTGTTCAGATTGGTCTATGTGTTCCCTCCTCTACCTCTCATTCCCTAGGTGTTGAGAATAATAAGACTAAGAGGAGTCAGAACGATCCTCATTGTTCTGGATTGGCCACGAAGGACTTGGTACCCGTCTGCAAGAGTTGCTCACAGAAGATCCGTGGCCTCTTCCCCTAAGGCAGGATCTGCTGCAGCAGGGGCCCTGTCTGTTCCAAGACTTACCGCGGCTGCGTTTGACGGCATGGCGGTTGAACGCCGGATCCTAGCGGAAAAAGGTATTCCGGAGGAGGTCATTCCTACCCTGATCAAGGCTAGGAAGGACGTGACATCGAAACATTATCACCATATATGGCGAAAATATGTGTCTTGGTGTGAGGCCAGAACTGCTCCTACGGAGGAGTTCCATTTGGGCCGTCTGCTTCACTTCCTGCAAACGGGAGTGAATTTGGGCCTAAAATTAGGGTCCATAAAGGTCCAAATTTCGGCCTTATCCATTTTCTTTCCAAAAAGAATTGGCTTCTCTTCCTGAAGTACAGACATTTGTGAAGGGGGTACTGCATATTCAGCCTCCCTTTGTACCTCCGGTGGCACCTTGGGATCTTAACGTGGTATTAAGTTTCCTTAAGTCACCTTGGTTTGAACCACTCAAGACGAGGGAATTGAAATATCTCACTTGGAAAGTGGTTATGTTATTGGCCTTGGCTTCTGCAAGGCGTGTTTCGGAATTGGCGGCTTTGTCGTATAAAAGCCCCTACCTGGTTTTTCATGAGGATAGGGCAGAATTGAGGACTCGACTTTTCATATGAACCAACCTATTGTCGTGCCTGTGGCTACGCGGGACTTGGGGATTCCGAGTCCCTGGATGTGGTCAGGGCTTTGAAGATTTATGTGTCCAGAACAGCTAGGATCAGGAAGACTGAAGCTCTGTTTGTTCTGTATGCGGCCAACAAGGTTGGCGCTCCTGCTTCAAAGCAGACTATTGCTCGCTGGATCTGTAACACGATTCAGCAGGCGCATTCTACGGCAGGATTACCATTGCCTAAATCGGTTAAGGCCCATTCCACTAGGAAGGTGGGCTCTTCTTGGGCGGCTGCCCGAGGGGTCTCGGCATTACAGTTGTGCCGAGCAGCTACTTGGTCGGGGTCAAACACCTTTGCAAAGTTCTATAAGTTTGATACCCTGGCTGAGGAAGACCTCCTGTTTGCTCAATCGGTGCTGCAGAGTCATCCGCACTCTCCCGCCCGTTTGGGAGCTTTGGTATAATCCCCATGGTCCTTACGGAGTCCCCAGCATCCTCTAGGACGTTAGAGAAAATAAGATTTTACTTACCGGTAAATCTATTTCTCGTAGTCCGTAGAGGATGCTGGGCGCCCGTCCCAAGTGCGGACTTCTTCTGCAAAACTTGTATATAGTTATTGCTTACATAAGGGTTGTTGTTCATGCTGTTAACTGGATAGTTTATCACAGGTTATGCGGTGTGATTGGTGTGGCTGGTATGAATCTTGCCCTTAGGTTAACTAAAATCCTTTCCTTGTACTGTCTGTCTCCTCTGGGCACAGTTTCCCTAACTGAGGTCTGGAGGAGGGGCATAGAGGGAGGAGCCAGTGCACACCCAGAATCCTAAAGTCTTTCTTAAAGTGCCCTATCTCCTACGGAGCCCGTCTATTCCCCATGGTCCTTACGGAGTCCCCAGCATCCTCTACGGACTACGAGAAATAGATTTACCGGTAAGTAAAATCTTATTTTTCCCAAACACTCCCAGAAAAGGGTCAGTTGACACCCACAAACGCCTTCTTCCTGTCAATTTCCTTGCGAATGCCCGTGCGAATGCCCGTGCGAATGGATCCTTTGCACAAACACATCGCTGAGTGGCGATCCGCTTTGTACCTGTGCGACGCGCCTGCGCATTGCAGTGCATACACATGCGCAGTTTAGACCTGAACGGCCACTGTACGAAATCGCAGCCTAGCGATTAGGTCTGAATTAGGCCAATTATATGAATTAGGCCCAATATTCTCTTAATTACATTATATTGTGTACCACTAGGGTAAAGCAACTAATTTCTAGTCAGTGGCGGCTCCTACCTTTTAGACTTGAGGGGGACTGCTATTGCCTAGCTCCTGCTGGTTGCATATGGTACATCGCATTGAGATAATCTATCTTAAATCTCTCTAAACTATATCACAGCGTTATATGTCCTGATTCAGAGGTGCATACTGCACGCAGGGCTGATGTTCATATAGTTGAGCGATTATTTGCTACTGCGTATGCACGAAAAATTCTGAAAACCCCTACGGCGCATGCATTACCCTGAGTGCGTGCACAGAGGTGCTGCTGCAATCTGGTTAGACGGTATCAGAAATGGAGCAGCAAAGTGATTGGGCGGTGACTGGTAGGTGGCCTGAAGTAGGCTTGTTATGTGAGTGTCCTGTCTGTGTCTGTGAAAGCGTCTGTGTTCTCAGATGCACAGCCGCCTCCACAGAGGCCGTAGTTAGATGGAAAAACTGCACCTGCCCCTGCCAATAGGGCTGGTGCAGCTGGCGATGGTGCACCGATGATGGCGTGTCTAGAATAGCGGCAGTGTTACAGCATGGAGAGAGGCTGACACTAGCATTTGCATATTATCTCTCCCATGACTCCACCAACAGATGCAAGAGAGGACCAGCTGCGCCACCCTGAATCAGGCCCTTAGCTAAAAAAAAACCACTCTCTTAATATAACAAAAATTGTGTCTCTCTTTATTCTTATTTTGTAAATAGTTTTTTCCTCAGAGCTTATGGGGTCTATTCATGAAGCAGTGAAGAGTGGAGAAGTGTACCTGTGGAGAAGTTGCCCATGGCAACCAATCAGCTGCTCCGTACAATTGTATAGTATGCAAATTATAAATGTTACTTCAATGCTGATTGGTTGCCATGGGCAACTTCTCCACTGGCTCACTTCTCCACACTTTTCACTGCTTCATGAATAGACCCCTTAAGGTGGGTACACACTGGAAAGATATATCTGCAGATCAATTGATCAGCAGATATATCTATGGACGGATCGGGCAGAGTGCTGTGCATACACACTGCCCGATCCGTCGGGGACTGACGTCATGAACTGGGCGGGCATGCACACACGCCCGCCCAGTTCAGCTGTCCATCACCGCCGGCCGCCATAGCATGTGTACGGGCGGTCAGCCGACCGCCGTACACACACAGTGACGCACCAATATATCGGTAGATATATTGGCCGTCAGCTGTGCTGCGGGGCCGACGTGATACATCTGTGAACGATGGAGTTCACAGACGTATCTGCCGTACACACTGGCCGATGGACCCGCGATATATCGGCCGTTCTCTTGAACGGCCGATATATCGCGGGTCCGTCGGCCAGTGTGTACGGGCCTTAAGTGTGCTAACATACTAAAGGTGTATGATTAATTTTCCACCTGTCAGCATCTGAGACTGAGCTTTCTCTTTTGAATACTATAAAAGGCTTTGTTAAGCCTTAGCAAATAAGGAAAATCATTCTAGAACACTAAAGCCACTATTATAAAAAAATTTTTTTATGTAATTAGAACAGTACAGGTGATATTTGTGTCTTCGTTTGATTGTCACTGACTGTGGCTCTGCATACCTACACCTGATACTGACGCCATCATATGTCAGCCAATCAGTTTTCACACAAGTGTAACTGCACTAAAACGGCTTGTAGGGCTGCACAGTCTGCACATCTCCATCGATGTGTCAAGCAGCTGAACACCTCCGGGTGAAGGCCCCACTCCCCCGAGTGCAGGTCGTGTCTGCTGAGGAAGTCTGATTCCCAGTTGTCTACTCCCGGAAAGAAGACCGCCGACCATGCCGCAGCGTTTTTTTCTGCCCAGAGGAGAAATCTTGACACCTCTGACATTGCTGCTCTGCTCTTCGTTCCGCCCTGCCAGTTTATGTACGTCACCGCTGTCACATTGTCCGACTGGACCTGAATGTCCCGATCTTTAAGAAGATATGAGGCCTGCAGAAGGGCGTTGTATATGGCCCTGAGTTCCAGAATGTTGATTGGAAGGACGACTTCCTGACTTGACCATCTTCCTTGAAACTGCACCCCCTGGATGACTGCTCCCCAACCTCTGAGGCTTGCGTCTGTGGTTAGAAGAATCCAATTCTGAATCCCGAACCGTCGGCCTTCCAGTAGGTGAGAAGTCTGTAGCCACCACAGAAGGGAGAACCTGGCCTTTGGCGGCAGACTGATCCTCTGGCGCATGTGAAGATGTGACCCGGACCATTTGTCCAACAGATCGAGCTGGAAGGGTCTTGCATGAAACCTTCCATACTGAAGAGCCTCGTAAGAGGACACCATTTTCCCCAGATGGCGAATGCATAGATGCACCGATATCCGGGTTGGCTTCAGGACATCCCGAACCATCGACTGGATTACCAATGCCTTTTCTAACGGAAGAAAAACTTTCTGCGACTGTGTGTCCAGTATCATTCCCAGAAATGGAAGCCTCCGAGTTGGTTCTAAGTGATATTTCGGAAGATTTAGAATCCACCCGTGATCCGGGAGTAGTTTGGTTGTGCTGCCAATGCTGTTAAACAAACTCTCCCTGGACGGTGCCTTTATCAGAAGATCGTCCAGGTACGGAATATTGTTCACTCCCTGCTTGCAATGGAGAAACATAATTTCTGTCATCACTTTGGTGAACACCCTCGGTGCCGTGGAGAGACCAAAGGGCAGGGCCTGGACATGGTAGTGACAGTCCTGCAGTGCAAAACGTAGATAAGCCTGGTGAGGCGGCCAGCTCGGAATGTGGAGGTACGCATCCTTGATATCCAGAGACACTAGGAATTCCCCCTCCACCAGACCTAATATCACCGCTCTCAGAGACTCCATCTTGAATTTGAACACTCGTAAGTACGGGTTCAGCGATTATAGCTTCAAAATCGGCCTTACCGGACCGTCCGATTTCGGTACCACAAAAATGTTGGAATAATGGGGGTCATTCCAAGTTGATCGATAGCTCAAAATGTTCGCTGTGCACGCGCAACGTACTTTCACAACGGCCGATGTGATTTTACACAAGGTCTAGCGAAGCTTTTCAGTCACACTGCTGGCCGCAGAGTGATTGACAGGAAGAGGGCGTTTCTGGGTGTCAACTGACCGTTTTCAGGGAGTGTTCGAAAAAACGCAGGCATGCCAGGAAAAACGCAGGCGTGGCTGGGCGAACGCAGGGCATGTTCGTGACGTCAAAACAGGAACTGAACAGTCTGAAGTGATCGCAAGCTAGGAGTAAGTTTGGAGCTACTCTGAAATTGCACAATTTTTTTTTTTTTTTTTTTTTAGCCACTGTGCTATCCTTTCGTTCGCACTTCTGCTAAGCTAAAATACACTCCCAGAGAGCGGCGGCTTAGCGTTTGCATGGCTGTTAAAAACAGCTAGCGAGCGATCAACTCGGAATGACCCCCAATATCCCTTGTTTTGGAGATGAGGTGGAACTGGAACAATGACCTGAGTCTGTACCAGTTTTTGAATGGCTTCCTGTAAGGTTATACTTTCCTCTTGTGAAACTGGTAAGCCTGATTTGAAGAATCTGTGAGGTGGGAGCTCCTGAAACTCCAGTCTGTAGCCCTGGGCAATAAGATCTATGACCCAGGGAGCCTGGCATGATGTTGTCCAGATGTGACTGAAATGTTGTAGTCTGGCTCCCACCTGCCAGTCTTCCAGGCATCGCGGTCCACCGTCATGCAGAAGGTTTTGAGGAAGCCGAACTGGAGCTCTGTTCCTGAGAATCGGCATTTGCTGGTTTGCGTGGTTTACCTCTAGCGCCTTTGTTGGCTGTAGAAGATCCTCTGGCTTTGCCCTTAAATTTGGCAGTCTGAAAGGACTGTAGAGTAGGTCCTGAGTAGGTTTTCCTGGTTGGGGGTGCTGCAGAAGGAAGATATGTGGACTTACCCGCAGTAGCTTTTGAGATCCATTTGTCTAGTTCATCTCCAAATAAGGCCTCTCCTGTGAAGGGTAGACCTTCCACGCCTTTCCTGGAGTCCGCGTCTGCAGTCCACTGGCGTAACCATAAGCCCCTGCGTGCTGACACTGCCATAACAGTGGTGCGTGCATTAAGCAAACCTACTTTTATGGCTTCCACCATAAAGTTTGCAGAGTCCTGTATATGTTGCAGGAGTAACCCAATCTCCCCCCTAGATAAGGAATCAAACCCCTCAATGAGGTTATCTGATCAATTAGCAATGGCTTTAGTAATCCACGCACATGCTATAGTGGGTCTCTGGGCCACCCCAGCAGCTGTGTACAAGGATTTGAGGGTAGTCTCAATCTTACGATCAGCCGTGTCTTTCAGGGAGGCTGCTCCAGGTACAGGTAACACAATCTTCCATGACAACCTGGACACAGATGCATCCACTATCGGTGGACTTTCCCATCTTTTCCTATCCTCAGAAGGAAAAGGAAAAGATGAGAGTAACCTTTTAGGGATTTGAAATTTCTTATCAGGATTAACCCACGGTTCTTCAAACAGGGTATTCAATTCCTATCATTAGTTAAATCTGCCCTTAGGAGTAATGTAATTAACATATGAACTGTTTTGGAATTACCACTGAACCTGTATATTCTCTCTCTCTCTCTCTCTCTCTCTCTCTCTCTCTGTTTCTCTCTTTCTTTCTTTCTTTCTTTCTTTCTTTCTCTGTTTCTTTCTTTTTTTTTTTTTTTTCTTAGCATGTGCATAAGTTTAAAGACTTTTGGAAAACATGGCTTGATATATGGACTGCTATTTAATTATTTTTTATTCAGAAGATGAGTTTGCAATGTACATTCTGTCTTGTATAACTGGTTATGTACATCATATGTACTATGGGGGTCATTCCGAGTTTATCGATCGCTAGCTAGTTGTAGCAGCCATGCAAACGCTATGCCGCCGCCCACTGGGGAGTGTATTTTAGCTTAGCAGAAGTGCGAACGCATGTGCAGCCGAGATCTACAAAAACAGTTTGTGCAGTTTCAGAGTAGCTCTGAACCTACTCAGCGCTTGCGATCACTTCAGCCTATTCGTGTCCGGATTTGACGTCATAAACCCGCCCAGCCACGCCTGCCTTTTTTCAGACACGCCTGCATTTTTGCAAACACTCCCTGAAAACTGTCAGTTGACACCCAGAAACGCCCCCTTCCTGTCAATCTTCTTGCGGCCACCAGTGCGAAGGAAAACTTCGGTAGAACCTGAGCACAAACACAAAGAGCTTTGTAACCGTATGTCGCGCGTAGGCATTGCGGGGCATATGCATGCGCAGAAATGCAATTTTTTCACCTGATCGCTGCGAAAATCGGCAGTGAGCGATCAACTCGGAATGACCCCCTATATACAGTATATAAAGCAGTGTTATTTTCTGTGAATGAAGATGCCGGCACTCGCCTAAAGTTACAAGTTAATGTAAGATTTATAGTAACTTCCACCCTCGGGACATAAGTATTCAGATACTTTTTTTTTTTTTCATTTATGAAATGATTTCATTTTATTATTCTTGTTTCTTGAACTTGTTATAAGAATAAAAAAATGACACCAAAAGAAAAAAGTGCTGTAACTGTGCAGTGCTGTAATACAACAAAAAAGCACTGATAAAGGTCCGAATTCAGATCTGATCGTAGAGTGCTAAATCTAGCACATCTATGATCAACTTCTCTGACAGGGCTAGTACGCCCCGCATGTCCGGCCCAACCCCCCCTGCAATGGCGCAAAAGCATTGCATAGCGGCAATGCTTTCGCACCTGGCGAGTAGCTCCCTGCCTGTGTAGCTCCTGCTCCTGTGTGACATCACGTAGCCGCCGCAGCCCGCCCCCCGCAATGGTCTGGACACGTCTGCATTGTCCGGACCGTACCCTGCCAACTGCGTTCTAATGCCGTTGGCACGCCTCCTCCCGCCTCTCGACCGCCTCTGCCTGTCAATCAGGCAGTGGCGATCGCAGCCCCGAGATGCTTTTAGCATCTCACTGGGCTCACAGGGTGCACACGCACAGTGTGCCCGCTGTGCGAGCGTGCTCCACAACGAAATTCAGACTGCGATCGCATCTGAAGTACCCCCAAAGTCCATATGCACTGCAGTAAGTCCATTTATTGTCTTATGGTTCTGTAACCAATTGCCCTCTGTATTTGCTGACAGTGGATGACCATTTGTACATAGTGATGGAATACTGCGATGGAGGTGACCTGCTGGAAACCATTAAGCTTCAGAGAGGAAAACTGTTTCCGGAACAGACAGTGAGTGTTGGGCTTGTACTGTTTGATAACGTGAAAGTATCCCCTTTATTAATCAGATGGATGCAAAACAGGAGTTTTTTTATTAATACATAAATCACTGTGGTAAGCTATGAGAAGCTGCCGGCTCATTACCTTTCTTTCTTGGTTTGTGTCTTCAGACTGCCAATTCTTCCAATATCTTACCGTGTCATGGACTACAATAGCGTTAATAGTCACATCAGAGGCAGAACTACCGCCAGTGCAACCAGTGCGTTGCACTGGGGCCCGCCACTGTCCAGGGGCCCAAAGCATGTAATGAGTCAAACTGACTCATTACATGCCGCTGTGTGCTGCGGGCAACCGCTGCCCGCAGCACGCAGCTGCCCGGAGAGGAGAGGAACGCAGCGGACACGGGGGGAAGGAGGAGGAGGGAGCCGCAGCAGCGCTGTTTTATTGGTTGAGGAGCTGCTGCTGCTGTCCCTCTGCTTCACCATAGACTGTCTTCCGACACTGTGAAGCGCATCCCAGCATTCACAGCGGCGGAGAACAGCCTATGGTGAAGGACTGGGACAGCAGCAGCAGCGCCTCCACCAATAACACAGCGCTGCTGCGGCTCCCTCCTCCACCTCCCTCCTCCTCCTTCTCTCCTGCCCGTGAATCTGGATCTCTGCCAGAAGCTGCACCGAGGAGCCTGAGCCAGCGGAGACACCTTTCTTTCTTTCCAAAAAGGGGGACTGTCTGCCGCAATGTGTAAAAAGGGCACGCTGTCTGCCGTAATGTGTAAAAAGGGCACGCTGTCTGACGTAATGTGTAAAAAGGGGACGCTGTCTGCCGTAATGTGTAAAAAGGGGACGCTGTCTGCCTTAATGTGTAAAAAGGGTAGCTGTCTGCAGCAATGTGTAAAAAGGGGACGCTGTCTGCCGCAATGTGTAAAAAGGGGGACGCTGTCTGCCGCAATGTGTAAAAAGGGGGACGCTGTCTGCCTTAATGTGTAAAAAGGGGACGCTGTCTGCCGCAATGTGTAAAAAGGGGATGCTGTCTGCCTTAATGTTTAAAAAGGGGACGCTGTCTGCCTTAATGTGTAAAAACGGGACGCTGTCTGCAGCAATGTGTAAAAAGGGGACGCTGTCTGCCGTAATGTGTAAAAAGGGGGACGCTGTCTGCCGTAATGTGTAAAAAGGGGACGCTGTCTGCCTTAATGTGTAAAAAGGGGACGCTGTCTGCCTTAATGTGTAAAAAGGGGACGCTGTCTGCCTTAATGTGTAAAAAGGGGACGCTGTCTGCCTTAATGTGTAAAAAGGGGACGCTGTCTGCAGCAATGTGTAAACAGGGGGACGCTGTCTGCCTTAATGTGTAAAAAGGGGACGCTGTCTGCCTTAATGTGTAAAAAGGGGACGCTGTCTGCCTTAATGTGTAAAAAGGGGACGCTGTCTGCCTTAATGTGTAAAAAGGGGACGCTGTCTGCAGCAATGTGTAAACAGGGGGACGCTGTCTGCCTTAATGTGTAAAAAGGGGACGCTGACTGCCGTAATGTGTAAAAAGGGGACGCTGTCTGCCGTAATGTGTAAAAAGGGGACGCTGTCTGCAGCAATGTGTAAAAAGGGAATGCTGTCTGCCTTAATGTGTAAAAAGGACGCTGTCTGCCTTAATGTGTAAAAAGGGGACGCTGTCTTCCGCAATGTGTAAAAAGGGGACGCTGTCTGCCTTAATGTGTAAAAAGGGGACGCTGTCTGCCGCAATGTGTAAAAAGGGGACGCTGTCTGCCGTAATGTGTAAAAAGGGGATGCTGTCTGCAGCAATGTGTAAACAGGGGGTCGCTGTCTGCCTTAATGTGTAAAAAGGGGACGCTGTCTGCAGCAATGTGTAAACGGGGACGCTGTCTGCTTTAATGTGTAAAAAGGGGGACGCTGTCTGCTTTAATGTGTAAAAAGGGGGACGCTGTCTGCCTTAATGTGTAAAAAGGGGGACGCTGTCTGCCGCAATGTGTAAAAAGGGGACGCTGTCTGTCGCAATGTGTAAAAAGGGGATGCTGTCTGCCGTAATGTGTAAAAAGGGGACGCTGTCTGCCTTAATGTGTAAAAAGGGGACGCTGTCTGCCTTAATGTGTAAAAAGGGGACGCTGTCTGCAGCAATGTGTAAAAAGGGGACGCTGTCTGCCTTAATGTGTAAAAAGGGGGACGCTGTCTGCCGTAACGTGTAAAAAGGGGATGCTGTCTGCCGTAACGTGTAAAAAGGGGACGCTGTCTGCAGCAATGTGTAAACAGGGGGACGCTGTCTGCCTTAATGTGTAAAAAGGGGACGGGTCTGCCGTAATGTGTAAAAAGGGGAATCTGTCCGCCGTAAGGTGTAAAAGGGTCTCTACCTGGTGTAGTGGTGCTACTGTGCGGCGTAATTTGAATAATGGAGACTACTGTGCACCGTTTTATGAATTGGTATTATTTTGTGGCCACACCCCTTCCCCACGAAGCCACGCCCCTATGCATTTTTGCACGCGCCTACGGCGCGCACTGCCCCTGTTTTGCATGCAGGGGTGGGGTTCCGATGCCGTTTCTTGCACACAGTGCTAAAATGTCTAGTTACGGCACTGTTGCTAGGTATCCATTTCTCTGGCCCTGAGCAGGTCCCCCTCATCAGATCCTCTCCAGGGGTGAGGGGGTGGACTTGGATGGGATTAGGGGGGGGGGGGGCAAAGTATTTTGTCGCACCTGGGCCCGCCGCTCGCTAGTTCCGCCACTGAGTCACATGGTACATGATGTAGTGTGCAGAGAGGTTTTGGTATGCCATTCTGAGCTCTTGATTTTTGTTTTTATATTTTTATTAAGAAAAACACTTCATACAGGTTGAGTAACCCATATCCAAAATGCTTGGGACCAGAAGTATTTTGGATATTGGATGTTTCCGTATTTTGGAATAATTGCATACCATACTGAGATATCATGATGATGGGACCTAAGTCTAAGCACAGAATGCATTTATGTCTCATATACACCTTATACACACAGCCTGAAGGTAATTTTAGCCAATATTTTTAATAACTTTGTGCATTAAACAAAGTGTGTGTACATTCACACAATTCATTTATGTTTCATATACACCTTGTACACACAGCCTGAAGGTCATTTAATAACTAACTTTGTGTAATAAACAAAGTTTGTGTACATTGAGCCATCAGAAAACAAAGGTTTCACTATCTCACTCTCACTCAAACAATTCCGTATTTCGGAATATTTGGATATGGGATACTCAACCTGTATTAATAAATAACCCAATACAAAATATAACAGGGTAAGCAAGGGACAGAAACACATCACAGTCAGGGTAAAAGTACAGAAAGAGGTAAATCAAACAAAGTAAGGTATATTTAGACATGGAATCGGAGAAAGCAGGAGACCTGGAAAAAAAAAAAAAAACAACCGCGCAAACATGACCTGACATTCTGTATATTAATAACACAATCCAGAACGGGGGAGATCCCATGGCTATCACCTCCAGATTATACCATGTAGCTATGCTGACCACTTTCCTGACATGGGGGGTCTATGTAGTAAGTCTTGGATGGAGATAAAGTGGACGGAGATTATGGCCCAGATTTATCATCACGCAGCAGCTGCGGGCCACTCCCCGCCTGCGTTGGCCGGACTGCGCCCAAACGCCGCCATTTTGCCCCCTCCCGCCCATCGACCGCCTCTGCCTGTCAATCAGGCAGATGCGATCGCAGCGATGGGTGGCCATGCGCCGGCGCACTGCGGCGCCGATGCATGTGTTGTTCTGACCCGATCGCTACGCTGCGAAAAACTGCAGCGTGCGATCGGGTCAGAATGACCCCCTCTGTCCATCCAAGTAAATAGACCCCTTGGTATCTAGTAGATAATGGCAAAGTTACTATGTAGGGGAGCCAAATCACACAGAATTTATCCACCCAAGATTCCCTGATCCCTGTTGTTGTGCCCCCCCTTCCCCGTCACTGGACCACTATATTTTGTGTGTGGTATTTCTAGTGCACAGCTATAACAAGCAAAAGGTTGATTACCCAAATCATTCCTGTCTCACAATCATACATGTGTCACAAGCATGATCTCAGTATGAATGTTGATGGATATAATGAAAGATAGCTGGCATGGTAGATCAGTTGGAAACCTGTGGAGCAGAAGGACACAGAAGGCGTATATCCTTCTATACACTGGATGCATTATTGATACTTCATCTATTTCCCATATTATTATCTTTTCCAGATTCTCCAGTGGTTTGTACAGATGTGTCTGGCAGTACAGCATATTCATGACAAGCGTGTGTTGCACAGAGACATTAAGGCTAAGGTGAGCTCTATAATATTCAGCAGTCACTGGCTACCGATATTTGGATTTTAGTTATAATGTGAAATATCGGTGTTATTTGGAGCGATGCACAGTACTGATCTCACGGCACATTGCAGAGCCACCCTGCACTAATACTTTAGATGTGGTACTCCCAGTATTAAGAATACCTCTTTCTCTATACTGGGTGCTAGAACTGTTATGTAAATCTAAACATGTATAGTTCCATTCAGATATATTTGTTGACGCAGCTGTTATTTTTCTTCAATCTAGAATGTTTTTATTACTCAAAGACATATAATAAAGTTGGGAGACTTTGGATCCGCACGTATTCTCACCAGGTATTTATTAAGTTAAATGAATTTCAGTACTATTTTTTTTCTTCAGCAAAGCACTATGTAATGACAAATCAATGGATATTATTGGTAGATAAATGCCATCACAAATTCAGGTGATAAAAACAGAGGTTCCAGGTTTGTGCTTTAGATTAGGTTAAAATAGGTCCTTTTGGTCACTTTTCCTTTATTACCCTTTCTTCCCGGGCCAGAGATGGTAGAATAAATTAAAACAGCGATGAGATGTCTATGTAGGGTGGAATCCCAGGGTATTTGTTAATATGATTAGTATAACAGATATAAACATATTCTTAAACCTACTAAATTGACTGACTACATTTGATGCTTAGGGCTGGATTTATCAAAACTTTATCGGGCATATGTCTTAAAAGAAAATGTTTACTAAAATAATGTGAAAAAGGGTGTTTTCACACCCTTTTCACATTAATACATTCAGATAATACTAAAATAAAAGGGCATTTGGAGCAGTTTTGGTGAAAAACTGCTCCAAACCCTTTAAATCTCTTTTTTAGTAACTAGATTGCATTACTCATTATAAGTTTGGGAAATGTAATCTGGACAAATTTACAAAAAAATTATTGTAAACAAAATACAGCAGAGAGCCCTGTGATAATTACGCCAGCTTCATCCTGTACTTCTGCACAGATTTCTCTGCCCCACGGGGTGCTTGCAGTGTGATCAGCTCTGTATGTCTGATGGGGGGAAAAAATCATACCTACCCAGGGACAGGTGATCAGCGCTCTGGTGCGGGGTGACAGTCATCTGGGCTCCCTGCTGCTCCCGTGACCACCGGTGCTGTAAAGTGATGCTGCAAAGCGGCAGCTCACTTTACAGCACCTGAAGTCACAGCAGTAGGGAGCCCTGATGACCGGCAGCCCTCCAGGAGCTCAGCCCACCGATCCCCAGTTGTTGGTGAGTATGATCAGGGATGGGGTCGAGGTCGTGGCACGGGGGAAGGGGGTCGTCACAACATAGAAGGGGGTGCCATCTGTGTTGGTAGAGTTGGCGACGTCAGGTGGAGGTGCATGCGCAGTATATAATCGTGCTATTGTTTGTGAAAAAGACCCTGATTTGGCTGCAGAGTGGCATCGCAGGGACAGAGCTTTCTTGCAAACTCTGTCCCTATATGTGATAATTGATGGTGATAAATCGGATGGTGATAAATCAGCCCCTAAGAGAGAGAAAGTGGAGAGAGATAAAGTACCAACTAACCAGTGTCTACAGGCTGCTTTAAAAAAAAATGACAGCCAGGAGCTGATTGGTTTGTACTTTATCTTTCTACTTTAACTCTCTCCAGGCTTTGATACATCTATCCCTTAAGAACTGCCTATGCAGCGATAATAGCATTCTGTCTTCTATTTCCTAGTCCATTGGCTTATGCCTGCTCATATGTTGGAACACCTTACTATGTTCCCCCTGAGATCTGGGAGAACTTGCCATACAATAACAAATGGTAAGTGTTTTAATTGTACATTTCAGTAAAATACTGAATAGTATTTAATGCATTCTGTGTATGACCTACTTTAGGAAAGGCCCAAAGTGCTAATAACCTGTGATAATGCTGATTATCTTACAGGAATGAAAGCTATACCTTAAACACACCTTAAATACTCTTTACCATGGAGCCGCTGCGGCCGCTATACTTAATACACACTCTACGTACTTTGTCCGCTATTGGCGTACAAAGTCCCGTACTGTGTACGGACTTTGCGTACAAACGCCGCGCTGACGGTACAAAGTACTCACAGCGCGTACACACCCAGAGATACACTTTAAACCTTTTACAGCAATGCAATGCAATGATAATACACTTTAAACCTTAGCAGGGCAATGAAGACACGACACCAGATTGTAATTAAACCGCTGGGTTCCGAAACCGCAGCGTATTATTGCTGAAAGGGGGTTACAATACAAATAATACAATACAATATAACAGAGTAAATGGCTACATTCAATGGTACATACGTGAGTGGATTCGCTTGCGCTACCCGGTCCAGTCCTCCGTCATCTGATAGATAACGTTGTGAGTCTTGTGTCTGACCAGGCCTGCAGCAGGCTCTCTTTATACAATTCTTCCAAAAAGCAATACAATAGATACTGTAATCTCTTTGTCCATTGGACACAGGAATGCACATTTACAGTACAGGATAGGTCATAGGTCGGTTTGAATAGGTAGGCGATGTCTTTCCCAACTGTTCTTGTGGGTGGTCTCCTCTGGATTCCCGCCGCATACATAATGTACAGTAAAATAGGATTTTACTTACCGGTAAATCTATTTCTCGTAGTCCGTAGAGGATGCTGGGACTCCGTAAGGACCATGGGGAATAGACGGGCTCCGCAGGAGATAGGGCACTTTAAGAAAGCTTAGGATTCTGGGTGTGCACTGGCTCCTCCCTCTATGCCCCTCCTCCAGACCTCAGTTAGGGAAACTGTGCCCAGAGGAGATGGACAGTACGAGGAAGGATTTTTGTAAATCTAAGGGCGAGATTCATACCAGCCACACCAATCACACCGTATAACTTGTGATAAACTACCCAGTTAACAGTATGAACAACAACATAGCCTCGGTCCAACCGATAAAACTACAACATAACCCTTATGTAAGCCATAACTATATACAAGTCATGCAGAAGAAGTCCGCACTTGGGACGGGCGCCCAGCATCCTCTACGGACTACGAGAAATAGATTTACCAGTAAGTAAAATCCTATTTTCTCTAACGTCCTAGAGGATGCTGGGACTCCGTAAGGACCATGGGGATTATACCAAAGCTCCCAAACGGGCGGGAGAGTGCGGATGACTCTGCAGCACCGATTGAGCAAACAGGAGGTCCTCCTCAGCCAGGGTATCAAACTTATAGAACTTTGCAAAGGTGTTTGACCCCGACCAAGTAGCTGCTCGGCACAACTGTAATGCCGAGACCCCTCGGGCAGCCGCCCAAGAAGAGCCCACCTTCCTAGTGGAATGGGCCTTAACCGATTTAGGCAATGGCAATCCTGCCGTAGAATGCGCCTGCTGAATCGTGTTACAGATCCAGCGAGCAATAGTCTGCTTTGAAGCAGGAGCGCCAACCTTGTTGGCCGCATACAGAACAAACAGAGCCTCAGTCTTCATGATCCTAGCTGTTCTGGTCACATAAATCTTCAAAGCCCTGACCACATCCAGGGACTCGGAATCCTCCAAGTACCGTGAAGCCACAGGCACGACAATAGGTTGGTTCATATGAAAAGATGAGACCACTTTTGGCAGAAATTGAGGACGAGTCCTCAACTCCGCCCTATCCACGTGAAAAACCAGGTATGGGCTTTTATGTGATAAAGCCGCCAATTCTGAAACACGCCTTGCCGAAGCTAATGCCAACAACATGACCACTTTCCAAGTGAGGTATTTCAACTCCACTGTTTTGAGTGGTTCAAACCAAGGGGACTTGAGGAAACGTAATACCACGTTAAGATCCCAAGGCGCCACCGGAGGTACAAAAGGAGGCTGAATATGCAGCACCCCCTTAACAAAAGTCTGTACTTCAGGAAGAGAGGCCTATTCTCTTGAAAGAAAATGGATAAGGCCGAAATTTGGACCTTTATGGACCCTAGTTTAAGGCCCAAATTCACTCCTGTTTGAAGGAAGTGAAGTAGACGGCCCAAATGGAACTCCTCCGTAGGAGCAGCTCTGGCCTCACACCAAGAAACATATTTTCGCCATATATGGTGATAATGTTTCGATGTCACGTACTTCCTAGCCTTGATCAGGGTAGGAATGACCTCTTCCGGAATCCCTTTTTCCGCTAGGATCCGGCGTTCAACCGCCATGCCGTCAAATGCAGCCGTGGTAAGTCTTGGAACAGACAGGGCCCCTGCTGCAGCAGGTCCTGCCTTAGAGGAAGAGGCCACGGATCTTCTGTGAGCAACTCTTGCAGCTCCGGATACCAAGTCCTCCGTGGCCAATCTGGAACAATGAGGATTGTTCTGACCCTGCTTATTCTTATTATTCTCAACACCTTGGGTATGAGAGGTAGAGGAGGAAATACATAGACCGATCTGAACACCCAAGGTGTCACCAGAGCGTCTACCGCTACCGCCTGAGGGTCTCTTGACCTGGCGCAATACCGCTTCAGCTTTTTGTTGAGACGGGATGCCATCATGTCTATCTGAGGCAGTCCCCACCGACCCGTGATCTGTGCAAAGACTTCCTGATGAAGTCCACACTCTACCGGATGCAGGTCGTGCCTGCTGAGGAAGTCCGCCTCCCAGTTGTCCACCCCCGGGATGAACACTGCTGATATTGCACTTACATGGCCTTCCGCCCAGCGTAGAATCCTGGTCGCTTCTGCCATGGCCCCTCTGCTCCTTGTTCCGCCTTGGCGGTTTACATGAGCCACTGCCGTGACATTCTCCGACTGAATCAGAACCGGTTTGTCCCAAAGCAATTCCTCCGCCTGACGTAGGGCGTTGTATATGTCCCTCAACTCCAGGACGTTGATGTGGAGACAAGTCTCTAGATTTGACCGGAGACCTTGGAAATTTCTTCCTAGCGTGACCGCTCCCCAGCCTCGGAGGCTTGCGTCCGTGTTCACCAGGACCCAGTCCTGAATGCCGAACCTGCGACCCTCTAGTAGGTGAGCACTGTGCAGCCACCACAGGAGAGATACCCTGGTCCTGGGAGACAGGGTTATCCTTTGATGCATTTGTAAATGGGACCCGAACCATTTGTTCAATAGGTCCCATTGAAAGGTCCTCGCATGGAACCTGCCGAAGGGGATGGCCTCGTATGAAGCCACCATCTTCCCCAGAACCCGTGTGCAATGATGCACTGAAACCTTTTTTGGCTTCAATAGGTTCCTGACCAGGGCTATGAGCTCCTGAACCTTTTCCATCGGAAGAAAAACCCTCTCTTGGTCTGTGTCTAGAATCAGGCCCAAAAAGGTCAGACGCGTTGCAGGGACTAGCTGGGACTTCGGTATATTGAGAATCCAGCCGTGCATTTGCAACGTCTTCATGGACAGAGACACGCTGTCCAGCAACTTCTCCCAAGATCTCGCCTTTATGAGAAGATCGTCCAAGTATGTGATAATTGTGACACCCTGCTTGCGCAGGAGCACCATCATTTCCGCCATTACCTTGGTGAAAATTCTCGGGGCCGTGGAAAGCCCAAACGGCAACGTCTGAAATTGGTAGTGACAGTCCTGTACTGCAAATCTCAGGAACGCCTGGTGAGGGGGGAAAATCGGAACATGAAGGTATGCATCCTTTATGTCCATGGACACCATCCAATCCCCCCCCTCCAGGCTGGTGATGACTGCCCTGAGTGATTCCATTTTGAACTTGAATCTCCAAGTACAGGTTCAGGGATTTTAGATTTAAAATGGGTCTGACCGAACCGTCCGGTTTCGGGACCACAAACAGGGTTGAGTAATATCCCTCTCCTTGTTGGAGATGAGGAACTTTGACTATCACCTGTTGAATATACAATTTTTGGATTGCAGCTAACACTAGCTCCCTCTCTGACGGGGAAGTCGGCAGAGCCGATTTGAAAAAACGGCGAGGAGGCATGTCTTCGAATTCCAGTCTGTATCCCTGAGAAACAATCTCTAATGCCCAGGGATCCACCTGCGAGTGAACCCAGACATGACTGAAAAATCGAAGACGTGCCCCCACTTGATCTGCCTCCCCCGGGAAGCCCTAGCGTCATTCGGTGGACTTTGCAGATGCAGGGGAGGACTTCTGCTCCTGGGGACTAGCTGCGTGCAGCTTTTTTTCCCTTGCCTTTACCCCTGGCAAAAAAGGACGATCCCCGTACCGTCTTGCTCTTATTGGAACGAAAGGACTGCATCTGATAATGGGGTACCTTCTTAGCATGCTGCGGGGGAACATAAGGTAAAAAATTCTATTTACCGGCCGTAGCAGTAGAGACAAGGTCCGAGAGGCCGTCTCCAAACAACTCCTCCCCCTTGTAAGGCAGTGACTCCATATACCGCTTTGAGTCGGCGTCTCCCGTCCACTGTCAGGTCTACAAGAGTCGCCTAGCAGAAATAGACATAGCGTTTATTCTGGAGCTTAGTAAACAAATGTCTCTTTGAGCATCTCTCATATACAAGGCAGCATCTCTGATATGCTCTATGGTCATTAAAATGGCATCCCTATCTAAGGTGTCAAGCTCCGTAGATAAGGAATCTGCCCATGCCACGACAGCACTACAAACCCAGGCCTACGCCATAGCCGGTCTAACAATAGTACCTGAATGTGTGTAAATATGCTTCATGGTAATTTCCTGCTTGCGATCAGCAGGATCCTTGAGGGAAGCTGTATCCTGAGAAGGTAGTGCCACCTTCTTGGATAAGCGTGTCAGCGCCTTATCTACTTTAGGCGAAGATTCCCATCGTATCCTATCCTTTTGTGGAAAGGGATACGCCATAAGAATCCTTTTGGGAACTTGTAGTCTCCTATCTGGAGATTCCCAAACCTTTTCGCACAATTCGCTTAGCTCAAATGAGGACGGAAAAGTGACCTCAGGCTTTTTCCCTTTATACATGTGTACCCTCGTGTCAGGGACAGGGGGTTCCTCAGTGATATGCAAAACCTCTTTAATGGCAATAATCATGTAACGAATACCCTTTGCCACCTTCTGCTGTAGTTTTGCATCTTCATAGTCGACACTAGAGTCAGTATCTGTGTCGGTATCTGTGTCATCGACCTGGGATATGGTGCGCTTTTGAGACCCCGAAGGTCCTGGCGCCACAGGGACAGGCATGGTCTGGCTACCTGACTGATCCCTAGCTTCAGCCTTGTCTAACCTTTTATGCAGTAAATTTACATTTGCATTTAAGACATTCAGCATATTCACCCAGTCAGGTGTCGGCGTTGCCAACGGCGACCTGACATTCAAGCACTCCCCCTCCACATTAAGCGAGCCTTCCTCGTCAAACATGTCGACACACGCGTACCGACACACTTCACCCACACAGGGAAACTCTTTTTCTGAAGACAGTATCCCCTTTAAGTCCCTTTGGAGAGACAGAGAGAGAGTATGCCAGCACACACCCCAGCGCTATACCCCTGGAAAGAAACACAGAATGCCTTTCCTCAGTAGCGCTGTGTAGTAATAAAACGCCAATTATGTGCCCCCCCCCCCTCTCCTTCAAAACCCCCTTTCACCGTGTGTAAAGCAGGGGAGAGTCCAGAGCTTCCTCTCAGCGGTGCTGTGGAGAGAAAATGGCGCTGGTGAGTGCTGAGGGAGAAGCCCCGCCCCCTCTGCGGCGGGCTTCTGTCCCGCTCAAAGTTATTAAAAAATGGCGGGGGCTCTTTTATATACATGTACAGTGCCCACCTGTACATGTATATAGTCTTTTGCCATCAGAGAGGTGTTTATATTGCTGCCCAGGGCGCCCCCCCTGCACCCTGCACCCTTACAGTGACCGGAGTGTGTGAGGTGTGTGGAGCAATGACGCACAGCTGCAATGCTGCGCGTTACCTCAGTGAAGCTCTGAAGGCTTCTGCCGCCTGACACGTCTTCTGACTTCTTTTCTTCTGGCTCTGTGAGGAGAACGGCGGCGCGGCTCTGGGAGTGAACGCCCAGGACGAACCTGTGTTCACCCCCTCTGGAGCTAATGGTGTCCAGTAGCCGAGGAAGCAGAGCCTATCATTTAAGTAGGTCTGCCCCTCTCTTCTCAGTCCCTCGATGCAGGGAGCCTGTTGCCAGCAGTGCTCCCTGTAAAAAATAGAGAAAAAATCCAAACAAAAATGCTTTCTAGGCAGAGAACTCCGGGGAGCTACCTGCAGTGCACCCATTTCCCTCTGGGCACAGTGTAAAAACTGAGGTCTGGAGGAGGGGCATAGAGGGAGGAGCCAGTGCACACCCAGAATCCAAAGCTTTCTTAAAGTGCCCTATCTCCTGCGGAGCCCGTCTATTCCCCATGGTCCTTACGGAGTCCCAGCATCCTCTAGGACGTTAGAGAAATACAGTTTATATCTATATTCTGCTCCTGCACATAACTATCCGCAGGAACATGCGATCTTCCTCAAACCAACACCGGAATGTTACCCTTAAAATACCCTTCAGCTGGATACCAAACACCACCTTATAACCTTGTTCTGTCCCCTCCTATTCTGTAAAGGTGAATCCCTTTGTTCTGAAACCATTTAAACTGCTGTTACTTTCTGATGTGGTGCAGGGAGGCTATGTGTACATTTTGCACTATTTGGATTAAATATGTAATGTGTTTTGATAGCTTTCCATGCGTTCACAAACTCTACCTTAAATACCCATACCACGCGCTAATGCGCAGGACCGCGGGAGCGACCAAACGCAAATTGCGAATATGTGCACGCACGACAGAACAAGTACACGCGCGGAGGCCATCTGTGTGTAGTTTGTACGTGATGTGTGTACTGCAATATTTTTCGACTTTGACACCTGGAATCTATGAATTTATCCTAACCTAACCCTCATCCATCCATTCAGATATCCACTCACACTGAACCTCTAACATATATATATATATATATATATATATATATATACGTGTGTGTGTGTGTGTGTGTGTGTGTGTGTGTATACAGGGCTGGTTCCACACCTTGTGGCGCCCAGTGCGAAAGTTTCCACTGGCGCCCCCCTCCACACCCGCCTCCCCCGTGGCAAAACAGTAAGTGCGCCTCGGAGGCGCGTGGCAAAAAATAGGGGCGTAGCTTCATAGTGGAGAGGTGTGGCCACAGTTATGCCCCAAGTAGTTGTGCTCCCCAGTAGATTTGCCCCCTGTAGTTGTGCCTCCAGTAGTTGTGCGCCCAGTAGCTGTTCCCCCTGTAGCTGTGCCCGCCCCTTGTAGCTGTGCCTCTTGTAGCTGTGCCCCCAGTAGCTGTGCCCCCTAGTGCCCCCAGTATGTGCCCCCTGTAGTAGCGCCGCTTTGAAACCCTAAAAAAAAAAAACCACACAATACTTACCAGCCTCGCTCCTGCTTCCAGACCGCTGCTGCTGCTGTCTCCAGGCACCTGCTTCTCTATATGGGAGAGACGTCATGACGTCTCTCCCATAGCAGCGCCGCACTGACACTATGGGTCAATTTTGACCTCTAGCGTCAGTCAGCGACGCCGGCTGCAGCGGGCGCACACGGCGCTCGCTGCAGCCAGGGAGCTGGGAGGGTGGATTAGTAGCGGCTCTTGCCACGGCGGCGCCCTCTGGGTAGCGGCGCCCCGGGCAAAAAGCCTGCTTGCCCGTGGCAAGAGCCGCTACTATGTGTATATATACTGTATGTTGAGTCTCCCATATCCTAAATACTTGGGGCCAGAAGTATTTTGTATCTCGGATATTTCTGTATTTTTTTATTATTTGCATACCATATTTTGGGGTTATTGGCATACCTTATACACATGGCCTGAAGATAGTTTTTATACAATTTTTTTTATTTTTTTTTCAGAACTTTGTGCAAAGTTTGTGTACATACATGCAAATCATTTTTGTTTCATACTGTATACACCTTACACACATAGCCTGAAGGTAATTTTATACAATATTTATTTATAATTTTGTGCAACCTTTTTTGTGCATTGAATCATCAGATAGGTGTCACTACATCTGTTGTGCTCAAAACATTTTGGATTTTGGAATATTTTGAATATTAAATTTCCGGATTTGGGAGACTCAATGTGTGTGTGTGTGTGTGTGTGTGTGTGTGTGTGTGTGTGTGTGTGTGTGTGTATGTATTGTAACATGGGTGCTGTAAATAAGGACTCGCAGGCAGGTATTCTGGTTACAACCACAGTGTCTTTACTGGCATCAGACATTTGTAGCGCAGCATATACAGGCCTGGGCCTGGTCACACAGGTACTGTACGTACAGAAAAATGAAACACAAACATAAAAGGTCCTTAGCACTTCCCATGTTCAAAAGGCATTCTGCTGCAGTGGCATGCAGCTACACATGCCATGCTCTCCTGGCATGGCCAATGTCCACAGTCCCTGGCGCTATAAACTGGACCCTGCTCACTGGCCCCTAATAGGCATCAGCGCAATGCAGTGTGGGTAAATGGGATTTTTAAACCCCTCTCCTGCACCTGATTTCCTGCTGTCTCTGGGTGAGCTGGATAACCCGAACATCTGTTTCTCCAGTTGCAGCTGTGCAGCATGTGCAGGTCTTGTTTTTATTCTCGCTTGCGGGAGCTGATTCCGCCAAAATGTAAACAAATCAGGTGATAGACCACCCCTCGCACTACTATATATATATATATATATATAATATATATAAAATTAGAAATACAGAGGGGACGGCACTCAGAGGATTTTTCAATATTGTATTCAAATATCAAGCATAAAAATCTTTATTACCCTGTTTGTACATCCTGAAGACGGTGCCGTTGTGGCACCGCAACGTTGATGGAGATTTTTATGCTTGATATTTGAATGCAATATTGAAAAATCCTCTGAGTGCCGTCCCCTCTGTATTTCTAAATTGGTGTATACCTACCTACCTAGGACTGGACACCGGGGTAAGACATTCTTTTATTGATTGAGTGCCGGATCAAAACTACATGTGTGTGTATATATATGTGTATATATATATATATATATATATATATATATATACACATACACATATCTATCTCGTGTGTGTGTGTGTGTGTGTGTGTGTGTATGTATGTATGTATATGTGTGTATATATATATATATATATATATATATATATAATAAATGCTTCACCTCTTGCTCTACAAAGCAAGAACATAATAAGGCCAAGATCAGTTATTCTTGTTGATGCAGCCCTTCCACCAAGCCCCGTGTATGTGCCCCTGGGTAGTGAGAGACAAATAATGGATGTAATGTTAATATGTAGTGAACACAGTGTGGGATATGTATCAAACCTTAGAGAGAGATCAAGTACTAGCCTACCAACTTCTGTTATTTTACAGGCTATGTTTGAAAAAGCAAAGGCTCTGATTGGTTGGTGGTTTATCTCTCTTTACTTTATCTCTTTCCAAGCTTTGATAAATCTTCTCTTTGTAATGTGGAAATTGCCTGACAGAATTGTTATAACATGTATATTATTTATTAAATATACGTAAAAGTAACTGTGTTCTCTCTTTCAGCGATATCTGGTCATTGGGATGTGTGTTATATGAACTATGCACCTTAAAACACCCAGTGAGTACACGGACTTCTTTAACAACTCTGTAACGCCATAAAACCGTGTTTGACGAGTATTTGAAACATGGCTATTGCTTTACAGTATGATTAACAGCTAAATCATGGATGCAGCTTTGTTTGACAGTTCAGAAGCTACAAGTTGTAGTTTATAAATAAACATTTTGTAGCTACAGTGGAGGCGGCCATTTTGTATGAGACATGACATCACTGATCCTCCTCAGTAACACAGAAATGTCACCATTTCCAATTAATTGATAAATTGCATTCTCATGAATATTTGTTTAGTCCACAATACTTCAACAGTGGTTGTGGAACCATTACTAAATGCTGGCAGGAAATTCTGAGACTAGTAGTTCCACAACCACTGGAGAGCCTCTGTGGACCATACAATGAATGATGCCATATTTTTCATTCACTTTATAGTTCCAGGCAGGCAGCTGGAAAAATCTAATCCTGAAGATCTGCCGAGGGTCATACAGTCCGCTGCCCTCTCAATATTCCTACGAGCTGCGGAGTCTCATTAAACAGATGTTCCGCAAAGACCCCCATCAGCGGCCTTCAACCAACACTATTCTCAACAAAAGATCGCTTCTCAAAGTGGTGAAATCATGTGTGTCCGCACAGGTAATACAGCCATGCTTATCAGAACTTTTCCTACACAGGCAGAAACTACGACTGTTATCTGATGCCACCTATCTTAAGCATTTACTAAGTGGGCAGCAAGCATATTACCTACAGTTGAATTGTAAATGGTCATGTTAGACATGTCCTATAGACTTATTTATTTATTTATTCATTAACAGTTTCTTATATAGCGCAGCAAATTCCGTTGCGCTTTACAATTGGAAATAACAATGATATAACAAACTGGGTGATAACAAACAGTCATAGAGGTAGGAAGGCCCTGCTCGCAAGCTTGCAATCTGTAGGGAAATAGCACCTATCCTTGTGTATACATGCCTATCTATTGCATAGTTGTCCGCCAGATTGCAAAGGTTCTTGGTGGGCTAGTGGATGCAATTTGATAGGAAGGTTTATGAAAGTTATGTGGGCGGTTCTGGAATTTGATATGCTTGCCTAAAGAGGTGAGTTTTCAGGGAACGCTTGAAGGTTTGGAGACTAGAGGAGAGTCTTATTGTGTGTGGTAGGGCATTCCACAGAGTGGGTGCAGCCCGATGAAAGTCCTGCAATCGTGAGTGGGAGCGAGTAATGAGTGTGGATGAGATACGCAGGTCTTGTGAAGAGCGAAGAGGTCGGGTTGGGAGATATTTTGAGATAAGCGAAGTGATGTACGTTGGTGTAGTTTGGTTAATGGCCAGGTAACCAATGGAGGGACTGACAGAGTGGATCTGCAGACGATGAACGTCTAGCAAGGAAGATTAGCCTCGCCGCTGCATTCAGAATGGATTGTAGTGGTGAGAGTCTCGTTTTGGGAAGACCAGTTAGGAGACTATTGCAATAATCAATACGGGAGATAATGAGAGCGTGGATTAGAGTTTTAGCAGTGTCTTGTGTAAGGTATGGTCGTATTTTGGATATGTTTTTTAGATGCATGTAACATGATCTTGAGACAGATTGAATGTGGGGAACAAAGGACAGATCAGAGTCAAGGATGACACCTAGGCAGCGAGCTTGTGCGGTAGGGTAGATAGTCGAGTTTTCAACAGTGATAGAGATATCAGGTTGGTACCTACTATTGGCCGGTGGAAATATAATTAATTCTGTCTTTGAAATATTAAGTTTGAGGTGGCGAGATGTCATCCAAGATGAAATGGCATAAAGGCATTCAGTGACACGGTCCAGTACAGATAGGGACAAGTCAGGGGAGGATAGGTAGATTTGAGTATCATCTGCGTACAGATGATACTGAAATCCAAGAGCGCTGATTAGTTTACCAAGAGATGAGGTATAGATAGAGAAAAGCAGAGGACCCAAGACTGAGCCTTGCGGTACTCCAACTGAAAGAGGTAGCGAAGAGGAGGTAGATTCAGAGAAGCGAACACTGAAGGAGCGATTAGATAGGTAGGATAGGAACCAAGAAAGGGCTGTGTCTTTAAGACCTAGGGATTGTAGTGTCTGTATGAGAAGAGAGTGGTCTACAGTGTCAAATGCAGCAGATAGATCTAGAAGAATAAGTAATGAGTAATGGCCTTTAGACTTTGTAGTGACCAAATCATTAACCACTTTAGTCAGTGCTGTCTCTGTGGAGTGTTGGGAACGGAAGCCTGACTGAAGTGTGTCCAATAAAGTGTATGAGTTAAGAAAGTGTGTGAGTCGAGTGTAGGCAAGTCTCTCAAGTAGCTTAGAGAGATTGAGCTGAGAGATAGAGCGGTAGTTTGAGAGAGCATTAGGGTCAGAATTTTGTTTTTATTAAATGGGAGTAATCACTGCATGCTTGAAGAGTGAAGGAAAAATACCAGTAGAGAGAGAGAGATTACAGATGTTAGTTAAGGTAGGGATGAGCACCAGAGACAGAGCCTTACTTATTTGTGAGGGTAAAGGATCAAGAGGAGAGGTAGTAGAGAAGCAGGATGAGAAGAGTGATGATACTTCATCTTCATTTGTGGGATCAAATGAAGAGAGAGTGCCAGAGGGTTCAGGTAAAGAACGGAGCAGGTCACTGGCTGCCGAAGAGCATACCATTTCATTTCGGATCTTATCAATCTTCTCCTTGAAGTAGGAAGCAAGATCCTGTGCCTTGATAGTGGCTGGTGGGGTAGGTGAGGGAGGATTCAGAAGTGATTTAAATGTATTAAAGAGTCGTTTGGGGTTAGAGGCTTGAGCAGAGATAAGAGTTTGGAAATATGTTTGTTTGGCAGTGTCCAGGGCATTTTTATAAAAGTGGTAGACAGTCTTATATGTGAGGAAGTCACTTGAAATACGAGATTTACGTCACTGACGTTCAAGTTTTCGTGTGAGTTTTTGTAGTTGTTTTTGTTAATTTGGAGTGCCATGGTTGACATCTAGGCCTAAGTGGAGTGTGATAGGTAGCTGGAGCCACTTCATCAAGGGTTAGTTCTAGAGTCTCGTTCAGGTGTGATACAGCCATCTCAGGAGAGGTGAATGCAGAAATAGGTGAAAGCAGTTGTTGGAGTGAAGTGGAAAGTTCTTGAAGATTCATTGTGTTAATATTTCTGCGGGTTTGAGGAAGATTGGAGGACTTCAGCAACACAGGGTTTGAATTAACGGAGGAGAGCATGCAGGTGATAAGGTTGTGATCTGCTAGGGGGAAAGGAGAGTTAGTGAGTTCAGTGATGGAGCATAGTCTGGTGAATACTAGATCAAGGCAGTGGCCCTCCTGATAAGTAGAGGAGTCGGTCCATTGGGAGAGGCCAAGAGAGGAGGTTAGAGAGAGTAGTTTGGAGGCGTGAGCAGCAGATTTTGGACAATCAATAGCAATATTAAAATCACCCATGGTAATGGTGGAGATGTCAGAGGATAGGAAGTGAGGGAGCCAGGCAGAAAGATCTTCCAGAAATTGTTTGGAATGCCCAGGTGAGGCGGTAGATAGCTGCAACACACAGAGAGAAAGGAGAGTAAACCCTAATGGAAGATGACTTCTATACACAGCTGTGTCATTACTAATACTTCCTATGATCACTGGCGCTGAGAGGTGGTGGATGGGAGGGAGGGGGGGCGGCGGGTTCACAAATTATCCAGGCCTAGGCTGCTGGAGGGGCCCAGGTCTGCTGAACTCACCCCCCCCCCCCCCCTCTGTGGTCCTATGCTGCGGCCGGTCTGCGACGGCGCCATCTTCCTGGTGATATTTTTGGGAAGTTGGGGCCGCACATGGAAAACAAAGATCTTTGCTCTCTAGTTGCCAGCATCCCAACTATCACTGGGAAGATGGCTCTGACCGGGGAGAAGGGACCCGCTTCCAGATTAGTAAGGTAGGAAGCGGGTGTTCTCCCCTACGCCCCTGCATAGTCACACACACTTTATTAAGCCACGCCCCCACCCATTTGCCGGGGCCCAGCGTGACTCTCTCTGACTTGCTAAATTATGCATATTTTAGTTGGGATTTTTATTTTTAAATTCCGTTATTTGTTACTGAAAAGTTTCATTGCACATACAACAAACAAACAAGACAATGACAAACAAACAAAAAGCATTGCCCATCGTGCTGCTTAAATTTCAAACCCCAATACCTCAGCCAAATTCATATGGTAATCCAGTGATAATAATCAATGGGCATTCAAAAGAACATTGTATATTACAACAATAACATTAAACATGAGGACACTGAAGCGTACATATAAAATAATACACCAATCTCATAAATGCAAAAATCTAGATGGTCACCTGTGGCACACTCGTATACCATGTAGTTTTATTGGCTATTTTCCATTAGTATGTATTGGTTTATGTGCACTACTATGGATTTATTTTAACTGGCATATGAAATTCAATTGAACTTTTGGCCTTATTTTGTATAGCGTAACAATGACCCATCTGACAACCTCCTAAAGGATGAATCAGCAGCCGTCATCCAGCCAATGAATACACAGCAGAAAGCTTCTTCTGATGGTATAGTATATGAATCTTTGTTTATGACGTGTGTTTTAACACTGATTATGTTTAAATATATGTATTTGATGAGTGTAAAGTTAATCTCCATTTTCCATATTCCCTAGTATTAAACAACAGCTAAAGTAGATCAATATGT
Organism: Pseudophryne corroboree; assembly: GCF_028390025.1. NCBI lineage: Eukaryota > Metazoa > Chordata > Amphibia > Anura > Myobatrachidae > Pseudophryne > Pseudophryne corroboree. The sequence goes on from NC_086445.1 coordinate 162,026,467, forward strand.
AGTCAATATTTGTTAAGTAAAATGCAGATACTATATTATATAAGGCATGGTAATCCATAAATGTGCTTCTTTATTTATCCCAAACGCACACTAGATGGCGCTGTTCTGTTACTGTCTGAAGATGGGGCTTCAAAGCTGTATTTCAGCTCATATGGCTTAATGTGCCAGCCATTAGTCCTGCCCAGTGTCTCACCCCAGGTTTTCTATCATGGAACATTGGCATGCAGATGCAGACTCTCCATATATTTTTATACAAAGTTGATTCTGGTCAGATGTTCTTGAACATTAGCCGATAATAAACATGAGACATACTGTAGTGATATAGTACTGTGCATGATTTGCAATGATAATCTGTCCTCCACAGTGCATCAGTCCAGCGCTACAGTACCCGGAAGGCGGCAGTGGGAGAGAGAACCTACAGGCACAGTTTTAAATGTTTTCGAAAATGCCTCAATCCTCGCATCAAGTATAGGAGCAGGCAGAAGCGACGGTGAGTGCAGTAACCTCAAACGAGTGTCTGATGTGTCGGTGTAGTGATAATTATTTTATTGATATAGCGCTTTTGTCCAACAGGACTCTAGGGGCCTTTCAGAATTATTATGTTAATATTGTAAAGGGCGATTAATATATTCTTAGAAATAATATGCTTCCTAAATAACGGCATCACATACTACACACAGCTGTGATATGCTAGTTATGTATAGGCAGTTATATTTGTGTGGTGCTGTCCCTTTAGTAAAGGAAAAGATCAGTAGAAAATTAGTAACATACTTTGAGGTTATCACTGGTATGTTATACTTCTATAGTGTACAATATTATAGCATTAAGAGTGCCGAGAGGTGGTGGAAGTGGGCACAAAATCCCCAGACCTGTCATAGGGGCACAGTCACACCCCTAAGGTGCCGTGACCATTCCCTCTTCAGCAGGCATTGCAGCAAGTATAAGGGGCCATGGCATTCCCAACAAGGCATGGCCACACTCCCTAGTAGCGGGAGCCTATAGATCTCTGACTGCCCTGCTAACATTACCAAATAACACTCCAGTTCTGAATTGTCAGCTGCAGACTGTCATCTGTTTCTGCAACAGTGTCATTCTTTTATTCATTGGGGAAATTCAGTTCTGTGCAGTGTGGTACCGGACATCAGCACATAGTCCGGCAAGGCACATCACCATCGATTACAATCTCTGGTGTCTTCACACTCCTGTTCTGCACATATTGGTGGTGTCCGTATGCGATTTCTGTACCCAGCATATAAATGCTACAGGAACCCGGCGTTTATCTTCTCCCCATGCCTGCACTTTGTCTGTAGTGTTCATAGACTGCATGCAGAAAGTACCATTACACATTCCTTCCTCACCCCGTGTGTTCTGTGCTCTGATCCTGTGTACAGGCGGCCACGTTACAAAGTACGACCTGAAGGACCAAAGGAGGAAATGGAATAAAGAGGCACCAGATGCGCTACTTAGCATCCTAAATAACGCAGATCTCAGCTCAGCATTTAAAACTTACACCATCTATAGATCGAGTAAGTACAGCGTGCTGCTACTCACATACTGCTTTAGGCCTTCTTGCACTTTCATTTAAGAAAATTCTAACAACAATATTATGGATATGGAGACTCTCAGTTTCAAAATCCTAGTTCTACAGGTAATTTAGCTGATACATGGAGTTGCATATTGGAGAGTGTCTTTGTAGGTGGTTTATAGAAGCACCAGCCACCGAATTTTCCTTACAAAGGCTAAGATGCATGATAAAAAGATGCCTGTGATAGGTGGTGAGAATATATCTGCCCCTCCCCGTCTGCCCCTCCCCATTAGAATGTAAGCTCTCATGAGTAGGGCCTTCTTTTCTCATATGCTTATCCTTTTTCTTTCTTTACTTTAATAATCCTCGACTTCCCCAAATCCTGCGGTTTTAGGCCACCCTGATACTTATTTCAGTGTCATCTGCTAATGTAGCTATGTTTAGATACCCTGTACTTGTCCTACATTTAGCCTGACCATATTATCCCTTTAACCTGGGACACTCATGAATTACACAGGTTCTGTGGCTGCTTAAAACCAGGTGAAATGCAGGCTTGTAGTCAGCCAACCGCAGAACCTGTGTAATTCATGAGTGTCCCAGGTAAAAGGGATAATATGGTCTGCCTATTATATTGTCTTCAAATGTAAGTCACTGTTTTCCTGTTTTGATCATTTGCTTATGTACTCTGTAATTGGACGCTGCAGAACCCTTGTGGCGCCATATAAATAAAGGATAATAATAATACTGTGGACTGTATTGATGTGGAATGGTGCCCCATAGTACATTCCGTTCTCCCTCAGTTAGGTCGTATTCTGGTATACTATTTGAAATAAGTTTTCACTAGTTTAATTATTGTGTGAGTTTAATAGGTAATATAAAGTTATGTTTTATTTTGGGTGATACATTGTGATATTATTATATATCCGCAGGTCTGGCACTCTACTTGCAAATGTAACTATATAACTTTATCTTACGTCCTAGAGGATGCTGGGGACTCCAAAAGGGCCATGGGGTATAGACGGGATCCGCAGGAGCTTGGGCACACTAAAAGACTTTGACTGGGTGTGAACTGGCTCCTCCCTCTATGCCCTTCCCCCAGACCTCAGTTAGACTTTGTGCCCAGGAGTGACTGGATGCACACTAGGGGAGCTCTACTGAGTTTCTCTAGAAAGACTTTATTGTTAGGTTTTATATTTTCAGGGAGACCTGCTGGCTACAGGCTCCCTGCAGCGTGGGACTGAGGGGAGAGAAGTCAGACCTACTTCTACTTAAGGGGGGTACTCACGGAGCGATATTCTAAGCAATCTGACTAGATTGCTTAGAATATCGGCAGGATCGCTCCGTGTGTAGCCCCCTCGGCGATAGCGATGCGCGGCCCCGCACATCGCTATCGCCGCTGCTAGATTGGCCTGCATGCAGGCCAATCTAGCGGGTCGCTCACCTCACCCGCTGGGTGAAGTGAGCGGCCCCCCCGTCTCCCCCCGCACGCTCAGCACAGATCGCGCTGTGCTGAGCGGCAGGAGAGATGTGTGCTGAGCGGTTCGCTCAGCACGCATCTCTCCTTGATCGGCCCGTGAGTACTGGGCTTTAGTTAAAGGCTCTGTTTCTTAGGCTACTGGACACCATTAGCTCCAGAGGGTTCGATCACTTGGTTCGCCTAGCTGCTTGTTCCCGGAGCCGCGCTGTCACCCCCCTCACAGAAGCCAGAAGAAACAAGCCGGGTGAGTATGTGAAGAACAGAAGACTTCAGTGACGGCAGAAGACTTCAGTAACGGAGGTACAGCGCGGCGGTAGCGCTGCGCTCCATGCTCCCACACACCCAACGGCACTCAAAGGGTGCAGGGCGCTGGGGGGGAGCGCCCTGGATAGCAAGTTACTGAGGCTGAAATCCGCTGAGGAGATGCACATTAGGTGCCTGGGCACCGTGTACGATCCCCCGCCAGTATAAACCAGCGGCCACACTGCGCGCCATTGATCACTCACGCAGCGGCTTTGCAAGGGTGCAGGGCGCACGGGGGCGGCACCCTGGGCAGCATTATAAACCTCTTAGTGGGTGTCATAAAAGGTGTATACAGTGCGTGTGCACTGTATACGGACCCCCGCCAGCTTACATAAGTGTTTTAATAGAGTGGGCTGAAGCGCGCTGAGTAGGGGCGGAGCTTAGCCCCCACACAAAGATGAAACGCCATTTTCTCCATGTCCCTGCCAAAAGCATCTCTATAGTGCACATGTGGGGGGGAGGGGGGGGGGGGCACTGTGTGAGTGCCATATAGAAGGATATATGGCACTATGTTAGATAATGGACATGTAATCATTATTTGTGTGTATATATATATATCTCTGTGTGTTCCCTGTCAGATATACCCACTATAGCTTTTAGTCAACATGTGTCGACATGTGTGAGTGTTCTGTCACAAATGGCTGTGGGGATCACTGTCGGTTTCGCCGACACCTGTTGCTGCTTGATTCGGTAGATGCAGTATCAGCAGGTCGGTAGTTGTATGCGTGTTAAAAGTAAACACTGTATGGGAGACACAGTAGTATGGGGGTGGCCCTGTCGGCACCGACTGTTATTACTGGGTGTAAATTAACATGTGGTAACTGCCTTACACCTGTATATATATTTATATGTATGGTACAGGTACATGTGCCTGTACCTCGAACACAGATATGGTGAGTATGTGGGGAGGTGTTCTGAAAATTATATATGTATACTTCCCTCGGACCTCTCGGGGTTGCAAGAATGTTATTTTGCCTGGTTACTACTCCCTGCTGTCGACGAATACTAGGTTCTGTCGACCATAATGTTTCCTGGTAGATCCACAACTGGGGCATTCAGTACATGGTCATACACATTCGGAACACATTAATGTCAATAGGGACCCGAGGGTTCCGGACAATCCGCCTATATGTATGATATATATATATATATATATATATACCTTTGAAATGCTGTATGCTCGGCACTCACTCTGAAAAAGATGGTATAGGCTGCGGTGCCCTCCTGGAGGCGAAGACCTCTAATGCACGGATAAGGGAGAGAGGCGGCACTCAAACAGGCTTGTATTGCAATATAAAAAGGTCAATTTATTCCGACATGTTTCGGGGTAATCACCCCGTCCTCAGGGTCATCATAGCCCAAAGTAAGACCAAAGACATACATATATACACATAACAATTAACATCAAAGAACTAATCTTACTCACCTGCTTACCCGCGCCATTCTGCACCGCCGGACGCTCAGCCGCGCTTCCGCGTCGCTCCCCGGTGACGTCATTGAGTCGCGCCTGGACCCGGTTCCCATGGAGACCACCAAGCCCGCTCTCAGTACACTCAGGATGCGTGTGCAGGCTGTACGCTGCTGGCCCGTGACAGCATCAGACTGCGTCAGGTGCAGGAGGTATCTAAGCAACGAAACAAAACAAAAACAAATGAGATACAAGTGAGGACATACAGTGCCACAGATATTAACCAATGTAATCCCCACCCCCACCAGACAATAATCTAGTAACTCCGCTACTAACTATGGTTTAAACTACTGTGCAATATCGCTATACATAATGGAATCAAAAAATATACAATGGGGTAACAATCTGAGCAACTAGTGATAGCTGTAAATAAAAAGTTTTTTTAAAAAAAAGATAATTTACATGCTAATTTACATAAAACACTGTAGCCCCAGATTTTCATTAAGACCCCGTGGTGACAGGGTTCCAAGCTTAAAGATCCATCTGGATTCTTTCTGCAAAAGAGCTCTGTCACGGTCACCCCCTCTCAGGCTTTTAGGGACATGATCAATCAATATGGCCCTAATGCTAGGTACTCCATGTTTAAACAACAGACAGTGTCGTGCAAACGGTTGATCACTGCTACCTTTTTCGAGAGCTTTCTTTATGGCACTTCTATGTAGGGCCATGCGCTCTCTAAACTGGCGGACTGTTTTGCCCACATAGGCTAAGCCACAAGGGCAGGTCAATAAGTACACTACATGGGTTGATGTACAAGTTAATCGGTGCCGTATGGGCAACTTCCTGCCTGTATGGGGGTGATTGAAGCTGCTACCTGTCATGAGGGTGTTGCAGGTAGCACACCCCAGACATCTATAACACCCCAGTTTAGTGCGTAAAAAGTGGGTTTCCTGTGCAGCTGTCAAACTGGAAACATCCAATTTAACAAGGTGGTCTCCTAGATTACTTCCCCTGGTGTGACTGGGGAGGAGGGACGTCTTGGCCAAAGATGAGAGTGCCCGCTCGGTCTGTATGATGGGCCATAATGCCTTGGCCCGGCGTACCCTCCTATTGCTGGCTACATTATATCTATTGACCCAGGGGAGTTTAGGGCCACTAGTGGAATGTCTACGATTAGTAGGGCTAAGTGCATCAGCTCTTGTAATACTGAGGGCCTTAGCCCTGGCCTGATGCAATAGATCTAATGGATAGCCCCGTTCGGCAAATTTTGCCTGCATGACATCCAATGTCACCTCTGTTTCCTTAGGGTCCGACGTTATACGTCTAACACGCATGAACTGGGAAAAAGGTAAACCCCACCGTAGTGGGGCCGGATGGAAGCTGGAGTGATCAAGCAACATATTCCTATCGGTGTTTTTTGTATATAGAGAAGTGGACACTTTTCCTCCCAGAACCGAAATTTTAACATCCAGATAATTATTGGAAGAACTATCCACTGGGTGAACTGCACTGGGTGTTGGGTAACATTATGGTCCTCCCACAGAGCTATAAGTTCATCTCGAGACCCCGTCCACAAGACTAGTAGGTCATCTATATACCTTCTATAGTAGAGTAACCGTGGCTTAATGACTGGGTCGAGATAGAACATGTGCTTCTCTAACTGATGCATAAAAGCGTTGGCGTACGACGGGGCCACAGCGGACCCCATCGCACACCCCGCTAGCTGGAGCATGAAGCGACCATTGAAAATAAAGTAGTTACGAGTAAGCACTTTTTCCAACAATCTCAAAAAGATCGAAATCTCAGGCCCTTGATAGAACTCATTACCCTCAAGTAAGTACCTTACTGCTTCAATACCTGCCACATGGGGGATACACGTGTACAAACTGGTAACGTCAGCACTACACAATAACGTATCCGCAGGTATATTGCCTAGGTGTTGGAGCTGTTGTAACAAGGAGGTAGTGTCCTTGAGGTAAGAGGGAAGGGACTGAATGACAGGATTTAGGTAGGCGTCAAGGTACACAGACACTGGATGATAGAGTGACCCCCTGGCAGACACAATGGGCCTGCCAGGGGGGTCCACCAGTGTCTTGTGGACCTTGGGAACTGTGTAAAATAGTGGGGCCCTAGGGTGTTCAATAGTAAGTGCTCGAACCACTTCACTAGATAACAAACCTACTGTATTGGCTTCTTTTAGCATTAAATTAAGCTCAGTCTTATAATCATTGGTGGGGTCCCTAGTGAGTTTTTTATAAACCTGAGTGTCATTTAGCTGTCTATCACATTCTCTAACATAATCGGTTAGATTTAAAACCACAATGGCCCCACCCTTATCAGCTTTACGCACTACAATATCAGTGCGGGCCGATAATGATTTTAAAGTAGCCAGTTCAACTTTAGATAAATTAGGGTGTATACTGTCCAGTCTGGCGGTATGGTCAACTGTCTCCAACATCCGTAGGAAAGTCCGTATGGATGGATTCTGGCTTGGGGGGTCAAACTGTGACCGAGGGGCTATACGCCGCAACTGTATGGGGACCTCCGTGGTCGGACCTTGTGGGGTGGAGTTATTGAAGTGTTCCTGACGTCTCAATGAGCGTCCTAAGCGGTGAACCTCGACTTTCCACTCCAACGGGTCTGCCGGGACTGTGGGGACAAACGAAAGTCCCTTCGCCAGTAATCGATATTCTTGATCCGTGAGGGGGGTTGAAGACAGATTAAACACCAACTCTCTCAAGTTCTGGGCGGTTTTGGTGCGGGCAATTCTTTGATTTTGGCGCGACCTCCTCGTCCTCTCCCTCTTCTTGCATGGGGGGTGCGGTTGGACCGAGTCCGTACGCCCAAAGGACCTTGGCCTAAAGGGAAATTACCGTCAGATTGTGATACGGATCCAGATGCTCCTTCAGAGTCGCTTGCTAGGAGGTCGTGCCAAAATCAAAGAATTGCCCGCACCAAAACCGCCCAGAACTTGAGAGAGTTGGTGTTTAATCTGTCTTCAACCCCCCTCACGGATCAAGAATATCGATTACTGGCGAAGGGACTTTCGTTTGTCCCCACAGTCCCGGCAGACCCGTTGGAGTGGAAAGTCGAGGTTCACCGCTTAGGACGCTCATTGAGACGTCAGGAACACTTCAATAACTCCACCCCACAAGGTCCGACCACGGAGGTCCCCATACAGTTGCGGCGTATAGCCCCTCGGTCACAGTTTGACCCCCCAAGCCAGAATCCATCCATACGGACTTTCCTACGGATGTTGGAGACAGTTGACCATACCGCCAGACTGGACAGTATACACCCTAATTTATCTAAAGTTGAACTGGCTACTTTAAAATCATTATCGGCCCGCACTGATATTGTAGTGCGTAAAGCTGATAAGGGTGGGGCCATTGTGGTTTTAAATCTAACCGATTATGTTAGAGAATGTGATAGACAGCTAAATGACACTCAGGTTTATAAAAAACTCACTAGGGACCCCACCAATGATTATAAGACTGAGCTTGATTTAATGCTAAAAGAAGCCAATACAGTAGGTTTGTTATCTAGTGAAGTGGTTCGAGCACTTACTATTGAACACCCTAGGGCCCCACTATTTTACACAGTTCCCAAGGTCCACAAGACACTGGTGGACCCCCCTGGCAGGCCCATTGTGTCTGCCAGGGGGTCACTCTATCATCCAGTGTCTGTGTACCTTGACGCCTACCTGAATCCTGTCATTCAGTCCCTTCCCTCTTACCTCAAGGACACTACCTCCTTGTTACAACAGCTCCAACACCTAGGCAATATACCTGCGGATACGTTATTGTGTAGTGCTGACGTTACCAGTTTGTACACGTGTATCCCCCATGTGGCAGGTATTGAAGCAGTAAGGTACTTACTTGAGGGTAATGAGTTCTATCAAGGGCCTGAGATTTCGATCTTTTTGAGATTGTTGGAAAAAGTGCTTACTCGTAACTACTTTATTTTCAATGGTCGCTTCATGCTCTAGCTAGCGGGGTGTGCGATGGGGTCCGCTGTGGCCCCGTCGTACGCCAACGCTTTTATGCATCAGTTAGAGAAGCACATGTTCTATCTCGACCCAGTCATTAAGCCACGGTTACTCTACTATAGAAGGTATATAGATGACCTACTAGTCTTGTGGACGGGGTCTCGAGATGAACTTATAGCTCTGTGGGAGGACCATAATGTTACCCAACACCCAGTGCAGTTCACCTATACTGTGGATAGTTCTTCCATTAATTATCTGGATGTTAAAATTTCGGTTCTGGGAGGAAAAGTGTCCACTTCTCTATATACAAAAAACACCGATAGGAATATGTTGCTTGATCACTCCAGCTTCCATCCGGCCCCACTACGGTGGGGTTTACCTTTTTCCCAGTTCATGCGTGTTAGACGTATAACGTCGGACCCTAAGGAAACAGAGGTGACATTGGATGTCATGCAGGCAAAATTTGCCGAACGGGGCTATCCATTAGATCTATTGCATCAGGCCAGGGCTAAGGCCCTCAGTATTACAAGAGCTGATGCACTTAGCCCTACTAATCGTAGACATTCCACTAGTGGCCCTAAACTCCCCTGGGTCAATAGATATAATGTAGCCAGCAATAGGAGGGTACGCCGGGCCAAGGCATTATGGCCCATCATACAGACCGAGCGGGCACTCTCATCTTTGGCCAAGACGTCCCTCCTCCCCAGTCACACCAGGGGAAGTAATCTAGGAGACCACCTTGTTAAATTGGATGTTTCCAGTTTGACAGCTGCACAGGAAACCCACTTTTTACGCACTAAACTGGGGTGTTATAGATGTCTGGGGTGTGCTACCTGCAACACCCTCATGACAGGTAGCAGCTTCAATCACCCCCATACAGGCAGGAAGTTGCCCATACGGCACCGATTAACTTGTACATCAACCCATGTAGTGTACTTATTGACCTGCCCTTGTGGCTTAGCCTATGTGGGCAAAACAGTCCGCCAGTTTAGAGAGCGCATGGCCCTACATAGAAGTGCCATAAAGAAAGCTCTCGAAAAAGGTAGCAGTGATCAACCGTTTGCACGACACTGTCTGTTGTTTAAACATGGAGTACCTAGCATTAGGGCCATATTGATTGATCATGTCCCTAAAAGCCTGAGAGGGGGTGACCGTGACAGAGCTCTTTTGCAGAAAGAATCCAGATGGATCTTTAAGCTTGGAACCCTGTCACCACGGGGTCTTAATGAAAATCTGGGGCTACAGTGTTTTATGTAAATTAGCATGTAAATTAGCTTTTTTTTTTTTAAACTTTTTATTTACAGCTATCACTAGTTGCTCAGATTGTTACCCCATTGTATATTTTTTGATTCCATTATGTATAGCGATATTGCACAGTAGTTTAAACCATAGTTAGTAGCGGAGTTACTAGATTATTGTCTGGTGGGGGTGGGGATTACATTGGTTAATATCTGTGGCACTGTATGTCCTCACTTGTATCTCATTTGTTTTTGTTTTGTTTCGTTGCTTAGATACCTCCTGCACCTGACGCAGTCTGATGCTGTCACGGGCCAGCAGCGTACAGCCTGCACACGCATCCTGAGTGTACTGAGAGCGGGCTTGGTGGTCTCCATGGGAACCGGGTCCAGGCGCGACTCAATGACGTCACCGGGGAGCGACGCGGAAGCGCGGCTGAGCGTCCGGCGGTGCAGAATGGCGCGGGTAAGCAGGTGAGTAAGATTAGTTCTTTGATGTTAATTGTTATGTGTATATATGTATGTCTTTGGTCTTACTTTGGGCTATGATGACCCTGAGGACGGGGTGATTACCCCGAAACATGTCAGAATAAATTGACCTTTTTATATTGCAATACAAGCCTGTTTGAGTGCCGCCTCTCTCCCTTATCCGTATATATATATATATATATATATAATATAGGATATGTGCGTAATTGTGTATTACATTATGTATATTCATATTATGATTTATAATGAATGCTGAAGTAATAGTATTCCTCCTCATGTGCTGGTCGCTCTGTTGATAATGCTCTAGATCGGCCGTGACGAGTTGGTCTCAGATCCTCTCAAGGAGTCCGAATGGTTATTCTTTTTCCCACCGCAGATAGAATACTGCAAAAGTCAACTGCTGGTCGACACGGGGCCCTGTCACAAAGGATCTTATACAGGAAGCTAAATGATATTTTATTTCTATCCTTTGAGCTTATTTGTATTACATGCACATGAGGGAGTGTTTGTATTCGGAAAAGCATCCGATAGGATTAAACTAAAGTGAGTAAGGGTTGTTCCTTCTGTTGGTTCTTCTCTATAACATTGCGGCGGCTGCTGTACGTATACAGGAGGTGTGGCCGGGGGAATACTGAGGCTGACTCCGAGAGATACTGGAGTTTTTCCCTGGGACGGTGTACCGCTGTTTGGGGATGCCTCAGTTCAGTCAATCCCGGCGGATACTGCTGGTAAATCTAACTTCATGAGTTAGTCTCCTTCACAACGGTTGGTGACGCATTCTTTTGTGAGATGCAGTCGTTTTAACCGGTTCGATACCGTTCTTTTTTCCTTTTCTGTGCAGACAGTGGAAGGTGAAAAAGGTAAGAGTTCTGCAGCCTTATTAGATTCGCAGAAGCGGATGTCGTTTCTGTTTCTACCATGTACATCACATGTCGCGGAGTCTATCTGGCTGGAGGCCACTCTGGTGGGAACTCGTCTACTACTTTTCAGTCAGTCCGGGAATAGACTAGGACCTGTGAGTTAATTATAGAATCCAAAGGGCATTCTGGCGTTACAGATGTTTCCCCTCAATGATTATTCTAATAGATCTTGCCGTTTCCTCTCTGGAAGGGGAGGTAGTACGCGACGCCATACCAAAGGTGCGTCAGGTTCAGGACATTGTCCTGCAGTCCCTTTTTAAAAAGAAAAGAAAAAAAGAAACAAAAGGTTTCAATGCGTTGTTCTCCGCATTCAGATTACCTGGGTGGATGTCCAGGATTGTCTTTACCATTTCACCGGAGTGATGGCAGTGGGATGGTATCCTTTCAATAGTAAGAGCCATTGTGGTTCTGTACTGAGACACTCTCCTGATAGGGCGAGGTCAGGTCACAAGGGGTGCAAATCGTTGTTTTCTCTCTGACTGTTCTTCAACACAGGGGAAGGCTGTTATTCCCAACGACGCAGGCGTCGGAGGTGGGTATCAGAGTAGACACGGAACGGTAAAAGTTCTGTGGGTTCCTGTGGAAGAAGGTCTGAGGATCTGGAGTCGGATCAGATTTGCAGTGACAATCCATCATTATGTTCCGTTGATGAAGAAGATCGGTGCGGCCTAGGAGGTTTGTTCGGCGAGCAGGTCAAATGCCAGAGTGGTTTCCTCGGGGCCAGTTGGAAAAGTGGTCCGGATCTCACCTGTGCATGCGACGGAATATTATCCTAAAGGTGAGGTTTTCGCTCCTGTGCTGTCGTCTTAGTTCTCACCTCCTAGAGGGACGAAGGTTCGGAATCCAGGATGAGATCCTGGTGTCCATGCATGCAGATCTCCGAGACTGGGGAGCAGTCCTTGCAAGGGAAGTATTTCCAGAGGAAAAGGTCGAGCTGGAAGGCTTGTCTGCAATAAGCTTTCTTGAATTAAGAGCTATTTTCAAAAACATATGCTTCGTGATCTGCCCGTGTTAATTCTGGCGGACGACTTGACAGCAGTGGTGTAGGTAAGCCGCTAGGGCAGAACAAGGAGAAAAGAGACAATGGCAGATGCTGAAAAAGTTTTCCGCTGGGTGGGAAGACTGGTGAACGCTGTATTGGCAGTCTTCGTTCCAGGGGTGACCGTCGGAGAAATAGATTCCTCTGCAGATACGATCTCCATCCAGGAGGAATACGGTCGTCATCGAGAAGTTTTTGCTGAAGCGACAAGTCATTGAGGAGTGCCTCAATTGGACATGTTGGCGTCTTGGTCCCGGGAGGCCAGCGTCCCTCGCCGCATACTTTGGGTGATCTGCGGCATCCTTCATATAACCAAGAGTCACATGATAGCGTCGCGCCTCAACAAGAAGCTTTCGGGGTGTGGCCTAGCTACTGTGAGGAACAGACACACTGCCTTGAGCTCCCCACTCCCAGAGGCTTAAACTGGTTATTTTCTAACCCAAACCCCTCACAAAGCCCCCCAGTTTATAGATCCCCACCTGCAGCACTCAGGGAGTGACTTGGACTGCGACCTCGGAATCGGGGAGCGATTGGAAATAGCTCCTGCGGATTGAGGCCCAGTCGCACCCTCCAGCCTGGGGCCTCGATTTTAGTGAAGACCCGGCGCGGCCTCCCGCCGACCCGCAAACTGCTGAATACCCGCCGGAGACAGGACCCCCTCTCCCAAAGGTGCTTACCCACCTCCTGCTGCCGCTGATAAACACCCTCACATAATAAACGGTGCTGCTTCAACCAGGAGAGCTCCGTCCGGCGGCCATATTGGAAGGGGCAGACCTTCAGGACGGGCCCCACACTGCAAGCTGCACCTACCGCACAGACCCGGTGAGACTCTCCACCCGACGGCTCCGGGCTCCGCTCACCGCCGGACGTGTTTGCTGGGCCTGCCAGACCTCCGGTCCTCGCCGCATCTCCTCCACACTCGGAGCTCAGACCCGGCCGTCGGCCATCTTGGAGGTGGCGTCCGGCCGCAACAAGCTCCACACCACCGACGCAACTCTCCACACACATACTGCGGGGACCTCCCTGCCATCGGACCCCCCCCAAAGGTACACAGCCCCCCACAGCTACACACGCTCACCCTGTACGTAAATTAGCACTCTTTTCACGAGTGCATAGCACGGCGGCCATATTGGAGGTGGCATTCACTGTCAATAAGCACCACAACACCGTCTGCATTGCCCGGCCGGGCCCAGTGCGCCCCATACAGGGCACCGCTCACCACTGGACACCTCTACCTGAATTGCCAGGATACAGTTGCACTCTACCCCCGCACTCTAAACGGACCCGCTTGGCGGCCATCTTGGAGGTGGCAGAGACAGCAACCTCACACCGCCAACACCGCCCTCATCTGATACTGAGGATCCTGGCTGAAGGACCCCGCTGGACACTCCTTGGGACCCTGTGCCTCAGCTTCACAGAGAGCACACACACACACGGCCCTCGAGACACCGGCCGATATATCACCGCCTCAAAGCACAGCACCTGAACCCCCCCCCCCCCCCTCCCTCTGGATGGTGCTGCTCACCCGCGCCCTCCATTCCATTCCTATCTTACAGAGCCCAGTTCCTCACTACATGCGCCTCCACTAATTCGCCTGATGAAGATCTACCTCTAGATCATGGGGTGGCCTGACCAGAACGGGGGCACAACTACACGCTGCCATTATTAACCCCATCTGCCTCTAATGCATCTACTTCAATGAGACCTTAATTGCCATTTATTCACGGGAAGCCCCATAGCATTCATTCCGTATTACAGAACTTTCCATTTTTCACTTTATTTTTTTCTCACGGAATGCCACAGAAGCGCCGAAAGGCCCCTGCTCCATCCAAACCCAGTATTATCAGGGCGTGGGAAAAAGCGGGTTCTCTGCCGAAACAATCACCTATAGCTGAAAGCAATCTGAACATGGCTGGTGCCTCTCGTACCGACCCTCCTTTGTCGGCTCAAGATGTGATCGCCATAGTCACTAAAACGATACAATCAGAGATGAGATCGGCCCTAGCAGATTTTAAATCGGAATTGGAAGACCTAGGTTCCAGAACGGGTACTCTGGAACAGAAGGTAGATGAAATTTGTCAATACCAAAGCGTCATGGATCAAGAATTTACAGATTTACGGGCAGAGATGGAAACATATAAAGACCAGCTCGAGGATATCGAAAACCGAAATAGGCGGAATAATATCTGCGTACGCAACATCCCGGAAACAATAACTGCCGACGCACTACCAGCCTACCTAAAGGACCTTTTTCTCCACATAAGCCCTGACATCTCAGTGGACCTTCTTCACCTGGACCGAGCCCATAGGGCCCTCCGCCCAAAACCGCCCTCGACCCAACCACCACGGGACGTTATCCTCCGCTTTCACTATTTCAAAGCGAAAGAGCAAATTATGGCTGCTGTTAGAGGGCTCTCGACGGTCTCCCATTCTGGGTCTCAACTTCAACTCTTTCAGGACTTGGCACCATCGACCCTAAAGAAAAGGAGAGATCTATTGAATGTCACCAAGACTTTGAGGACCCACTCTATTAAATACAAGTGGGGCTTCCCCTTCCAATTATTGGTCAACAGAAATGGCACGACCCACACTGTCAAGACCCCAAATCAAGGATACGATTTACTAAAGTCGTTTGGTCTCCTAGAAGATGCACCAGAAATAAGCCAACAATCTACTTCACCTTCTAGACCCCTGGCGCCATCGAAGGAATGGACCCCGGCTTAATTTAATCACATCAATTACATTAGACACGCTAACATAGAAAATTCTGCTCCATACTCTATTAATGTTAATTCTTCATATACTTCCTGATGTTCTTTAACAATAAGTTTGATAATGGTCCTATAAGACAATCCTGGCGCACTTTTTTCTTACCTTTTCTCTTTACCCTCTCGCCTCAGGCATCAATATGTTGCCGTGTTGATATTGTCCCCTGTTCTCCCCTAGGCCACCCCGTTCTTCTTTTTAGACGTTCTTTTTAGACGTTAACTTGATATGTTCACTAAACTTCACGTTCAACGAATTTTGCTGTTTCTACACACCCTCACACTCACACTCAGATGGATGTGTCAGGACGACACTCCCTCTGCCTACAATGGACCGAGCTCCACTAAAGGAGTAGGTCCCCTTTTCTTCCCCCTGACTCTTAACCCCTCTCTCACTATCTCTAACCTGCTCCCTGTTCTCCCTCCCTGCCCTTTCCGCCAGTCGGGATGTGAATCCCATCTGCTACTGTGCTCTTTCTCTTTTGACCCACCATGAAGTTGACAGTTTTAACTCTCAATGTAAACGGTCTTAACTCCCCAACTAAAAGGGCTATGGCCATCCAATACCTTCACAGGCGTAAATCTAGCATTGTAATGCTGCAAGAGACACATCTCAAGACCCCCCACTCTTCCCTCACGACCAAACAATATCCCACGGCCTATCACTCCTCCATGAACGCTAAACGCCGAGGTACGGCAATTCTCATCCACCACAATACGCCGATCACCATACATGACTCTATCTCCGATCCACTGGGTCGGTTTCTTATCCTTAAGGGTACGTATAACAACGCCCCAATTATATTGGCCTCAGTCTATGCCCCTAATGACCAACAAGGTTCCCTCTATGCCACATTCTTTAATCAACTTACCCAGATGCCCCGAGGACTTATCATTATAGGAGGGGATTTTAATACTATCACGGACCCCAAACTAGATAGATCACGCCCCTCTAACACTCCCCCCAAACATGCCAAGACATCTAAGGCGCTCATGTCACGATTGGCCCTTCACGATCTATATGACGCATGGAGAGTACAATACCCCAACGCGAGAGGTTTCACACATTACTCTCCCCCCCATGACTTGCACACTCGCATTGACTACTTCTTTGTAGACCGTGCCACATCTCAATCTCTTGCAGGCGCTCAGACTCTCCCTGTACCATGGTCAGATCACCTAGCAATCGAACTAGAAATTTCTTCTCAGGTAGGCCCCCGACCCACTCGCCACTGGCGACTGAACGAATCCCTCTTCTTGAAACAATCAAATATTGAGACTATCACTACAGCTCTCACGGATTTTATTACCCTCAACACTACCCCTGATATCCCCACATCCATCCTGTGGGAAGCTCACAAGGCCACCCTCCGGGGCACCCTTATCAATTTGTCAGCTGCATCTAAGAAGTCAGAGATGTCGCGCATACTAGAGTTAGAAAAGACACTAACATCCCTGACAGACCTACACCACAATCATCCTAAAAGACGCACTTATCTAAAAATACTCGCTGTTAAGGGACAACTGTCGCAAATATTATCTAAAAAGGCAGCACAAACTCTGTTGTGGGTTCGACAAACTTTTTATAAAAAATCAGATAAAGCAGACACCATCTTGGCTCGCAAGCTGCGAGCTAAACGCACTCGTAACCGTATTCTTAAGCTAAAATGTACAGACGGCACTATCACCCATGACCCTCAAGTTATGACCAGACAATTCCGTCAATTCTATAAATCACTTTACAATCTCTCACACAACCCCTCTACCGTACCCTCAGACATCACCTCTCACCCAATATTTGAACTCATGCTCTTTACCCACGTTATCCGTAGCACAGCTTCAAAGCCTTAATGCAACGATCACTGATGAAGAGATTAGATTAGCCATTAAATCGTTACGCCGCTCTGCAGCGCCAGGGCCTGATGGCTTCACCGCCCTATACTACAGAAAAATTTGCAGAATCACTGCTACCTATGCTTCGTCCACTCTTCAACTCACTTCTGGAGGGAGGCACGCTCGATGACGCCACCACCAGGGCCAACATCATAATTATCCCTAAACCACAGAGAGACCCACTAGAGATGGGCAATTATAGGCCTATCTCTCTTTTAAATGTCGATTTAAAACTTTTCGCTAAGATTCTTGCTATGCGCCTTTCCCCTATTTTGACGTCCTTGGTTCACCCAGACCAGGTGGGCTTTATCCCTAACAGACAAGCTTCCGATAATACGAGGCGTCTGATCAACCTTATTCAAATAGCAACAACCCGCTCACTGCCGACCCTGGTGGTGGCGCTCGACGCTGAGAAAGCCTTTGACAGGGTGGCTTGGCCATTTCTGACTCAAACCCTACACCATATGGGATTTCGAGGCGCTTTTCTCAACGGTATTAACTCGCTCTATCACAACCCTTCCGCTTCCGTGTTAGTAAATGGCCTCGCGTCTGAGCCCTTCCAAATTAAAAACGGCACCCGACAGGGATGCCCCCTCTCTCCCTTGTTGTTTGCCCTTGTCATGGAACCTCTCGCAGCCAGAATAAGGCTCAATAGCAATATCACGGGTATAGAAGTAGGTCACTCAGACCACAAGATAGCAATGTATGCGGATGATGTAATATTGACACTGACCAACCCCACTGACTCTCTCCCAACCTTATTTGCTGAGACGCACATTTATGGCTCACACTCAAATTATAACATCAACACAGATAAAACAGAATTATTAGACATCAACATCCCTCACTCAGACTTAACACTTCTTCAAATGAACTTCCCGTTCCGCTGGCAACCTGAGAAGCTTAAATACTTGGGAGTCTATCTAACAAAATCGTACCCCCGATTATATGCAGCCAACTTCCCAAGACTACTTGCCTCCATCAAAACAGATCTAGTAGCGTGGAATAAACAATATATCTCATGGTTCGGACGTACTGCGGCGATCAAAATGAACGTCCTACCCCGCTTATTATATTTATGGCAGACGCTCCCAATCCACATCCCCACGTCAATCCTTAAAAATCTACAGCGCGACATTTCAAATTTCATATGGGCAACCAAAAAACCGAGAGTCAAGATGCGAATACTACACAAACATCAATCCACAGGAGGTATAGGCATACCTGATCTAATTAAATACTACCGAGCCACCCAACTAGCATCATGCATCCACTGGCACGCCCCGCCCAACCAGAAAGTCTGGACACATATAGAAGCTCACACATTATCGGTATACTCCCCTTCCACCCTCTTATGGTGCCTACGTACACAACGCCCGCCAACCTCAACCATGCTCCCCACAACACGATTCACGCTATCCATATGGGACTACTGCACACGATTATACCAACTCCGCTCATCCCACCCCCTCTTGGTCCCCTCGTGGAACAATCCTATCTTCACTCCTGGTATAGACCACAGTCATTTCCCACATTGGACTGCCCACAATATTTTGTTTCTATTGGATCTAGCTCCCCTACATACCTTCCCGGACTTTGCTACTCTACAATCGCGCTTTAACCTCCCCCACAGAGTTTTTTACCAATTTTTACAAATCCGACACTTCCACCACTCGCTCCACCGTCCTTCCCCAGGCACCCCCCTCACACCCACCTCAGCTATCGAATCCCTGTGTCGCTCACACCACCTATCTAAAGGTCTTATCTCGTCAATCTATCAGATCTTACTATCACACAATCAACCTACTAAGGAATCCCACGAACTGGCATGGGAGAATGACACGGGGGAGGTTCTCACCCCCGAAGACTGGTCCCTAATTAAACTGGCCATATCAAAATGCTCAATCTCAGTGGGCATTAAAGAGAATGCTTACAAACTATATACCAGATGGTATTTAGTGCCGACCCGACTCCGTGCAATTTTCCCGGATGCCTCGGATCTTTGCTGGCGACAATGTGGCCAGAGAGGATCCTTAATACACGTTTGGTGGACGTGTCCAGTTATAAGTCAATACTGGAAGGAAATGCACAAACTAATTAAACATATCACTGACTTTGACATGCCCTCTTCACCCTTTTATTCTCTCTTAGCCAGACCAATCCCCAACCTTCCACGTCCCACGCTCAAACTAATCAATCACATACTTAACACAGCGAAGTGTCAGATTGCATTGCACTGGAAGTCCACAACCCCCCCTCCCGTCCCAGCTACAATTAACGCCATATGGTCAACTTACAGACTAGAACGAATCTCCTCAGTCCTTCATGACACCCCGACTCAATTTATCCGCGTTTGGTCACCTTGGACCGATTACTACAACGCCGAACCTCCCCTGTCAACCATCTAAAAACCATCTGAATTCACCTAGCACGATGCTACACCCCGACTGGCAAACCCCCCCCCCCACTACTTGTATTATATGATTGCATCTTCGATTTTATGAATCCTATCCCCGACCCTACCTCCCCCCCCCCCCCACTTTATCACCCTTTCTCTTTCCCCCTTTCTCTCTATTATTCTCTTTATCGGCACCCTTACTACCTCCCTGTCTCCCCCCCATAAATAATCCCTAACGTTCTATACTACTTTCCTTCTTCATCTTTCCTACAATCTACTACATATATCTTTTCTACCAGATTTATGACCAGTATATTCATCTTCATATATATATAAAATGTTAAATTTTATTTCAATGTTATGAGTTACACTCCTATTGATCTTCGATGATATATATTGGACCGCAGACGCTTGTTACAGTATAACGATATTTAGCTAAGATATTATAATAAGCCTACTGTTTTTTCTCTCACGAGTTGTAACTCAATTCTAATTCACCCAATAAAATATTCTTTCAAAAAAAAAAACAAGAAGCTTTCGAGGTATTGTTCCAGGTCAAGGGACCCCCAAGCCAGTGCAGTGGACGACCTGGTAACTCCGTGGGTGTTTCAGTCGGTGTATGTGTTCCCTCCGCTTCCTCTCATTCCAAAGGTGCTCAGGATCGTACGACGAACAGGGGTTTAGGCAATACTCGTTGTTCCAGATTGGCCACGGAGGGTTTGGTATCCGGATCTTCAGGAATTGCTTGTAGAAGATTTTTGTCCGCTTCCTCTAAGAGAGGACCTGTTACTGCAGGGGCCCTGCGTGTTTCCGGACTTACCGCGGCTGCGTTTGACGGCGTGGAAGTTGAACGCCAAATCCTAGCTCGGGAGGGTATTCCTAGGAAGGTCATCACCACTCTCCTTAAAGCTAGGAAGGAGGTTACGGCAAAACATTATCACCGTATTTGGAGGAAGTATGTGTCATGGTGTGAAACCAAGGCAGCTCCTGCGGAGGAGTTTCATTTGGGTCGTTTCCTCCATTTTTTTGCAGGCAGGCGTAGGTGCAGGCCTGAAATTGGGTTCCATCGAAGTGCAGATTTCGGCTTTATCTATTTTCTTTCAAAAAGAATTGGCTGTCCTTCCTGAGGTTCAGGCTTTCGTGAAGGGAGTGCTGCATATCCATCCTCCATTTGTGCCACCCGTGGCACCGTGGGATCTTGAAGTGGTGTTGCAGTTTCTTATGTCTCACTGGTTTGAACCTCTGCATAAGGTTGAGTTAAAGTTTCTCACTTGGAAAGTGGTCGTGCTTTTGGCTTTGGCATCTGCCAGACGAGTGTCCGAGTTGGCAGATTTGTCTCACAAGAGCCCATATTTGATCTTTCATTCTGATAGAGCGGAATTGAGGACTCGTCAACATTTTCTGCCGAAGGTGGTTTCTTCGTTTCACATAAACCAACCTATTGTGGTACCTGTGGCTATGGATGCTGTGGCGGTTCCAAAATCTCTTGACGTTGTGAGAGCCTTGAAGATTTATGTCGCCAGAATGGCTCTTACTAGGAAATCAGAGGCTCTGTTTGTCCTGTATGCTTTCAACAAGACTGGAAATCCTGCTTCTAAGCAGTCTATTGCACACTGGATTTGTAATACGATTCAGCAAGCTCATTCTTCGGCTGGGCTACCGTTACCGAGGCCTGTAAAGGCCTATTCTACTAGGAAGGTGGGCTCATCTTGGGCGGCTGCCTGAGGGGTCTCGGCACTTCAACTTTGCAGAGCAGCTACGTGGTCGGGTTCAAACACTTTTGCTAAATTCTACAAGTTTGATACCCTGGCTGATGAGGACCTCATGTTTGCTCAATCAGTGCTGCAGAGTCGTCCGCACTCTCCAGCCCGGTCTGGAGCTTTGGTATAGACCCAATGGTCCTTTTGGAGTCCCCAGCATCCTCTAGGACGTAAGAGAAAATAGGATTTTAATACCTACCGGTAAATCCTTTTCTCCTAGTCCGTAGAGGATGCTGGGCGCCCATCCCAGTGCGGACTGTTCCTTGTAGTTGTAGTGTTACTGGTTATTTCTCTGGCTGGGTCCACAGGATTATCCACAGGATAACATTGGGATATTGTCGAGCGACAACTAAAATGGCACCAACACGGTCACGAGCTTTCTGGCCTCCCAGGATGCATTGGGGCCTCCACTATATAGTCCCGCCCACTGACTCAGTCAGATCAGTTTTTTGCTTGGTGCGGCAGGAAGCCGCATGGTCACAGGGCTGCTGTGAGAGCAGCCTCAAGTTTTCATTACTTTATTTTTATAGACTTACTATAATGTTTTTTAGAGCGACTTCTCTTAACAGCGTCTTAAACGCATATTAGAAAGAGTCGCTCCAACAACTCCCCACCGGGTCGCAACAACGCTTACCTTCGGGTATCAGTGCTGTCTCGACGGGCGTCTGTGTCGGATGTTCTAGCAGGTCCAGCAGACGTAACCAGGCTGTGGCCGGAGCATGGGGAGACGGTGAGTCTATGGACTTTCTCTTACTAGAGGGGTCAGGACACAGCTACACTGGTTTGGTGGAGACTACAAACAGTGTGTTGATGCGCCGAACATCTCGAGTGTGACAGCGCTACGCTCCGGGGATCATAGGCGCCAGGACTAGGTAGAGGCCGCGATCCTGGGAGTTTAAGTCAACAGGGGGATTCAGACGCTCTCCTGGCCGCCCCTCCTCCATGTTCATGGCCAGTTCCCGCGTGTCTCGTTTCATGAACTGAATGACCTCACTTCCGGCTCAGACGCTACCACGAGGGTACTCGGTCGTAGCTTAGACACTGCGGTTGTGTACACTGGATATAAACCCGCCCAGACCGAGTCGCAGGCCTTTAGCGTCTGCATACACGTGGAGTCGCTCAGCGTCCGTGTCCGTTGGTGAGCGTCCGTTATCAGTTACCAAGAGCGGCAGTGTACACCAGTAGCGTCTGAATCCACTCAGCGTCTTACGAGCGTATTTGCTTGGATATGGAAGTGTGGTGAGTCTCCCTGTATCCCGCTCTCTGGAGGCAGGGTATACAGTACTAAAAATTTCTTCTACTTTTTAGTATGCATTGTTAATTTTTAGTACCTATTGCATATGAGACCTGTATATTACTGTGTTTTCTGCATGTTATGTTGAAATTAGAACCAGTTAAAACAGAAGTACAATTTTCCTACTTATGTATAAGTTATTATGGAGGTTGTATTCTCATATGACAATGTCTAATGCTTTAACATGTGACTGACTGCTAGTATGTGTGCTGACTTTTCTGTGTAATGTCAGTCCTGTTCTGACCCTCAAATCAGGTGCACTGTGGTCAGATTGATCTCACCTCTATATACTGACATATAGGGTGTTTTTCAGTCACAAAGTGTGTAGTCGATAACAGGTTAATACCATGTTTATGAGCGGCAAAAGTGATGAGGAGAATTTACCAAGCACTCCTATAACCCTAACGTGCTTATCTTGTAAGTCAGGGGTAATTGATATGAATTAATTGGTCACTTATGAGGGTTTGTGTGCAAACTGTTTCGCTTTTCAGCAAAGTAAAAAACAGGAGTTAGTTCAACCTCCAGTAGAGCCACCATGGAATATGTTCGCAAAGACTCTGTCTTCAATAGCGGACAGGTTAGCT
Organism: Pseudophryne corroboree; assembly: GCF_028390025.1. Classification (NCBI taxonomy): domain Eukaryota; kingdom Metazoa; phylum Chordata; class Amphibia; order Anura; family Myobatrachidae; genus Pseudophryne; species Pseudophryne corroboree. The sequence continues at coordinate 162,049,545 of NC_086445.1, forward strand.
CCGGTAGCACCACCTCAAGGGTTAGGTTACACTATGAACCCATACATGCAGCTCCCTTCCTATGGTTTGGTTCCAGTAGCTTCTACAAGCAACCAAGGGGCAGGTAAGACTAAGACAGATACGTCTGTATGGCAGACTACACAAGATGATACATCGGATGATGATGCGGAAACAATAGATTCAACTCCGTATGATGATCAGTCGCAGAGCTTTAGTTCAGAAGATGTAGCTGAACTTATTAATGCAGTGAAGGCTGTGCTTTCTCTGGAAGAGCCAGCCAAGACAGCGTTAAAAGCAAAATCACCTGTATTTATAAACGAACAAAATCAGTGAAAGCTGAATTTCCAGCGTCACATGAGTTGACGGAAATGATGGATGAGTCTTGGGCAGCGCCCAGTAAAAAGTATAAGATTCCTAAGAGATGGGATTCTTATTATCCATTTCCTGCTGTGGATTGTTCGAAGAGAGAAGTTCCTCCAAAAGTAGATGCACATGTTCTGCGACTCATGCATAAATCTGCTTTACCACTGTCATCTACCTCATTGAATGATGTCACAGACAGAAGGGTAGAGAGCCTATTGAAAAATATTTTTTCTCTTGTAGGAGCAGTGGTAAGACCTGCTATGGCTTCGGCCTGGGTAGCAAAGGCAATGGGCGAATGGATAGAGGAACTAAAGAATGACATCCCCTCTCCTACTAGGGAGCAAGAGGATCGTCTTTGCCGTTTAAGACAATCTGCCCAGTATTTAGAAGAAGCAGCAATTGATGTAGGCACTGTTGCTTCTAAAGCTTCAGCCTTGACAGTAGTCGCTCGCAGAGCAGTTTGGCTACGGACCTGGAAGGCGGATGCGGAGTCCAAGAAAGAATTGGAAGCATTGTCTTTCGTGGGTAATATATTATTTGGAAAACCTTTTTCGGATATCCTAGAATCAGAGGCTGAATCAATAAAGGTCAGATTTCCGGCTACCTATAACCCTAAGTCCAAGGGTTTAAAATTTCGCTCATTTCGCTGGCAAGGCAAAGCAAAGCGAAAGCTAAAGAGGAGCCTAAACAACCCCAGTTTAAATCCAGGGGTAGGAAGCAGTGGGCTAGCAAAAAGCCAGCTTCCAAACCTGAACAGAAACCCTCAGCCTGAAGAGACGGGCCTCCGCCTGGAGGATTCCAGGGTTGGTGGCCGACTCCTTCAATTTGCACACATATGGCAAGAGTCAACAACAGATGCCTGGGTGCAGAAGGTAGTATCTCAGGGGTATGGGTTCCCATTCAGGAGGCAGCCTCCTCAAAGAATTTTTTGCACCAGCCCGTCTCGTATAGAGTCGAAGGCCAATGCCCTGCAAGAAGCAGTCCAAAAATTACTGCAGTCAGGTGTGATTGTCCCAGTACCTCCATCACAAAAGGGACAGGGGTATTACTCCAATCTATTTCTAATCCAGAAACCAAATGGGTCATATCGACCATTTCTAAATCTGAAGATGTTGAACAACTACATATGGATCTCGAAGTTCCACATGGAGACGTTACGCTCCATAATGTTGGCTATGGAACCGGGAGACTACATGGTATCTCTGGATGTACGGGATGCTTACCTACATGTGCCTATAGCACTATCACATCGGTGTTACCTCAGGTTTGCCATCCTCAAGGAACACTTCCAGTTCCAAGCTCTGTCCTTCGGGCTAGCTACAGCACCCAGGGTGTTTACCAAGATCATGGTGGTTATGGCAGCTTGTCTGCACAAACAAGGGATAAGAATATTCCCATACCTAGACGACCTATTAATCTTAGCACAGTCGCAAGATTTACTGTTGAGCCATCTCCAACAGACGATAGTTTGTTTACAGAGACACGGGTGGCTCATAAATTGGGAGAAGTCGTCCCTGAATCCGTCACAGCGGATGGTTCATTTGGGGGCCATATTGGATTCAGACCTACAGAAAGTTCTCTTACCAGAGAAAAAGATAGTCAAGGTGCAGGTCATGGCTCAGGAAGCGTTGCAAGCCCAGACAATGTCAGTCCATGCAGCAATGCGACTGTTGGGTCTGATGGTATCAATCTTCGACATGGTGGAATATGCGCAATTCCACTCCAGACCATTGCAGCACCTTATTCTGACCAAATGGAACGGAAATCATCAGATGATAAAGAAGCAGATGATAAAGATTCCAATAAATGTAAAAAGGTCTCTAGCGTGGTGGCTACAGACAGACCATTTAAACAAGGGGAGACCCTTTTGGATAAAAGAGTGGCAAGTCCTGACAACAGATGCCAGCCTGCAAGGCTGGGGGGCGGTACTCGGAAGCCTATGGTTCCAAGGAAAATGGACCGCAAGGGAAAGTCGCCTGCCGATAAATCTGTTAGAAATAAGAGCCATTTACTTGGCTCTGGTTCAGGCAAAGGACAATCTACAAGGAAGACCAGTCCAGATCCGCTCAGACAAAGCGACGGCAGTAGCATACCTCAATCATCAAGGAGGAACTCACAGCAAGAGTCTGATGGAGGAAGTAACCCCCATTCTAAAATGGGCAGAACTCCATCTCCCGGCATTGTCAGCAGTATTTGTCCCGGGTGTACTAAATTGGGAAGCGGAGTTTCTCAGTCGGCACACCATTCAGGAAACCGAATGGGCACTACACCCAGAAGTGTTTCAGACACTGGTGAACAGATGGGGTCTACCGGAGATAGACCTTATGGCGTCTCGTCTAAACAACAAAGTTCCGAGGTACGGATCAAGAACAAGGGACCCAGGAGCGGTCCTGGTAGACGCACTGTCAGTGGAATGGAGGTTTCAGCTGGCGTATCTGTTCCCTCCAATATCTCTGTTACCCAGAGTAGTGAGAAAGATAAAACAGGCAAAAGGAGCAATCATTCTAATAGCTCCAGCTTGGCCAAGAAGGCATTGGTACACAGATCTGTTGAGAATGTCCGTGGAAGCACCGATACTGCTCCCTCAACGTCCAGATCTATTAATGCAGGGTCCTTGTTGTCACAGTCATCTGGATCGCCTGTCTTTGACGGCGTGGCTGTTGAAACCTCTATCTTAGAGGCTAAAGGATTTTCAAAGCAAGTAATCCAAACCATGCTTAAAACAAGAAAGCCTTCTTCGGCCCGTGTGTATCATAGAATATGGCAAACCTATATTCATTGGTGTTCTGGAATAAAATTACAATCCGAGATCTTTTAAAGTAGCTAGGATTTTGGATTTCCTGCAGGCAGGATTGGATAAAGGGTTGAAGGTTGCTTCCTTGAGGGTGCAAGTCTCAGCGTTGACTGTATGGTTTCAGCAGAAGATTGCTGACCTACAGGATGTACGTACATTTTTCCAAGGAGTAGTACATATTCAATTCATCCTCCATTTGTTCCTCCTGCAGCTCCCTGGGATTTGAATTTAGTTCTTAAATTTCTCCAGGGTCCTCTGTTTGAAGTGATGAGCGGGTTCGGTTTCTCGGAAACCGAACCCCCCCCGAACTTCACGCTTTTTACACGGGTCCGAGGCAGACTCGGATCTTCCCGCCTTGCTCAGTTAACCCAAGCGCGCCCGAACGTCATCATCCCGCTGTCGGATTATCGCGAGGCTCGGATTCTATCGCGAGACTCGGATTCTATATAAGGAGCCGCGCGTCGCCGCCATTTTCACACGTGCATTGAGATTGATAGGGAGAGGACGTGGCTGGCGTCCTCTCCGTTTAGAGTAGACTAGAGAGTAGTAGAGACACTTGATTTACTAATTTTGGGGAGCATATTAGGAGTACTACTTGCTGATAGTGTGACCAGTGACCACCAGTTTAATTAATCCGTTCTCTGCCTGAAAAAAAACGATACACAGTGTGACACAGTCACATACCATATCTGTGCTCAGCCTCAGTGTGCTGCATCATCTATGTAATACTGTATATCTGACTGTGCTGAGTGCTCACTGCTCACACAGCTTAATTGTGGGGGAGACTGGGGAGCAGTTATAGCAGGAGTACATATTTTAACAGTGCACACTTTTGCTGCCAGAGTGCCACTGCCAGTGTGACTGACCAGTGACCACTGACCACCAGTATATTGTGATTGTCTGCCTGAAAAAGTTAAACACTCGTCGTGTGGTGTTTTTATTCTATAAACGCATTCTGCTGACAGTGTCCAGCAGGTCCGTCATTATATAATATATACCTGTCCGGCTGCAGTAGTGATATATATATATTTTTTATATCATTATCATCCAGTCTATATTAGCACTGCAGCAGACGCAGTACGGTAGTCCACGGCTGTAGCTACCTCTGTGTCGGCAGTCGCTCGTCCATCCATAATTGTATACCACCTACCCGTGGTGTTTTTTTTTTTTCTATCTTCTTGATACTAGTAGCTTACTTTAGGAGTCTGCAGTGCTGAGCTGACAGTGTCCAGCAGGTCCGTCATTATATAATATATACCTGTCCGGCTGCAGTAGTGATATATATATATATTTTTTATATCATTATCATCCAGTCTATATTAGCAGCAGACGCAGTACGGTAGTCCACGGCTGTAGCTACCTCTGTGTCGGCAGTCGCTCGTCCATCCATAATTGTATACCACCTACCCGTGGTGTTTTTTTTTTTTTCTATCTTCTTGATACTAGTAGCTTACTTTAGGAGTCTGCAGTGCTGAGCTGACAGTGTCCAGCAGGTCCGTCATTATATAATATATACCTGTCCGGCTGCAGTAGTGATATATATATATTTTTTATATCATTATCATCCAGTCTATATTAGCAGCAGACGCAGTACGGTAGTCCACGGCTGTAGCTACCTCTGTGTCGGCAGTCGCTCGTCCATCCATAATTGTATACCACCTACCTGTGGTGTTTTGTTTTTTTTCTATCTTCTTGATACTACTAGTAGCTTACTTTAGGAGTCTGCAGTGCTGAGCTGACAGTGTCCAGCAGGTCCGTCATTATATAATATATACCTGTCCGGCTGCAGTAGTGATATATATATATTTTATATCTCATTATCATCCAGTCTATATTAGCAGCAGACGCAGTACGGTAGTCCACGGCTGTAGCTACCTCTGTGTCGGCAGTCGCTCGTCCATCCATAATTGTATACCACCTACCCGTGGTGTTTTTTTTTTTTTCTATCTTCTTGATACTAGTAGCTTACTTTAGGAGTCTGCAGTGCTGAGCTGACAGTGTCCAGCAGGTTCGTCATTATATAATATATACCTGTCCGGCTGCAGTAGTGATATATATATATATTTTTTATATCATTATCATCCAGTCTATATTAGCAGCAGACGCAGTACGGTAGTCCACGGCTGTAGCTACCTCTGTGTCGGCAGTCGCTCGTCCATCCATAATTGTATACCACCTACCTGTGGTGTTTTTTTTTTTTTTCTATCTTCTTGATACTAGTAGCTTACTTTAGGAGTCTGCAGTGCTGACAGTGTCCAGCAGGTCCGTCATTATATAATATATACCTGTCCGGCTGCAGTAGTGATATATATATATTTTTTATATCATTATCATCCAGTCTATATTAGCAGCAGACGCAGTACGGTAGTCCACGGCTGTAGCTACCTCTGTGTCGGCAGTCGCTCGTCCATCCATAAGTATACTAGTATCCATCCATCTCCATTGTTTACCTGAGGTGCCTTTTAGTTGTGCCTATTAAAATATGGAGAACAAAAATGTTGAGGTTCCAAAAATAGGGAAAGATCAAGATCGACTTCCACCTCGTGCTGAAGCTGCTGCCACTAGTCATGGCCGAGACGATGAAATGCCAGCAACGTCGTCTGCCAAGGCCGATGCCCAATGTCATAGTACAGAGCATGTAAAATCCAAAACACCAAATATCAGTAAAAAAAGGACTCAAAAATCTAAAATAAAATTGTCAGAGGAGAAGCGTAAACTTGCCAATATGCCATTTACCACACGGAGTGGCAAGGAACGTCTGAGGCCCTGGCCTATGTTCATGGCTAGTGGTTCAGCTTCACATGAGGATGGAAGCACTCAGCCTCTCGCTAGAAAAATGAAAAGACTCAAGCTGGCAAAAGCACAGCAAAGAACTGTGCGTTCTTCGAAATCACAAATCCACAAGGAGAGTCCAATTGTGTCGTTTGCGATGCCTGACCTTCCCAACACTGGACGTGAAGAGCATGCGCCTTCCACCATTTGCACGCCCCCTGCAAGTGCTGGAAGGAGCACCCGCAGTCCAGTTCCTGATAGTCAGATTGAAGATGTCAGTGTTGAAGTACACCAGGATGAGGAGGATATGGGTGTTGCTGGCGCTGGGGAGGAAATTGACCAGGAGGATTCTGATGGTGAGGTGGTTTGTTTAAGTCAGGCACCCGGGGAGACACCTGTTGTCCGTGGGAGGAATAGGGCCATTGACATGCCTGGTGAAAATACCAAAAAAATCAGCTCTTCGGTGTGGAAGTATTTCAACAGAAATGCGGACAACATTTGTCAAGCCGTGTGTTGCCTTTGTCAAGCTGTAATAAGTAGGGGTAAGGACGTTAACCACCTCGGAACATCCTCTCTTATACGTCACCTGCAGCGCATTCATCATAAGTCAGTGACAAGTTCAAAAACTTTGGGCGACAGCGGAAGCAGTCCACTGACCAGTAAATCCCTTCCTCTTGTAACCAAGCTCACGCAAACCACCCCACCAACTCCCTCAGTGTCAATTTCCTCCTTCCCCAGGAATGCCAATAGTCCTGCAGGCCATGTCACTGGCAATTCTGACGAGTCCTCTCCTGCCTGGGATTCCTCCGATGCATCCTTGCGTGTAACGCCTACTGCTGCTGGCGCTGCTGTTGTTGCTGCTGGGAGTCGATGGTCATCCCAGAGGGGAAGTCGTACTCGTAAGACCACTTTTACTACTTCCACCAAGCAATTGACTGTCCAACAGTCCTTTGCGAGGAAGATGAAATATCACAGCAGTCATCCTGCTGCAAAGCGGATAACTGAGGCCTTGGCATCCTGGGCGGTGAGAAACGTGGTTCCGGTATCCATCATTACTGCAGAGCCAACTAGAGACTTGTTGGAGGTACTGTGTCCCCGGTACCAAATACCATCTAGGTTCCATTTCTCTAGGCAGGCGATACCGAAAATGTACACAGACCTCAGAAAAAGACTCACCAGTGTCCTAAAAAATGCAGTTGTACCCAATGTCCACTTAACCACGGACATGTGGACAAGTGGAGCAGGGCAGGCTCAGGACTATATGACTGTGACAGCCCACTGGGTAGATGTATGGACTCCCGCCGCAAGAACAGCAGCGGCGGCACCAGTAGCAGCATCTCGCAAACGCCAACTCTTTCCTAGGCAGGCTACGCTTTGTATCACCGCTTTCCAGAATACGCACACAGCTAAAAACCTCTTACGGCAACTGAGGAAGATCATCGCAGAATGGCTTACCCCAATTGGACTCTCCTGTGGATTTGTGGCATCGGACAACGCCAGCAATATTGTGTGTGCATTAAATCTGGGCAAATTCCAGCACGTCCCATGTTTTGCACATACCTTGAATTTGGTGGTGCAGAATTATTTAAAAAACGAGAGGGGCGTGCAAGAGATGCTGTCGGTGGCCAGAAGAATTGCGGGACACTTTCGGCGTACAGGCACCACGTACAGAAGACTGGAGCACCACCAAAAACGCCTGAACCTGCCCTGCCATCATCTGAAGCAAGAAGTGGTAACGAGGTGGAATTCAACCCTCTATATGCTTCAGAGGTTGGAGGAGCAGCAAAAGGCCATTCAAGCCTATACAACTGAGCACGATATAGGAGGTGGAATGCACCTGTCTCAAGCGCAGTGGAGAATGATTTCAACGTTGTGCAAGGTTCTGCAACCTTTTGAACTTGCCACACGTGAAGTCAGTTCAGACACTGCCAGCCTGAGTCAGGTCATTCCCCTCATCAGGCTTTTGCAGAAGAAGCTGGAGACATTGAAGGAGGAGCTAACACAGAGCGATTCCGCTAGGCATGTGGGACTTGTGGATGGAGCCCTTAATTTGCTTAACAAGGATTCACGGGTGGTCAATCTGTTGAAATCAGAGCACTACATTTTGGCCACGTGCTCGATCCTAGATTTAAAACCTACCTTGGATCTCTCTTTCCGGCAGACACAAGTCTGCTGGGGTTCAAAGAACTGCTGGTGACAAAATTGTCAAGTCAAGCGGAACGCGACCTGTCAACATCTCCTCCTTCACATTCTCCCGCAACTGGGGGTGCGAGGAAAAGGCTCAGAATTCCGAGCCCACCCGCTGGCGGTGATGCAGGGCAGTCTGGAGCGACTGCTGATGCTGACATCTGGTCCGGACTGAAGGACCTGACAAAGATTACGGACATGTCGTCTACTGTCACTGCATATGATTCTCTCCCCATTGAAAGAATGGTGGAGGATTATATGAGTGACCGCATCCAAGTAGGCACGTCAGACAGTCGGTACTTATACTGGCAGGAAAAAGAGGCAATTTGGAGGCCCTTGCACAAACTGGCTTTATTCTACCTAAGTTGCCCTCCCACAAGTGTGTACTCCGAAAGAGTGTTTAGTGCCGCCGCTCACCTTGTCAGCAATCGGCGTACGAGGTTACATCCAGAAAATGTGGAGAAGATGATGTTCATTAAAATGAATTATAATCAATTCCTCCGTGGAGACATTCACCAGCAGCAATTGCCTCCACAAAGTACACAGGGAGCTGAGATGGTGGATTCCAGTGGGGACGAATTGATAATCTGTGAGGAGGGGGATGTACACGGTGATATATCGGAGGATGATGATGAGGTGGACATCTTGCCTCTGTAGAGCCAGTTTGTGCAAGGAGAGATTAATTGCTTCTTTTTTGGTGGGGGTCCAAACCAACCCGTCATTTCAGTCACAGTCGTGTGGCAGACCCTGTCACTGAAATGATGGGTTGGTTAAAGTGTGCATGTCCTGTTTATACAACATAAGGGTGGGTGGGAGGGCCCAAGGACAATTCCATCTTGCACCTCTTTTTTCTTTAATTTTTCTTTGCGTCATGTGCTGTTTGGGGGGTGTTTTTTGGAAGGGCCATCCTGCGTGACACTGCAGTGACACTCCTAGATGGGCCAGGTGTTTGTGTCGGCCACTAGGGTCGCTTAGCTTACTCACACAGCTACCTCATTGCGCCTCTTTTTTTCTTTGCGTCATGTGCTGTTTGGGGAGTGTTTTTTGGAAGGGCCATCCTGCGTGACACTGCAGTGCCACTCCTAGATGGGCCAGGTGTTTGTGTCGGCCACTAGGGTCGCTTAGCTTACTCACACAGCTACCTCATTGCGCCTCTTTTTTTCTTTGCGTCATGTGCTGTTTGGGGAGTGTTTTTTGGAAGGGCCATCCTGCGTGACACTGCAGTGCCACTCCTAGATGGGCCAGGTGTTTGTGTCGGCCACTAGGGTCGCTTAGCTTACTCACACAGCTACCTCATTGCGCCTCTTTTTTTCTTTGTGTCATGTGCTGTTTGGGGAGTGTTTTTTGGAAGGGCCATCCTGCGTGACACTGCAGTGCCACTCCTAGATGGGCCAGGTGTTTGTGTCGGCCACTAGGGTCGCTTAGCTTACTCACACAGCTACCTCATTGCGCCTCTTTTTTTCTTTGCGTCATGTGCTGTTTGGGGAGTGTTTTTTGGAAGGGCCATCCTGCGTGACACTGCAGTGCCACTCCTAGATGGGCCAGGTGTTTGTGTCGGCCACTTGGGTCGCTTAGCTTAGCCATCCAGCGACCTCGGTGCAAATTTTAGGACTAAAAATAATATTGTGAGGTGTTCAGAATAGACTGAAAATGAGTGGAAATTATGGTTATTGAGGTTAATAATACTTTGGGATCAAAATGACCCCCAAATTCTATGATTTAAGCTGTTTTTTAGGGTTTTTTGAAAAAAACACCCGAATCCAAAACACACCCGAATCCGACAAAAAAAATTCGGTGAGGTTTTGCCAAAACGCGTTCGAACCCAAAACACGGCCGCGGAACCGAACCCAAAACCAAAACCCAAAACCCGAAAAATTTCCGGTGCTCATCACTAGTTTGAACCACTTGAGAGAGCAGATCTTAAGTGGTTAATGCAGTGGTTCCCAAACTTTTTTGTATCACGGCGCCCTAGAGTATCAGAATTTTTTTCACGGCACCCCTAGGCCAATAATTTCTTATTGAGAAATTTAGAAAGAAATATTAAATTAAGTAGACTGTGTTTATAGGTCATCCTTAGGGTCAGTTGTGTGGTGAGGGACAATATTTGCCTCTGTTTGTCCCCATATTTTATGACTGACAGCCACCAACACTAGTTTTGCCTATTATATTGACCATAAATAATTTGAATTGGTCCTGGACCACCAACCCAGGGCACCCCTGCAAGTGTCCCGAGGCACCCCAGGGAGCCACGGCACACAGTTTGGGAACCACTGGGTTAATGGTTAAAGTTCTTTTTTTACTGGCAATGGCGTCAGCCAGAAGAGTGTCAGATTTAGGAGCGTTATCATGTAAGTCTCCTTTCCTAAGTTTTTTTCTAGACAAAGCAGTTCTCAGAACGAGATCTAGTTATCTTCCAAAGGTGGTATCAAAGTTTCACCTGAATGAAGAGATTGTAGTCCCAGCTTTTCAGGTATCGGGACTATCTGCGGGAGAAGCGTCGCTGGACGTGTTCCGGGCTTTAAGAATCTACATAGATCGTACTAGTGCCATCAGGAAAACAGATTCTCTCTTCATACTATATGGATTCCATAGAAGAGGATGGCTTGCTAGTAAACAGACGCTGGCGAGATGGCTCCGAATGGTAATATCTGAAGCTTATTCTCATGCAGATCTCCCTATTCCGGCTAATGTCTCTGCACACTCTACACGTAAGGTAGGTCCTTCTTGGGCAGCACAGCAGGGTGCTTCAGCAGAACAGATATGTAGGGCAGCCACATGGTCTTCCATAAACACATTCATCAGACATTATGGCTTGGATACTTTTGCCTCTCATGACGCAGACTTCGGGCGAAAGGTCCTCCTGTGCAATCAGGAGCGTCCCCACCACTAAAATGGCAATGTTATCCTGTGGATAATCCTGTGGACCCAGCCAGAGAAATGAACGTTATGGTTAGAACTTACCGTTGATAACGTGATTTCTCTTATGTCCACAGGTATCCACAGGGATCCCAACCTGACGCATCTGATTTGAGGATCTAGACAATCCCTAAAACCTCTTCCTTCTTGTATGGAAGGGTGTGCATGTGTGTTCTTATCGCCTGTACAGGTCTCTACCTAATGTTCCTGCCTAAAATCGCTGTGGAAAGAACTGATCTGACTGAGTCAGTGGGCGGGACTATATAGTGGAGGCCCCAATGCATCCTGGGAGGCCAGAAAGCTTGTGACCGTGTTGGTGCCATTTTCGCTGTCGCTCGACAATATCCCAATGTTATCCTGTGGATACCTGTGGACATAAGAGAAATCACGTTATCAACGGTAAGTTCTTACCATAACGTTCATTTTTTGGTTACACGTGGGTTGTGTATCAGTTTTATTCAGCTTATTGCTGTTGTTGGTTCATACTGTTATCTGGTTTCCTGCTACTCCGGATGTACGGTATGTTTGTGGTGTGGGCTGGTATGTGTCTCGCCCTTAATTTAACAAAAATCCTTTCCTCGAAATGTCCGTCTCTCCTGGACACAGTTCCTATAACTGAGGTATGGGGGAGGGGCATAGAGGGAGGAGCCAGTTCACACCCAGTCAAAGTCTTTTTAGTGTGCCCAAGCTCCTGCGGATCCCGTCTATACCCCATGGTCCTTTTGGAGTCCCCAGCATCCTCTACGGACTAGGAGAAAAGGATTTACCGGTAGGTATTAAAATCCTATTATATACCTTAATATACCCCATCACCTCTGCGTCTCCCGGAGACTCGGATGCAGATGATGGAGGTGATGGGGTATGTTAAGGTATGTCTCTTATTATGTAGTGTTGCATAGTGAGGACAGTTTGCTATAAACCAAAACGTTATGAGGAACAATACATTCATCTTATTCTTTGTGCCCTGAGTGTCACACCTGTGAATGGTTGTGATATTATTAGACAGTGGGGTAAATTTACTAAGATGGGAGTTCTATTGAAGATGGGATGTTGCCCATAGAAACCAATCAGATTCCAGGTATTATCCTCTAGAACAGGGGTGGGCAATTATTTCAGCTGGGGGGCCGCTTAACACTTCCAGCGAATATTCGAGGGCCACACACAAAATGCTCAAAAAGAGTCCCCTTTTTACACATTACGGCAGATAGCGTCCCCTTTTTACACATTACGGCAGACATCGTCCCCCTTTTTACACATTACAGCAGACAGCGCCCCCGTTTTTACACATTACGGCAGACATTGTCCCCTTTTTACACATTACAGTAGACAGCGCCCCCGTTTTTACACATTACGGCAGACATTGTCCCCCTTTTTACACATTACGGCAGACATCGTCCCCCTTTTTACACATTACAGCAGACAGTGCCCCCGTTTTTACACATTACGGCAGACATTGTCCCCCTTTTTACACATTACGGCAGACTTCGTCCCCCTTTTTACACATTACAGCAGACAGTGCCCCCGTTTTTACACATTACGGCAGACATTGTCCCCCTTTTTACACATTACGGCAGACTGCGTCCACTTTTTACACATTACGGCAGACTGCGTCCCCTTTTTACACATTACGGCAGACATCGTCCCCCTTTTTACACATTACGGCAGACAGCATCACCCTTTTTTACACATTACGGCAGACAGTCCCTACCCCCCTATCCCCTCCCTCCCCTAAACACATATTGTAGTTTTTAGCTCAGCTGCCTCCCCACCCCTAAACCTATATGGCAGCTTAAGCAGTGATCCAGGGTCTGGCAGGACAGGGGGTTTACCTGTTCGTCTCAGTGGCAGACGATCCCCGCTGTCCGATGATGCCGCCTGGAGTCACTGCTGATGTGGCCTCTCTCGCTCCCGCTCGCTGGCCGCTGCTTCTTCTCCTCGCTCCTGCTTACTGCAGTGCCCGCCCCCCGTGCCGCCCAGCGCGCTTGGTAACAGAGGAAATCCCGGTCAGCTGACCCTGTGACGTGACCGGGATTTCCTCAGCGGCGCCTCGTCGGGCCTGTCGGGCCGCTTGTCATTGCACTCTAATGGGGCACAGCGGGCCAGGTACGATCGGTCCGCGGGCCGCCTGTTGTCCACCCCTACTCTAGAAGGTGCTAGATAAATGGGGTGTGGTTCATCAAATCGACAGTGTCTACGTCGACCATGTTTAGGTCGACCACTATAGGTCGACAGTCACTAGGTCGACATGGATGGAAGGTCGACAGGGTTTCTAGGTCGACAGGGTTTCTATGTCGACATGTGCTAGGTCGACAGGTCTAAAGGTCGACATGAGGATTTTTATATATTTTTTGTGTCGTTTTCTTCGTAGAGTGACCGGGATCCCAAATTAGTGCACCGCGTCCCCTCGCATGGCTCGCTTCGCTCGCCATGCTTCGGGCATGGTGCCTTCGCTCCACTACGGCTTCGCTCGGCACACTTTACCGTTCCAATCGTAGTCCACGTGGATCGTTAAGTATGAAAAAATTGAAAAAAAGAAAAAACATGTGAAAAACTCATGTCGACCTTTAGACCTGTCGACCTAGAAACCCTGTCGACCTTCCATCCATGTCGACCTAGTGAATGTCGACCTATAGTGGTCGACCTAAACATTGTCGACCTAGACACTGTCTATCTTCAGACCGGATCCCAGATAAATGAGCAACATCCCATCTTAAAGAGAACTCCCATCTTAGTAAATTTACCGCACTGTGTCCTCAAGCCATATCTATACATAAGTGGTGGTAGACCAGGAGTGTGTACTGGCAGCTCTGCACATTTCCTAATATGTGCATTTGAAACAATATACATTGGTTTGATAAAGTAAACCCAAAATGGACTTCTTTAATATCACGTAATAGTAACTTTATATGCAATCATGTCTAATTCAGCGTAATAGTAGCATTATATGCAAACATGACTAATCCAGTATCTGGATTATGGATAGACACTGTCTAGATAGACAGCGAATAGGTCGACACCATATAGTCGACAGGCATTAGGTTGACCAGGTCAAAAGATCAACAAGTAAAAGGTCAACGGATTCAAAAGGTCAACATAACAATTGTCGACACCCATATGGTTTTTTTGTGGGGGGAGTGGGGGTTATATTTTGTTAAACTTTAGCTTGGTTTACCATCCACGTGGGCTACAATTGGGAATAGTAACCTGTGTCTTGCGCAGCGGTGGCAGAGGGAGGCACCTTGACCGAAGTATGGCGAGCATCTACATTACCACTAATTAGGATCACAGGTGATGAAACATACAAAATGACACCAAAAAAGCCATAAAAAAATGTGTATCGACCATTCCCATGTTGACCCTTTGACCCTGTTGACTGTTTGAACCTGTTGACACATATGGTGACGATCTATTGACTGTCTATCTAATAAATGTAGATCTTCTATACCACACCCGTCTAATCCAGTATAATAGTAACATTATATGCAAACGTCTATAATCCAGCATGTACATTAGATGTTATATATTTGACAGATTAATATTATTATTATTATTATTATTATTCCGGTACACTGGATAACTCTTTTTCTCCTACACTACTTCATGGCAGCCCTTACTTTTGGGATTATATCCCATTCCTAACTTTAGACAGGGAATTTTTTTACTCACTGAAGGACCACCCCCTTTGGGTATATAGCCCTGCTCCTCCCCTTTCTCCATTAGTCTTTTCTCTAACGTCCTAAGTGGATGCTGGGGACTCCGTAAGGACCATGGGGAATAGCGGCTCCGCAGGAGACTGGGCACATCTAAAGAAAGCTTTAGGACTAACTGGTGTGCACTGGCTCCTCCCCCTATGACCCTCCTCCAAGCCTCAGTTAGATTTCTGTGCCCGACGAGAAGGGTGCACACTAGGGGCTCTCCTGAGCTTCTTAGTGAAAGTTTTAGTTTAGGTTTGTTATTTTCAGTGAGACCTGCTGGCAACAGGCTCACTGCATCGAGGGACTAAGGGGAGAAGAAGCGAACTCACCTGCGTGCAGAGTGGATTGGGCTTCTTGGCTACTGGACATTAGCTCCAGAGGGACGATCACAGGCCCAGCCTGGATGGGTCCCGGAGCCGCGCCGCCGGCCCCCTTACAGAGCCAGAAGAGCGAAGAGGTCCGGAAAAATCGGCGGCAGAAGACGTTCCTGTCTTCAATAAGGTAGCGCACAGCACTGCAGCTGTGCGCCATTGCTCTCAGCACACTTCATACTCCGGTCACTGAGGGTGCAGGGCGCTGGGGGGGGCGCCCTGAGACGCAATAAAACATGATAAAAATACCTTACATGGCAAAAAATACATCACATATAGCTCCTGGGCTATATGGATGCATTTAACCCCTGCCAGAATATACAGAAAAACGGGAGATAAGGCCGCCGAAAAGGGGGCGGAGCCTATCTCCTCAGCACACTGGCGCCATTTTCCCTCACAGCTCAGTTGGAGGGAAGCTCCCTGGCTCTTCCCTGCAGTCACTACACTACAGAAAGGGTTAAAAAAAAAAGAGGGGGGCACTAATTAGGCGCAGTATTAAAACATACAGCAGCTATAAGGGGAAAAACACTTATATAAGGTTATCCCTGTATATATATATAGCGCTCTGGTGTGTGCTGGCATACTCTCCCTCTGTCTCCCCAAAGGGCTAGTGGGGTCCTGTCCTCTATCAGAGCATTCCTTGTGTGTGTGCTGTGTGTCGGTACGTTTGTGTCGACATGTATGAGGAGAAAAATGATGTGGAGACGGAGCAGAGTGTCTGTAACAGTGATGTCACCACCTAGGGGGTCGACACCTGAGTGGATGTACTGTTGAAAATTACGTGACAGTGTCAGCTCTGTATAAAAAAACAGTGGTTGACATGAGACAGCCGGCTACTCAGCTTGTGCCTGTCCAGACGTCTCATAGGCCGTCAGGGGCTCTAAAGCGCCCGTTACCTCAGATGGCAGATACAGACGCCGACACGGATACTGACTCCTGTGTCGACGGTGAAGAGACAACCGTGATTTCCAGTAGGGCCACACGTTACATGATTGAGACAATGGAAAATGTTTTATACATTTCTGATAATACGAGTACCACCAAAAAGGGGTATTATGTTCGGTGAGGGAAAAACTACCTGTAGTTTTCCTGAATCTGAGAAATAAAATGAGGTGTGTGATGATGCGTGGGTTTCCCCCCGATAACAATTGATAATTTCTTAAAAAGTATTGGTGTATACCCTTTCCCGCCAGAGGTTAGGGTGCGTTGGGAAACACCCCCTAGGGGGGATAAGGCGCTCACACGTTTGTAAGAACAAGGGCTCTACCCTCTCATGAGATGGCCGCCCTTAAGGATCCTGCTGATAGAAAGCAGGAGGGTATCCAAAAATGTATTCACACACATACTGGTGTTATACTGCGACCAGCAATCGCCTCAGCCTGGAGGTGCAGTGCTGGGTTGGCATGGTCGGATTCCCTGACTGGAAATATTGATATCCTAGATAAGGATAGTATATTATTGCCTATAGAGCATTTAAAAGATGCATTTCTATATATGCATGATGCACAGCGGAATATTTGCCGACTGGCATCAAGTATAAGTGCGTTGTCCAATTCTACCAGTAAAATGGTCAGGTGATGCGGATTCCAAACGGCATTTGGAAGTATTGCCTTTGAAAAGGGACATTTGGGGTCGGTCTTTTAGACCTGGTGGCCACGGCAACAACTGGGAAATCCACGTTTGTACCCCAGGTCGCCTCTCAAAATAAGACGCCGTATTATCAGGCGCAGTCCTTTGTTGGCAAGCGGACAAAAGGTTCCTCTTTTCTGCTCGTGACAGAGGGAGAGGAAAAAGGCTGAAGAGATTAGCCAGTTCCCAGGAACAGAAACCCTTTCCCGCCTCTGCCAAGCCCTCAGTATGACGCTAGGGCCTTACAAGCTCAGGCACGGTGGGGGCCCGTTCTCAATGAATTTCAGTGCGCAGTGGGCTCACTCGCAAGTAGACCCCTGGATCCTTCAGGTAATATCTCAAGGGTACATATTGGAATTCGAGACGTCTCCCCCTCGCCGTTTCCAAAAGTCGGCTTTACCGACGTCTCCCTCTGACAGGGAGGCAGTTTTGGAAGCCATTCACAAGCTGTATTCCCAGCAGGTGATAATCAAGGTACCCCTCCTGCAACAGGGAACGGGGTATTATTCCACACTATTGTGGTACCGAAGCCAGACGGCTCGGTGAGACCGATTCTAAATCTAAATCTAAAATCTAAAATCTTTGAACACTTACATACAGAGGTTCAAATTCAAGATTGAGTCACTCAGAGCAGTGATTGCGAACCTGGAAGAAGGGGACTACATGATGTCTCGGGACATCAAGGATGCTTACCTTCATGTCAAAATTTACCCTTCTCACCAAGGGTACCTCAGGTTATTGTACAGAACTGTCACTATCAGTTCAGACGCTGCCGTAGGGATGGTCCACGGCACCCCGGGTCTTTACCAAGGTAATGGCCGAAATGATATCCCTTCGAAGGAAGGGAATTTTAGTTATCCCTTACTTGGACGATTCCCTGATAAGGGTAAGATCCAGGGAACAGTTGGAAGTCGGTGTAGCACTATCTCAGGTAGTGTTGCGGCAGCACGATTGGATTCTCAATATTCCAAAATCGCAGCTGGTTCCGACGACTTGTCTTCTTTTTCCTAGGGATGTTCCTGGACACAGTCCAGAAAAAAAGGTGTTTCTCCCGGAAGAGAAAGCCAGGGAGTTATCCGAGCTAGTCAGGAACCTCCTAAAACCGAACCAAGTCTCAGTGCATCAATGCACAAGGGTTCTGGGTAAAAATGGTGGCTTCCTACGAAGCAATCCCATTCGTTAGATTCCACGCAAGAACTTTCCAGTGGAACCTACTGGACAAATGGTCCGGGTCGCATTTTCAGATGCATCAGCGGATAACCCTGTCACCAAGGACAAGGGTATCCATCCTGTGGTGGTTGCAGAGTGCTCATCTTCTAGAGGGCCGCAGATTCGGCATTCAGGACTGGGTCCTGGTGACCACGGATGCCAGCCTGCGAGGCTGGGGAGCAGTCACACAGGGAAGGAATATCCAGGGCTTAGGGTCAAGCCTGGATACATCACTTCACATAAATATCCTGAAGCTAAGGGCCATTTACAATGCTCTAAGCTTAGCAAGACCTCTGCTTCAAGGTCAGCCGGTGTTGATCCAGTCGGACAACATCATGGCAGTCACCCACGTAAACAGACAGGGTGGCACAAGAAGCAGGAGGGCAATGGCAGAAGCTGCAGGGATTCTTCGCTGGGCGGAAAATCATGTGATAGCACTGTCAACAGTATTCATTCCGGGAGTGGACAACTGGGAAGCAGACTTCCTCAGCACGACCTCCACCTGGGAGAGTGGGGACTTCACCCAGAAGTCGTCCACATGATTAAAAAAACTCGACAGGTATTGCGCCAGGTCAAGAGACCCTCAGGCAATAGTTGTAGACGCTCTGGTAACACCGTGGGTGTACCAGTCAGTGTATGTGTTCCCTCCTCTGCCTCTCATACCCAAGGTACTGAGATTGATAAGATGGAGAGGAGAAAGCACTATATTCATGGCTCCGGATTGGTCAAGAAGGACTTGGTAACCGGAACTTCAAGAGATGCTCACGGAGGATCCGTGGCCTCTACCTCTAAGAAGGGACCTGCTCCAGCAAGGACCCTGTCTGTTCCAAAACTTACCGCGGCTGCGTTTGACGGCATGCCGGTTGAACACCGGATCCTGAAGGAAAAAAGGCATTCCGGATGAAGTCATCCATATCCTGATCTAAAGCCAGGAAGGATGTAACCGCAAAAACATTATCACCGCAATTGGCGAAAATATGTTGCGTAGTGCGAGGCCAGTAAGGCCCGACGGAGGAAATTCAACTGAGTCGATTCCTACATTTCCTGCAAACAGGAGTGTCTATGGGCCTGAAATTGGGGTCCATTAAGGTTCAGATTTCGGCCCTGTCAATTTTCTTCCAAAAAAGAACTAGCTTCAGTCCCTGAAGTTTAGACGTTTGTAAAAGGGGTACTGCATATACAGCCTCCTTTTGTGCCTCCAGTGGCAATTTGGGATCTCAATGTAGTTTGGGTTCCAAAAGTCACATTGGTTTGAACCACTTAAATCTGTGGAGTTAAAATAGCTCACATGGAAAGTGGTCATGCTGTTGGCCCTGGCCTGGGCCAGGCGCGTGTCAGAATTAGCGGCTTTATCCTGTAAAAGCCCTTATCTGATTTTCCATTCGGACAGGGCGGAATTGAGGACTCGTCCTCAGTTTCTCCCTAAGGTGGTTCCAGCGTTTTCACCTGAACCAACCTATTGTGGTGCCTGCGGCTACTAGGGACTTGGAGGAATCCAAGTTGCTGGATGTTGTCAGGGCCCTGAAAATATTTCCAGGACGGCTGGAGTCAGGAAATCTGACTCGCTGTTTATCCTGTATGCACCCAACAAGCTGGGTGCTCCTGCTTCTAAGCAGACTATTGCTCGTTGGATTTGTAGTACAATTCAGCTTGCACATTCTGTGGCAGGCCTGCCACAGCTAAAATCTGTAAAAGCCCGTTCCACAAGGAAAGTGGGCTCATCTTGGGCGGCTGCCCGAGGGGTCTCGGCTTTACAACTTTGCCGAGCAGCTACTTGGTCAGGGGCAAACACGTTTGCTAAATTCTACAAATTTGATACCCTGGCTGAGGAGGACCTGGAGTTCTCTCATTCGGTGCTGCAGAGTCATCCGCACTCTCCCGCCCGTTTGGGAGCTTTGGTATAATCCCCATGGTCCTTACGGAGTCCCCAGCATCCACTTAGGACGTTAGAGAAAATAAGAATTTACTTACCGATAATTCTATTTCTCATAGTCCGTAGTGGATGCTGGGCGCCCATCCCAAGTGCGGATTGTCTGCAATACTTGTACATAGTTATTGTTACAAAAATCGGGTTATTATTGTTGGGAGCCATCTTTTCAGAGGCTCCTCTGTTATCATACTGTTAACTGGGTTCAGATCACAAGTTATACGGTGTGATTGGTGTGGCTGGTATGAGTCTTACCCGGGATTCAAAATCCTTCCTTATTGTGTACGCTCGTCCGGGCACAGTATCCTAACTGAGGCTTGGAGGAGGGTCATAGGGGGAGGAGCCAGTGCACACCAGTTAGTCCTAAAGCTTTCTTTAGATGTGCCCAGTCTCCTGCGGAGCCGCTATTCCCCATGGTCCTTACGGAGTCCCCAGCATCCACTACGGACTATGAGAAATAGAATTATCGGTAAGTAAATTCTTATTTTTTCCTGTCTCCTAGCTGGACAGGGTAATGATTGTTTTATTTTTCTAAAGGGCTTACCTCTATTTCCCAGCGAATATGCCTCACTGCAGCCGTGCTGGAGGAGGGTGGCTCCCTGGGGAAGGCTAGTTGTGCTTGGGGCGGTCAAGTAAGTCCCCGCTATCAGCTTAAGGTGTCCGCCCGTTTGGTAACACTGCTGGACCCTCTCTCTATCACTAAACTGCCGCCTGGAGCCGTCTCCCCTGGTCAGGTTCCCCGCTCGCTGCAGCGCGCCGGGTCTTCGGCGGGACCGGAAGTCGCGATGGCTGGAAGGGCAGCAGAGTGAAGGGGATGTGCGGCTGGTGGGCGGAAGCGCTGTAGAGAGAGGCAGCGTGCTTCGGCTGGCGGGCGGAAGTGCTGGAGCGGCTGTCCTAGTCAGGTGGGACGGTCTGCTCAGCGCCGCTTGCTCTATGGTTTTTTCAGTAAATAAATGGCGCTGCACACCAGGAGTGATGAGAGACTCCTATAAGTTGGGCAGGATATGTATATGCTTACCAGCATGGCAAGAGAGCCTTCTCCCCAAAAGCCTGTCAGTGCCCAGAAGAGGTAAGTCCTTATAGAGGGCATTTTTTCTATGTTTTCATTTTTTTCCCTATGTTTTACATTTTTACTTTTTTACCTTGTAGCTTGGTTAGTGTAGGTTCTCAATTGTATTTTTATTACTGTTGTTTTTTTATAGTGTGTCTCCACCTAAGAAGAGACTGTGGGGTAAATTTATTAAGGTGGGTGATTTTTAGAACTGGTGATGTTGCCCATGGCAACCAATCAGATTCTACTTACCATTTATCTAGCTGCTTCTAGCAGATAATAGATATAATCTGATTGGTTGCTATGGGCAACATCACCAGTTCTAAAAATCTCCCACCTTAGTAAATTTACCCCTGTGTAAGAAGAGGCATAAGGATGTGCAGTGTGCAGCCTGTGATAAGATTTTCTCCTCTGATAAGAATGTGAAAAGAATTCGATGGCCAAATAGGACTGAGAATAAATAAGCGTCCTGGTTTTTTAAAAAGAAGGAAGCCTGGGGCAGGGATTAGGAGAAAGGGGGAGGGGAGGGGGAAGGGGAGGATAGAGCAGGTAGCATAGGAGCAGCCTGTAGGAAAAAGGGGAGGAGAGTTACCTGGGAGGTAAAAAAGACCAGGAATGCTAGGCAGGCTCCCTCTTTCATGCTGAACAAGGATCCAAGAAGGCACCCACCCTCCCGCCCATGTGGTAGGGCAATTGGCCCTGATATTTAGGAATTCAATTGTTTTTTATTTTCGGTGAAGGCACCAATAGGCCAGTCCAGAATTTTAATTATTACTAGGGCAGAGGTGAGGTAACTGGAATTTTGAAATTAAGTTTTACGTCCGGTGGAGGCACCGTCAGGCCATTTCGGGCTTTAATTATGGTCTGGCAAAAGAGGTCCAGCAGGCGCGGCAAGCAGTGCTCCTCGGCAGTCTGTAGTAGCGCAACGTCGGTTGGCCGGCACTTCCCCCAGATACTCGGCGAGTTTGTCGTGGCCTCAAGGGCCGACACGGTCGTCATCTTAAGGGTGGACCGGTGCTATGCCAATGGTGGGAAGTGGTACCGCTCAGCTAACTTGCGCAAGGGCGGGACTTAGGTTCCGCCCCGTTGTTTAATTTAGGAGAAATTTAACATGTAGACTGTAGCCGGGGTTACGCACTGCTTTCTCGCCACCCACTTATAGAGTACCAATTCTAATTCGATCAATAAATTTGGCTGTGACCTTTTAAATCGCAATTCAGTTGTCCGAGTGATTATTGGGGTGGAAAAGGTGGTAGGGGGTGAGGGGCGAGAGCATTAATAAAATCAATGGACGGCTTAGTTCTGTGAGGACTGTACACAATGTGGTAGTCAGCAGGCTAATCAATCCAGACAGATACAGGAGTTAAAGGAGTGGATGAAAAGATCCTTTGTTACTAAGGAGCAGCTGGCTGATTTGCAGGGAAATAAAAGATCTAGATCCCTGGCTAGTGTTGATTCTCAGGACGAGTCAGCCTCTAATGATTGCAATTATGTTGACTATCACGATTCCTCTAGTACGGAGTAGGAGGAAAAAGAGGAGGATAGAAAATTTAATTTGGAACTTGTGGACAGTCTCTTAAAGAATATATTTAAGACCATGAATTATAAGCAGACGGGTAAAAAAGATGATGATGAAGATATACTGTTTGGGGATAAATCCAAAAAGAGCAGGTGTTTTCCAGTCCACAAAGCATTGAAGGAGGTAGTGTCTAAGGAGTGGCAAAACATTGATAAGAGACTTGGCAATATTAAACGAGTTGATCGTATGTTCCCGGTAGACGATGAGCAATTTGTGGGCTGGTGTGCAGTTCCTAAAGTTGATGCTGCAGTGGCAGAAATGGTGTCTAAAACTACTATTCTGTTAGAGGACGGAGCGGTCCTGAAGGATGGCATGGATAAACGTACGGAGAGTGCGCTAAAGAAATTGCACATGTCCTCAGCGGTGTCTTTAAAGTCTGGTGTGGCTGTTGCGTCTGTTTCCAGAGCATTGAGAGTTTGGGGATCAGTGTTGTCCACAGATGTGGAGGAAAAGATCTCAAGGCAATATTTGCAAAGAAGTCTAGGTATCATGCTCAAAGGCATAGAGTATCTGTGCAAAGCCTCTTTGGATGTGCTAGATTTTGCAGCAAAGTCCATGGCGGCAGGTGTAATGGCCAGAAGGGCCCTGTGGCTTCGGTCATGGTCAGCAGATATGCATTCCAAAAACCGACTGGTGTCCCTACCGTACGAGGGTTCTCTATTATTTGGCAATAAGCTAGAGGCCATTATACAAAAAATGTCAGGAGGTAAATCAGCGAAGTTACCTCAAGACAGAAGAAATAGATTTCCATTTCCTTCCTCCAGACAGCAGTTTAAGGAGGCAAGAAGTTATAGGCCAGGACAGTGGCGTCAGAAGGCGGGTGCTGGGGGTGCGGCCCGCACCCAGGTATCACCCACGGAAGGGGTGACACCAAGTGCTGGCTCTTCTGCAGTGACAGGAGCCGAGTGCTGCAGTGTGATAATCCTCTGCAGCACTCGGCTCCTGTCACAGAAAAGGAGTCGGCACTGCACACTGCCTAGTCTCCGGGGGCAGCCAGCATTTCAGAGGAAGCAGGATACAGCCCACGGAGTGAAGAAGATGTGACCCGTGAGGCCGTGCCCCCTTTACATTAGGCCAAGCCCCTTTTCGTCCGGCCGCTGCTCCGGCGAGGTGAGTGTGGGAGGAGGGGGTGTAGTAATGCAGATTGTGCACCGGGTGTACCCACACCTGGTGATGCCTCTGGGCCAGGACGAGCTTATACGCAGTCCTTTCGTCAGGCTTACAGAAGAGGTGGACGAAGGCAATGACTGTTGCAGAGTTCCAGTATCCTTTCCAGTAGGAGACAGACTCCAAAAGTTTGTCAGTCAGTGGCAGAGTTCAATTCAGGATATGTGGGTACTGGACGTGATATCTCAGGGATACCGGATAGAGTTCTCCGAGGTCCCAAAAAAGGACAAATTTGTAATCTCGGAAAGACCAACTGTGAGTCTGGAATTAAGAGCCCTGGAGGACAGTTTAGAAAAGCTTATCAGGGCAAAAGCAGTAGAGACTGTCCCACCTTCAGAAAGAAAGAGCAGGTTCTAATCCAGAATATTCCTGATAAAAAAAGGCGTCTGGAGACTTCAGGACTATACTAGATCTCAGACAACTCAACAAATATATAAAAACAATAACATTTCATATGGAGACGATGAAATCCATTCTGTCGGGTGTAAGGAAAGAGGATTTCTTAGCATCCATAGACCTAAAGGATGCTTATTTTCATGTACCAGTAAGCCGGCGGCACAGAAAGTACCTGAGGTTCTGCGTCATGGGCAAACATTTTCAGTTTACGTGCCTCCCTTTCGGTCTGAAGACGTCTCCAAGGATATTTACCAAGGTCCTGTCGGCACTGGTGACCGTGATGAGAGGACGAAGAATAGCGATCTGGTCATATCTGGACGACCTACTAGTATGCGGAGAGTCGGTTCGGAAAGTAAAGGAAGCATTGGGGGTGACGCTGCAGATCCTACAAGAGCATGGCTGGTTAATAAACTGGGGAAAAAGCCAGCTTAGAACCAAGGCAAAAGATCCAGTTTCTCGAAGTACAGGTGGATACTATCAGTTATACGATAGGTCTTTCGAAGGAAAGGTGCTCAAAAATTCGGGATCTGGCTTCTCTGCTAAAAGAGTGCAACAGCGTGACACTGCGTCAGGGGATGCGTCTTTTAGGGATGATGGCCTCCACCATAGACGTGGTCCCTTGGGCGAGATGGCGAATGAGGGATCTTCAGCTAGATATCCTAAGCTACTGTCGGAGACGTTATTCCCTGAATTGTCGCATAAAGTTATGTCAAAAAGCAAGGTGCTCCCTAGACTGGTGGATGGTGACGGAACTGGTCGACAGAAAGACGACTTTGTCAGATCGTCACTATCTTATTCTAACGACAGATGCAAGTGCAGTTGGATGGGGGGCACACCTGTTGCAGCAGAACTGCCAAGGCAGATGGAACCGGGAGGAGAAAAGGCTGTCTTCAAACCACAGAGAAATGAGAGCCGTGTGTAAAGTGATGAAGTATTTCCAGGAGCAATTACAGGGGACACATCTCAGAATATTTTCAGACAATGTAGCAGTGGTAGCCTATCTCAATCGGCAAGGAGGCACCAGAAGTCAGGTGTTAATGGAAGAGGTGTCAAACATACTACGTTGGGCAGAAGGTCATCTAGAGTCCCTATCAGCGCTACATGTTCCAGGAGTAGACAATTCTGTGGCTGATTTCCTCAGCAGGCGAGAGGTGTTACCAGGAGAATGGGAATTGAACGACACGGTGTTCACGCAGATTGTACAGAAATTCGGCCAGCCTCAGGTAGATCTAATGGCCATGCACATTAATGCGAAAGTTCCTCTGTTCTTCTCCCGATATCATCTCCCAGGATCTAGCGGAGTGGATGTCTTTTCTCTCCCATGGAGGTTCAAGCTAGCATATGTTTTCCCTCTGTTTCCAATGATTGCACATATTCTAAGGAAGATCAGGAAAGAAAGGGCGCAGGTCATAATAGTTCTCCCATATTGGCCGAAGAGAGTGTGGTTTCCCTCAGTACTAAGGATGGCAGTAGGAGAGCCTTGGACGTTGCCGCTAGTAACAGATCTGTTATGTCAGGGTCCATTGCTGCACCCGAATCTACAGCAACTTCATTTGACGGCATGGAAATTGAACGGCAATTATTAAAAAACAAAGGTTTATCTGAACAAGTCGTTAGTTTCCTTATTCAGTCGAGGATAAAAGTATGCTCTAATATCTATTATAGAGTCTGGAAAGCTTTCATTTCTTGGTCCGGCTCAAGATTTAACCCGCAGAAAGCAGAGACGTCTCAGGTCTTACAAATCCTGTTGGATGGCTTTGAAAAGGGACTGGCAGTATCCACTATCAAGGTCCAGATAGCAGCTCTGAGTGTCCTGTTGGAGTGAAGATTGTCCGATGAGGGCCTGGTGAAGAAGTTCTGTCAGGCAATTAAAGGGATAAAACCTCGGATTAGGTCGGTTCTCGCTCCATGGGATTTAAATTTAGTTTTAAATTAATTAATGTTGTCCCCGTTTGAGCCATTACAGGACGTCTCGATTAAATTTCTAACTTGGAAAGTAGTGTTTTTGGTAGCCATCACCTCAGCCAGAAGAGCTACAAGCTCTGTGGTCCGAGGAGCCCTATCTCAATTTCTTTCCGGATAGACTTGTTCTAAGAACTAATCCAGATTTTCTGCCTAAAGTGGTGTTAGATTTCCATTTGAATCAGGACATTGTGTTACCATCATTCTATCCGCATCCGCAGAATGAGGAGGAGCAGAAAATGCATAATTTGGATCTAATAAGATCAATCTCAGTCTACCTGCAGAGAATTAAAGAGTTTCGGAAAACAAAGCACCTGTTTGTGTTGTATTCAAGAAAGGGCGAAAAACCTACGAAACAGACCATTTCCATATGGAATACGGAACTCCTGATGTTTGTTTACATTCAGAATGGTCGTTAGGTTCCGGAGGAGCTAAAGGCACACTCTACCAGGGCTGTGCCAGCTTCTTGGGCTAGAAAGGCACGGCTCTCGGCGAAAGATATATGTGCAGCAGCTACATGGTCTTCCATACATACATTCTCTAGTCATTATGCGGTAGATGTTGTAGACGTCCACTTTGGAAAACGTATCTTTGATGAGGCATTGAATTAAACAAATTATCATTTTTAGCATTAAGACAATGTCTCTTGTGTATTTATATTGCCCTCCCTATAGTGAGTGTTGGTATATCCCAAAAGTAAGGGCTGCCATGAAGTAGTGTAGGAGAAAAAAGCAAATTATACTTACAGATAATTTCATTTCTCCGAGATACTTCATGGCAGCCTACATTAATCCCTCCCTTAGTAACGTTTTTAATAGAGCCTGGTCGTAGGAGACACTCAAAGGACTAATGGAGGAAGGGGAGGAGCAGGGCTATATACCCAAAGGGGGTGGTCCTTGAGTGAGTAAAAAAATTCCCTGTCTAAAGTTAGGAATGGGATATAATCCCAAAAGTAAGGGCTGCCATGAAGTATTTCGGAGAAATGAAATTATTGGTAAGTATAATTTGCTTTTATCCTGATGGCAGAGAAGATTGCATAGTCTTGAACTGTAAAATCCGTCCTGTCTGCAAAGTCTCTAATATAGCTAAGAAGCAGAGCTCCGGACTAGACTGGTCTTACATGAATGGAAGCAATGGAAGACACTTATATACAGTACACCATTGTGCCACATCATTAATGGATGATGATGATGATGATGATGATGATATGACAAATGTGAGCGGAGATGTCAGACAGATCTCTTCTTAATGTCTATATAATGACAGTTTGGTTGCTATGGGCAACATATCCACTTTCTCTCTTTAGACGGTTTGATACATCTTTCCTTGTCTTAAGGTGTCCATACATTTTTCCCCCTTGCCCAGAGATGGAACCGATGTCCAATTTGGACAAATTCGTAGTTGGCCAAATTGGATGATTTCTAGCCGACAGGCTCACAGGCCAAGCAGTCATACCTTGCCTGTTCTGCTGGGCATATAGATATACCAGTATGCCAGATAATGATTTTGGCCACACACCCAGCCAACTGGCCAGTATCTCATTGTGTGGCCAGCTTTACCGTGACCTGGGAGTCTTACAGTCTAGTTTATTTACTGTAGCAAGTTATTGTCTTAGATAATTTTCTTCTATCTTCATACTATAGAAGCTCCGGACGATTGTCTCAGAGGGCCACTATTTATTCATATCCAAGCCCCAGATGCTACAGACAGCAGAGAGGTGGAACCTGACCTAGATCCCGAGCGATTTGAGCCCAGATCTGATGATGAAGACACGTAAGTTATATATTCATTTGGAACAAAATATTTTGGGGTAATGCTAATATGCTCCGTGGTTATTTTATGAGCAACCAGTTCAGTTGTGAGGTTGGGGTTAGTAGATTCTTTGACACTGCAGTTAAAGGATAGCTTAGTGTGTAGGCTAAATGACTCTTAGCACAGTTGTATAGCAGACAGATACATTTGTACATGGAAACCGTAAAACCAGTAATGTAGTCTGAATCTGCACCAGGCAATGGGATTGGATAGAAAATCCCAGCAATGAGAATCCAGACAGTCAGCGGCATCCCAACAGTCAAAATCCTGACTGATCCCGGAAAGCATTTAAAGCCGACCAGTAACCCTCACCCACTTCTCCAGCGGCCAACCCTAATCAACCTCTACTACAGCCTAAGCAACAACCCCCACCCCACAGCCTGACCCTTACCCTCCCCCTAGTGCCTAACCTCCTGTACTTACCGGCGGGATCCGTTGGGATTCTGCCCGGCGGGATCCCCCTGTCGGTTTTCAGACTGTCAGGATCCTGACCACATCCCAGGCAGTATTATAACATGAGATATAATTAGCCGCATGTACTATATTCAGTGCATTCCATAACTATAAGTTACAAATATTTCTAATTACTGTGTGCAGGGGTCTGTGTTTTTATTTTTATTTTCGTTTCCTATCTGCAGGGACTTTGAAGAAGATGATATGGATCCAGACTGGGTGTCTGAGCTGAAAAAGGTGACAGACGCTCTGTTATGAAGAAGACAACTTTGAGATTTGCTCTATAGCCTTCTCACATGATGTACACTATGAGCCAGCGTGAGGGAGTTTTATAAGAAAATATATTATTTATGGGGAGACATAATTGTGTATTTTTTCATTTTTTTTTTTTTTTCCATTATATTTAAAATGTTATAAAGAACACTAAGGTGAAATGGACATTTATTACATGTGACCTTGTCTCTGAAGAACACAATTTCTCTTCTTGCTACAAAGGAAAGAAGTTACATATATACACATTTATACTTCTACAGAAATTGTGACTTTTTGTCAGTCACAAAAAAACATTTTTTACGCTTTTTTTCACATAACTGTCAGTTGTATTTGATCTTACATTGGTTTTGTGGCAACTATTTTGTATAAATAAATAATAATAAAAAGCGTGCAAAACATACCCTAGTAATTATTTCACTTTAACTCAACTGCATTTAGAAAATGTATAGATTCAATTTTCCTGATTGCCAGAATTCAATCTGGGGAGAATACAATTAGTGCCGAAATTTTTTGGGAGAAAAAAAAAACCTATTACCACAATCTTTACTGACTTTTTTTTTTTTTCCTTCGGGCAATTTAATTGTAGCCCGTTTTTTTTTTTTTTTTTCCTCCCGAAAAATTACCCATTTTCGGGCGAAAACACATATGTCCGTTCCTTTAACCCGGATTGTATGTGTTTTTGTGGCCACAATCGCGAAAACGGGGCTGTTTATCTGGGATTTTTTTTTTTTTTTTTATCTGCCTGAAAAAAAGTCCCCAATCAGTGCCAGCTTTGGGGCTAATTGAATAGCCACAGGGAGGGAGGGGGCGACCATCTTTCATTAATATCAACCTTTGTGCAACTTTTTCTTCTAAATTACAGCTTGGTATAGCCTCATGTAGGGTGTAGTATGGTTTGCCGGCGGTCGGGGTCCCGGCGACTAGCATACCGGCGCCGGTATCCCGACCGCCGGCATACCGACAGCTGGGCGAGCGCAAATTAGTCCCTTGCGGGCTTGCTGCTCTCGCCACGCTGCGGGCACGGTGTCTAA
The DNA here is from genome assembly GCF_028390025.1 of Pseudophryne corroboree. Taxonomy (NCBI): domain Eukaryota; kingdom Metazoa; phylum Chordata; class Amphibia; order Anura; family Myobatrachidae; genus Pseudophryne; species Pseudophryne corroboree. The sequence continues at coordinate 162,079,132 of NC_086445.1, forward strand.
CTATTCTCCCTCCAGGGGGGTCGTGGACCCCCAAGAGGGAGAAAAGAAGTCGGTATGCCGGCGGTCGGGATTCCGGCGCCGGTATGCTGGTCGCCGTGACCCCGACCGCTGGCAACCTGAAGATCACCCCCTCATGTAGTATGTCTTACAGTAATTACGGGAATAGGTGACATCGGGACTGTCTATATGTTAATTACTTTATCTGTACTGCACAAAGTACATCTAGAACCTAGAAATGCGCTATCCTGCTGAGTGCCATTTATAGGATAGCACAAGGTTTGGGTGATTCCTTTGTGCATGCTGAAATCAGGTCCTATTACATGGAAACAAATGCTGTCTGCCCACCTGTACTACTGGGAACTTCCCCTAAACACCCCTCCCTCAAACCCACCATCTGATTTATAAAATCCCCTTCTGCAAACTAGGGGCCTAATTCAGATGTGGACGGAGGTGCTATTGCTGCTGCTTACATGAAAACTGCAGTGATAGTATGAATATGGTAATGTAGATGGAGGCTTCACGTCTCCTGCATGCATTAGTGATCCGAGCTGCGTCATCTGATCTCCGACCTGTGACAATATCATCTGGCTGTGTGACCCATGGGGTTGCACAAGCTGACTGCTGCAGATCCAATGAAGACACCAGGAATTCAGCGTTTCCCGACAGAGATACTGGCATCATCATTCCCCCAAAGCTGAAGGTGACACCCCAATGTCTTGGAAACCAGCAGGCCATTGACGCCCCCTCCCTGTCCCCACCAAATGTCAGCAGACTGTCAATTACTGACTGTCTGCTGCCAAACTGCGTCCTACGTCACAGTACGGGGCCCGTGCATGCACAAAGTACAGATAATCAGTACGTTGATGTGCAGCACCTCCAACCACATCTAGGGGGTTATTCAGAGTTGTTAGCAAACCAAAAACGTCAGCAATTGGGCAAAACCATGTGCACTGCAGGTGGGGCAGATGTAACATGTGCAGAGAGAGTTAGATTTGGGTGGGGTGTGTTCAAACTGAAATCTAAATTGCAGTGTAAAAATAAAGCAGCCCGTATTTACCCTGCACAGAAACAGTATAACCCACCCACATCTAAATCTCTCTGCACATCTGCCGCGCCTGCAGTGCAACATGAATTTGCCCAATTGCTAACTTTTGCGTTTGCCAACAACTCTGAATAACCCCCCTGAATCGGTCCCTATGAATAACCCCCCCTTAGTGCACTCATGCCTAACCTGCATGTAACAAGGCAAACTAGGTGCAGATTATTTTAAATGAGTTGCCCCCTTAATATAGCACATCATCAGCTGTAGATAACAACTGTAAATTATACAGGGGGTGCAAAATAATGTATTAAACTAATAATACAAATTAAAATAAAAAATGTGCATAGTAAGATTCTCTATTCATACATATGTTCAATCGCCATTAGAGGCAAACTATACAGCTCCTTGCAAACCTGAGATTGGCGTTTCCTGGTGTGGCTATAACCAATGCATTTCATCCAGCTACCTTTGTCAGGGAATTGCAGGCCAAACACCAGGCTTCCATATTGTAGGAGCCCCAGATTTTTATGAAGTGGATATACATTTTTACAGGGATGTTCCCCTATAACTCAACTTTACATTGCAAGATGAATCTGTTTACAACATTACCTCCCAACATTGGTGGTCATTCCGAGTTGTTCGCTCATTGCCGATTTTCGCTATGCTGCGATTGGTTGCTAAATGCGCATGGTACGCAGCGCGCATGCGCTTAGTTATTTAACTAAAAACTTAGCAGTTTTGCTGTTGTTCGTGCGGCGCTTTTCAGTGGCACTGCTGATCGGTGAGTGATTGACAGGAAAGGGGCGTTTCTGGGTGGTAACTGAGCGTTTTCCGGGAGTGTGCTAAAAAACGCAGGCGTGTCAGGGAAAAACGCGGGAGTGTCTAGGGAAACAGGGGAGTGGCTGGCCGAACGCAGGGCGTGTTTGTGACGTCAAACCAGGAACTAAACGGACTGAGCTGATCGCAATCTAGGAGTAGGTCTGGAGCTACTCAGAAACTGCAAGAAAATATTTAGTAGCAATTCTGCTAATCTTTCGTTCACTATTCTGCTAAGCTAAGATACGCTCCCAGAGGGCGGCGGCCTAGCGTTTGCAATGCTGCTAAAAGCAGCTAGCGAGCGAACAACTCGGAATGAGGGCCCATGTGAGATACAGAATTGGGACGGTGGGAGGAAGTGAATGCTCAGGTCATAGGCCGTGACAACACTCTCAGAAAAACAATTGTTTACCTCCTGCAAATCAAAATGCTGTTTGCATCCATGGGGTTTACGTACAACACGGTATCAAGCCCAATGGCTGAATTGTCACCAAAGCATCTCATGTGGTGATGATAGCAGGACTGGCCATCAATGGAAGTTGTTTTACCACCATCAATGGTTAGGACCTGATGGCAGGTGTTTTGCTATCGATGGTATGAGGCTACCATCAATTGTTTTTTTCTAAATATCCCTGCAGTGACACTGCTCCTGTGTGTATGTTCTTACCACTTCTCCCCTTTGCACATACGCCAATGTCCACCATCAATGGTATTCCCCAATGGGAAGTTAGAGACCAGTGATAGCAGATACGTTGATGGACATCCCTAGAAGATGATCAGTTTGCTATAGAAGCCCCAGTTCTGTTCCTTCAACAATGCATATGGCAGCCACCTGTGCTATTAAGCCTTTGTCAAATTCCAGCACTAAAAGTCCACACTAGGGGCTTCACGCTGCAAGCTTCGGTCCTGGCGAGTGCTTGTAAGAGCAACAGGTGTTATCTGGAGGGGATCGCACCCCAAAATTCTGCTGTGAGGTCTGGTGATTATGTTATGGAGCTGTCAAGGCAATGGTGATGTGACTGCATGCACTGAGAAGGGGGGTGTACCAAAGGTTTTATGTTCACTATATCATACACCATTGTGCAAGTCACATGACTCTGAACAAAGAGCCTACTTCAGCTTGGGTTGTTGTACAACCCTTTAACATGCGGAGGGCCGCCCAGCACAGGGCAAGGCCATCTCGCATGCCGGGTCCTCTCCCCCTTGCAAGCATGCAAGCGCATCGCATGAGTAAGGTAGCCCCATGCTTCCTCAGCCTAGCTGCGCAGGCAATCGGAGGGCCTTCATCTTTTGGGTCGCAGTGGCTGCGGTGACATCACGCAGACGCCACGGCCTGCTCCAGCAACAGTCTGGACACACCTGCGTTGTCTGGACCGAGCTCCTTAGATAGAGCATCAACGCCCACAAAAAGCGATGTTGACGCCCTGTTCCCGCCCCCCTCCAGGTCTTAAACTGCGTCTGAAGAGAACACAGTTTAAGACCTCGCATGCGCTGATGTGCAGAAATTGCTTCATAGCGATTTGTGCACATTGGGCCTGATTTAGTGTAAATAGATGATAGCAGCGTGCGTCAGAATGCTTATGGTCAGGGCTGCCATCAGAGATTGTGGGGCCCGGGACTGACAAAGTAGACAGTGCCTCTCCTCGCCCCAAAAAATATTCTGCCACACCGCTCCACCCCTATGTGATGTCATACATTGTGACGTTACAAATGGAGCATTGCGGACCTACAGGAACGGTTTACAGAGAGCTGTTATACAGAGAATTCTTGTTTCAAGACGTCCTCTCCGGACATTAGCCTGCTGATATTTCACAGCCTGGTGCAGCTCTATAGGTATTGGCAGTAGGAGCCAGAGGTGGGCCCCCTCTCTGTAAGGGCCCGGGACACCAGTCCCCACAGTCCCCCGGATGGCTGCCCTGCTTATGGTAAATGAACAAATAATTTGGATTCTTACAGGTGATGAAAGAGATTTATGTTGCACACCTCATTATTAGAGGGGACAGTACCTTCACTATTGTCTATTATAAGGAGTGCTACCTCTCACCCATATGTACAGGTGTAAAAAGATATAAATGTGATATTTCCATTTAATACAGATGATTGCGTTATGTTTGTTTACTGTTATGATCTGCCTGGCTGATCTCATATCAATGTTTTGTACTGTACTGGGAGGAGTTTAGGAGAAAACTTTCCATTTCCTGGGTTTTAGAGAAGGTTTGGAGCAGGACGGAAGGCAGCTTTGTAAGTGACCTGTTTTCTCACCTGTATGTCATTATATATCACCCACTGACGGCTCTCTATAGGTTCTTGCCAAACCTGGGAGACATGAGTGAAGACAGAGATAACCTGGGATCTCTAAGGGATTTAAATGTTAATGCTCTGACTTTTAGTTACATTACAGGGATTATGGATAAACTCTTAGGGTCACTCTAGGGTTGTTCCCCGGGGACTGCAGCGTAGATCACATATAGGAGACGGGAGCTGGTTAATACAGAACCCTGGGAAATGCAGGCAAATTACGAAAACAGCAATTTTTGGCCGAATTTTCCATCTTGGTAATTTCACCCTATTTCTTGCAGAATATTAGCCTAGATGTGATACACTGCATCTGCCTAACGCGGCTTGGTACAGCCGAAAAACTTGTGACGATGCAATAAGGGATCTCTAGCTGTGTGTGGGAAGTATTGTATTGAAAAATACTGTTGATGAAACAAATTATTATTGTTATATTTTATATTAAACAGGGCTATTTCCCTGCTACTCAGAAAACATACATTTCTCTAACGTCCTAGTGGATGCTGGGGACTCCGTAAGGACCATGGGGATAGACGGGCTCCACAGGAGACATGGGCACTTTAAGAAATAATTTAGGTTCTGGTGTGCACTGGCTCCTCCCTCTATGCCCCTCCTCCAGACCTCAGTTTGATACTATGCCCAGACGAGCTGGGTGCTTTTCAGTGAGCTCTCCTGAGTTCGCTGAGAGAAAGTATTTTGTTAGGTTTTTTATTTTCAGGGAGCTCTGCTGGCAACAGACTCCCTACATCGTGGGACAGAGGGGAGAGAAGCAGCCCTACTCTCTGAAGCTAGGTCCTGCTTCTTAGGCTACTGGACACCATTAGCTCCAGAGGGATCGTACGCAGGATCTCACCCTCGCCGTCCGATCCCAGAGCCGCGCCGCCGTCCCCCTCGCAGAGCCAGAAGACAGAAGCCGGGTGAGTATGAGAAGCAAGAAGACTTCAAATCGGCGGCAGAAGACTCCGTTCTTCACTGAGGTAACGCACAGCACTGCAGCTGTGCGCCATTGCTCCCACACACCTCACATACTCCAGTCACTGTAAGGGCGCAGGGGGTGGGGGGGGGGGGCACCCTGGGCAGCATTTGGATCCTCTTTTTGGCAAAAGTAAACATATATACAGTTGGGCACTGTATATATGTATGAGCCCCCGCCAAGAAAATGCATATTTAAGCAGGACAGAAGCCCGCCGTCGAGGGGGCGGGGCTTCTTCCTCAGCACTCACCAGCGCCATTTTTTCTCCACAGCTCCGCTGAGAGGAAGTTCCCCAGGCTCTCTCCTGCAGATTCACGGTAGAAGAGGGTAAAAAGAGAGGGGGGGGGCACATAAATTAGGCGCAAAAACACAATATAAACAGCAGCTACTGGGTTAACATTAAGTTACTGTGTTATTCCTGGGTTATAGCGCTGGGGTGTGTGCTGGCATACTCTCTCTCTGTCTCTCCAAAGGGCCTTGTGGGGGAACTGTCTTCAAAAAGGGCATTCCCTGTGTGTGTGGTGTGTCGGTACGCTTGTGTCGACATGTCTGATGAGGAAGGCTATGTGGAAGCAGAGCGGGAGTAAATGAATGTGGTGTCTCCGCCGACGGCGCCGACACCTGATTGGATCGATATGTGGAGGGTTTTAAATGATTATGTTAATTCCTTGCATAAGAGGTTAGATAAAGCTGAAGCCTCAGGACAGTCAGGGTCCCAACCCGTGCCTGATCCTATGTCACAGAGGCCGTCAGGGTCTCAGAAGCGCCCACGATCCCAAATTGTTGACACAGATACCGACATGGATTCTGACTCCAGTGTCGATGACGATGATGCAAAGTTACAGCCAAAGTTGCCTAAATCACTACGATATATGATTATAGCAATTAAGGATGTTTTGCACATCACAGAGGAAACCCCTGTCCCTGACACAAGGGTTTATATGTATAAGGGAAAGAAACTTGAGGTAACTTTTACCCCCTCACACGAACTGAATGAGTTATGTGAAAAAGCTTGGGAATCTCCAGATAAAAAAATGCAGATTTCCAAACGGATTCTTATGGCGTATCCTTTACCGCCAACGGACAGGTTACGATGGGAATCCTCCCCTAGGGTGGACAAAGCTTTAACACGCTTATCCAAATAGGTAGCCCTGCTGTCCCAGGATACGGCTACCCTCAAGGATGCTGCTGATCGCAAACAGGAGGGTACCCTGAAGTCCATTTCTACACATTCAGGTACCTTGCTCAGACCGGCAATCGTGTCGGCCTGGGTCTGTAGTGCAGTAGCGGCATGGACTGATACCTTATCAGAGGAGTTGGATACCTTAGATAGGGATACTGTTTTATTGACCCTGGGGCATATTAAAGACGCTGTCCTTTATATGAGAGATGCTCAAAGAGACATTAGTCTACTGGGTTCTAGAATAAATACTATGTCAATTTCTGCCAGAAGGGTCCTGTGGACTCGGCAATGGACAGGTGATGCCGACTCAAAAAGGCATATGGAGGTTTCACCTTATAAGGGTGAGGAATTGTTTGGGGAGGATCTCTCGGACCTGGTCTCCACAGCTACTGCTGGAAAGTCAAATTTTTTGCCATATGTTTCCTCACAGCCTAAGAGAGCACCGTATTATCAAATGCAGTCCTTTCGATCACAGAAAAACATGAAAGTCCGAGGTGCGTCCTTTCTTGCCAGAGGCAGGGGCAGAGGAAAGAAGCTGCACAACGCAGCTAGTTCCCAGGAACAGAAGTCCTCCCCGGCCTCTACAAAATCCGCCGCATGACGCTGGGGCTCCGCAAGCGGGGCTAGGCCCGGTGGGGGCGCGTCTTCGAAATTTCAGCCACAAGTGGGTTCACTCCCAGTTGGATCCCTGGGCAATAGATATTGTGTCTCAGGGATACAAGCTGGAATTCGAGGAAATGCCACCTCACCGATACCTCAAATCGGCCCTGCCAGCTTCCCCCCTCAAGAGGGAAATAGTGTTAACTGCAATTCATAAATTGTATCTTCAACAGGTGATGGTCAAGGTTCCCCTCCTTCAACAAGGAAGGGGTTATTATTTGACCATGTTTGTAGTACCGAAACCGGACGGTTCGGTCAGACCCATATTGAATTTAAAATCCCTGAACATGTACCTGAAAAGGTTCCGGTTCAAGATGGAATCGCTGAGAGCGGTCATCGCAATCCTGGAAGGGGGGGATTTTATGGTGTCTCTGGACATAAAGGATGCATACCTTCATGTCCCCATTTATCCACCTCATCAGGCGTACCTCAGATTTGTGGTACAGGATTGTCATTACCAATTTCAGACGTTGCCGTTTGGTCTCTCCACGGCACCGAGAATATTTACCAAGGTAATGGCGGAAATGATGGTACTCCTGCGGAAGCAAGGAGTCACAATTATCCCATACTTGGACGATCTCCTCATAAAAGCGAGATCAAGAGAGCAGTTGCTGATCAGCGTAGCACTTTCTCTGGAAGTGTTACGGCAACACGGCTGGATTCTAAATATTCCAAAGTCGCAGTTGGTTCCTACGACTCGTCTGCCTTTCCTGGGCATGATTCTAGACACAGACCAGAAAAGGGTTTATCTCCCGATGGAGAAAGCTCAGGAACTCATGACACTGGTCAGGAACCTATTAAAACCAAAACAGGTGTCAGTGCATCACTGCACTCGGGTCCTGGGAAAGATGGTGGCATCATACGAGGCCATTCCCTTCGGCAGGTTCCATGCGAGGATCTTTCAATGGGACTTACTGGACAAGTGGTCCGGATCACATCTTCAGATGCATCGGTTAATCACCCTATCCCCCAGGGCCAGGGTGTCACTCCTGTGGTGGCTACAGAGCGCTCACCTTCTCGAGGGCCGCAGATTCAGCATTCCGGACTGGGTCCTGGTGACCACGGACGCAAGCCTCCGAGGTTGGGGTGCAGTCACACAGGGAAGAAATTTCCAAGGTCTGTGGTCAAGTCAAGAGACTTGCCTTCACATCAACATCCTGGAACTAAGGGCCATATACAACGCCCTACGTCAAGCGGAGACCCTGCTTCGCGACCAACCGGTTCTGATTCAGTCAGACAACATCACCGCAGTAACTCATGTAAACCGTCAAGGCGGCACAAGGAGCAGAGTGGCGATGGCAGAAGCCACCAAGATTCTTCGCTGGGCGGAGAATCACGTAAGCGCACTGTCAGCAGTGTTCATCCCGGGAGTGGACAACTGGGAAGCAGACTTCCTCAGCAGACACGACCTACACCCGGGAGAGTGGGGACTTCATCAGGAAGTCTTCGCACAGATTACAAGTCGTTGGGAACTGCCACAGGTGGACATGATGGCATCCCGCCTCAACAAAAAGCTACAGAGGTATTGCGCCAGGTCAAGAGACCCTCAGGCGATAGCTCGCCTGTAGACGCCCTGGTGACACCGTGGGTGTTCCAGTCGGTCTATGTATTTCCTCCTCTTCCTCTCATACCCAAGGTGCTGAGGATAATAAGAAAAAGAGGAGTGAGAACAATACTCATTGTTCCAGATTGGCCACGAAGGACTTGGTATCCAGATCTGCAAGAAATGCTCACAGAGGAACCGTGGCCTCTTCCTCTAAGACAGGACTTGTTGCAACAAGGGCCCTGTCTGTTCCAAGACTTACCGCGGCTGCGTTTGACGGCATGGCGGTTGAACGCCGGATCCTAGCAGAGAAAGGCATTATGGATGAGGTCATTCCTACGCTGATAAAGGCTAGGAAGGACGTGACAGCTCAACATTATCACCGTATATGGCGAAAATATGTTGCTTGGTGTGAGGCCAGGAATGCTCCTATGGAGGAATTCCAGCTGGGCCGTTTCCTTCACTTCCTACAGTCCGGAGTGAATTTGGGACTAAAATTGGGTTCCATTAAGGTCCAGATTTCGGCCCTATCCATTTTCTTTCAAAAAGAGTTGGCTTCTCTACCTGAAGTTCAGACGTTTGTAAAGGGAGTGCTGCATATTCAGCCCCCTATTGTGCCTCCAGTGGCACCTTGGGATCTTAACGTGGTGTTGAGTTTCCTGAAATCCCACTGGTTTGAACCACTCAAAACGGTGGAGTTGAAATATCTCACGTGGAAGGTGGTCCTGCTATTAGCCTTGGCTTCGGCTAGGCGTTTGTCAGAGTTGGCGGCTTTGTCACAAAGCCCCTATCTGGTTTTCCATGCGGATAGAGCAGGATTGCGGACCCGTCCACAATTCCTACCGAAAGTGGTTTCATCCTTTCATATAAACCAACCTATTGTGGTGCCTGTGGCTACTACTGACTTGGAGGATTCAGAGTTACTTGATGTGGTCAGGGCTTTGAAGGTTTATGTAGCCAGAACGGCTAGGATCAGGAAAACAGAGTCTTTGTTTATCCTGTATGCTTCCAACAAGCTTGGTGCTCCTGCTTCAAAGCAAACTATTGCTCGCTGGATCTGTAACACGATTCAGCAGGCTCATCCTGCGGCTGGATTGCCGCTGCCAAAATCAGTTAAGGCCCATTCCACTAGGAAGGTGGGCTCATCTTGGGCGGCTGCCCGAGGGGTCTCGGCATTACAGCTTTGCCGAGCGGCTACTTGGTCAGGTTCAAACACTTTTGCAAAGTTCTACAAGTTTGATACCCTGGCTGAGGAGGACCTTGTGTTTGCTCAATCGGTGCTGCAGAGTCATCCGCACTCTCCCGCCCGTTTGGGAGCTTTGGTATAATACCCATGGTCCTTACGGAGTCCCCAGCATCCACTAGGACGTTAGAGAAAATAAGATTTTACTTATCGGTAAATCTATTTCTCGTAGTCCGTAGTGGATGCTGGGCGCCCGTTCCAAGTGCGGACTTCTTCTGCAATACTTGTATTTAGTTATTGCTTCAATAAGGGTTAAGTTATGGTTGCATCAGGGTTGGACCTGATGCTCTGTTTTTTGTCATACTGTTAACTGGTTGTTTTACACATGTTATACGGTGTGATTGGTGTGGCTGGTATGAATCTTGCCCTGGATTACCAAAATCCTTTCCTTGTACTGTCAGCTCTTCTGGGCACTGTTTCTCTAACTGAGGTCTGGAGGAGGGGCATAGAGGGAGGAGCCAGTGCACACCAGAACCTAAATTCTTTCTTAAAGTGCCCATGTCTCCTTACGGAGTCCCCAGCATCCACTACGGACTATGAGAAATAGATTTACCGGTAAGTAAAATCTTATTACGTTTATATTAAATCTAATTTATGTTTTAATATATAAAACTAGACTGAAAAAAAAAAAGATGCCAGCTAGAAGCCAGTTCCACCATGTGAGGAGATAGGCAGCAGCCAGGGCCAGGTCACTGATCGCTCTGGATAGTTACTACAGTGACAGCTGAATGATATTCACCAGGGCGGAAACTTATAGTTTGCAGGGGAGCGCCTAGCACCGGCCCTGCAACTCACATCTAATAGGATAACCCCATAATGTGTAAATGCTCCAAGCACCACAAATGTATTAAACTAACTGTAGCATACTTCCCAACCTAGTACAGGCTGGAGGAGGGACCGCTGCGAGCGCCGAAGGGCGTTTCCGTCACTGGGGGCATGCCCTTCACTCTGTGAGCTGCTAGTATGCCTCATGTCCCTCTCTCCCATTAAATAGAAGCTGTGATATTCAGCAAGTGAGAGGGGGCCCCTAACTCCCCCCACCACCACCGCAGCCGCGGGTGGGACAACAGGACAGTGCCAAAAAACATGACTGTCCCACCAAATATGGTACAGTTGGGAGGTATGCTGTCGTGTCCCCAGGTCACATCAAGGCACACAGAAAGCTCAGTTTATGTCACAATGCCCCCATGCTGATGATGGGGGACCCCCTATATAAGGGGGGCACGCCTTGGGCAACCACCCCAGCATCCCTATTTTAAGTTTGGCTCCTGGACCCCAGACCTGGGTATCCTAATCCAGTAATTAAGTTACTACAGTTTTTATCATGTATACATTATGTGCAGCGTAACATTATACACATTTAAAAATAGACAATATAGAAAATGAATGCTTGTCATGCAATAAATATTCTTTAATCATCACCTATAAATACATGTCCCAATGGCACTATAAATTACAGCTTTCTGCTATCCTCAGGCACAGAGTTAATGATGACATCGGAATAAATTGCATCACCCAAGCCATGTCTGACATCATCATGCTACACACAGAGAAGGTACCTTGTATCACATAAATCATCCACCACACCAGCCATACATATTCATGTATCATGGAGGCATTACATAAACATCTAAGAACTAACTTATTGCACCAACATGCATACAGAAATGAGGCTTACCACCTGATGTACAGGCCCTGATTCTGCGTTACATACTAGTCAGAAAGTGGATCTAGCAATTCTTTACATTCAGGGCCGTTTCTTGGGGCAGGCGAGCAGTGCAACCGCACTGGGCGCCTGCCGCGGCACTAACTGTGGCTCCCTGCTTCCCCCTCCTGTTTCTCCCCGAGTAACCCGCTCGGGGGGCGGAGTTTCACGGAATGACACGGTTGCGTCGTTACGTCACGACGCAACCCTGTCACTCCGCAAAACTCCCCCCCCCGAGCGGAGTATAGAGGGGAATCCAAGTTATGAAGAGGGAAAGGCCGGCGCGAGGAGTGACTGGTGAGGCGGGCCGAACAGCGGTAATCGCCTCTGTAAGTATTCTCTCTCTCTCTCTCTCTATGTGTAAAATGGGGACACCTGCCGTAATGTGTGAAATGGGGACTTTTGCCTGCCGTAGTGTGGGGATTTAATGTATCAAGGGCATTGCGGTGTGTGGCATAATATGGTGCAGGGGGCATTACTGTGTGGGGCTTAATATGGTAGAATTTTTTTTTCCTGTGGTGGTCGTGATCTGTTGGGGCAGGGTCAAAAACTGGATTGTGAGGTAGTCTTTTCAGACGAGGCCATGCCCATTTAAATGAGGCCACACCCATTTAGATGAGGCCATGCCCCCTTGCAGGGTGCCCGCGCAAGTTTTTTTTTTAATCTAGGTGTGTGTGTGGGGGGGTGGGGGGGGCACATTTTTTTATGTCATGGGGGGGGCGCATTTTCAAATCTCGCACTGGGAGCCAAATTGGCTAGAAACAGCCCTGTTTACATTGCACTGTACAGTACATAGATATACACCACGATGAAAGCCACAGTATGACTGGGGACGGGGTCGCTTCTCTGCTTTAGCGAAATGGGCGTTTCTGAGTGTCAACTGGATGGCTGCCTTGCAGACGCACACTAGAGAACTGTTTTGCGGGACAGTCTTAGTAGTAGGCATGTAGGCAGCATTCCATGCTATTCTGAGGTGTGCGTATGGCAAAAGGACTCTGGTTTCAGAAGGGCTGCTGACAGAAAAACAGTGGTCAGTGCCGCGGGATGCAGTCATAATGTCAACACCACAATGTTGACGGTTATGTCAACATCTGCAGAATGGCTACATTAGGATTTGGCTGTAGGAATGGATAGTTATGGGAGGGTTAAGATTATGGTTAGGGGTATTACTCACCCCCGGAAGACTGCTGTAACTTGCCATCATGTGACCTCTGCTCCCAGAAGATATCGCCTGAGCTACCTGAGATCTGATACTAAGGCCCCAATGCTCAGTAATACTGGGGCCCCCAGAGACAGATTTCATCCTGAGTGTTCTTTGAATACATATAGAGGGACATGTACTAAGCAGTGATAAAAGTGTAGAAGTGAGCCAGTGGTGAAGTTGCCCATGGCAACCAATCAGCATTGGTAACATTTATAATTTGCATACTATGGAAGTAAACAGAGCAGCTGATTGGTTGCCATGGGCAACTTCTCCACTGGCTCACTTCTCCACTTTTATCACTGCTTAGTACATGTCCCCCTAAGTCAGCGATACACTGTTTTGTTGAATTTTAAATCATGTCTACATTTAATCTGTGTTGACATTGCGGTGCCCATTTATCAATGAGTGATAAAACTTGTTGCGTATGATAAATGGTGCTCCAGCCAGTCAGCTCCCAATGGTCATTTTTCAAACACGACAGGAGCTGATTGGATGGAGCACCATTTATCATACGCAACAAGTTTTATCATTCACAACACATTTTATCACTCATTGATAAATAAGCCCCTATATCTGGAACTGTGCGCATTTTTTATGAAGTGGGGCAACATATTAGCAGATGTTCTACTTTTTTTTTGTTTGTTTTTTTACGATGTCTAAAGCTGCCATTCATTTTATTATTTATTTCTATTAATTTACACGTAATATGTTAGATGGATTCATCCCTGATATAAAAGTTACCCCTTCTTTCTAGATCAGGCATGTCCAAACGGGATCCGGTCTGAAGATCGACAGTATCTAGGTCGACAATGTTTAGGTCGACCACTATAGGTCGACAGTCACTAGGTCGACATGGATGGAAGGTCGACATGGTTTCTAGGTCGACATGTGCTAGGTCGACAGGTCTAAAGGTCGACATGAGTTTTTCACATTTTTTTTCTTTTTTTTTTAAATTTTTCATACTTAACGATCCACGTGGACTACGATTGGAATGGTAATCTGTGCCGAGCGAAGCGGTAGCGGAGCGAAGGCACCATGCCCGAAGCATGGCGAGCGAAGCGAGCCATGCGAGGGGACGCGGTGCACTAATTTGGGATCCCGGTCACTCTACGAAGAAAACGACACAAAAAAAAAAAAAATCCTCATGTCGACATTTAGACCTGTCGACCTAGCACATGTCGACCTAGCAACCCTGTCGACCTTCCATACATGTCGACCTAGTGACTGTCGACCTATAGTGGTCGACCTAAACATTGTCTAGATACCTAGATACTGTCGATTTGATGAACCACACCCGTCCAAACTGCGGCCCTCCAGCTATTGTGAAACTACATATCCCAGCATTCCCTGACAGTTTTGCTGTCAGAGAATGCTAAAGCTGTGTCAGGGCATGCTGGGATGTGTAGTTTCTCAACAGCTGGAGGGCCGCAGTTTGGACATGCCTGTTCTAGATGCAAGGAGAAGAGATGCAGGTGAGTACTGGAGTAGCTGGACTACATTTCCCATAAAGCATCAGGTCAGAGCTTGTGCTCCTGCACCCAGACAGGTTGTGCTTGTGCTCAAATTACCTAAAAGCAGTGGGAGACGGCTGCGAGCAGCTCTCTGTGAGTATGATCCTGCTTGATGTAGCTAAGTACGGGTCAGTGACAGGGTATTGTATATGACAATGCAGTGGGAATGTAAGGCTTATATACTTGGGAGTGATAGAGACATTTGGAGAAGTCCTCCCTTGATGTTTGCATTTACTATCCATAGTAACCAGGAGGAGGGGCTTCCAGGAATACCCCTTATATACACTGTGATGGCAGAAGTGCTGAGTAACCCTTGTGTACGGTAACCTGGGCCAGACACATCTACATCACTTTCAGTTTTATACAATGTCACTAAATCATGCAAAGTTCAGTATCGACTGGAGGTTCTAAGACTAAAAGTAGCTGCTCAGGAAAACTGTATGATGGGAACTGTTAAAAGCCTCTATATAAAGTGACTGGTGTGGATAATGCTGGTCGTTTACACTCTCTCTCTCTATACATCTATGTGTGTGTGTGTGTGTGTGTGTGTGTGTGTGTGTGTATATATATATATATATATATATATATATATATATAATGTGTGACCGTGCCTTTATTTATATATTCTCCATTTCACTGTTTGTCATATAATTAAATAATTGATTCCAAAACCAAGCGCAGTATGATTCAACTGTATATTCATAAACACTGTAGTCTGTCTTAGTATAACATGACACTGGTATTACCTGTTGGTTGTACATTTTGTATTGACACTCAGTAGTAAAAATATTGTCACAGTAACTTTACAAATATCTGGTATTTTAGTAGTTTCACTTTGTTCCCTTAAGGCCCCCATCCACTAGTGCAATATGGCCTGGTTTTATGCAATTGAGACAAATTGCTGAGACGGATTGCATGAAAAGTGTCACATTGCATGTCCTTTTCGTGCGATTGCGATGCGAGGCGCGTTCCCGTGTGTCTCCCATCGCACTCGCAGATCACACGTGCTGCACGTTATATTTCTCAGTCACACAGAAATAGGTTTAATAATGTTAGATTGCATGAGATAAATCACATGTAAAAAATACACTCAAGTAGCAAATCGCAATTGCAGGGCTCCCCGGAAGCTCCCAGCCAGATTGCAGGAAAAATGGATCCAACTCATTGCTGAGATAAAACTCCCTAGTGTATGGAGGCCTTTACTGTCACGAACTGTAGATATATACTGTAGGTACTGGTTTTATGTATTGTTTTTATGTATTTAAAACAATTTAACTACAAAAAAAAGGATTATTGTAACAGGTTTTCATGACTTTGGGCCTAATTCAGACCTGATCACAGCAGCAGATTTGTTAGCTAATGGGCAAAACCATGTGCACTGCAGGGGGGGAGGGGGGGGAGATATAACATGTGCAGAGACAGTTAGATTTGGGTGGGGTGTGTTCAAACTAAAATATGTATTGCAGTGTAAAAATAAAGCAGCCAGTATTTGCCCTGCAGAAACAATATAACCCACCTAAATTGAAGTCTCTCTGCACGTGTTATATCTGCCCCCCTGCAGTGCACATGGTTTTGCCCGTTAGCTAACAAATTTGCTGCTGAAATAGGCCCCTTGTCTTGTCCCTCCATCAAGCATTTGAAACCCTCTCCCACTCCTGTAGGAATCCCGTGTTTGCCTCTGATACCCCTTTTTCGGGTAATGTCCGGATTCTCAAAGGGATAATGTTGGGAGGTGTTCTGCATGGGTGTGGTTCGTTTTATCGACAGTATCTAGGTCGACAATGTTTAGGTCGACAGTCACTAGGTCGACATGGATGGAAGGTCGACAGGGTTTCTAGGTCGACATGTGCTAGGTCGACAGGTCTAAAGGTCGACATGAGGATTTTTTTTTCTTTGTGTTGTTTTCTTCGTAAAGTGACCGGGATCCCAAATTAGTGCACCGCGTCCCCTCGCTCCGCTACCGCTTCGCTCGGCACACTTTACCATTCCAATCGTAGTCCACGTGGATCGTTAAGTATGAAAAAAAAAACCCCAAAAAAAGTGAAAAACTCATGTCGACCTTTAGACCTGTCGACCTAGCACATGTGGACCTAGAAACCCTGTCGTCCTTCCATCCATGTCGACCTAGTGACTGTCGACCTATAGTGGTCGGCCTAAACATTGTCAACCTAGACACTGTCGATCTTCAGACCGGATCCCGTTCTGCTGTAGGCTACAGCAAATGGAGCAATCTCTCGTTCGTTGTTACTTAGAAAATGAAAGTATTTAGTGATTTATAACTAAAATACGCCACACCCTCCTTTTATAATCAAAAACAAAAGTCATACCAGATGAACCAGTTAATTTCTGCCTTGAGGTGCTGTGTTTACGGTTTGTACAAAAATATTATGCGTACAAATAGCAAACGTGTCCAACTCCACACCCATACAAATTATATTTTATCATGTGATTAAATTATGCATTTTTCAGAATACTGTCACTTTAAATCATGCTTTCCTGCACACCTGGAATGTCAGGAGACCACTGAATTGGGTGGAGATGTCCCAGACTCCTGATAGAGTAGGTCAGCCTCCCAGAGCTGCTCGCTTTATCTGTGAAGTTTGCTGTCTCAGTTTTATTCAGAGTTGTACTCCGATGTTGACAGATGTGCACACGTGCAGATCTCTGTGTGCCAGATTACACACATTGCCCCATGAGTGACATGCTGCGGCTGGGAGTAGGATGGGGGATACCAACGGGGACGGTTTAGAAAACAGGAGCATGTCACCCCATTTTGTAGGCTTGCTGAGGCCATGGTCTGAGTCTTCTACACAAATTTCCTGGTTCTGGTGGTCATTCTTAGTAAGCTTACACTTACTCATATGGCTAATGACTGGGACCGATGATGCATCTTCGGATGTAGTACTCGGATCTGCGATGTCGGCACGAGGCGTCTGTGGCATTAGCATATTTTTGCATCCAAAGACGCAGCAGCGATGCAGGTAGCATTCTTCTCTGAATCAGGACAATATTAGATTTCATTATGAACTGTTGACATTATTGAGACAGCAGGCGCAAAGTATAGAACAGGCCAGTGTGGTCATAATTACTGATGTTATATTTCCCATTATCATCAGACGTGTCCACATCATTTACATTGTGTTATTCAATTTCCACATAATAATAATATTCCTTAGTAAATCAAGTCTGTAGTCTGTACAGAAGGGGTAGGAAACCTGCGGTACTCCAGCTGCCGTAGAACTACACCTCTCAGCATTTCCTAACAACAAATCTGTGGCAGGGGCATGCTGGGATGTGCAGTCCCACAGCAGCTGGATTGCCACACGTTGCCTACCCCTGCTGAACAGTATAAATTAGTTATTTACTGAGTATTAAAAAAGCTAAATATAAAGCACACTTTTTCCCCCCCAAGAAGCGCTGTTATATTGTTTTTGTGTTGTTTACAAAGCTGCTATAATGGTGATTGTATTGCTGATACATTGGTATAGAAGTCCTTCCTGCTCAGTGATGTCATCGGTTTTGTGAATGCACAAACTTCAGTCTGCTAAATGGCTGCAGTTGGTGGGAACATTTTCTCTTGGTTTCTGCAGTTGTACAGTAGGGTGCATTGTAATCTATTGTTTCTTTTCAGATATTAATTCCGTATTTTGTCCATCTTTTAAGGTGTAATCTGACAGAAAACAATGGATAACTATGACATAATTCGGATGATCGGGGAAGGAGCATTTGGAAAAGCATTTCTCGCGAAAGGAAAAAAAGACAACATACAATGTGTAATCAAAGAGATAAAGCTATCAATGGTGAGATGGGTCTTGGTAAACTATTTCCTTAATATATTAGTAATACAAATATTTATAAAGCAGGACCATGTAATGCAACACAAAACAGGTCAAATGATATGCAGACCACCTGCAGGCGTTTGTAGGGCACTTTTACCAACCTAGTATAAGACATCAGGTAGAACAAGCATGCACTGATCATATATACCACATTATAGATCATCTGTAGGACATCCTGTGCAGTGGTGTAACTAGAAATTTCTCTTACGTCCTAGAGGATGCTGGGGTCCACATTAGTACCATGGGGTATAGACGGGTCCACTAGGAGCCACTGGCACTTTAAGAGTTTAATACTATGGGCTGGCTCCTCCCTCTATGCCCATCCTACCAGACTCAGTTTAGAAAATGTGCCCGGAGGAGCCGGTCACAGCTAGGGGAGCTCCATAGGAGTTTTTCTAGTTTTATTGTTTTTATTAGAGTTAGGCACAGGGAGGCTGCTGGCAACAGCCTCCCTGCTTCGTGGGACTTAGGGGGGGGGGGGGGAGTAGTGTCCAACCCTGAGAGGTTAATGGCCACTATCTCCGCTGACAGGACACTGAGCTCCTGAAGGTGATGATCATTAGCCGCCCCAGGCGACCGCTCACTCCCGCAGCATGCCGCCACCCCCTAACAGAGCCAGAAGATTCCGGTGTCGAGGGAGTCAACGGCGCCCCGGCAAGCGGGGAGCCGGTGTGAAGATGGCGGCAACAGGGTGGTACTGCAGTACTAACTGCGCTCCGGAGGCTCAGCGGTACACAGTGCGGCGCTATGAGGGGCGCCCTGAGCCAGCGCCTATACCCTGCACTGGTCACTCAGGCTGTCAGGAACCTCGGTAACGCTGCCAGCACAATACCTCAGGCCAGTATAAAGATGAAAAATGCGGGAAGCAGCGCCATGTTTCAGGGGGCGGAGCTTCTCCTGAGAGCGGACCCAGCAGCGTTCAGCGCCATTTTCCTCCCTGCAGATCCAGCTACAGAGACGCTGACAGGGAGTGCTGTCCCTCCACACGACTCTAGCTATCCTGTGCAGTACCAGGGGGTTGTAGAAGGGGGGGCTGTATAATTACTGTATAGTCTATTAAGGTACACAGTCAGCACCCGGTATTTGTATTATTTATACCTAGGGAAGCGCTGTGTGTGTGCTGGCTCCAAGCTCTGTGTTTCTCTGAAGGAACTTGGGGGGGGAAACTGTGTCTGACATTTTCCTGTGTGTGTGGGGGTGTATGTTTTCTCACATAGTCATGTCCAGGGACTCTGTGTCTTATGCTGCAGAGGATGTTTCATCCCCAGAGGAATCCATTCCATGTACCCAGGAATGTAATGTCTTGTCTCAGATTCCTATTAAAGAGCCAGAATGCTAACTTCTATTAAGTGAAAGATCTCTCAGATCTCTACTAGGGTAGCTCATACTGAGACGGAAACTCAGGTTTTAAAGAATTCTATGGCTGTTTGCTCAGGTTCTGTTCCTATTCCTTCTCAATCCCCTAGCATATTCCCAAAGAAATGTGCACTTGCCCAGATTATGCAAGATGACACGGATACCGACTCTGACACGGCAGACGGTGATGGGGATGTGCTGAGGGGGGCGGCATCTCTGGCTAAGGGGGAGCAGCTCATGATTGAGGCCATTAGAGATGTGTTAAACATTACTGACACACCACCTGAACAGGTTGAGGAGGCTTACTTCACAGACAATAAGAAAGCCTTGCTAACCTTTCCTGTGTCTAAAGAATTAAATGCTTTATTTGAAAAATCCTGGGAAACCCCGGAGAAAAAATTCCAGATGCCCAAGAGGGTTTTGGTTGCTTTTCCCTTCCCGGAGGAGGATAGAAAAAGATGGGAAAACCCACCCATAGTTGACGCATCTGTCTCCAGACTGTCAAAAAAGGTGGTTTTACCTGTCCCTGGATCTACGGCATTAAAAGAACCGGCTGATCGTAAGATTGAAACTACGCTCAAATCCGTATACAATGCTTCAGGGGTGGTGTTAAGGCCTACTATTGCCTGTGCATGGATCTCAAAAGCTATAGTAAAGTGGTCAGGCACGTTACTAGAAGACTTAGATACAATGGATAGAAGTGACATTGAACTGTTTTTACGTAACATACAGGATTCTGCGGAGTTCATGGTGGAATCCATGAAGGACCAGGGTACGCTGAATGCACGGATATCTTCCATGTCTGTATCAGCTCGCAGGGGACTCTCGCTACGCCAATGGTCGGCAGACGCGGAATGATCCAGAAGTGTGGAGAACCTACCCTACACAGGTCAGGCTCTATTTGGGGAAGCTTTGCATGCGTGGATTTCCACGGCAACCGCGGGTAAGTCACCTTTTCTTCCCTCAGCTACACCTTCTACGAAGAAACCCTTTTCTTCATCTGCATCACAGTCCTTTCGGATCGCTAAGACAAAAATGTCCAAGCACCCTACCACTTTCTTTAGAGGTGGGCGTGCAAAATCCAAAAAGCCTGCACCTGCAGGCTCCCAGGACCAGAAGCCTGCTTCTGGTTCCTCAAAATCCTCAGCATGTCGGTGGGCAGCACAGCCTGGAGGACGATCTGGTAGGTGCGAGGCTCAGACGTTTCAGCAACGTCTGGGTGTCGTCCGGCCTGGACCCCTGGGTACAGGATATTGTGTCCCAGGGGTACAGACTGGAGTTTCAAGAACTCCCGCCTCCCCGATTCTTCAAATCAGGCTTGCCAGCTTTACTGACAGACAGGGCTGTCCTACAGGAAGCCATTCAAAAATTGGAAAGGTCAGTGGTCATTGTTACAGTTCCACCGCATATGCAAAACAAGGGTTACTATTCAAACCTTTTCGTGGTACCGAAACCGGATGGTTCGGTCAGACGATTTTGAACTTGAAATTGTTAATCCCTTATCTGAGGGAGTTCAAGTTCAAAATGGAGTCTCTGAGAGCGGTGATCTCAGGTCTAGAGGAGGGAGAGTTTCTGGTATCCCTGGATATCAAGGAGGCGTACCTCAGCATTCCGATTTGGCCGCCGCACCAGGCTTATCTCATGTTTGCGCTGTTAGACAGTCACTATCGGTTTCAGGCACTGCCATTCGGTCTCTCCACGGCACCGAGGGTGTTCACCAAGGTGATGGCAGAGATGATGGTTCTCCTCCAAAGACAGGGAGTGAACATAATTCCATATCTGGACGATCTGCCGATAAAGGCATCGACCAGGGAGACCTTGTTGCAGTCCATTGCTCTCATGACTCGTCTGCTCAGGGAACATGGTTGGATCCTGAACCTTCCGAAGTCACATTTGGAGCCGACAAGGAGATTGTCTTTCCTGGGGATGATCCTCGACACGGAAGTGCAGAGGGTGTTTCTACCGTAGGAAAAAGCGTTGGTGATTCAAACAATGGTCCGGGATGTCCTGAAGCCAGCCCGGGTATATATTCATCAGTGCATTCGCCTTCTGGGGAAGATAGTTGCCTCCTACGAGGCTCTACAGTACGGAAGACTTCATGCTCGATCCTTCCAACTGGATCTCCTAGACAAGTGGTCGGGGTCTCATCTACATATGCACCTGAGGATACGTCTGTCGCCGAAAGCAAGGGTTTTGCTCCTCTGGTGGCTACAAATGTCTCACCTTCTGGAGGGCCACAGGTTCGGGATTCAGGACAGGTTCCTTCTAACCACGGACGCAAGTCTCCGGGGTTGGGGCGTAGTCACTCAAGGGGAAACTTTCCAAGGAAGGTGGTCAAGTCTGGAATCCAGTCTTCCAATAAACATTCTTGAACTAAGGGCCGTGTACAACAGTCTTCTCCAAGCAGCAAATCTGCTGCGAGATTGTGCCATTCCAGTACAGACGGACAATGTAACAACGGTGGCCTACATAAACCGTCAGGGCGGAATGAAGAGCAGAGCTGCAATGTCAGAGGTAACAAGAATCATCCTCTGGCAGAAAAACACGTGTTGGCGCTGTCAGCAATTTTCATTCCGGGAGTGGACAACTGGGAAGCGGACTTCCTCAGCAGACACGATCTCCATCCAGGAGGTGTGGGGCCTCCATCCGGAGGTGTTCACGAAAGTAACACATTTTTGGGGGGTTCCTCAGATAGACATGATGGCCTCCCGCCTCAAAAAGACGCTTCGGATGTATTGTTCCAGGTCGAGAGACACGCAAGCAGTGGCGGTGGACACGCTGGTGTCTCCGTGGGTGTTCCAGTCGGTGTACGTGTTTCCTCCACTTCCACTCATTCCAAGGATTCTAAAGCTCATAAGGAGAACAAGAGTTCAGGCAATCCTCATTGCTCCGGACTGGCCAAGAAGGGCTTGGTACGCAGATCTTCTGGGTCTACTGCTGGAAGATCCGAGGCCTCTTCCTCTTCGGGAGGACCTGTTACAACAGGGGCCGTTCGCTTATCAAGACTTACCGCGGCTACATTTGATGGCATGGAGGTTGAATGCCAGATATTAGCTCGGAAAGGCATTCCGAACGAGGTTATCCCTACCCTGATACAGGCTAGGAAAGGAGTAACTTCTAAACATTACCATCGCATTTGGAAAAAGTATGTATCTTGGTGGGAATCCAAGAAGTTTCCTACGGTGGAGTTTCAACTGGGACGGTTTCTCCTCTTCCTGCAAGCAGGTGTGGATATGGGCCTGAGGTTGGGATCTGTAAAGGTCCAGATTTCTTCCAGAAACAGCTGGCTTCCCTCCCTGAGGTTCAGACTTTTTTGAAAGGGGTTCTGCACATCCAGCCTCCCTTTGTGCCGCCTACAGCACCTTGGGATCTTAACGTGGTGTTACAGTTCCTCCAATCGAATTGGTTCGAGCCCCTACAGGAGGTTGAAGTCAAGTTTCTCACGTGGAAGGCTGTCACTTTGTTGGCCTTAGCTTCTGCTCGATGTGTGTCGGAGTTGGGGGCTTTATCTTGTAAAAGCCCCTATTTGATCTTCCATGAACATAGAGCTGAGCTCCGGACTCGTCAGCAGTTCCTTCCAAAGGTTGTGTCGGCTTTTCATATCAACCCACCTATTGTGGTGCCAGTTGCTACTGACTCCTCAATTCCGTCAAAGTCCTTGGATGTTGTAAAGGCTCTGAAAATCTATGTGAAGAGGACTGCTCGACACAGAAAATCGGACTCTCTGTTTGTCCTGTATGATCCCAAGAAACTTGGGTGTCCTGCTTCTAAGCAGAAGATCTCTCGCTGGATCAGGTTCACTATCCAGCATGTGTATTCTACGGCAGGACTGCCGTGTCCAAAATCTGTTAAGGCCCACTCTACTCATAAGGTGGGTTCTTCTAGCCCGGGGCTACTTGGTCTGGGTCGAACACGTTTGCTAAGTTCTACAAGTTCAATACTTTGGCCTCTGAGGACCTAAAGTTTGGTCAGTCAGTTCTGCAGGAGCCTCCGCGCTCTCCCTAATGTGGACCCTAGCATCCTCTAGGACGTAAGAGACAATAGGATTTTAATTACCTACCGGTAACTCCTTTTCTCGTAGTCCGTAGAGGATGCAGGGCGCCCGCCCAGCGCTTCGTTCACCTGCAGTGGTTACCTGGTTCAGTACTGCTTGGTTCTTAGTTAAATACTGCGTTATTACTTGGTTCAGTAATGTTATTCAGCTGTTGCTGAGTTTTTTTTTCTAGCTAGTTAGCTTGGTTTGCCTTGTTTGTGTGAGCTGGTGTGAATCTCGTCGCTATTTGTGTAAAATCCTTCTCTCGAAGTTGTCCGTCTCCTCTAGACTGAGTCTGGTAGGAGGGGCATAGAGGGAGGAGCCAGCCCACACTATTAAACTCTTAAAGTGCTAGTGGCTCCTAGTGGACCCGTCTATACCCCATGGTACTAATGTGGACCCTAGCATCCTCTACGGACTACGAGAAAAGGATTTACCAGTAGGTAATTAAAATCCTATTTTTGCTCCCCAAGCCAAAAACGTTTCTGGCGCACATTGACATTTGAAAAGGAAAGTATTTGCAGCGAGCGCATTCCAACAAGGGTGTGTGGCCTCACTGCAAGGGGCGTGGCATTGCAGGACAAGACTACCTTTTACTCATGTTTTCAACCTGCACGCCCAGACATTGGCCACTACAAGAAAATAAAAATCATGCCCCTTACATTATTTGTCTTTTTTTCTCCTTATATCAATGCCCCTTACACATTATGCCACAAACCGTAATGCCTGTGACACATTATACCACAAACCGCAGTGCCTCTTACACATTATGCCACACACCGTAATGCTTGTGACACATTATGCCACACACCACAATGCCCCTGACACATTATACCACACACCGCAATTCCCGTGATACGTTATGCCACACACTACAAAGCGCCTGACACTTTATGCCACATACCACAATGCCCCTGACACATTATACCACACACCACAATGCCCGTGATACATTATGCCACACACCACAATGCCCCTGACACTTTATACCACATACCACAATGCCCCTGACACATTATGCCACATATCACAATGCCGTGATACATTATGCCAAACACCGTAATGCCTGTTATACATTATGGCACACACCACAATGCTCCAGACACATTATGCCACATACCGCAATGCCCTTGATACATTATGCCACATACCGCAATGCCCGTGTTTCATTGTGCCACACACCGTAATGCTCATTATACATTATGCACCATAGTAAGGCTTCTAATTAATTTTAAATTACCTGCTCGTTGCCAGGGGTTTCATGCTCTGGGTTCCATGCTTGTTGCCAGGGGTTTCATGCTCTGGGTGTAATGCTCATTGCCAGAGGTTTCATGCTCTGGGTGTCATGCTCATTGCTAGGGGTTTCATGATCTGGGTGTCATGCTCATTGCTAGGGGTTTCATGCTCTGGGTGTAATGCTCATTGCCAGGGGTATAATTCTCTGGGTATAATGCTTGTTGCCTGGGGTGTAATGCTCTGGGGGTGTATGCTTGTTGCCATGGGTTTCATGCTCTCTGGGTATAATACTCGTTGCCAGGGGTGTAATACTCTTGTGGTGTAATGCTCGTTGCCTGGGATGTAATGCTCTGGGTGTAATGCTTGTTTCCAGGGGTTTAATGCTCTGGGGGTGTATGCTCATTTCTTGGGGTTTAATGCTCTGGGTGTCATGCTCGTTGCCAGGGGTTTCATGCTCTGGGTGTAATACTTGTTGCCAGGGGTGTAATGCTCATTTCAAGGGGTGTAATGCTCGTTGCCAGAGGTGTCATTCTCTGGGTGTAATGGTCATTGGCAGAGGTGTAATGCTTGTTTCCAGGGGTGTAATGCTCTGGGGTTATATGCTCATTTCCAGGGGTGTAATGCTCTGGGGGTGTATGCTCGTCACCTGGGGTGTAATGCTCTGGGTGAAATGCTCATTGCCAGGAGAGTAATGCTTATTTCCAGGGATGTAATGCTCTAGGGGTGTATGCTCGTTGCCAGAGGTTTCATGCTCGGGGTGTGTTGCTTGTTGCCAGGGGTGTAATGCTCTGGGTGTAATGCTCATTGCCAGGGGTTTCATGCTCGGGGTGTAATGCTTATTTCCAGGGGTGTAATGCTCTGGGTGTAATGCTCGTTGCCATGGGTGTAATGCTCTGGGGGTGTAATGCTCATTTCTATGGGTGTAATGTTCATTGCCTGGGGTGTAATGCTCTGGGTGTAATGCTCGTTTCCAGGGGTGTAATGCTTTGGGGGTGTATGCTCATTGCTTGGGGTTTCATGCTCTGGGTGTAATGCTGGTTGCCAGGGGATTTCATGCTCTGGGTGTAATGCTCATTGCCAGGGGTTTCATACTCTGGGTGTAATGCTCGTTGCCAGGGCTGTATTGCTCTGGGGGGTGTAATGCTCATTTCCAGGGGTCTAATGCTCATTGCCAGGGGTGTAATGCCCTGGGGGTGTAATGATCATTTCCAGGGGTGTAATGCTCTGTGGGTGTGTGCTCATTTACAGGAGTGTAATGCTCTGGGGGTGTATGCTCGTTTCCAGGGGTGTAATTCTCTGGGGGTGTCATGCTAGTTTCCAGGGGTGTAATGCTCTGGGGTGTATGCTCATTGCCAGGGATGTAATAATCTAGGGGTGTATGCTTATTTCCAGGGGTGTAATGCTCTGGGGTTGTATGCTCATTGCCAGGGGTGTAATTCTCTGGTGCTGTATGCTCATTGCCAGGGAATAAGTGTTGGCATCGCCGCCACTGAACGCTCACGGCACTTCTGTGCAGAGAGAGGGGAGTTAGACGCTAGAGGTCAAATATGATTTCCAGCATCTGTCTCCTCCAAGGCGGCAGCCATTTTGGGAGTGACATTGGCAGATTTACATGCAGACGGTCAGTCCGCATGGGAATCTGCTGCACCAAGCCCCCCCCCCCCCCCCCCCTCCCGCCCTCATGCCTGGCACCTCCACAGGGCTGTAGTTACACCACTGATCCTGTGGACCATAAGTGAAGTTTTTACTTTTAGAAGATGCTTAGTGCTAACAGTGCTCTGGCTGTTACTTCTCAACACATAACCATCAGATTACACTGCCAAACAAATTTTTTTTGTTTTGGTGCCTGAAATGTTAGTATTGATTTTGGTTATATTGGGCGTGCTAATGCCAAATACGAAAACAGTTTTTATCTATCAGCTATACTTTTTGCGCATGCCCAGGCCGAGGCACATTGCCATCTAGCAACCTTCAGCCTGAGCAGGACGTCATTCGTCTTGGTTGTCAGAAACTTTCTGGTCAACCACAAAGCTCAAAACTATGCTGAGCTAATAAACAACCTGATTATTAATTCCAGAGACCTTGGATGTAATATGAGCATAAAAGTTCATTACTTACACAGCGACTTGGACCGTTTCCCAGAAAATTTGGGTGATATGAGCGAAGAGCAAGGTGAAAGATTTCAGCAGGACATTAAAACAATGGAAGATCGCTAACAGGGAAGATGAGATATACAGATTACAGCTGGAATTTACAAAGAGACTGTCCAAATAAAGGGGTTAATACAGATCTGATTGAAGAAGTGCTTTTAGCACATCTACGATTAGTTTCTCTGACATGCGGGGGGACGCCCAGCACAGGGCTAGCCCGCTTCGCATGTCAGGCCCTATCATATCTCAAAAATTAGAGGTGATAGGCCAAAATTAATTTTATATTTGAAATCAGCACACCAAATATACATAAAATCAGCTAAAAAATCCTTGGCACCAAAACACGTGTTGGGCTGTGTTATCGAATATAGTAACTCTTATATTTTGCCTATGCAATAAAAATGCAGCATACTGTAACAGGTATCTATGGTTTGGAAATATTAATAACAGTGACAAATAAATATACACGGTCACATTATTATGACCACCAGCTAACAGCCCCATACATAGCAGGGTTCGCTGAACTGTAGTTTTAGACACACGTCTGGTAGCCCCCAGGTTGATTCTTATGGTGAGCTGCTCCACTGTAGCATGTCGGTCGCCCCTCACGCACCTTTGTAGCCGACGTTCACCTCTGACATCAATGGCACGCGGCGCTCCGCAGTTTCCACGTTGGTTATTTGCAAGGGTGCCATTTATCCAGTCACGATACACCTTCACCACAGCAGCACGCGAACAGTTCACAAACTGCGCTGTGTCAGAAATACTGCCAGCCTTGGCCAGAAAGCTGATAATCATCCCTTTCTGCAACTCAGACAAATTGCCCCTTTTACCCATGACAGCAACGAGTGATATGTGCGCAGACGGCCTATCGCACACCTTATATACCCACCAAGGTGGTAATGTGACTTGACCGTGTATATTATACTTTCTATTATCAATATATACACGATTTAAAATAAGTCAGAGCAGTCACTTTTATCTGATAATCCCAGGAAATTGTACTTGAATACAATCCCAGTTGGATGCATCCAAGTCACATGTAATAGGAAAAGAAGGGGGATTTCACATTGTGCTGGATTTATTTGTCAGCTCCATATAACAAATAACACACGCACCAGAAGACAGAGGAGTAATTGTTCGTGAAAGATACCATTCCACAAGTTAGCAGATAAAAAATGATGTCATCGCTTTTCTACCTTTGGCTAAGATGAAGTGTATAAATGATGTACTGTATTAGCTTCCGGGATCGGTAGTCCCCAAACCACATAGATCACTTTGTGTTATTATTTTTTTGTGCATTTTTCATTTTGCTTGAGTTTTTAGATATAAATGACACCTCAGTCTAAAGTCCCTTCCTTTTGTTTATTTCTATAGATGCCACGGAAGGAGAAAGAGGCTTCTTACAAAGAGGTTACCCTTTTGTCTAAGATGAAACACCCAAATATTGTGACATTTTTTGCATCAATAGAAGGTTTGTCGCTGTTTGAAATAAACGACATTAATAAACTGATAGTAGTAATAAAGTATATATACAGGGGTGTAGCGAGGGTGGCTCCGGTGGAGCACAAGTTCCAGATGCCAGAAAAGTTAGAGGGCGCCCCGGCTGCTGCTGCAGCTCCTCGCTCTGCCTCTAAAGCAGCTGCAGCATCTCTCTCTGCCCCTCAAGCTGCTGCGGAGCAGCAATCTCTGCCCCTCAGGCAACTCTGGGACATTATTTTCATTGAGGCATAGGTATTATTTTCATGGAGGCATTGGGGGATTATCATGTTTGTGGGAGGTCACATTTGGGGTATTATTTTCATTAAGGGATTGGGGGGTTGTAAGGTCAGGTCAGTTGGGGCATATAATAAGAATTTACTTACCGATAATTCTATTTCTCGTAGTCCGTAGTGGATGCTGGGAACTCCGTAAGGACCATGGGGAATAGCGGCTCCGCAGGAGACTGGGCACAAAAGTAAAGCTTTAGGACTACCTGGTGTGCACTGGCTCCTCCCACTATGACCCTCCTCCAAGCCTCAGTTAGGATACTGTGCCCGGACGAGCGTACACAATAAGGAAGGATTTTGAATCCCGGGTAAGACTCATACCAGCCACACCAATCACACCGTACAACCTGTGATCTGAACCCAGTTAACAGTATGATAACAGAGGAGCCTCTGGATAGATGGCTCACAACAATAATAACCCGATTTTTGTAACAATAACTATGTACAAGTATTGCAGACAATCCGCACTTGGGATGGGCGCCCAGCATCCACTACGGACTACGAGAAATAGAATTATCGGTAAGTAAATTCTTATTTTCTCTGACGTCCTAGTGGATGCTGGGAACTCCGTAAGGACCATGGGGATTATACCAAAGCTCCCAAACGGGCGGGAGAGTGCGGATGACTCTGCAGCACCGAATGAGAGAACTCCAGGTCCTCCTCAGCCAGGGTATCAAATTTGTAGAATTTAGCAAACGTGTTTGCCCCTGACCAAGTAGCCGCTCGGCAAAGTTGTAAAGCCGAGACCCCTTGGGCAGCCGCCCAAGATGAGCCCACCTTCCTTGTGGAATGGGCTTTTACAGATTTTGGCTGTGGCAGGCCTGCCACAGAATGTGCAAGCTGAATTGTACTACAAATCCAACGAGCAATAGTCTGCTAGAAGCAGGAGCACCCAGCTTGTTGGGTGCATACAGGATAAACAGCGAGTCAGATTTTCTGACTCCAGCCGTCCTGGAAACATATATTTTCAGGGCCCTGACTACGTCCAGCAACTTGGAGTCCTCCAAGTCCCTAGTAGCCGCTGGTACCACAATAGGCTGGTTCAAGTGAAACGCTGAAACCACCTTAGGGAGAAATTGAGGACGAGTCCTCAATTCTGCCCTGTCCGTATGAAAAATTAGGTAAGGGCTTTTATAGGATAAAGCCGCCAATTCTGAGACACGCCTGGCTGAAGCCAGGGCCAACAGCATTACCACTTTTCATGTGAGATATTTTAAGTCCACAGTGGTGAGTGGTTCAAACCAATGTGATTTTAGGAACCCCAAAACTACATTGAGATCCCAAGGTGCCACTGGAGGCACAAAAGGAGGCTGTATATGCAGTACCCCCTTGACAAACGTCTGAACTTCAGGAACTGAAGCCAGTTCTTTCTGGAAGAAAATCGACAGGGCCGAAATTTGAACCTTAATGGACCCTAATTTTAGGCCCATAGACAGTCCTGTTTGCAGGAAATGCAGGAAACGACCCAGTTGAAATTCCTCTGTAGGGGCCTTCCTGGCCTCGCACCACGCAACATATTTACGCCAAATACGGTGATAATGCTGTACGGTTACATCCTTCCTGGCTTTGATCAGGGTAGGGATGACTTCATCCGGAATGCCTTTTTCCTTCAGGATCCGGCGTTCAACCGCCATGCCGTCAAACGCAGCCGCGGTAAGTCTTGGAACAGACAGGGTCCCTGCTGGAGCAGGTCCTTTCTTGGAGGTAGAGGCCACGGGTCCTCTGTGAGCATCTCTTGAAGTTCCGGGTACCAAGTCCTTCTTGGCCAATCCGGAGCCACGAGTATAGTCCTTACTCCTCTCCTTCTTATGATTCTCAGTACCTTGGGTATGAGAGGCAGAGGAGGGAACACATACACTGACTGGTACACCCACGGTGTTACCAGAGCGTCCACAGCTATTGCCTGAGGGTCCCTTGACCTGGCGCAATACCTGTCTAGTTTTTTGTTGAGGCGGGACGCCATCATGTCCACCTTTGGTTTTTCCCAACGGTTCACAATCATGTGGAAGACTTCTGGGTGAAGTCCCCACTCTCCCGGGTGGAGGTCGTGTCTGCTGAGGAAGTCTGTTTCCCAGTTGTCCACTCCCGGAATGAACACTGCTGACAGTGCTATCACATGATTTTCCGCCCAGCGAAGAATCCTTGCAACTTCTGCCATTGCCCTCCTGCTTCTTGTGCTGCCCTGTCTGTTTACGTGGGCGACTGCCGTGATGTTTTCTGACTGGATCAGCACCGGCTGACCTTGAAGCAGAGGTCTTGCTAGGCTTATAGCATCGTAGATGGCCCTTAGCTCCAGGATATTTATGTGAAGTGATGTCTCCAGGCTTGACCACAAGCCCTGGAAATTTCTTCCCTGTGTGACTGCTCCCCAGCCTCTCAGGCTGGCATCCGTGGTCACCAGGACCCAGTCCTGAATGCCGAATCTGCGGCCCTCTAGAAGATGAGCACTCTGCAACCACCACAGGAGAGACACCCTTGTCCTTGGTGACAAGATTATCCGCTGATGCATCTGAAGATGCGACCCGGACCATTTGTCTAGCAGATCCCACTGGAAGGTTCTTGCGTGGAATCTGCCGAATGGGATTGCTTCGTAAGAAGCCACCATCTTTCCCAGGACCCTTGTGCATTGATGCACTGAGACTTGGCCTGGTTTTAGGAGATTTCTGACTAGTTCGGATAACTCCCTGGCTTTCTCCTCCGGGAGAAACACCTTTTTCTGGACTGTGTCCAGGATCATCCCTAGGAATAGAAGTCGTGTCGTCGGGATCAGCTGCGATTTTGGAATATTGAGAATCCAACCGTGCTGGCGCAGCACTATCTGAGATAGTGCTACTCCGACTTCCAACTGTTCCCTGGATCTTGCCCTTATCAGGAGATCGTCCAAGTAAGGGATAACTAAAACTCCCTTCCTTCGAAGGAGTATCATCATTTCGGCCATTACCTTGGTAAAGACCCGGGGTGCCGTGGACAATCCAAACGGCAGCGTCTGAAACTGATAGTGACAGTTCTGTACCACAAACCTGAGGTACCCTTGGTGAGAAGGGTAAATTGGGACATGTAGGTAAGCATCTTTGATGTCCAGAGACACCATATAGTCCCCTTCTTCCAGGTTTGCAATCACTGCTCTGAGTGACTCCATCTTGAATTTGAACCTTTGTATGTAAGTGTTCAAGGATTTTAGGTTTAAAATTGGTCTCACCGAGCCGTCCGGCTTCGGTACCACAAATAGTGTGGAATAGTACCCCTTTCCCTGTTGTAGGAGGGGTACCTTGATTATCACCTGCTGGTAATATAGCTTGTGAATGGCTTCCAATACTGCCTCCCTGTCTGAGGGAGACGTCGGTAAAGCAGACTTTAGAAAACGGCGAGGGGAAGACGTCTCGAATTCCAATTTGTACCCCTGAGATACCACCTGAAGGATCCAGGGGTCCAGGGGTCCACTTGCGAGCCCACTGCGCACTGAACTTCTTGAGACGGGCCCCCACCGTGCCTGAGTCCGCTTGTAAAGCCCCAGCGTCATGCTGAGGACTTTGCGGAGGCGGGAGAGGGCTT
Source organism: Pseudophryne corroboree (assembly GCF_028390025.1). Lineage (NCBI taxonomy): Eukaryota > Metazoa > Chordata > Amphibia > Anura > Myobatrachidae > Pseudophryne > Pseudophryne corroboree. The sequence continues at coordinate 162,111,242 of NC_086445.1, forward strand.
TTGTTCCTGGGAACTGGCTGTTTGTTGCAGCCTTTTTCCTCTCCCTCTGCCACGGGGCAGAAATGAGGCGCCTTTTGCCCGCTTGCCCTTATGGGGCCGAAAGGACTGCGCCTGATAATACGGCGTCTTCTTAGGTTGAGAAGCTACCTGGGGTAAAAATGTGGATTTTCCAGCAGTTGCCGTGGCTACCAGGTCTGATAGACCTACCCCAAATAACTCCTCCCCCTTATAAGGCAATACTTCCATGTGCCTTTTAGAATCCGCATCACCTGACCACTGCCGCGTCCATAAACCTCTTCTTGCAGAAATGGACAGCGCGCTAACTCTTGATGCCAGTCTGCAAATATCCCTCTGTGCATCACGCATATATAGAAATGCATCCTTCAAATGCTCTATAGTCAGTAATATACTGTCCCTATCTAGGGTATCAATATTTTCAGTCAGGGAATCCGACCACGCCAGGCCCGCACTGCACATCCAGGCTGAGGCGATTGCTGGTCGCAGTATAACACCCGTGTGAGTGTATATACATTTTAGGATATTCTCCAGCTTTCTATCGGCAGGTTCCTTTAGGGCGGCCGTATCAGGAGAGGGTAGTGCTACCTGTTTAGACAAGCGTGTGAGCGCTTTATCCACCCTAGGGGGTGTTTCCCAACGTGCCCTATCCTCTGGCGGGAAAGGGTACGATGCCAATAACCTTTTAGGAATTATCAGTTTTTTATCGGGGGAAACCCACGCCTCATCACACACTTCATTTAATTCCTCGGATACAGGAAAAACTACATGCAGTTTTTTCTCACCAAACATAATACCCTTTTTAGTGGTACTTGTATTATCAGAGATATGCAATACATTTTTCATTGCTTCAATCATGTAACGTGTGGCCCTAGTGGAAGTCACGTTTGTCTCCTCATCATCGACACTGGAGTCAGTATCCGTGTCTGTGTCTGCCATTTGAGGTAACAGGCGTTTTAAAGCCCCTGATGGCGTTTGAGACCCCTGGACAGGCACAAGCTGAGTAGCCGGCTGTCTCATGTCGTCAACTGTCTGTCGTAAAGAGCTGACACTGTCACGCAATTCCTTCCATAAGCTCATCCACTCAGGTGTCGACTCCCTTGGGGGTGACAACTCTATAATAGGCAATTGCTCCGCCTCCATCTCATTTTCCTCCTCAAACATGTCGACACAATCGTACCGACACACCGCACACACACAGGGAATGCTCTGATAGAGGACAGGACCCCACTAGCCCTTTGGGGAGACAGAGGGAGAGTATGCCAGCACACACCAGAGCGCTATATATAGACAGGAATACCACTATAAAATGTGCTTTTCCCTTTATAGCTGCTGTTAGTATCAAAACTGCGCCAAATTAGTGCCCCCCTCTCTTTTTTACCCTTTTCTGTAGTGCAGGACTGCAGGGGAGAGTCAGGGAGACGTCCTTCCAGCGGAGCTGTGATGGAAAATGGCGCCCGTGTGCTGAGGAGATAGGCTCCGCCCCCTTCTCGGCGGCCTTTTCTCCCGCTTTTTGGTGAGTTCTGGCAGGGGTTAAAATACATCCATATAGCCCTGGGGGTTAAATGTGGTGTATTTATGCCAGCCAAGGTGTTTACATTGCTGCTCAGGGCGCCCCCCCCTAGCGCCCTGCACCCTCAGTGACCGAAGTGTGAAGTGTGCCTGAGTAACAATGGCGCACAGCTGCAGTGCTGTGCGCTACCTTGTTGAAGACTGATGTCTTCTGCCGCCGATTTTTCCGGACCTCTTCTTGCTTCTGGCTCTGTAAGGGGGCCGGCGGCGCGGCTCTGGGACCGAGCTCCGAGGCTGGGCCTGTGTTCGGTCCCTCTGGAGCTAATGGTGTCCAGTAGCCTAAGAAGCCCAATCCACTCTGCACGCAGGTGAGTTCGCTTCTTCTCCCCTTAGTCCCTCGATGCAGTGAGCCTGTTGCCAGCAGGTCTCACTGAAAATAAAAAACCTAAAACTAAACTTTCACTAAGTAGCTCAGGAGAGCCTCTAGTGTGCACCCTTCTCGGCCGGGCACAAAAATCTAACTGAGGCTTGGAGGAGGGTCATAGGGGGAGGAGCCAGTGCACACCAGGTAGTCCTAAAGCTTTACTTTTGTGCCCAGTCTCCTGCGGAGGCGCTATTCCCCATGGTCCTTACGGAGTTCCCAGCATCCACTAGGACGTCAGAGAAATACTGTTTTTAATTAAGTGCCTTAAGTACTATTGGAGGGGTCTACTACACTTGCCCGGCTTTCGGGATCCTGGCACCCAGCATACCAGCATACTCGACCACCAGAATGCCGGCATCAGGGCGAGCACAGAAGAGCCCCGTACGGGCTCGCTGCGCTCGCCACGCTGCGGGCACAGTGTATTTATTCTCCCTCCAGGGGTGTCGTGGATACCCCAAGAGGGAAAATAGTTGTCGGTATCCCTGTGGTCGGGATCCCGGCGCCGGTATGCTGAGCACTGGGATCCTGACAGCCGGGATATTGAGTGACACCCCTATTGGAGAAAGAGCACTATATACTGTAAATAAAATGATTATTATTATTTTTTATTAATTTGAATTAAACAAGTAAATAGTTAAATACAGCTAATTCCATAGCGGCTCTACTGTCGTGTAATGTTTATGTGGAGCTCAACTATGGCATAACATGTATAAGGTGCTCTACCATGGTGTAACATTTATAAGGGGCTCTACTGTGGCATAATGTGTATAAGTGGCTCTACTGTGGTGTAACGTGTATAAGCAGCTCTTCTGTTGTGTAACGTGTATAAGCAGCTCTACTGTTGTGTAACGTGTATAAGCAGCTCTTCTGTTGTGTAACGTGTATAAGCAGCTCTACTGTGTGGCATAATGTGTATAAGCGGCTCTACTGCGTGGCATAACTTGTATAAGTGGCTCTACTGTGGCATAACTTATATAAGCAGCTCTATTGTGTGGCATAACTTATATAAGTGGCTCTACTGTGGTGTAATGTGTATAAGCAGCTCTACTGTGGTGTAACGTGTATAAATGACTCTACTGTGTGGTGTAACATAAATAACAGACACTACTGTGCGGTGTAATGTGAATTGATACTACTATGTGGCCACAGCCCTTCCCGTGAAGCTGCGCCCCTATATTTTCATTACATGCCTTTGGCACGCACTGTCCATATTTTAAACATGGAGGCGCCCAAAGGAAACTTTCGCATTACTGAGCTCTACAAGGTCTAGAACTGGCCTTGTTACCATTTTAGGATTTTTAAATATTTTTTATTTTCAAATGTAACCTGCCACCACATGTTGGCAAGGCCCATAATACAGGGGAGGGGGGCGCCCAAAACATACCCTTGCTCCGGGCACCATGGCACCTAGCTACACCTCTGCATATATAGATATAAAACACAAAACAGTGTATCACATACTGTATATATACTCGAGTATAAGCCGACTTTTTCAGCACTTTTTTTTGTGCTGAAAAAGCCCCCTCGGCTTATACTCGAGTCAGTGGGAAGGAGGAACACGGAGGGCACAGCGCGTGCCTCTCCTGTGTCCCTCCTGCATCTCCGGCGGCAGCGGCGGGTCTATTAAATGAAGTACCCGTTCGTGAGCTCTGATTGGCTCACGAACCGGCACGTCATTTAACACACACACGCCGCTGCCGCCGGAGACGCAGGAGGGACACAGGAGAGGCGCGCACTGTTCTCCGTGTCTCTCCTTCACAAAACAGTGCGGGAGCGGCGGAGGGTAAGTTGTAACTGGCACTGGGGGAGCATATTTGGCACTTGGGGGGGCATATGTGGCACTGAGGGGGCATATCTGGCAGTATGAAAGCATATCTGGCACCGTGGGGGCATATCTGGCACTGTGGGGCATATCTGGCACTACGTTGGTATATCTGGAACTGTGGGGGTATATCTGGCAGTATGAGGGCATATCTGGCACTGTGGGGGCATATCTGGCACTGTGCGGGCATATCTGGCACTATGAGGGCATACCTGGCAGTATGAGGGCTGTGTACGGCTAGAGCTGCATTTCCCACCCTAGGCTTATACTCGAGTCAATACGTTTTCCCAGGTTTTTGTGGTAAAATTAGGTGCCTCGGCTTATATTCGGGTCGACTTATACTCAAGTATATACGGTATGTATAAAATTCAGGCAAAATAATAAAAAAACAACAATTATAGTGTAATTAATAACCATGCTGATCACTTAGAAAGATTAAATATGCAGCTCCCAAGTAGTAGTCTGAAATTAGTCTACAAAATGAAGAACAAGTATAGATATAAAAGAGAGCGCAGTACAATTAATACATTTATTATATATTAAAATCAACAATGTAAATTATACATACACGTATAAGCGTGTAGGTCAGCGCTGTGCTCTATCTCCACTCTTTCACTGGGGAGGTTGAGCATAGTGCTGACCTACACGCTTCTCGTGGGTAAGAGCAATACAGACTATACAGTGGTAGTACATCCACATTAAATAATCAGCGCAAATGGGTACTGGGACTTGGACTACAACTTTATAATTGGACAGCTTTATCCAGCGATAGTGTATACATTAATAAAAACTTCCTGATGGAAAGCGGTTGAGGTGAATGATTATGCGGTGATGTAAACTGACTGAACTGATCGCAATGGCTGAGTAAGTCTGGAGCTACTTAGAAACTGCTAAGAAATTTCTATTCGCAAATCTGCTAATCTTTCGTTCGCTATTCTGCTAAACTAAGATACACTCCCAGAGGGCGGCGGCCTAGCGTGTGCAATGCTGCTAGAAGCAGCTAGCGAGCGAACAACTCGGAATGAGGGCCATTATTAGGATAGGAATATGTTTATCCCAGATATTCTTAATTCCCTTATATTGTCTTCTACATCTATAGAAGGTTATATCTCTCAGCTGACAGAGGCAAAAATAAGTATTCAAAATGGCTGCCTTTCAAGTGGAACCAATAGGGGACATATACAGATGTGTCCACATACACCTTCCCTTTTTGCTTCATTTGGCACAACATGCATAACACGGCTAAGCTGCTCCTCCGTGAGTAGCGGCTGGATTTAAAACAAATGCGAAAGAATTTGAATAAAGTAGCAAATGAAAGTAGAAACTTTTAAGAAAAAACACAAGGCGTGGCTAAGTTACAGCGTTAAAAAAGGCGTGCCCAATTATGCCATATGGCTAGCCATTAGGAAAGGTGTATGTGGACAGATCTGTACAAGAATTAGCACACAGAAAATGTGCCACAGTCCGTAACGACCAATCAGAATATGTAATTGTCTAGTGCCATTTTAAAAATGAAAGCAAGGACCTAACTGACTACTACAGGTCACTGTAGACCTTTTCAGGACAACAATTACTTCATGTCACTCTGTGTATTTTCCTAAAACAAACTTTTTAATTCCAGAGAAGAACAATCTGTACATTGTGATGGAGTATTGTGATTGCGGAGATCTGATGAACAGGATAGGCAAGCAGCGAGGCGTTCTCTTTGATGAAGACCAGGTAGACACAGTTTCTGCTGAAATATTAATATTTGGTTTAATAATTTCTTATGCTACAAAAGTGTGCTTTTGCTGGTCACTTTGATCATACCGTCGAGGCTTGTCTGGTTGCCATCCAGGAATAAGGTGGAGGTTTATGAAACCTTCTACAGCGGAAACGTGGAGAGGTTGCTCATAGCATCCAATCACATTCTAGGAGTAATTTATTCAGTACATTCTATAAAATGGTAGTTACAATCTGATTAGTTGCTATGGGCAACTTCTCCACTTTTCTTGTTTAGGTTTGTTGAATATCCCCGATTATTGGAGTGAGTTGAAAAATGATTTAGAAGAATAAGGGATCGATGTTTTAGCATGCTCGTTTTCTCAGCACTAAGATATATCCTACATCACCACTTATGGCAGTGATGCCGGATGTCTCAGCTCTGAATTGTATTACATAGGGGGAGATGTATCAAAGCTTGGAGAGAGATAAAGTGGAGATAGATGTAGGTGTCTATTTACTAAGTCTTGGAGAGTGATAAAGTGGAGAGAGATAAAGCACCAACCAATCGGCTCCTAACTGTAATTTTTTAAACACAGCCTTTAACATGGCAGTTAGGAGCTGGTTGGTTGGTAGTTTATCTCTCTCTACTTTATCTCTCTCCCAGGCTTACTACATAAACCCCAAAGTACCAACCAATTAGCTCATAACTGTCATTTTTCAAACACAGACTGTAACATGGCAGTTAGACGCTAATTGGTTGGTACTTTATCTCTCACCAAGGTTTGATACATCTACCCGAAAGAGTCACTGGAGAAATGTTCCGTGACTCGCCTATCTGGTGATCTCTGTGCTGCCTGAACGGAATTACTCCCAGCAGTTGCACATGTGCAAGATCTCACAAAAACCGCAAGATTTCATTCAGAACCAACGGTGCAAGCCTGAGGAGCATTTGGAGGCAGCAGCGGGGATGGTTGAGTAACCTCAGATGGCACTGCTAGTTAGTGGGATCTTTTTTTACGCTTCGTAAGTGGCCATGATACTTTGCCACTGTAGCTGGCTATTGCGTTATTAACAGAAGAAGAAGGCACTGGTGGAGAACTCTCTGATTTCTCCATAGCCTGGCTGATCATGCATTTAGAGAAGTGGGAATAACCTTTTCTTTTGCGTTTTCTCCACTCTTTACATTTACACCTCAGTCATACTAGCGATACACCAGACAGTTGTGTGAACTGCCTGGCAGGAGTTGAGTAGAGGGGAACCAGGCTAAAGAGTTTGCTTATAAATATGCAGCTGGTGCTATGATACCATAGGCCTCTAACTTCTGTTTGTCCCTCCCACTCCAGCTTGGGTCAACAATCTCCAGCTCAACTCTTGCTGGGTTGAGGTCATTGTTTCACCCTGCAATGCAGAGCACTGTGTGGCCACATTGATGAGTGATCTATTCATTGAACAGCGACCACATCACAATGTGTGCGGGCAGCTGTATAATATGTCAGGTTGATAACACTGACAACACTGACCTGATGATTTCACAACCAGCTGTCTGTAGCACTTATTGCAGAGAAGAGAAATACTGTAAATACTAAAGGGGCCAGACGTATCAAACCTTCAAGGGCGTTAAAAGTGGTTTGATACATTGGGCAGTACGGACGATGTAATGGTTAGCATTACTGCCTCACAGCACTGAGGTCATGGGTTAAATTCCCACCATGGGCCTAACGGTGTGGAGTTTGTATTTTCTCCCCGTGCTTGCGTGGGTTTCCTCCGGGTACTCTGGTTTCCTCACACAATCCAAAAAATATACTGGTAGGTTAATTGGTTTCTGACAAATTAACCCTAGTATTTTTTTTGTTTAATCAGTTTTTATTAAGGATTTTAAAAGGACATGAACAAAGAAAAAAAAGACACAAATATAATTACAAAAATAGAAACACCTGTACGAATGAAGTTACTACACACATCTGATTGTACAAATGCCTGATAGAAGGGTAGCAAACCAGCAGAAAAGAGTGAGGCCAACAGAGGCAATATATATATCCTGTGGGTAGGCAATTAGAGCAGAACATCCGAGGAGCAAGAGGTACTCTAATGAGATAACGCAGGAGCATCTTGCTATGTCTGCGTAAGGGCTGCAATGAAAAGAGAAGCAAAACCGGAAAGCTGATAGGTATCAGGGATAGAAGCCAGAGGCAGAAGGAAGGAAGAAAAAGAGAGAAAGGGGAAGAGAAAAAGGGGGGGGGGGGTAAGAGAAGTAAGAGGTACCACTTAGAAAGCAATATGAGACAGAGAAATAGGGAAAGTGGAAACTAACTGCTCTCCAAGGGAGTGGCCATGTAGGCCCGGGAAGCCTTGTATTCTAGCCAGGGGGACTTCATGGAATTAAATTCACGAGACTTGCCTATCGATGAGAGAAACAAGTCCTCCATTCTCATGAAGTAGTCTAATTTAGTGAACCAAGCACGACTCGTAGGAGGGAGGTGGGACCTCCACATGGCTGGGATTACAGCACGCGCTGCATTACTTAAGTGTCGCAACAAGGAATGTTTATGTCGGGACACTGGAATATTGGAGTGATTAATAAGCCAGAATGCTGGCTCTTGCGGGATTTGAATCTTAAGAATAACCTGGGAGATGTGTACAACCTCCCGCCAAAAGGGTTGGATCAGAGGGCATGTCCACCAAATATGTAGAAGGGTGCCTGATGGGGAAGAGCATCGCCAGCAGTGGGCCGACGAGGAGGGATACATAGCATGGAGGAGGGAGGGATGTTGGTATCACCGTGTCACCACTTTATATTGAGTCTCCCTGATCTGGACACAAACAGAACTCGTGTGGGTTTTCAAGAAAATATTTTCCCAATCTTTAGGAGACAGGGAAATGCTCAAGTCCCTTTCCCAAGCCACAGCAAAGGATGGAGTAGCGAGAGGTCGGAAATGGCAAACAATTTTGTACAAGGTGGATATGGCGTGGGTCGGGTCAAGGACAGCAACACAGAGTTTCTCAAATAGAGTCAATTCTCTAGCGGCACTCCTAAGTCTATGGCAAGTCGCCAGGAAGTGTCGTATTTGTAGGAATTTCCAAAAGTCCTGCTGGGGGACATCCCACTTCTCCCTCAAATCTGAGAATTGTTTAACTCCAGTCGGTGATACCATCTGACCGACCCTGAACAGTCCCGCCACAGCCCAACGTAAGAAGTGGGCGGGGTTAACACCCGGAACAAAATCAGGGTTGGCTAGAAAGGAGGTCAAGGGGCCAAACTTGGAAGAGATATAAGGAAGTTCCCTTAGCGATTTCCAGGCGGCTAGTGTGGGAGTTATAGTAGGATGGGGGAGAGGCAATTTTGGGAAGGAGGGGAGCCAGGGGAATATCTCCGGGAATTGCTGCACGTACATTGTTTATGTTTGCGATTTCTTGTCCAATCTATAATTCTACTCAAAAGAATGGCATGGTAATAACATTTTATATCAGGAAGTTGGAGGTCGCCATTCTTAATTGATTTAGTTAGCTGGGAACGTTTAAGCCTGGGTCTCTTCCTCTGCCAGACAAACTGCTGGATCAAAAGTGAAACAGATCGGAACCAGGATTCTGGGATGCGGTTGGGGAGGGCCTGCATTACATACAATAATTTAGGGAGGGTGTTCATCTTAACTATATTTATCCTCCCAAACCAGGATAGGTACTTTATATTCCATCTAGAGTAGTCATTCCGAATCGTTTGTAGAAGAGGTAAATAATTCAGCAGGAACAACTGGGACTCGTTAGCGGACAGCTTAACACCGAGATAAGTTATATGAGACGAGTGCCATAAGAAAGGGAAAGAACATTTAAGGGCCGTAACGGATTCTGCAGGGGCGGAAATATTAAGAGCGCTGGATTTAGAATAATTAATTTTGAAATTAGAAAGCTGTCCAAAGAGGTCAAGTTCCTTCATTAGGTGCGGTAGAGAGTCAGTGGGATGGGATACTATGGCTAAAAGGTCGTCGGCAAATAGGGCTAACTTATATTCACCGTCTCCCACGGGAAAACCTCTGATGGCATGTTTAGCCCGGATAGCTCTAGCCAACGCTTCAATACAAAGCACAAAGATCAATGGAGATAATGGGCAGCCTTGCCTAGTGCCGTTGCTTATGGTAAATGGGACAGATAAGGTGCCATTAATGCGCACCTTCGCCGTCGGAGAGTCATAAAGGGCCAATATCCAAGTAAGTGCATTGGGACCTAAGCCTATATGCTCCAAAAGTGATTTCAGAAATTTCCAACTGACCCTATCAAATGCCTTTTCGGCATCGGTAGATAGTAACATAGTAGGGGTAGAACTGTGGGATGCTAAATGGATGAGGTTGAGGATTTTGGTTGTGTTATCTTTAGCCTCCCGGCCAACAACAAATCCTACCTGGTTGTTGTGAACTAAGAGAGGGACTAACGCACCTAATCTATTTGCCAAAATCTTAGCATAGAGTTTGAGATCCACATTTAGGAGAGAAATGGGTCTATAGCTAGAGCTGACCGAAGGGTCTTTGCCCTGCTTCGGTATCACCGAGACATGGGCCTCCAGAGAATCACAGGAGAAATGAGAACCAGATGCAATTGAGTTAAACGCTCGAAGGAGTAAGGGGATCAGCTTATCCTTAAACACCTTGTAGTATGCTTTAGTGAATCCGTCAGGGCCCGGGCTTTTTCCTGATGGCGTAGAGGAGATGGCCTGATCTAGTTCTTGGGCAGTGAAAGGGGCTTCTAGTAAATCGAGCTTCGAGGGCAGGAGAACAGGATAGTCTATGGACTTCAGTTAGTCCCTTATTTTTTTGAGTGAAGAATGGGGGTCTGCATCTGAGGGAGCATTCTCTAGGTTGTATAGCAAGGCATAAAATTGTGCAAAGCAAGCCCCAATCTCAGGTGATTGGAATTTGGGGATTCCTCTGTCGTCCTTCACTGTGCTAATGAACGAAGCCGAGTGTTGTGTACGTAGCGCATGAGCCAGGACTCGCCCAGGTTTATTGCCCCATTGATAATATTTCCGTTTACATTTACGGATGGAATGGATTATATTGTCAGAGAGGAGTTTGTTCAGTTGTGAACGGGCTTCCGACAACTCCACAAGGGTCTCATCCGATAGTGATGCCTTGTGGGAGGTCTTGAGGGCGTGGATCTTAAGTAGAAGACCGGAGATCAGGGCTTGCCTCTGTTTCTTTTTGTAAGTGCCTAATTGTATCAATTTGCCGCAGAGTACACATTTATGTGCTTCCCACACAGTTAGGTGGGAGACATCATCTGTAACATTCGTGGCAATGTAATCTTCCAGAGTCTTGTCTAAGGCCTCTCTACAAAGTGTATCGTAAAGAAGAGACTCGTTAAGTCTCCAGGTCAGAGCCGGCCCTAACCAATATGATGCCCTAGGCAAGATTTTGGATGGTGCCCCCTGGCACCACCGCTGGTTCCGCCTCTGACCTTGCCCCTCTTTCCCAGCACCATCACCCCTCACGCATAGCAGTCCCTATTTTGGTGTTTGGACCCCCTATATTTTAAATAGGAACAGTTCACACATTTGGTGCACAGCCCAAAAAGGGGTGTGTTTTTGCTGGCAAGGGGCATGGCCACACAATAGTAACCCCAATTCCAATTACGCCAAACAGTACTGCAACTTTATTCACATTTGATCATGCGATAGTGTCCATAATTCATATTACATCCCACAGTAGTATCACTTTACCTTATACACGTTACTCCTCACAGTAGTGCCCCTTATTCACATTACATCACACTGAATTGCTCCTTATTCACATTCCACCATACCCTATTACTCTTTATTCACATTAGACGACACAGTAGTGCCCTTTCTATACGCAACGCCACATAGTAGAGCACCTTATACACATAATGCCACACATTAGTAATGCAGTTATACACATAATTACATACAGTAATGCTCCTTACACATATGAGACACCTTATTAATGTCCTTATAAACATAATGCGCCTTACACATTATGACAACCTTTATTAATGGCCTTTTACACATAATGTCCCTTACACATATGCCACACATTATTAATGCCCTTATACACATAATGACACATAGTCCCCTCTACACATTATTAGTGCCCCTATACACATAATGACACACATACAGTAGTACCCTGTTACACATATGCCGCACATTATTAATGCCCTTATACACATAATGACACACATAGTGCCCCTTACACATATGTTGCACATTATTAATGCAGTTTTACACACATAATGCTCCTTACACATATTCCGAACACTACTGCACAACCAACCCACTCATATGCACACAGCACTCACACTGCCACTAACATTGTAACCTCTGCCTCTGCTTGGATACAGATGTGTCCTCATAAATCTTGCCTCAATGCTAATGCCGAGCACACTTTTTATTTTATTTTATGAAAATGCATCTTATTTTCATTGCTATGTGGCTAGGATGAACAAGCAGCTTCTGCTGATTAAAATGATATGCAGCATGCCTATATACTGTGTAAGTCTGTGGCTGTATCTGCATATGAAATGCTACACACAGAATATAGGCATGCTGCATATCATTTTAATCAGCAGAAGCTGCTGATGCCCCTAGGCATATCAAATGCCCTAGGCAATTGCCTAGTTTGCCTATGCCTATGGCCGGCTCTGCTCCAGGTCCATTGTTTATGGGGACCGTGGGGGCGGTCTAAAGTCAAAGTCACCGGAGCGTGGTCCGACCATGTGATAGAGCCAATGGTGGCGTCTATGAGAAGCGGGAGGTGTCTATGGCTAAGGAACAAGTAGTCAATACGGGAGTAAACCCGGTGGGGGTGTGAATAGAAGGAGTAGTCACGTCCTGAGGGGTTATGGGTCCTCCAAGAGTCAGCTAACTGCGTGTGGAGTAAGCGTTTGACACGACGATACTTGGATGCAATAAATCTAGAGGTTTGGGACGACGTGTCCAAGCTGGGGTCTAACGTCCAGTTGAAGTCCCCACCCAAAACAGTGACGCCCTGGAATAAAGAGTCCAACCTCGGGAGATGGGAATTGAAGAAAGACAATTGGGCCTGGTTTGGGGCATAAATCGCTGCAAAAGTGAACAGTCGCTCAAAGATTGAACAAGTCAAGAGGAGGAGCCTACCTGGTACCACCCAGTGTACGGACACGTCAGAAACGTGCAAGTCTCTGGAGAAGACAATAGCCACTCCCTTGGATTTTCTACCTGGGGTGTTACTATAGTATGTTGTGGGGAAGTAGCGATTCGTAAGAGTAGGGTTACGAATTCCAACCTTAAAATGGGTCTCCTGTATTAGTGCAACATCCGCTCTTTCAGATCTCAGTAGATGTAGAAGGCTAGATCTCTTCTCTGGCGTGTTGAGACCATGCGCGTTGAGGGACAGCACTTTAATCTTCCCCGGGGAACTCATGGTGGGGTGAAGTAAAACGAATTCCCATATATCTGGAAGTGGACAGAAAGAGGAGAGGGAGAAGGAAGAGCAAGCATGGAAAAAGAGACAAAGAAGAAATAAAAACAATAACAATGTAATAACATCAGCAGACGACCCGCAGGAGAGAGACTGAACCGTAACATCGTCAGCCTCCCTACCGGCATGTAGCCAAAGGCGGGTTTAATGGGGGGAAGCGGGAGTGAACCGCAACAGGAACCATAGTGAAAAACATGTCTGGAACTGACACAAAAAGAAAGGAGAAAACCTGCAATAAAAGGGATAGCCGGTGGGCGATAAGGGCAACAGAAAATCCACAACCCCTACCACCCAGCGGCTGTATAAGCAAACAAGTTAAACAATTATCAGGAACATACGTTAGTAGCTAGAAATTGAACACAAGGCATATGTGAAAACTCTCCAAAAAAAGGGAAAAAGAATACCCTCCCTAGAAGTGTAGAACAAGCAGGGACAACAAGATCATTCAGAGGGGTTCTTCACAGCAAGTCCATCTTGGAGGGAGAAGCAGTCAACTGGGCTCTTTTCTTGGCGCCCCGAACCTCGTGCCATGGCTGTGAGCTAGGAGCTCATTTAGGGAGAGGAAGATCAGGGAGGGGAAACTCCCAGTCCGGAATGACCAACAGAGGCAGACCCAGTGAAGAGCAGAACGAGGAGAGGTCCGCGTGGGAGGACAGGGCGTACCATTTTCCAGAGGGACAGGCTTGGAGGTTAAAAGGGAAACCCCAACGATAACGTAGTTGACGTTTTCGTAATTCGTCTGTTAGGGGTTTCAAGGATTTCCGTTGTTGGAGCGTGTACCAGGAAAGATCTTGATAGAGGCTTATTTCAGAGCCATTGAAGTCGATACTGTCCAATTGAGGGGCTGTGGACATAATTTCCTCTTTCTGGGCGAAATAATGGAGCCGGCAAATAACGTCACGGGGTCGGTCAGTGGAGAGGCCTCTCGGCCTGAGGGCTCTATGGGCTCTATCAAAAGTGATAACGTTGTCTGAGTCCTTATTCAAGAGTTTGTTAAATATCTTGGTCAGAGCGTCCACTAATCCGGACTGGGGGACGTCCTCCGGAAGGCCACAGACGCGGATGTTATTCCGTCTGCCCCTGTTATCGATATCCGTCATTCTGGACTGTAAGGCACGGATTTCCTTGGATTGAGCAAGGATGGAGTCTCTCATCAAGGACATACAGGAAATGCTAGCCTCTTGGTCTTCTTCCAGATTCACCAAGCGATCGGACAGATGTGAGATCTCGCTTTTAATGGAGGCAAGCTCAGACCTAATGGTATCTTGAAGGTCTTGCTTGGTGGGAAGGGACCTCATGAAGGTCAGGATTTCCTGGAGATCATGGCCGCCTGCTGACGCCGAGTCGGCCATATCGTCAGCCGGATTCGAGATCGAGGAGGCAGAAGGAGATGTCGGAGGGCGGGGAGAGGAATGGTTTTCCATCTGCAAGGAGGTCGTAAGATGTAGAAAGGGCCTCAGGTCCGTTTGAGACCTCGTGACTTTTCGAGGTTGGTTGTTACTGCTCCGTCTAGAGGATTTCGAGGTACGCCCCATACTCCGGGGGGGGGGGGGGACTGCAGGAGGATGTTTGCAATTAGCTCAGGATGTGTCAGGATCAGTAAGATACATATAACAGCATAGCTCCTGGGGAGCGGTCACCCCCCATGACCTGGCTCAGATGGCCATCAGATGGCTCCAAGCAAGATAGTAGAGAACAAGAGCACAAAGCGGAGCATCACCGCATGAGGCAGCAATGCCGTCAGGTTGTAGCAAAATTGCAGGGAGCCCCGAGAGGGGACGGCACGCCAATCAGTTGAGGGGGGGAAATGGAGGAGGCACCTGGCAGCTGGAAGCAAGGGTGGACGGTGGGCAAATCCTGTCTGCAAAGTCCCATGTGATCAGCCCTGCACGGGGCAAAGCAGAAGGACCCCCGCAATTCCGGCATATGCAGATCCGGATGGGACCTTATCAGTGCCCGGAGGGGTGAAATGTGGGTTAGACCGAGGGCCGTAGCCGAAAGGCCCCCAGCCAGACAGTGTTCGCCACAGGCGGGAAGATGCTGTGCGGGGTGAGGAGAAATCAGCGGGGCTGCGGGGGGAGACCCTAGGGGCACGTGGGGCAACCCCAAGAGTCGCTGGATTCAGACCGGGGGGGGGGGGGTTAGGGGCCGCGGCCAAGCTGACAATAATCGCCACAGGGGGCGGGAAGGTGTTGTGTGGGTTGCGGTGGAATCAGCAGAGCAGCGGGGGGAGACTCCAGGGGTACGGGGCGGGGGCAACCCCAGAGAGCCACTAAACACTAATAGGAGGGGCCGTGGCCGCGCCGGCGGACCGCCCGCAGCAGCAGGGAGCGGCCGCCCGCACAGCTCGTGAGGAGGGGAAGCAGGAGAGAGCGATCACCTTATGCAGGCTGGGGCGCCGGGCTGAGCACACCCGAACGCCGCTGGACACCTCCGCCGGGTTCACGTCCGATCCCACTCCGCCGTCCAGAAACAAAGATGGCCGCCGCCGGAGCTCCGGGGCACCCGGCCCGGCTTCAGTCAGGTCCCGGGTCACTTCTGCTGCTCAGCAGGGACGTGCAGTCAGGGGAGGCAGGGGAGGCAGTGCCTCCCCTGTGATTAATTAGTAAAATAATACAAAGAAGACACTTATGACACATATTCTGTGTCATAAGTATCTTCTTTATGTAATGCAAGTTCTTGTAGTTAGTGAAATTACTTTGGGAGGCACTGATAGCTCTCCCCTGTCCTCCTCCGGCCCCCGCCCCCCCTCCTCCCCCCGACAGGCACTGCTGCTCTCCCCTGTCCTCCTCCGGCCCCCGCCCCCCCTCCTCCCCCCGACAGGCACTGCTGCTCTCCCCTGTCCTCCTCCGGCCCCCACCCCCCCTCCTCCCGCTGACAGGGCACCGCTGCTCTCCCCTGTCCTCCTCTGGCCCCCACCCCCCCTCCTCCCCCCGACAGGCACCGCAGCTCTCCCTTGTCCTCCTCCGGCCCCCACCCCCCCTCCTCCCCCCGACAGGCACCGCAGCTCTCCCCTGTCCTCCTCCGGCCCCCGCCCCCCCCCGACAGGCACCGCTGCTCTCCCCTGTCCTCCTCCGGCCCCCGCCCCCCCTCCTCCCCCCGACAGGCACCGCTGCTCTCCCCTGTCCTCCTCCGGCCCCCACCCCCCCTCCACCCGCTGACAGGCACCGCTGCTCTCCCCTGTCCTCCTCCGGCCCCCACCCCCCCTCCTCCCCCCGACAGGCACCGCAGCTCTCCCCTGTCCTCCACCGGCCCCCACCCCCCTCCTCTCGCTGACAGGCACCGCTGCTCTCCCCTGTCCTCCTCCGGCACCCACCCCCCCTCCTCCCGCTGACAGGCACCATGGCTCTCCCCTGTCCTCCGGCGGCCTCCCGCCCCCCCCCCCCCACACACACAGGCACCGCTGCTCTCCCCTGTCCTCCTCCGCACCCCCCCCCCCCCCACCTCCTCCCACTGACAGGCACCGTGGATCTCCCCTGTCCTCCTCCGGCGGCCTCCCTCTCCTCCCGCTGACAGGCACCGTGGCTCTCCCCTGTCCTCCTCCGGCACCCCCCCCCCTCCTGCTGACAGGCACCACGGCTCTACCCTGTCCTCCGCCGACTCTGTCCACGCAGCAGCAGCAGGTCGGTCTCTCTCTTGGTCTCTTTCTCTCTCCCTCTCGGTCTCGGCCTCTCTCTCGGGGCGGGATGTACTATAAAACATCGCCGCCCCTCGCCAACTACCGCAGCGATACTAATCGCATATGATTAGTATCGCAATGCGGTATAGGAGGCCCCCCGCGATGTTGTCTGTGGGGGTCTCCGTCACCTCCCAGCCCCGGGAGGTGACGTGCGCAGGAAGTCCCCGGGCTCCTCCTCCTCCCCCCTGCAGTCGGAAGGAGACAAGGCTGTGCTGCGGGGGAGAAGGAGGAGGGGGGCCGCACCAGCAGCAGCACACTGGTATGCCGGGGGGGGGAGGGCGGTCGTCGTGAGCGGTGCGGGGCGGCGGCGGTTAGAATCCCATAGGCTTCTATAGGGTATCGCCATAAAAAGATGGCGATACCCTATGGGGCAAAAATGCGGCTGTCGGGGGTTAGTACATATGAAAATGCGGTAAAACTGGTGTTTTACCGCATTTTCCCTTTAGTAAATCCCGCCCACGGTCTCTCTCTCTCTCTCTCTCTCTCTCGGTCTCAGTCTCTCTCTGTCTCTCTCTTTTTTTCCCCCTCCTGTGGATTGAAGATTTTATGACTCAATTACTTGTTTTACAGGTATTGGATTCTACTGGACAAGTGGACGTGATCGGCGTGGGATGTAGGTAAGTAATCTCTCTCTCATTTTTACAGGTACCCCTATTGGATTCTACATGGACAAGTGGACGTGACCGGCGTGGGATGTAGGTAAGTAATCTCTATCTCATTTTTACAGGAACCACCTATTGGATTCTACTGGACAAGTGGATGTGACCGGCGTGGGATGTAGGTAAGTATGTGAGAGTGTGTACGTGTGTTATAATAAAATTTCACTTTCACGGTGTGTGTGTTGTGTTTTTATTTGGGTAGTTTTACTGTTGTAGAACTACAGGTGCTGTTGTAGAACTACAGTTATTTCCCTGCATGCTGGTACTTGAGGTTCTCCAAGTACCAGTAAGCGGGGGAGGCTTGCTGGGCCTTGTAGTTCCACAACAAAAAACAATATTCTTTTTTTACACACTTATGGCTATCAGCCTGGCACCCACCGCCCAGGGGTGCTGGGGACAGCCTCGGGCTTCACCCCTGGCCCTTGGGTGCCTGGAGGGGGTGGACCCTTTGATTTAAGGGGTCCCCATTCCTCCAGGGAACCCCGGCCAGGGGTGACTAGTTGGGGGGGTAATGCCACGGCCGCAGGGACCTACATAAATGTGTCCCCTGGCTGTGGCATTATGTCCCTGGCTAGTGGAGCCCGATGCTGGTTTTAAAAATACAGGGAACCCTTACATCTTGTGTTCCCCGTATTTTTGGAACCAGGACCGGACTAAGAGCCCGGTGCTGGTTGTCTAAATACGGGGAACCCCTGTCCAATTTTTTCCCCAGTATTTAAACAACCAGGCCCGGTTCAAAGAGCCCGAGGCTGGTTATACTTAGGAGGGGGGACCGCACGCATTTTTTTTTTTTTTACATTTTTTAACCCATTCAGACCCTTCTCCATCAAGTTAATGGAAGCCCTGGACAAAAAAAAATTGCATTCATGTCCTCCTCCCACTCCCTTCCCAGTCCCAAACACTAATTTTTATTTATTTTATGATGAGCAGACAGGCAGCGGGCATTGGCGGCATCGGACTGAGATGCAAATTAGTGGCGGAGGGCTGGGTCAGTTGATGGTGGCCGAATTTGTAAGTCATTGGCGTTGGCAGCGGACATCGGCTCAGAGGCAGTAGCGGGCATTGGCTTGGTGGCGGTAGGGGTCATCGTCCGGAATCGGCGGACATTATGGTAGTGCCTCACCAGCCACTGACCTCACCGCACGCCACTGCTGCTCAGTAAGGTATGCTGTGCAGGCTTGAGGGGGCTCCTGGCAGGGGGCAAGGTCCAGGAATTTTCCTCAGGCGTCCTGGGGAAGCTAACCACGCGGCGGGGGGAAGGTCTGAAATCATACCTCCCAACTTTACTGTTCTGTGGAGCGGGACACTTGCGCGGCGAAGCCGCGCGCGTTCCCGAAAAAGTGGTGTGGCCTATGAAAAGGGGGCGTGGCTTCGCGGGAGGACCCGCGAACGCGAGCCACGCCCCCATTTTCGTCACTGAGGGGGCATGCCCAGCGCTCTGTGAGCTGCTGGCATGCTCCCTCTCCCTCTGACTCCACTGAATAGACGCTGTGCGCATGCGCACAGCGTCTATTCACCGCTGCTCTGCTAAGCAGAGCAGCGATTGACAGAGCCTCCCAACTGACCCCCCCACCGCGGGACACTGCGGCCCGCGGGTGGGACAGCGGGACAGTCCCCAAAAAACGGGACTGTCCCGCGAAAATCGGGACAGTTGGGAGGTATGCTGAAATTGAGGCCCCGGCTTCAGGGCAGTGAGTAGGCCGCAATCCGCGGGAGCCAGGAAACCGGCTCCCCGACTCCGCAGCACCAACTCACTGCTAGCACCAGTAATAGATATTGCTGGCCAGAGCATACAATGTGAAAAACAGGCTTGAGGAGGCTATTTGAAGTGGTAAAAACTCCCAGGTCCCTGGGAGCTCATAGAAAGTGCAGCCTGCTTCTTAACCCTAGTATTAATGTGTGTGCGTATAAATGTGCTAGGGAATATAGATTGTGAGCTCCACTGGGGAAGGGACTGATGTGAAGGCCAAATATTCTCTGTAAAGCGCTGCGGAATATATAAATAACTGGTAATAATCCCCTCACCCATATCACAATTCTTTTTGTTTAATTTACTTAAAGGTTTTCAAACAGAACAGAAACTATATCAGCATATTCTGCTCAGATTTCATACTCAGATCACACAGTAACATCATCTATTTTTACAGTATACTATATAGACTTCCTGCTGTGAAATATTTATAGCGATAGACATAGCAGTGCAACAATTCTTCATGTTTGAAGTTCAAAACTTGTAATTCTCGCAGTAGACATTACTGGACCTAATACATCTTCCAGAGTGATTGTGGATTCTCATTACAGATCCTCAGCTGGTTTGTGCAGATATCTTTGGGTCTGAAGCACATCCATGATCGCAAAGTCCTTCACAGAGACATTAAGGCACAGGTACAAGTTATATTAATATGTGCTGGAGGTAGATGAGCTGACGATCCACCGCAGGATGCTGCTTTCATATCCTCATGTCATCTACCTTGCCTTGCAGAATATATTTCTCACCAGTAATGGGACGTTGGTCAAACTGGGAGACTTTGGCATAGCAAGAATGTTGAACAAGTAAGCTTTAATCCATTCATTGTGTTTTATGTACTGCATAGGGGTACATAAGCAAAGCTACTATAAGCAAATACTAATTAGATGAATTACTGGTAATTGGAGTCATTTATAAATCTGCAAGAAATGTAGGCACATGGAACACACATTAATAACTATTTACTGGGTCATGCATACCTCCCAACATGACCCTCTCCAGGAGGGACAGAATGGTCTGCTCCTGGACTTCCCTCTTAATGTATGATTGCCATCACCTGTGCTGAAACACCTTTTCCTATCCATTAACCTGTTTAACACAGGTGCAGGCAATCATAAATTAAGACAAAAGTCCAGAAGCAGAGCATTCTGTCCCTCCTGGAGAGGGCTATGTTGGGAGGTATGGGTCATGGGTAGTATGCGAATACTTATGCTGGAAAATGTAGTTTGTCCAGCGTACTCTCATTTATTGCATACTAGATGCAGTACACGCCTTTACTCAGATAGATACATACATACTGTATATACATAAAATATTTGTCCAGTCAGTGACTCAAAATCTAAATTAAATAAAAAAAAAATGTAAAGTCCAGGTGCTAGAGTCCATTATTCTTAATAAGGGTTAGTTAGATACTATAAACCATAGGTCTGCAAACTCGGTCCTCATTACCCCACACAGTGCATGTGTTGCAGGTAACCCAGCAGGTGCACAGGTGTATTAATTACTCACAGACACATTTTAAAAGGTCCACAGGTGGAGTTAATTATTTCACTTGCGATTCTGTGAGGAGACCTGCAAAACATGCACTGTGTGGGGTAATGAGGAACGAGTTTGCAGACCTATGCTATAAACCAATGTGTTTATTGTGTAACCACACAAGGCATGCATATTTAAGAGCATGATCGTACACGCAAGACTGGTATAGCTATCTTTTAAAATGGTGCCTGTTGTGAAATAGTTCTACGTGAGATGATGTAGGGGGAAACAAATACAGAATAGGAGGGAAAATAGTCCTGTTCATGTTCTCTGAACATATCATTATTGCACCAGTCACCTTTGGTGAGGAGGGGTGAAATGTGGTGAGGTCCTTCCAGTTACCTAGTAATTGTGACATCTTAGAGATTTTTCTGTCAGAAATGTGTAGGCAGGATGTGAGGCGGTGATGTGCTGCTGCAGTGAGGTGGTGATGTGCTGCTGTCAGTGAGGCGAGGATGTGCTGCTGTCAGTGAGGCAGTGATGAGCTGCTGTCAGTGAGGCAGTGATATTCTTCTTTTCTGTGAGTAGTGATTCTGTGAATGATGCTAGTGTTTACAGTTGTGGAGTAATACAGCTGTATCTTTGTGATGAGGTTTTGGTGACAGTTGGAAGGAGCTGAGTCATGCAGTTATGCTGGAAGGTGTGCGACTGTTTGGAAATAATGCACGGTCATGTGATTTAGGGGGTCATTCCGAGTTGATCGCTAGCTGCCGTTGTTTGCTGCGTAGCGATCAGTGAAAAAAGGCTAATCTGCGTATGCACCGCAATGCGCACGCGCGTCGTACGGGTACGAAGTCCTTTGTTGTTTTGCACTGGTTCTAGCGACAATTCCAATCGCATAGCCGAACGCAAGGAGATTGACAGGAAGTGGGCATTTCTGGGTGTCAACTGACCGTTTTCTGGGAGTGTTTGGAAAAATGCAGGCATGGCCGGGCGTTTGCTGGGCGGGTATCTGACGTCATTACCGTGTCGCTCATCGCAGCAATCATCGCACAGGATAAGTAACTACAGTGCTGGTCTTGCTTTGCACAAAATGTGTTTGCAGCCGTTCTGCTGCACAGGCGTTCGCACTCCTGCAAAGCGAAAATACACTCCCCGTGGGCGGCAACTATGCATTTGCACGGCTGCTACAAACTGCTAGCGAGCGATCAGCTCGGAATCAGTGTGTCCAATCATGTGGGATTTCTGTCATATATATATATATATATATATATATATATATATATATATATATATATAGTTACCACCCACAGCCCCTGACGACCAATTGTGATGATAGTTAGCCTAAAACCTGCCTGGCAAAATTACCAACACAATGGTCAAAACCGCACTGCATTCAGTTCAGTGGTTTCAGAATTTATTGCAATCAGACAAACAAACAAACAAACAAACAGATGTATAGTTAGATGACATATTGTACTTTCTCATTTTGTTTTGTACATGTACAGAATGACACCTGCTGTATAAATGTGATTTGCGCTTTAAAAAGCACCCTGTTGAAAGTTCAGGCTAATGCTGGAACTCTGCCTCCTTTATGGGCGTGCACAGATCAAACCATTTTATGGTTAAGGGCAACTGTTTTTGAATATTCTGTATTAAAATCATTGGTGGCTCCAGAGGTTAGGCTGCAGCGCAGTCCAAAATTCAAATAGGGAAGCAGCACCCACTGCCACCCCAAATGCTAACCGACATCACTGTCCGGGACACACTGGCAGTTGGTGTGGCTCCCCTATTTGAATTTTGGACTATACTGCAGCCCCAACACTGGAGCAGCCACTGATTCAAATATAGTTGTCACTGCAACTAACCCACATTCTTCAATACCACCAATTTCTCACGTCCGATAGATACAAAGTTTACATCCCGTATTTGATGCAATCTTGATGTACTAAGCCATCAGCTTTCCAGTACAAATGTATTATTGCAAAAATTGATGTAGGAAGCCCTCCGTGATGTTCTGTGCCTGCATTTCTGGAACTTTGTAAATGGCTCTTTATATTTGCTAAGTTAGTAATTGTAATACTAATGGGTTTTGCTTTTTGGTATTTCCACTAAAGCACGATGGAGCTGGCACGCACATGCGTAGGGACACCTTATTATCTATCGCCAGAGATCTGTGAAAACCGACCTTATAACAACAAAACGTAAGTTACTATTCACAAGGTTATTGAACCTATTTACTACTATGCTGCGATGACCACAGATTTTCCATTGCAGTTTATTGCAGCAACAGAAAATCAGTTATTGATGCAATTTACATACAGAATATCAAAGAGTAGCTGGGTGATACTGGTCAGCAGCAGCAAGAGTACTCTTACCACTTCGCGTCTTCAGTTGATCTGGCAATGTGGGAGCAGGCTTTTTTACAAAAATTCCAAAATAGAAATGTAAATGAATCTTTTTTAATTGATTATTCCCTCCATCTCCATCTTACGATAGCGCCAGCAATAGCAAGATACTTCTTAATAGGCTTCCCAAGCGCTGTTCCCTGAGATACTTTGTGAATCTTCTCCAGTGGGGCTATCACCAGTGAAAGTGTTGTGCTAGCCAGTGGCGTTTCTAGAGAGGAGGGGACCCATGTGTGGGCCCCCTCCTCTCCTGTAGCCGTCACCACCGCTGCTAGCGCTCTCAGCACTGAGACTGGGCGCTGCGCCATTTTTCCGGAGTCCTGCGCATGCGCTGTAGACCCTGGCACTGTGCCAGAGTCTCTAGCGCTCAGTGCGCTAGCAGCGGCGGTGATGGCTACGGGAGAGGAGGGGGCCCAAACACTGTCGCCGATGGACGCCGGAAAGGTAAGTATAGAAGAAATGGGTGCAGTGTGTGCGGTGTGGGCCCCCTCTGGACCCAGGAGCCCGTGTGCACCGCACACACTGCACCCATTATAGATACGCCAGTGATGCTAGCCCTTTATAAGTAACAGGAGCCTTATCTCTAACGAAAACAACCGATTTCTCCTCAAAGTACATTTATATTTCCTTTTAGTATATAGATCTGTATGAGTGTTGTTTTTTTACCATCTAAACTGCCATAGGTCCTGTAATACCACTTTCAGATGCAAAAATCCCCAAAACCTGGATTTTTCAGTGTGGGTTGGTACCGGGTCACAGCTCCTACCCCACTTTCACACAGCACATTTAATCTGGGTTATTATCAGGTCGACCTCTTTCAGCCAGAACCCAGGTCAGCCCTGCAATATACTGTATGTCATAAGAAATGGACTGGTTTGTTTTTTTGGCACACAGAGATGAGGTCATGAAAAGTGGGTGGTGACCGGTCTTTCTCTCATCATGCTGCCTCAATTTATTTTCATTAGTTTTCTGTTCTCTCTTTGTTTTAGGGATGTTTGGTCATTGGGATGCGTGCTGTATGAATTGTGCACACTGAAACACCCGGTGAGTAATATTCTTTGTAATATAGACACCATGGGCCGGATGTAATGGCTAGCGAGACGTTTTTTTAAAGCAGCAAACGTTTACAAGGCAAAACCATGTTGGTTTTGCCTTGTAAACGTTTGCTGCTTTAAAAAAACGTACAAGTTCGTACGGAGTCTCGGAGCTCCGGCCATCTTGCAAGCCATTACATTGGGCCCAATGTATTGTTGTGGATACAAACAAGTACATATTGCATTCTGGTCATAGATACATTGCAGTTGAGTTACCGAGTCGTCACTCTTGTTCTTGGGAAATAAATAAATATTTCTCCAATGTACGGACTTACTCACTTTCATTTGTCAGTCTGTATAGCAATTTCATATATAGATAACATTTTCTAAAACATTGCTTTAAATCGTTGTCTCTTTTACTATCTCAGATTAGAACTTGTGATGTGGGTAGGGGGGGGAGGGAGCAATCCTCGCTACGCATGCAGTGGGTACGCCCTTCAGGAATATGCCCAAATCTGATTCTAGTTTGCAGAATTGAATTATAGAATCACTTCCGGTGGGTGGCGCATCTAAGATGGCCACGTTTTAATTCAACTCCGTCATCCACAAAGGGAATCTGTCTCCATCCTACCTTCCCTGCATGCAAAAACTTTCTCTGCCTGTCCGAATCACCTGCCTGACACACTGGGGAGCAGGCTGATGTGATTCTTGTGGGTGACGGAGGTACCTACACTTAGATCTCCGGAGTCTGGCTTTGTCGGTAGAGCCATGTGGGGCTTCCTTCCTGCTGTAGAGGGAGACGGGGGTGACACTACCTGCTGCAGTGGGGATATCGTGGGACTCGGCGGCTGCCCTCTTTCAGCTTCACCCTACGGGTGTTTGCCTCGCCTAGCTGATCGCTGAAAAAGCTGCCTAGGAGCAGTGAAACGCGTTGGTGTTACCTGCTGCTTCATTTGGATCACCACAATTGCCATCTCTACCCCCTCCAAAACTTTGGACCAAGGAAACCATTAAAACTGCTTTGGGACGTTGCACTTTACATCAGGACAGGACTTCCACTTCCGTTTAAAGGCACCGTGTGACTGGTGAGGACTTTCAGTATCCGTGCTGAGGTTCTGCTGCAAATCTTTGAACTGTACCTCCAACAGTGAATGTGTGTATTACCTATCCAGGCGAAATTGTGCTTGAGAGTCCCCTAGTGCTTGTTTCCCATTCCTAACCAAGGAGGGGAGGGTGTAGATCTTTGTAATTGGTGATTATGGCAGCCTTTCTCTTTTTATGTTTTTAAACTATTATTAAATACTTTTAACTGTTCATTCACTCATCCA
This sequence comes from Pseudophryne corroboree, assembly GCF_028390025.1. Lineage (NCBI taxonomy): Eukaryota > Metazoa > Chordata > Amphibia > Anura > Myobatrachidae > Pseudophryne > Pseudophryne corroboree. The sequence continues at coordinate 162,136,516 of NC_086445.1, forward strand.
TCCATTCAGTTTATTCAGCGCTGCTACTTTTTGTGTGTATTTGATGTGTTAGTAGGTTTGACTAGTATCTACATTTAGCAGCTGCATTAGAAAAACTCGCCCTAAAGCGCCCGATTCCACCTCCGGGTTTTCCATTACTTTGATGTATTACATGCTGATAAACTGCACAAAGTCTATGGTGATCAGAACATCAGGACAAACACCCTGTTTCCACATTGTAGAGCTCACTTCCATCACTGGAGACGCTCTCTTTGGTACACGGTATTTTAAGGACAATCTGCACCATCCACTGGGTTAATAGGATTGTGTTCATAACAGTTTATATACAGTACTCACCTTATTTTTCACGTCATACATTATATGGTACACTATTTATGTTCCTGTTACCTCTACTGTGTGTGTAATCGGTCTCTTACATTTTCCCATTGTTGACCGTTAACTGCCATCTAGTGTCGACTCAATATATGACAGTTTTTTTATTTATATTATACATCACTCTAGTCTAGTATAACTATTATATTTTTCAACTGTTGAATGTTTACTGCCATCTAGTGATGGCTTGATATATACCACAAGTCCCTATAACAGACCACTTTAGCAGTGGAATTATTATTATTATTATTAACAGTTTCTTATATAGCGCAGCAAATTCCGCTGCGCTTTACAACTGGACACAATTAGAAAACAAAACTGGGTAAAAACAAACAGTCCTAGAGGGAGGAGTAAGCATAACAATATATTCCATGTATTTGTGTCATTGTCTAAGGGTATTTTGTTTATTGGTTTCTTGCTGCCATCTTCTGTCCATTTCTGCAATACTATCTGTACTTAATTTTTGAAAGGGTTTTATACCACGGCCTATTTAGTAGTCTTGACGGGAACTCTAGCCCCTCTGGTTTAGAGTGTCTAAACAAATTACTATTAATATTTTACCGGCCTCTACTACCACTTAAATCTAACTATATTTTTACATAATAGTCGTGAGATTTGCTCACGCTCAGTATTCCTATATTACAAACAATTCAATGTTACTGTGACTTCGTTGTACGTTGGCTGTACCTTTTGTTGCACTGTCTGTATATTGACTGAACCCCTACTTAATCTGCTGGGCCCCGTCTCCAACCAAGGAGCTTTTGTATCTGTTATTTTTTTTTTCTGATTGGCAAGCTCACTTTTTGTGTATTGGTACTATTTGATCTGTCTGAAGACAACTGAAGACATAACTGTCAGCAGTATAATTATTGTTCAGCAACTCGATATTTAACCTACAACTCAATACCTCCCAGGAGAGGTGTTTCCTTTCTGTTTCTTTATTGCCACGCAACATAGGAACTACTTTGTTCTTTTGTAACACAGTTTGACAGATACTTAGACAGCTCAAATTTCTCAATAAATCGCTGTCCTCACTCCCACTTAGATCTTCTACCCGCACTATGGTCAGCAGTAGCGGTTCTTGCCACGGGCAAGCAGGACTTTTGCCCGGGGCGCCGCCTTCCGGAGGGCGCCGGCGCCATCCGGAGGGCGCCGCACCATGGCTAGATCCGCTGCTGCTGTGCCCCCCGCTGCCCGCTCTGTCCCGCTGCCGCTGCCCGCTGTGTCCCGCTGTGAAGGGAACTAGACGCGTAGCGTCTAGTTTCTCTTCATGGAGAGGACCTTTACTTTGCGGTGCGCGATGACGTCATCGCTCACCGCACAGCATTTCAGCGGCGCTACTACTGTACAAGGGGCGTAACTGACCATGCCCCCTGTATGAAGCCACGCCCCTATATTCCACCAGGGGCGCAAAAAGACCTAGAACAGGCCCTGATGGTCAGACCCAATAAAACACCAGCAAATCCAGACCCCTCCCCACCATCCCTACAGGGTGACTCCTCCCCAGAACACCCAGATAGGGGAAGAGGAGATTCTACTCCCTCAAATCCTGACATGGCGACGTCAATCCTCAATGTCACAATGCCTAGAATAGAGGAGAAATTGTAGTTGCTCATGCCTGTGATTGATGAAAAACTCCAAAACTTCCTGCCCAAAATCGAGGAAAAATTTGATTAGCTGGTGCCCAAGATAGACAAAAGATTAGACAAATTACAAACATCCCTAGATTCTGCATTGAATCGCCTGACTGATCATACTATTAGGTTGGGTGCAGTAGAACAGAGGGTGAGTGACGCTGAGGATAACATGCTTGCCATACAAACATCTTGCACAGCTAACGCGTCTACTTATCAAACGCTTGTTGACAATTTAGAAAACCACCATAGGCGGAACAATCTCCGCTTTGTAGGCATCCCAGAAAAGGTTAAAGGGCCGGCCTTGATAGATTATATAAGCACGCAAATAACTGAGGCGCTTAACCTCCACAATAACCTGGGAACTCCACAAATAGAATGGGCACACAGATTGGGTCCGGAAAAAGAGAGGCCTATCAGTAATCCCCGCCAGGTGATTGCAAAATTCTGGACTACCGTGACAAGGAGAGAATCTTGATGACTTTCCAACGTAGGCGAGACTTGGTTGATGAGAATTATTGGATTCTCATTTTCAGGGATTTCTCTGTCGCGGTGGCCCAGAAACGCAAGGCGTTCTCTCCAATTTGTAAGTTTCTGGTTGATAACAAGTGATTCGCATTGTTGTATCCTGCAAAACTAAAAGTTACTGAAAATAGGCAGACTTCTATATTTGACAACCCGAATGAGGCCCAAGCCCATTTGTTGACGAATCGCCCACCTAGAGGCTTGCCCGCACGATCGCAAATGAGTTCCTCTCCTCAGTCATGAGTCATTGTGACTCTCTAGAATCGAAATGACATACTTTCCTGGTTATAAGATAACTTGTTGTTTCTTGTATTAATACTTGTATGTTATCTTCTCAACTGTTATGACATGTGTCATCTATATTTGGTTATATTTCTTAATGAACCTGACAACCCCTGAGATACATATCAGGGAATGGCATGATTGGATGGGAAAAAAATGGAAACATTTTTGAAGCATGTTTTTTCTATGGTTGATTCAATTTTATACGATTATACCTTTTGTAATGGGCCCGGATCCATACCTAATGGGTCCTCTTGGGGTTTGCCCTGCTTGCTGGGACAGGGGTGACCTCATGTTCATTAGACGTAGCATCACCATTGCACTTCCGTTGACTGGCATAGGATGACGGCACCTGTTTTGATGCCACAACAATCTCTCCAACAAATGCCCTGCTCCATTAAAGTCACATCATGGAATGTAGGGGGTCTCGACTCCCCAATTAAACGCAAGAAAATCTCCTCAGCCCTTAAAAAGCTCAAACCAGATATTGTCTATATTCAAGAAACTCATTGTTAAATAGGGGAGGATTCTGCATTGCGTGATGGATGGATAGGAGAGTGTTTCTCTGCATCTTACCGTTCCAAGTCGCATGGAGTAGCGATACTCTTTGCTTGACACCTTCCTCATACTATTCTAAATATGGTCCTGGACCCAGAGGGTCGCTATATCCTAATGGATGTCCAGATCTACGATACCAAATTTACTCTACTAAATATATATGCGCCTAATAGTGAACAGCAGGCCATTTATCAATGTATATCACAACTCTTACACAGTAGAACCAATTACAAATTTGTATTGGGAGGAGATTTCAATACGATTTCAGATCCTTCTCTCAACAAATATCCCGCTCCTCAGTGGAGTCAAATCTCACATTTATTGGCAGACCACTCTTTAGTGGACCTGTGGAGGATATTTAACCCATCGGACAAGTCTTACACGTTCCATTCGGCGGTCAACGGGTCCTTCTCCCGTTGTGATTATATATTATTGGCTGCGACATTGCTCTCGGATACTGTGACTTTTTCTGTAGGGGACATAGCTGTCTCTGATCATGCCCCAGTATCTGTCACGCTCAGTGCTCACTCAATGGGATCGCGCCCTTTCTTTTGGCGATTTCCTTAATACCTTTATCGCTCTGAGCAGTTCAAAAAGTTTCTCAAACTGAAGTGGGCAGAGTTCTCGGATGATAACATGGAACACTGGGACAACCCTGTCTTGTTTTGGGAAACGTCTAAAGTGGTAATGTCATATGTGGCAAACTGAAGCAAGGAGACTGCATCCCGGCAAAAAGAATGACCGCAAACAATGCAGGCTCACTTGGCAGATTATATTTTGAATCCTAATGAAAATACACATAGTAAATATGACAAGTCCCATCGAATGTTTGACAGCTGCTTAGTAGCCCAAACCCAGATGAAATTGGATTATACCAAACAAAAATATTTCCGTTGGGGCAATAAAATAGGGACTTTGCTGGCAAATATGACCAAGAGCTTTAAGCGGAGATGTCATATGTCCGCCATACGCGATAGCCATACTGATACTTTACACACAAAAACAAAAGATATTGTTAAGACATTTCAGGAATATTTTTGTAAGCTTTACACGACAGCCCCACATGATCCTGTCCTAAGGACAAAATTGCTAGATGAAGCAAACCTCCATTGTATAGCGCCTTTACAACGGGAAGAGCTTGAGAGGGCGATAACAGAAGAGGAAATTGCTAAAGCAATCACCTCAATGCATTTAAACAAAGTGCCGGGACCTGACGGTTATTAAATAGAATATTATAAGCTCCTACACCATGATGTTATACCAGCAATATATACTGTATACCGAAATATTCAAACTGAGTCTCCTTTGTATCCGAGCTTTAATCAAGCCTATACTACCCTCATACCAAAGCCCAATAGAGACCATACTTTGCCATCTTCATATTGCCCCATCACACTTTTAAACATTGACTTCAAAATTTGAGCCAAAATAATGGCAGATAGAATTCAATCCTTTTTTTGCTTCCATGCTAATAGACCATCAGCTAGGCTTTGCCAAAGGCAGGCACTCTGTAAAAGGTATCTGCACTGCCATAGCGGCAGTAATGGCGGCAAGCCTTCAGACTGATACCCCAAACATGCTTTTGAGTCTAGATACCACCAAAGCATTTGATATGGTCTCTTGGCCCTACATTTACGACATATTAAATAGGAGGAGATTTGGATCGACATTCCAAATTTTAATAAAAAATGTTTATACCCAACCATTTACCTCCTTGTTAATCAATGAGTCTGTGGGGGGAAAAATTGGGTTAACTAAAGGAACAAGACAGGGTTGTCCCCTTTCTCGCCTACTTTTTAATTTAGCATTGGATCTGAGTGCTGCAGAATTGGTCTCGATTCAATGGCATTAGTGTGGGTGCGGAGGAGGTGAAGATATCAGCTTTCGCTGACGACGTTCTCTTATTTATATCGGAACCGAGGAGGACCCTGGGACCACTGATGGAACGTGTTAAGGAATTCGGACTTGTGTCAGGGTTCAAAGTTAATTTTGAGAAGCCCTATATTTAAAACCAGGTTATGCTCGACCAGCATGGTTCATGGAAACCCCCATTAGTTGGACAACCAAGGCTATTACCTATTTTGCGGTGCAGATCCCAGAAAATTTACACAACTTGTATACCTTCAATTTAAGAAAGATAATACGCAGCATGAAGGAGGGCACGGACTGATGGCGGCATCTAAATATATCATATCTACAGTAGGTAGAGCGAACCTGCTGAAAATGATTTTATTTCCTAGAATTCTGTATCCATTGCAATCCCTCCCAATCCTACTATCTAGAAGTGATATAAGAGAGACTGATAAGATCCTATGCACGTTTATTTGGAACGGTAAGAGGGCAAGGAGTAGTATGGTGAAAGTAGATCCAATGGAGGTATCAATTTACCTAACATATCGGAATATAGCCATGCCTCCCACTTGCGCTACCTACGAGACTGGCTCCATGGCAGAAATATGTACTCTAATACGGCTTTAGAAGCTGCATTTTTAAATGGTGATAGTATAATTTCCTTTCTGCACCTGCATGAGGAAGAAATACCTACGCCGATTCGCGCTAATCCGTTGTTGATGTCAACTCGGAAGGTTTGGCACATCCTGCGACACAAATGTTCCTTAAACCCGTACGTGTACCTTTTTCTCCGCTTAGTCCGTAATACATGATTCCAAGATGGAAACGCGGGTCATCTTTTCACATTATGGGAAAGACACAGCATCACTTCTACAGTATACGACAAATTATAGATAGTGATTTGAGAAAACCATTAACACTTGCACGATCTGTAGAACAATTTCCAATATTGAGACCCTTCCCCTTAGCATACCTACAAGCTCAACATTATGCGGCTGGTGTCTCCAGGGTGCTATCCCCAAAGGATTATGACAATCCGCTAGATAAGCTGTTGATGGAGGGAAATCCCTCTTCCAAGGCAATATCTATACACTACTCATTTCTACATGTCCCTTTACAATATGATGATCTGAAGACGGGGATTGCGCAATGGAGAGATCAATTTGCATCTTTAAGTACTAAAAAATTACTGAAGACATTCGAATTATCCATTAAATTAGTTCCCACGGCATCTTACATAGAACTTTTTTGGAACATATGGCATATGTATCTGATGGGTATGATATAGAATAATTCATGTTCTAGATGTGGAACACAGAGGGCTGAGTTGTTGCACTGCCTATGGGGGTGTTCTATAATTAGGAGATTTTGGGTCCAGATATGGAGATATGTAACTCAACACCTGGTTAATTGTTTACCCTTAACCCCTGAATGGGCAATATTCGGTATAACACCTGAGGAACTAAAATAATACAAGGTGTAAAATAAATTGTTGATAATAGTGTCTGCAGTAGCTAAAAAAATTATTTTGCAAATGTGGATACAATTCACAGCCCTCCCCCCCCCCCCCCCCCCCATTGTCACTTTTTTTAGGAAAACTTTTCCACATTTTCATAATGGAATGGCTAGAGGCTTCACTACAGAAAGAAAAATTAACTGAAATTGTTTTGAGATGTGGGAAAGTGTCCCACCCACTAACAGAGCAAGTGTGGAGGTGTTTTAAAAACACATTATGGTATGAAACACATGTTTATGAGCAAGATCCCCCAATCTCTCCTGAAAATGACTGATTTAAAACCAAACTGCCTTAGGGGAGATATAGGGGTATATTCAATTAAGGTCGAAACTGCCATCAAGTCGAAAAGACGGCAGTTTTCGACTTTTTCAGGTCGGAAGCGGTTCCGACTTATTCAGTCCCGAGCATTTTTATTCGAAAAGTCGGGGAATTCGACTTGTCGAATAGTACGTGAATTGGCGGTATAGCTGCTGATTCACGTACTTCTGAGTGAAACGGGGCCAAGTTCGACAGGTTTTGGCCCCGTTTCCAACCATCTCAGTCAAAAAAAGTCAAACTGAGATGAGGGACCTGAGAGGAGGAGAGGGGGGAGAGCCGCAGGCAGACGGGGGACAGCAGCGCTACAGCACAGCGCTGCAGGAGGATGTGTCATAGCCGCCGCTCACGGCAGCGTCCACCCGGCTCCAGCAAGTAAGGTCCCGCTTGCTGGAGCCGGGTGGACGCTGCCGTGAGGTCTGGCGGCTGTGCCACATCCTCCTGCAGCGCTGCTCTCCCTCATCTGCCCGGGGCTCTCCCCCCTCTCTGGTCCCTCATCTCAATTCGACTTTTTTAAAGTCGAACTGAGATGGGCATTGAATAGCCCTTGTCGGATCCATTCCGACAAATGCATGTCGGAATGGATCCAACCTTAATTGAATATACCTAATAGAATCTTTGTTTTGGAGAGGAATAGTGGAAGTGGAGTTGTGGGTATAGATCCGGACTCACCTTGTTTGTTTTACATACATCTGTAGATCTCTTTTTCTCTTTCTTTATGATATTGTGTATAATTTGATGAGCAAATTGGACAACGAACTACTAAAGGTAGTTGGATTGCTTTTATTGCACAATACATAAATGTTTGATATATGTCACACTGGATGTACACAGTGATGTATATTGATTGAAAACTTATGTCATGCTTCAAATAAAATAAAAAATAGAATGGGTGAATGGTACATTTCTAGAATAGTTGCCTTGCTACGAGGACGGGCGTGAGACCCCTTCCTCACCATGAGAAGACTTAATTTTTTCACCATCTGAGGTGGTGTCAATCAAGAGTCATCCATTACATGTTATGTGATATTTGAGATTTTTCCACCTTCTTATACACATAGGTGGCACCCTGCTAGAGTGGAAAGTGAGCACCTTGATATTTATAGGACGTATGGCATGCTTGCAAGACAAAAGTGTTTTGTGCAGCACATTGATTGTGCGTCTTAGATTTTATGAATACTCAGGCTATGTAACACTCCTGTATAAGTCTGGCCTCATGAATGTTAGTCAGAAAGTGATGTCCCCGGTTCAGCCTTGATGCAGGGTATCTCCAGCGTATGTAGGTGGCAGGTATGTATTTTGTCATTTTGTTTGTGACTGTTTTGATTTCATTTTTTTTTCCCCATTTATTCAATATTTTGCATTTTTTTTCAAATTAAGTTTGAAGGTGGCAACTTAAGACAGTTGGTCCTGAAAATCTGCCGCGGACATTATGAACCAGTTTCTACAAGGTATTCTTACGACCTTAGGATCCTAATCTCTCAACTATTTAAAATATCCACACGGGACAGACCATCCATTAACTCCATATTGAAGAAGCCTTTTCTAGAAAAGCGCATAAACAAATTTTTGAGTCCAGAGGTGAGTAAAGTGTCATCTTCATAGCCTTTCATATAACATAAGGGAAGATGTACCATCCTCAAGAGAGCTAAAGTTGCTCATAGTAGCCAGTCAGCTTCCAGCTATCATTTATCTAGCGTAGTTTATAAAATGACAGTTACAAAATGATTGGTTGCTATGGGCAACTTCTCCACTTCATCTCTTCCGAAAGTTGGATACATCTCTCCCATAGTCACTTTGCAGGAAGTTAATAGTTGATTTTCTTCACGTGAAGCCAATAAATCGCTTGAGGTAGCCGGATGAGAAATATGGACTTTAGTGCTCCAGCAATTTTGTATATTTGTTCTGGTTTACCCTGTTTATACAGCAATGCATAAATAACTATGGATGTCATCCACTGCCTTTCTAGAAAATAAAGGAGGAGTTTAGCCATACAGTACTGCACAGGAAACAGCCTGCACCAGTGAGACAGCCACGAGAGCCTATTGCACCAAAGCAATCGCCAGGTAATAGTTATAATAAATGCCTTTATTTTTTTTAAGATACAGATGTATTCGTCTGATGTAAATATAAGACTACACCTAGTTGCTATTTAAAGTTACAATTATTTTAACCGATAATATATATATGTTTGTGTAGACTGCTTTTTTTTATTATGCAGTAATATAATCTATCATAATACTTAAAGTATGCCCTTGGCCACACATAGTGGAGGTAGCCATTTTGTGAGCTGGATCCATGACAATCCAACCTATAAATTCATTAGGAATACTTAGTGTATCACAAAATGGCTGTTGTGAGAGAAGCGTTTTGATATTCCTCTGTAATGTCCATTGTCCCTACTGAATTCAGAAGCTTCATTCTAGTGATATTGGTTTAGTCCACAAAATGTCTGCCTCCAGTGGATAGGCAATAGGCACATTTTAACCAGAGCATACATAGGTATTACATATTAGAATTGTTGTGTTATTGTAGACTGGTATAATGTACGGAACTTTACATTATTTTTGGTGATAAATTGTTTGACTGTTCATGAAGTACTAAAACAATGTAGTTTTCTGAATTAACTTTTTAGTGCTGGAAGGTACTAATCCTCACAGGTCTTCGTGCAGGAATAGTGCACACAGAATATCGGGGTACTATTTCACAAAGAGCTCATTACACATACAGTACATAATTCAAGAGCTGCATAAACTAACACAGGCTGACACAGTTGCAAAAACTCTGCAATTACTATCATTGATTATTTACAAAGCATCATAGAACTGTACAACTGAGACAAACACGAGCATATCAACTCAGCATTTATACTGGTGCAACTCAAACAAATGTTTCTGTTGAAGAAAGCTCAAAAATATGTGTTTGCTGAGCCTAATGCTGGCAGCACATACTGGACCTATATTTCCGTACCCATTCCTATACTGTACACATTTTATTTCTTTGTATCTTCCATAAGTTCCAAAGAGAGTTCAGGATGTCCATCCTCCGAGACAAAAGTTGGTGACCCCGCCAAACCGAGTGGAATACCATCACAGGAATGAATGGAAACCACCTTCCAATTTGCAGCAGAACAATCCTGCCAAGGTGACCAGTTTGTCTCCAGTAATATTGCGTGAAGCATTTCCTAGGGGAAGGAGTGTGACCCTGATCTGCAAGTAGGGGAAAATGGCTTCCACCTTTAGAAATAAATGTGTTTGTGCTTATTGCTGATTTCATTAGGTGCATGGACAGAATTGGAGACCTAGGGAGGAGGTTCTAGAAAGAGCAGCAGCTGGAAGACTACAAGGAAAATATGACCATTATTACGCCAGGCTGAACAACATACAACCCTATCAGCCCCACTATGCTCCGCAGATGAACCAAAGAGTCAATTCCCCCAATCAGTGGTAAGGAATGTTTCAATATACATCAAAAGCAATGTATGTATTATACAAGTGGACAAAATGACATGTACCCTCAGGGCATCTACCACATGAAGTGGCCCCACTAGCAACTCTGACAACTGCTCAAGGGAAGGAGCAGTTGTCAGCCATTGGGCTTATAACTGCTGTCAGCCATTAGGCTTATAGCAGCTCCACAATCCAGTGGTAGAACCTGGGCTTCCTGGGAGTTTCCATCAACTGAATACTTCAACCAAGTAATGGGCTTGCACTAAGAGAATGAACTGCATTGCACACTAGGGAAGGAGCTGAATTCTGTGCTAGGCACTGGGGGATATATACTGAACTTTATTCACCAATCACCTATGGCATGTACACTAAGCAGTGGGTCCTGCATTGTATGCTAGTCTCCAAACAGTGGGATTTATATGAAATACTGATCACCAAGGAAGTTTTGTATTGTGTACTAGTTACCAGACAATCAGCTCTATATTGTATATGGGTCTCTAGGCTGAGGTCTCTGTATTGTACCTTAGCCACAAGAGTGGGATGTCTATTGTAGAAGTTACAGGAATGGGCTCTATGGTTAGTATGCTAGCTTAGTATGTGAGCCATTGTTCTAGTTTCCTTTGTGTGGGTCAATACTCGGGGCATAGTGTTTGGGGAAAGTATTGGTGGAAATAGTAAATAGGACTTACTTATGGTGGGGTGTGCCAAAACTGCTTTTCCTGCCACTCAAAACAACTATCAAGCATTGTGCGACTCTAAAAAGTTTCTATATACTAATAAACCCTACCGGCTTCTCACACCGTTGCATGGGGAAATAGCTGGGAATAAAGCACTGAGTGAGTACCACTTTCTTACCTTCCATAATGACTGTAGTGTTCCCATCTCTGATACCGCTGCAGTTCCCAAGAAACACGAGACACAGGATAATGTAAACAGCTTTACCCCAATACATTTGCAGTGGGTGGTGTTTTCAGTAAAGTTATAGGCATACTGTATTTAGGTTTCTCTGGAATTGCAGTGTACAGTACCTGGCCATTGGAACCCTGTGGGTTTTGTCATTTGGGGAGGAGGAAAAGGATTTTCTTTTTAAACACATTTGAATGAGTTTAATATTTAAAGGCAAATAGACTTTGTTCTTTTAGAGCACCATAAACATAATAAAATACCTGGGTGGTTTCTTATCATCACATTCCCTTAACTTTTTTGATATAACGCTTTTTGAGGATAAGTCACTGTTAGAATTAAATTATTAAACTGTTTTTCCAGGAATGATTATTTACAAAGAAAACAGGAGGCAGAGCGGATAAAGTTACAGGTTGAAAAGCAGCTGGTGAGTAAATGTCTTTTTTGTATAAACTGAATAAAACATTTGAGAAAGCATTTAACGTTAATTAAAGTACAATTTATTTAAAATATCTGTATGTGATAGGGTTTGTCTTGATTATTAAAATAAGGGTATTTGGGTAGTTAAGCCATGCTTGCCTAATTCATCGCACCACCACTATGCCTTCTCCTGCCTTCTTGAATGTTGTGTCTTGGAACTAGGGGCCTAAATACCATCATCAGGCACAGGAAGAGGTTGAGGGCTGACATAGTTTACATTCAAGACATGCCTTGGCGATGACTTGTTTCTATGTAGCAACTGGATTGGGGATTGTGTTTCTGCCCTTTTGCTCCCAAAATCTGGGGATGTTGCTATTCTGATTAATTTCCTCTATGTTGCAGACAGTCTTAAGGCCCATACACACTGGTTGATATATCGGCCGTTCTCTTGAACGGCCGATATATCGCGGGACCATCGGCCAGTGTGTACGGCCGATACGTCTGTGAACTCCGTCGTTCACAGACGTATCGCGTAGGCCGCGCAGCACAGCCGACGGCCAATATATCTAACGATATATTGGCGCGTCGCTGTGTGTGTACGGGGCGGTCGTCCGACCGCCCGTACACATGCTGCGGCGGCCGGCGTTGATTGATAGCTGAACTGGGCGGGCGGGCGCCCGCCCAGTTCATGACGTCAGTCCCCCGACAGATCGGGCAGTGTGTATGCACAGCACACTGCCCGATCCGTCCATAGATATATCTGCAGATCAATCGATCTGCAGATATATCTATTAGTGTGTACCCACCTTAAGACCTTGCTGGCCGCTGTGTGCTTTTAGAGCTCCAAATACATGATGCCCTGTACTCTATATATAGCCTTTTCCTCACACTCTGATTCCAGTAAAATATGTTGCTGAGCCTTGATGCTAGTAAGGCCTTTGCTATGGTCTTCTGGCCATATATTCATGCTGACCTTCAACATCAGGGATTTGGTCCTACTTTTATTGTTCTTGTTCATTGCCTCTGTACTAACCCTTCCACCTCATTATTAATGAATGGCCTACTTAGGAACCAAGCTCATATGTCCCGAGGTAGGCATCAACTTTCCTTGTTGCTTTAGTTTACTTCAACAGTGGTCCCATCATATGGGCATCTACATTGGATCTGAAGAGGTAGAACATCTGCTATTTCTGATGATATTAATGTACATCAACCCTGAAGTCTCCTTAGGTCCATTAATATCTAAAATCACTGGGATAAGTGTACTATCTGGTTTTAGAGTTAACTTTGCTAAAATCTTTAGCAAAGTGGCTTTGCCCAGAAACTGCACAACAAAGATGGGCTTCAAATTTTGGCATTAAAGGGGCCCCAAACTCCATTCTCTACTTGGTGATACTTCTCCACAAACATATATGCCAACTTTATCATAATAATATTACGAAAATTGATTTCTACAATTGATGTTGAGATACAGAGGTGGAACTGTGGTAAAAGTCCTCTATGGGTTCAGACGCTGCCACTTCTATTGTCCTGTAATGAAAATTCTTGTGTGTAGACAAATTCTGGTGGGGCAATAAGAAGCCTGTTTGAAAAATGATAATTAAAAGTTGGTTGGTTGGTACTTTATCTCCATCTATTTTATCTGTCTTCAAGGCTTAGTACATAGACCCCTGTGTTGTATATGTCAAATATTGAATCCATCCATTAATTTTTTTTTTTTAATTTCAAGCTTTGCTTATCATATATCTTTGCCATACACATACACATATGCTGTCAAATAAGATGTTTTAGCTCCCTTTTTCTTCAAGCCCAGCATTATGCAAGTCATATGGTTCCGCATGACTGGTATTCTCAACTTTCTCAACCTCCTCCGGATACCAAAGCTATTTTGACCCATTATGTGTTTCTGAGAGTTTTTGATTATGATAAGACCGCTACAGGTTTAGTGAAATGGATTAATCATTTTCCCTCCCTATTTACTGAAATTGTCCTTAAAATCTTGTCTTCATCTGTAAACCCAAATACACTGACATGCTTCTTAATCTTAATGTATATATCATCAACCATCAAAGGCAAATTTAGGGGTCAGGCTGTCCATAGGCACAATATTATTATCCCTGCACCACATTCGCAACTGCCGTCAGCCTCTGCGGTCATGGCAATTAAGCATACCTGCTGAGCTAGCCAGCGACAGTGTTAGGCGCCTCTGCATTTACATTGATAGGGTCACTGCCAGCTCAGGCTCTACCCCATGCAGGTAGCCCTAACCTTTTCCGCAACTCCTGTATGCAATCGCTGCCTAAGACCCCCTGTTCTGACCCCCGTTCCTAAAAAAAAAAAAAAAAAAGGTGCCGATTAGGGTATTTGGGCATCCTTTTCTTGGCTACAATAATTTTCTTAAATCATTTTAAGAAACAAATTTCTTTAAAAAATGTACTTGCCCAATCTTCCCCTTCTATAGTCCCTCTCTCCTCCACTTCTGTAAAATTATTCATAGAGTGCTTTTACATAAAAAACATGATGGGGGAAATGTAATAGGGTGTGAGAATCAGAAAGTGAGAGATTTTGGTCAAATTCTCCGGGTTTTTTTCAAGTGGCAATCATTTACATGACAAAATCAGCCTGGTAAAAAAACAGGAGAATTTGACCAAAATCTCTCACTTTCTGATTCTCACACCCTATTCTATTTCCCTCGATATCTATATAACTTTTTTTCTAACGTCCTAGTGGATGCTGGGAACTCCGTAAGGACCATGGGGAATAGCGGGCTCCGAAGGAGGCTGGGCACTCTAGAAAGATTTATGACTACCTGGTGTGCACTGGCTCCTCCCACTATGACCCTCCTCCAAGCCTCAGTTAGATCTTGTGCCCGGCCGAGGTTGGATGCACACTAGGGGCTCTCCTGAGCCCTTAGAAAGAAAGTATAGATTTAGGTTTTTTATTTTCAGTGAGACCTGCTGGCAACAGGCTCACTGCAGCGAGGGACTAAGGGGAGAAGAAGCGAACTCGCCTGCTTGCAGCCGGATTGGGCTTCTTAGGCTACTGGACACCATTAGCTCCAGAGGGATCGACCGCAGGCCCAGTCCTTGGTGTTCGGTCCCGGAGCCGCGCCGCCGTCCCCCTTACAGAGCCAGAAGCAAGAAGAGGTCCGGAAAAACGGCGGCAGAAGACATCAGTCTTCACCAAGGTAGCGCACAGCACTGCAGCTGTGCGCCATTGCTCCTCATGCACACCACACACTCCGGTCACTGATGGGTGCAGGGCGCTGGGGGGGGGGGGCGCCCTGAGCAGCAATATAAACACCTTGGCTGGCAAAAAAACATCACATATAACCCCCAGGGCTATATGGATGTATATTAACCCCTGCCAGATTCCATAAAAATGCGGGAGAAAAGTCCGCGAAAAAGGGGCGGAGCCTATCTCCTCAGCACACTGGCGCCATTTTTCCCTCACAGCTCCGTTGGAGGGAAGCTCCCTGGCTCTCCCCTGCAGTCTACACTACAGAACAGGGTTAAAACAGAGAGGGGGGGCACTAAATTTAGGCGCAGTATAAATGATATAAAAGCAGCTATAGGGGACATAACTCAGTTAGTCCCTGCATTATATAGCGCTCTGGTGTGTGCTGGCATACTCTCACTCTGTCCCCCCAAAGGGCTTTTGTGGGTCCTGTCCTCATTGGAGCATTCCTTGTGTGTGTGCGGTGTGTCGGTACGGCTGTGTCGACATGTTTGATGAGGAGACTTATGTGGAGGCGGAGCAGTTGCCGATAAATGAGATGTCGCCCCTGTGGGCCGACACCAGAGTGGATGGATAGGTGGAAGGTATTAACCGACAGTGTCAACTCCTTACATAAAAGGCTGGATGACGTAACAGCTATGGGACAGCCGGCTTCTCAGCCCGCGCCTGCCCAGATGTCTCAAAGGCCATCAACGCTCCCTCAGATGGCAGACACAGATGTCGACACGGAGTCTGACTCCAGTGTCGACGAGGTTGATACATATACACAATCCACTAGGAACATCCGTTACATGATCCCGGCAATATAAAATGTGTTACACATTTCTGACATTAACCCAAGTACCACTAAAAACAAAGGGTTTTATGTGTGGGGAGAAAAAGCAGGCAGTGTTTTGTTCCCCCATCAAATAAGTGAATGAAGTGTGAAAAAGCGTGGGTTTCCCCGATAAGAAACTGGTAATTTCTAACAAGTTACTGATGGCGTACCCTTTCCCGCCAGAGGATAAGTTACGCTGGGAGATATCCCCTAGGGTGGATAAGGCGCTCACACGTTTGTCAAGGTGGCACTGCCGTCTTAGGATACGGCCACTTTGAAGGTACCTGCTGATAAATAGCAGGAGGCTATCCTGAAGTCTGTAATTACACACTCAGGTACTAGACTGAGACCTGCAGACTACTGCAGCGTGGTCTGTACCCCTTTCAAACAGGGATACTATTTTGCGAACATAAGACGTCGTCTTATATATGAGGGATGCACAGAGGAATATTTTGCCGGCTGGCATCCTGAATTATTGCAATGTCCATTCTGTCAGGAGGGTATTGGAGACCCGACACTGGACAGGTGATGCTGACTTTAAAAGGCACATAGAGCCTTATAAGGGTGAGGAATTGGTTGGGGATGGTCTCTGGGACCTCGTATCCACAGCAACAGCTGGGATGAAAATATTTTACCTCAGGTTTCCTCACAGCCTAAGAAACGCACTGTATTATCAGGTACAGTCCTTTCGGCTTCAAAAAAGCAGGCGGGTCAAACGAGGGAAGAGGAAAAATGCTGCACCAGCAGCCAGTCCCCAGAATCAAAATTCTTCCCCTGCTTCCTCTGAGTCCACCGCATGACGCGAGGGCTCCACAGGCGTAGCCAGGTACGGTGGAGGGCCGCCTCAAAAATTTCAGCGATCAGTGGGCTCGCTCACAGGTGGATCCCTGGATCCTTCAAGTAGTATCTCAGGGGTACAAGCTAGAAGTCGAGGCGTCTCCCCCCCGCCGTTTACTCAAATCTGCCTTGCCGACAACTCCCTCAGGCAGGGAGGCTGTGCTAGAGGCAATTCACAAGCTGTATTCCCAGCAGGTGATAGTCAAGGTGCCCCTACTTCAACAAGGACGGGGTTACTATTCCACACTGTTTGTGGTACCGAAACCAGCCGGTTCGGTGAGACCCATTTTAAAATGGAAATCCTTGAACACTTACATAACAAAGTTCAAGATGGAATCGCTCAGGGCGGTTATTGCAAGCCTGGACGAGGGGGATTACATGGTATCCCTGGACATCAAGGATGCTTACCTGCATGTCCCTATTTACCTTCCTCACCAGGAGTACCTCAGATTGTGGTACAGGATTGCCATTACCAATTCCAGACACTACCGTTTGGACTGTCCACGGCACCGAGGGTGTTTACCAAGGTAATGGCAGAAATGATGATACTCCTTCAAAAAAAAGGGAGTTTTTATTTATCCCATACTTGGATGATCTCCTT
This sequence comes from Pseudophryne corroboree, assembly GCF_028390025.1. Classification (NCBI taxonomy): domain Eukaryota; kingdom Metazoa; phylum Chordata; class Amphibia; order Anura; family Myobatrachidae; genus Pseudophryne; species Pseudophryne corroboree. The sequence continues at coordinate 162,153,833 of NC_086445.1, forward strand.
ATAAAGGCAAGGTCCAGGGAGCAGTTACTGGTCGGAGTAGCACTATCTCAGGAGGTGCTACAACAGCATGGCTGGATTCTGAACATTCCAAAGTCACAGCTGGTTCCTTCCACTCGCTTACTGTTCCTGGGGATGATTTTGGACACAGAACAGAAAAAAGTGTTTCTCCCGCAGGAGAAAGCCAAGGAGCTGTCATCTCTAGTCAGAGACCTCCTAAAACCAAAAAGGGTATCGGTGCATCGTTGCACACGAGTCCTGGGAAAAATGGTGGCTTCATACGAAGCAATTCCATTCGGCAGGTTCCATGCGAGGACCTTCCCGTGAGACCTCTTAGATAAGTGGTCGGGATCGCATCTTCAAATGCATCAAATGATAACCCTGTCTCCAAGGACCAGGGTGTCTCTACTGTGGTGGATGCAGGGTGCTCATCTTCTAGAGGGCCGCAGTTTCGGCATACAGGACTGGGTCCTGGTGACCACGGATGCCAGCCTTCAAGGCTGGGGAGCAGTCACACAGGGAAGAAACTTCCAGGGCCTATGGTCAAGTCAGGAGACTTCCCTACATATAAATTCTGGAACTGAGGGCCATTTACAATGCCCTAAGTCAGGCAAGACCCCTGCTTCAAAACCAGCCGGTACTGATACAGTCAGACAACATCACGGCAGTCGCCCATGTGACCCGACAGGGCGGCACAAGAAGCAGGATGGCAATGGCAGAAGCCACAAGGATTCTCCGATGGGCGGAAAATCACGTACTAGCACTGTCAGCAGTGTTCATTCCGGGAGTGGACAACTGGGAAGCAGACTTCCTCAGCAGACACGACCTACACCCGGGGGGACTTCATCCAGAAGTCTTCCTGCTGTTGGTAAACCGTTGGGAAAGGCCACAGGTGGACATGATGGCGTCCCGCCTCAACAAAAAGCTAAAGAGAGATTGCGCCAGGTCAAGGGAACCTCAGGCGATAGCTGTGGACGCTCTAGTGACACCGTGGGTGTACCAGTCGGTTTATGTGTTCCCTACTCTGCCTCTCATACCAAAGGTACTGAGAATAATAAGATGGCGAGGAGTAAGAACGATACTCGTGGTTCTGGATTGGCCAAGAAGGGCTTGGTACCCGGAACTTCAGGAAATGATATCAGAGGACCCATGGCCTCTGCCGCTCAGACAGGACCTGCTTCAGCAGGGGCCCTGTCTGTTCCAAGACTTACCGCGGCTGCGTTTGACGGCATGGCGATTGAGCGCCGGATCCTGAAGGAAAAGGGTATTCCGGAAGAAGTCATTCCTGCGCTTATTAAAGCCAGGAAAGATGTTACGGCAAAGCATTATCACCGCATGTGGCGGGAATATGTTACATGGTGCGAGGCCAAAAAGGCCCCAACAGAGGAATTTCCACTAGGTCGATTTCTACATTTCCTGCAAGCAGGAGTGAATATGGGCCTAAGTCTAGGCTCCATTAAAGTACAGATCTCGGCTCTGTCGATTTTCTTTCAAAAATAATTAGCTTCAGTACCTGAAGTTCAGGCATTGTGAAAGGAGTGCTGCATATTCAGCCCCCGTTTGTGCCCCCTGTGGCACCTTGGGATCTCAACGTGGTGTTGAGTTTTCTTAAAATCACATTGGTTTGAGCCACTAAAAACCGTGGATCTAAAATATCTCACGTGGAAAGTGGTCATGTTATTGGCCTTGGCTTCAGCCAGGCGAGTGTCAGAATTGGCGGCTTTATCATGTAAAAGCCCTTATCTGATTTTCCATATGGATAGGGCAGAATTGAGGACTCGTCCCCAATTTCTTCCTAAGGTGGTGTCAGCGTTTCACCTGAACCAGCCTATTGTGGTGCCGGCGGCTACTAGTGAATTGGAGGACTCCAAGTTGCTAGATGTTGTCAGGGCCCTGAAAATATATGTTTCCAGGACGGCTGGAGTCAGAAACTCTGACTCGCTGTTTATCCTGTATGCACCCAACAAGCTGGGTGCTCCTGCTTCTAAGCAGTCTATTGCTCGCTGGATTTGTAGTACAATTCAGCTTGCACATTCTGTGGCAGGCATACCACAGCCAAAATCTGTAAATGCCCATTCCACAAGGAAGGTGGGCTCATCATGGGCGGCTGCCCGAGGGGTCTCGGCTTTACAACTTTGCCGAGCAGCTACTTGGTCAGGGGCAAACACGTTTGCAAAATTCTACAAATTTGATACCCTGGCTGAGGAGGACCTGGAGTTCTCTCATTCGGTGCTACAGAGTCATCCGCACTCTCCCGCCCGTTTGGGAGCTTTGGTATAATCCCCATGGTCCTTACAGAGTTCCCAGCATCCACTAGGACGTTAGAGAAAATAAGAATTTACTCACCGGTAATTCTATTTCTCGTAGTCCGTAGTGGATGCTGGGCGCCCATCCCAAGTGCGGATTGTCTGCAATACTTGTAAATAGTTATTGTTAACTAAAGGGTTATTGTTGAGCCATCTGTTGAGAGGCTCAGTTGTTTTCATACTGTCAAACTGGATATAGTATCACGAGTTGTACGGTGTGATTGGTGTGGCTGGTAAGAGTCTTACCCGGGATTCTAAATCCTTCCTTATTATGTCTGCTCGTCCGGGCACAGTGTCCTAACTGAGGCTTGGAGGAGGGTCATAGTGGGAGGAGCCAGTGCACACCAGGTAGTCATAAATCCTTCTAGAGTGCCCAGCCTCCTTCGGAGCCCGCTATTCCCCATGGTCCTTACGGAGTTCCCAGCATCCACTACGGACTACGAGAAATAGAATTACCGGTGAGTAAATTCTTATTTTTTTTCTTTGTATGTAGGGGCTGCGTCCATCCTCTGCCGATTACTACGGAAAACAAAGGGCAGAAGTATGGGTTGATCCGGCAATGAACAAACAGAAACAGTATGTCAGAAATAATGAGGTACTTTTAATTCGATATTGCTGGTAGACAAACTTGACACGTGATACTTAGTGAATTATAATCTGTGACCGCAATAAAACTGCTGTTGTAATTTAACATGGACGTAGTTACCATAATTTAACATGGACGTCGTTACCACTTGCGTTAGAGAACAGATAATGGTAAAAATAAATTCCTCATATAGGGGTCTATTCATGAAGCAGTGAAAAGAGTGGAAAAGTTGCCCATGGCAACTAATCAGCTTTTATATAACATTCATCAAATGCATTCTATAAAACTATATAGCAGCCGATTGGTTGCCATGGGCAACTTCTCTATTAGCTCACTTCTCCACTCTTATCGCTGCTTCCTGAATAGACTCCTTGGGACAAATGCAATAGAGTGAGAATTTCAGAAAGTGAGAGATTTGGTAAGGTTTTGCAGTTTTTTTTAAAGTGGCAATCATTTACACAGCAAGATCAACCTGGTTTTGCAGTGTAAATGATTGCCAGTTTAAAAAAAATAAAAAAACCCTGAAAAACCTTACCAAATCTCTCACTTTCTGAAACTCTCACTCTATTACATTTGGCCCCTTAAGCAGGAAGTGAAGCCAAATAGTGTGCTGGCATATGTCCCGAATACTCTGTGTCACTCCTCTGCAGCAGGCTGCCGCGTTAAGAGGGATGGCCAGGCAGTGACTCATAACTGATAACTGATTCTTGCTTTGCAGAAATGCAATAGGTTGAGTTATGAACAGGGGATGATTCTCGAGCGTCATAATAACTGATTTGACTGCTTTCTCAGTACCAGTAAACCATTATGAGAGTCCCAATATGATTCTCATAATAATGTGACTGTGCTTCACTGTCTTCAGTGAGTGGGGTGATACTTCCTTAGCTTGACAGAGCTGCAGTTGAATGTCAGATAATATGGAATGTGTGTGAGATGTCAGTCTTGTGGTTTAGTGGTACTTTATGTTTAGTGGAGCTCTCTCATCATGCCATTGAGTTCTCCTGGACTCCTGGGAGAATAGACCACCTCTCTGTAACTGTCCACCTCCCCCACTAAGGTGAGCAAGTGCTTGATAACATGATTCACTGTGAATTGTGCCCTTGTGCCCACCCCATTTGCCCCTTGGACTGCGAAAAAGGTCGGTTAAATCTGAAAAAATCCTAATATTACTTTACCAGCATACAGTACAATCCTATCTTTTATTTCAAGCAGCATTGGGGTGCAGAAGTAGAAACCGGTGGGGTAACGCAATGGTAAAATACAAGTGGAAAGAAAGACACCAGATTAGCATATGTAGAGATCTATGCCATCTAGTGAGACAAACAGGTGATCAATGTATCAGCCACTTTCTGTAGTTATGTTATGTGCTAGTTACCAATGTTATGTTATAATGTATACTATGCTATGATACTTACTTCCATTGTAATGTCTAATATATAACATGAATATGAACAGTGGATAATTTGCAATATTACATATATCTGGTAGGAACTATTCAGAGTGCAAAATGAAATTATGATTAGATTATAATAATGTTGAATGTTTGCTTGACAGGATCATCTTAAGCAACTTGAAGTCATCCGTCAGCAATATCACAATGACGTCAGGGAAATAAGAGTTAAAGTTGGAGCAAACCTGGTAAAGTGACTGTCTTTCTTCTATGTAGATGATGTTCTGTGCTGTAGTTACCGCTCACTGCTTGTCCCCACAATTTAGACATCACGATTTCATGGTCAGACATTAATGACAACGGCCCTACCAGTTATTATCCCTACTCCAATGCCAAATGTACTTTCCAATTTGAAGATCATTCTAGAACCCCTTTATCAGTAAGGGCCTTCCTTATAGGGCAAAGGTATTCCTGCTAGGGACATTAAGAACCAGACTCTTCTGGATCACATAGCATTAATGATGGAACATCATATAATCTCTGTATTTGTTTTTACCACCATTGGATGGCAGTCTCCAATTCCCACTACTTTAAATGCTGATATGGCTATACCCCTATAGTGGATGGTATATTTTTTTTACTGATTGGGTGCGCAGGCTTATGTCCCCTACACATTAGGCGATATGCCGCTGAGCTGCCCGACGGCGGATACGGCCGACGGGCAACCCGGCGGTGGGGAGGAGGTGACGGAGTGAAGTTTCTTTACTCCCCCCGTCACCCGGCCCCATAGCACTGCATGCTAATATGGACAATCTCGTCCATATTGGCCTTCATGCATAAGCGACGGGGCACCAACGATGAACGAGCGCGGGGCCGCCATCGTCGGTGCTTACACACTACACGATATGAACGAGTTCTCATTCATTAATAAATGAGAATGTTCATATCTTTAGTACAATCTATTAGTGTGTATGGCCCTTTAGACTTTGATCCCCCTGAGTGCTTCAAGAGCTGCCCAATTGTGTGGAACATCTAGCCTACATACTTGACTGCACTGCACTGCAAAAAAGCCCATAAGATGAATGTCTTTAAGGTAAATTGATAAATAATAACTTATTTTACTTTGATACATGATCTTTCATTCTTAAACTCACATGGAAAATAATAGCTTTGCGCCTTATTTCGATGGGAGCATAGCAATCGATATTGCTCTATCTGGGCTATTAAGTAGATAAAACATGACAAACCTATAACCCTCAGGCTATGTGTTATGCTAGGTTTTTGTGGGATGTAGTCATGTGACTGGCGGTCGGGATCCCGTCAATATCCTGATCTCTGGCCAGCACGACAGTCAAATACCAACCTGTTTATGCAATGCATTTATTATCACCATTGTACACAAGGCACCATACAGATATATTGAAGATTAGGATTAATTATATGTTTTGCACAGGCGGCTCCTAAAGCAACAGATGGAACATACCTTGTAAAACCAGGAAATAATGGAGGCCCATCTCCCAAAGACCAGACTGATGGTACAGAACCCACTGAGGTAGGTACATAGACACAACTGTCCCATTGCTTCAGTGGCCTTGAGTTAGTGATGTGGGTGATATATGCAGTATGGGCCTGATTCATATGTGGATGGAGAAGCTATCGCTGGTGCTTACATAGAAGCATCAGCGATAGCACTAATACAGTAATGCAGTAGGGGGCATCACACCTCCTTCTGCATTACTGATCCAAGATGCATCATTAGGATGGGGCCGAGTTGCAATGGTACATCACTGGGCACACATGGCTAACTGAAGTGACCCCTGTATGTTCAATGAGATGCTGTTCCAACCTTCAAGAATCACTTTCCAGCTAATTCTAAAACGCGCAAGTAACTGTGCACCTTGGTAAACTACGCTGCACTGCAGGTGGGAAAGATTTATAATGTGCAGATAGATTTGCTTCTGTGTTTACTTTGTTCCCCATTCAGAATCAGTCCCTATATGTGATTTTTTTTTTTTATTGCATGTATAGTGACAAAACATTCAAATGCACAATAGTGACACCAGACTGAATGGAGCGGAATGTTAGGAGTACATGGTAAAAGGGACAGAAGGAAGATAGAACAAAAACAAACACCCTGCTGCGGCAGAACGGTATAACCATGAAACTGTGTGGGCTTTGGGTCGGCTGCAGCACTATCTGCTGTTGAGACCCAAGAGAAGACAGCTGATGAGATATGAAGACCTTGTGGTCTATCTGTCACTTGTGTCATACATACATACATACATACATACATACATACATGGAATGCAGCCACTTTACATGGAGTGTACCTGCTTCATGCAGATGGTATTTTTTCACAGCCATAGTCACTTGCTAGTATTTGCCTCATGCTCTAGGACAGTGATAGGGAACCTTGGCACTCCAGCTGTTGTTGAACTACACATCCCAGCATGCCCTGCTACAATTTTGCTATTTGGTCATGCTAAAACTGTACCGACGATGCTGGGATGTGTAGTTCAACAACAGCTGGAGTGCCAAAGGTTCCCCATCACTGCTCTAGAACTACGCAAGTTGGTAGCTGTATACTTGGCCCATCAGCAATGACTTTTCTACACATTAATTATCTAAAGTTGAAGCACAAATAACACTTATTCTGGTCTTTCTATAAACACTTAAGGAGATGCAACAACAACAAATAAATAAAATCATAAAGCAAAACAGACAAGAAAGAAAAGCATTGGAAGAAAAGTATAAAGTAAAGGTACTGTATGTTGTACAGAAACTGATGAATATTCTATAGCTCTCATTACATTTCTATGAACACATACATGCAGACTGGATCCAGTGTAGCCTTTATATTTCACGGAGAGCAATAACCTATATGCTTTTATTTATTGAGTCTTCGTATAAATAAAAGTATTATAAGCTGCGACCTGATCACGCAACATGACTCCTGCATGCTGAGATCTGTGGGACGTTTGGCCTCACATCAAGACATGGTTATTGTATGGGATGTATGACCACAGAGTAAGGAGTACGGTGTTTACTTACTCTGTATGATGTATGACCAGAGAGTAGGAGTACACAGGATAAAGTCCTCATCTCATAACGATGTTGTTGTTTTTCGGTATTCATTTCTCACCAACATTCCATCCGATCAAAACCAAACTTTGATTGGACCGGATGATGGTTTTGACAAATATTAGACCAATTACACGTAACATTGTTGGTATTCAGATGATAGATCGACAGTGTCTAAGTTGAGAATCAATACGTCAACACCATATGGTCGACATGCATTAGGTTGATGGGTTCAAAAGGTCGACATGACAATGCTTGACACACATATGATCGACACATGTTTTTGGGGGGTTTTCACATATTTTTCAACTTTTGCTTGATTTAAAATCCACATGGGCTATGGTTGGGAATAGTAACCTCTGCCGAGCACAGCGGTAGTGAGCCAGCCATCTTGCCCAAAGTTTGGCGAGCCCACAAGGGTATACGTTTGCACTAATTGTGGTCACATATGATTAAACATAGAAAATTACACTTAAAAAACATAAAAAGCTTTTTGTGTCGACAAAAACAATTTGTACCTGTCGACCTTTACCATGTTGATATTTTGACCATGTTGGCCTAATACATGTCAACCATAAGGGGTCGACATATTGACTGTCGTCTAATTACATTTCATCTTCTATACCACACCCGCCATTATTAAAGCATCTAATAATATGCAATAATATGACCATTTGTAGGGCCAGTAAGGAGATGAGAACTTTTATATATTTTGTTTTATATATCTGTGTTTTTTGGGCCCCTTACATATACTTTAATTATGACACATTTAATTGATTTTAAAGATAGGGATTGATGTATGAATCAGTGATAAGAGTGGACCAGTGGAGAACCAATCAGCTTTGAGGTAGCATTTATCAATTTTAGGCTTTAAAATGATTGTTAGGAGCGGATTGGTGCAACTTCTCTACTCTTTTTACTGCTGAATACATAGGGGTATATTCAATAAAAGTTGGATCCATTCCGACATGCATTTGTTGGAATGAATCCGATAAGGGCTATTCAATGAACGTCCAAATCCGACAGGATTTGGCCATTCCTGACCATCTCAATCCGACTTTAAAAAAAGTCGGATTGAGATGAGGGAGCTGAGGAGGAGGAGACTGGGGAGAGCCGCGGGGAAACGGAGGAGAGCAGCGGCTACAGCAGCTTAGTCGGAGGATGTGGCACCACCGCCAGACCTCGCAGCAGCGTCTACCCGGCTCCAGCAAGTGGGACCTCGCTTGCTGGAGCCGGGTGGACACTGCCGTGAGCGGCGGCGGTGCCACATCCTCCTACTACACTGCTGTAGCCGCTGCTCTTCCCCCGTCTCCTCCTCTCAGCTCCCTCATCTCAAGCTGACTTTTTTTTAAATCGGATTGAGATGGTCGGAAACGGGGGCACAACCTGTCGGCTTTGGCCCCATTTCTGACAGAAGCACACGGATTGGCGGCTATTCCGCCGATCCACGTGCTTTCCAACAAGTCAGAATTCCCGACTTGTCGGATAATTCTGGGGTGTATTGAATAGGTCGGAACCCCTTCCAACCTAGAAAAAGTCGAAAACTGCTGTCTTTCCGACAGACGGCAGCTTTCGACTGCAATTGATTATACCCCATAATCCCCATAATCTATTTTTGCCATTTAAAACTCTCCCAGCAACTCCACCAATAGTTTGTACATGAGTCAATTATTTTGAACAACACATTATGTTTTGTGTTTTTAAAGGGTGGAATTAAATTTGAAATAAATGACAAAATCACAGAAGAGGATCCGATAGATGGCCTTGCTGCAGAGGACTATAACAGAGAAGATGAAGAGGTGGGAACAGCCTGATTCCTAAACCTACAAATGTTATGATTCTATTTAAATTTGTTAAATTTGTATATCATTTCATATACAGGGTTGGATTAACAAGACAGCTGTGCTCTCGGCCCTAAATTATACCCACTAGATCCTTCCATTGAAATAAAAACTGGTTGGGTTCCAGTGAAGAGAGGCTGGAAAAGGTTTGGAGCAATCTCCAAATCAGAGGCTGGAGATAAATTATGGCATCAATTTTGGGGGAAAACCATATACTTATACCTACATTGGAGAATAAATAGCAGTTTAGTGATAATAGGGTGATCAGCGGGCCACATTGACATGCATATAAACCAGCCACAGCTGAGCAGTAAGACAGCATAGATTCCATACTTCTCATTAATTGTAAATTACCGTTTCTTTACAGGTTACTGATCCTCTCAACGATACATTAACCTTTGATCATGGAAGCAAGCTAGAGGGTAACAACTGGCACAAGTTACATGAGGATCAAGGACAGCTAGGTACAAGACAAGGATATCTATCAAAAACCGTTTTATGTCATTAAATATATCTATTAAAAATGCTAATTTTATCCCAAAGGTTATAATAGTGGGAGATGTTCAAATGGTTTTAGGGTATTTAGTACAAATAACACAATATACAGTATCTGAGACAGTTAATAATAAGATTTTACTTACCGGTAAATCTATTTCTCGTAGTCCGTAGTGGATGCTGGGGACTCCGTAAGGACCATGGGGATAGATGGGCTCCGCAGGAGACATGGGCACTTTAAGAAAGAATTTAGGTTCTGGTGTGCACTGGCTCCTCCCTCTATGCCCCTTCTCCAGACCTCAGTTAAAGAAACTGTGCCCAGAAGAGCTAACAGTACAAGGAAAGGATTTTGGTAATCCAGGGCAAGATTCATACCAGCCACACCAATCACACCGTATAACGTGAAAACAACCAGTTAACAGCATGACAAACGACAGAGCATCAGGTCAAACCTTGATGCAACCATAACATAACCCTTATTGAAGCAATAACTATATACAAGCATTGCAGAAGAAGTACGCACTTGGGACGGGCGCCCAGCATCCACTACGGACTACGAGAAATAGATTTACCGGTAAGTAAAATCTTATTTTCTCTAACGTCCTAGTGGATGCTGGGGACTCCGTAAGGACCATGGGGATTATACCATAGCTCCCAAACGGGCGGGAGAGTGCGGATGACTCTGCAGCACCGATTGAGCAAACAAGAGGTCCTCCTCAGCCAGGGTATCAAACTTGTAGAACTTTGCAAAAGTGTTTGAACCTGACCAAGTAGCCGCTCGGCAAAGTTGTAATGCCGAGACCCCTCGGGCAGCCGCCCAAGAAGAGCCCACCTTCCTAGAGGAATGGGCCTTAACTGATTTTGGCAGCGGCAATCCAGCCGCAGAATGAGCCTGCTGAATCGTGTTACAGATCCAGCGAGCAATAGTTTGCTTTGAAGCAGGAGCACCAAGCTTGTTGGAAGCATACAGGATAAACAACGACTCTGTTTTCCTGACCCTAGCCGTTCTGGCTACATAAACCTTCAAAGCCCTGACCACATCCAGCAACTCGGAATCCTCCAAGTCACGAGTAGCCACAGGCACCACAATAGGTTGGTTTATATGAAAAGATGAAATCACTTTCGGCAGAAATTGTGGACGGGTCCGCAATTCTGCTCTATCCACATGGAAAACCAGATAGGGGCTTTTATGTGACAAAGCCGCCAACTCTGACACACGCCTAGCCGAAGCCAAGGCTAATAGCATGACCACCTTCCACGAGAGATATTTCAACTCCACCGTTTTAAGTGGTTCAAACCAGTGGGATTTCAGGATACTTAACACCACGTTAAGATCCCAAGGTGCCACTGGAGGCACAAAAGGAGGCTGAATATGCAGCACTCCCTTTACAAACGTCTGAACTTCAGGTAGAGAAGCCAACTCCTTTTGAAAGAAAATGGATAGGGCCGAAATCTGGACCTTAATGGAACCCAATTTTAGGCCCAGATTCACTCCGGACTGTAGGAAGTGAAGGAAACGGCCCAGCTGGAATTCCTCCGTAAGAGCATTCCTGGCCTCACACCAAGCAACATATTTTCGCCATATACGGTGATAATGTTGAGCTGTCACGTCCTTCCTAGCCTTTATTAGCGTAGGAATGACCTCATCCGGAATGCCTTTCTCTGCTAGGATCCGGCGTTCAACCGCCATGCCGTCAAATGCAGCCGCGGTAAGTCTTGGAACAGACAGGGACCCTGTTGAAACAAGTCCTGTCTTAGAGGAAGAGGCCACGGGTCCTCTGTGAGCATTTCTTGCAGATCTGGATATCAAGTCCTTCGTGGCCAATCTGGAACAATGAGGATTGTTCTCACTCCTCTTTTTCTTATTATCCTCAGCACCTTGGGTATGAGAGGAAGAGGAGGAAATACATAGACCGACTGGAACACCCACGGTGTGACCAGGGCGTCCACAGCTATCGCCTGAGGGTCTCTTGACCTGGCGCAATACCTCTGTAGCTTTTTGTTGAGGCGGGATGCCATCATGTCCACCTGTGGCAGTTCCCACCGACTTGTAATCTGTGCGAAGACTTCCTGATGAAGTCCCCACTCTCCCGGGTGGAGGTCGTGTCTGCTGAGAAAGTCTGCTTCCCAGTTGTCCACTCCCGGGATGAACACTGCTGACAGTGCGCTTACGTGATTCTCTGCCCAGCGAAGAATTCTGGTGGCTTCCGCCATTGCCACCCTGCTCCTTGTGCCGCCTTGTCGGTTTACATGAGCCACTGCGGTGGTGTTGTCTGACTGAATCAGAACCGGTTGGTCGCGAAGCAGGGTCTCCGCTTGACGTAGGGCGTTGTATATGGCCCTTAGTTCCAGGATGTTGATGTGAAGGCAAGTCTCTTGACTTGACCACAGACCTTGGAAATTTCTTCCCTGTGTGACTGCTCCCCAACCTCGGAGGCTTGCGTCCGTGGTCACCAGGACCCAGTCCTGAATGCCGAATCTGCGGCCCTCGAGAAGGTGAGCGCTCTGCAGCCACCACAGGAGTGACACCCTGGCCCTGGGGGATAGGGTGATTAACTGATGCATCTGAAGATGTGATCCGGACCACTTGTCCAGTAAGTCCCATTGAAAGGTCCTCGCATGGAACCTGCCGAAGGGAATGGCCTCGTATGATGCCACCATCTTTCCCAGGACTCGAGTGCAGTGATGTACTGACACCTGTTTTGGTTTTAATAGGTTCCTGACCAGTGTCATGAGTTCCTGAGCTTTCTCTATCGGGAGATAAACCCTTTTCTGGTCTGTGTCTAGAATCATGCCCAGGAAAGGCAGACGAGTCGTAGGAACCAACTGCGACTTTGGAATATTCAGAATCCAGCCGTGTTGCCGTAACACTTCCAGAGAAAGTGCAACGCTGTTCAGCAACTGCTCTCTTGATCCCGCTTTTATGAGGAGATCGTCCAAGTACGGGATAATGGTGACCCCTTGCTTCCGCAGGAGTACCATCATTTCCCCCATTACCTTGGTAAATATACTCGGTGCCGTGGAGAGACCAAACGGCAACGTCTGAAATTGGTAATGACAATCCTGTACCACAAATCTGAGGTACGCCTGATGAGGTGGATAAATGGGGACATGAAGGTATGCATCCTTTATGTCCAGAGACACCATAAAATCCCCCCCTTCCAGGCTTGCGATGACCGCTCTCAGCGATTCCATCTTGAACTTGAACCATTTTCTGGTATATGTTCAGGGATTTTAAATTCAATATTGGTCTGACCGAACTGTCCCGTTTCGGGACTACAAACATGGTCGAATAATAACCCCTTCCCTGTTGAAGGAGGGGAACCTTGACCACCACCTCTTGAAGATACAATTTGTGAATTGCAGTTAACACTATTTCCCTCTCCTGGGGGGAAGCTGGTAGGGCCGATTTGAGGTATCGTTGAGGGGGCATCTCTTCGAATTCCAGCTTGTATCCCTGAGACACAATTTCTATCGGCCAGGGATCCACCTGGGAGTGAACCCACTTGTGGCTGAAATTCCGAAGACGTGCCCCCACCGGGCCTAGCTCCGCCTGTGGAGCCCTAGCGTCATGCGGTAGATTTTGTAGAGGCCGGGGAGGACTTCTGTTCCTGGGAACTAGCTGTGTTGTGCAGCTTCTTACCTCTGCCCCTGCCTCTGGCAAGAAAGGACGCACCTCAGACTTTCTTGTTTCTTTGTGATCGAAAGGACTGCATTTGATAATACGGTGCTCTCTTAGGCTGTGAGGGAATAAAAGGCAAAAAATTTGACTTTCCAGCTGTAGCTGTGGAGACTAGGTCCGAGAGACCCTCCCCAAACAATTCCTCACCCTTGTAAGGTAAAACCTCCATATGCCTTTTTTGAGTCGGCATCACCTGTCCATTGCCGAGTCCACAGGACCCTTCTGGCAGAAATCGACATAGCATTTATTCTAGAACCCAGTAGACTAATGTCTCTTTGAGCATCTCTCATATATAGGACAGCGTCTTTAATATGCCCCAGGGTCAACAATACAGTATCCTTGTCTAGGGTATCAATTTCCTCAGATAAGGTATCCGTCCATGCTGCTACAGCACTACACACCCAGGCCGACGCGATTGCCGGCCTCAGTAAGGTACCTGAATGTGTATAAATGGACTTCAGGGTAACCTCCTGTTTGCGATCCGCAGCATCTTTGAGGGTAGCCGTATCCTGTGATGGCAGGGCTACCTTCTTGGATAAGCGTGATAAAGCTTTGTCCACGCTAGGGGAGGATTCCCAGCGTAACCTGTCCGTTGGCGGGAAAGGATACGCCATAAGAATCCTTTTGGAAATCTGCAGTTTTTTATCTGGAGATTCCCAAGCCTTTTCACATAACTCATTTAGCTCGTGTGAGGGGGGAAAGGTTACCTCCGGCTTCTTTTCCCCATACATATGCACCCTCCTGTCAGGGAATGGGGTTTCCTCTGTGATGTGCAACACATCCTTAATTGCTATAATCATATAACGGATGGATTTAGCCAATTTTGGCTGTAACTTTGCATCATCGGAATTGACACTGGAGTCAGAATCCATGTCGGTATCTGTGTCAACAGTTTGGGATAGTGGGCGCTTCTGAGAGCCTGACGGCCTCTGCGACATAGGATCAGGCACGGGTTGGGACCCTGACTGTCCCGAGGCTTCAGCTTTTTCTAACTTTTTATGCAAGGAATTAACATTATCATTTAAAACCTTCCACATATCCATCCAATCAGGTGTCGGCGCCGTCGGCGGAGACACCACATTCATTTGCTCCCGCTCTGCTTCCACATAGCCTTCCTCATCAGACATGTCGACACAAGCGTACAGACACACCACACACACAGGGAATGCCCTCTCTGAAAACAGTTCCCCCACAAGGCCCTTTGGAGAGACAGAGAGAGAGAGTATGCCAGCACACACCCCAGCGCTATAAACCCAGGAATAACACAGCAACTTAATGTTAACCCAGTAGCTGCTGTTTATATTGCTTTTTTGCACCTAATTATGTGCCCCCCCTCTCTTTTTATCCTCTTCTACCGTGTATCTGCAGGGGAGAGCCTGGGGAGCTTCCTCTCAGCGGAGCTGTGGAGAAAAAATGGCGCTGGTGAGTGCTGAGGAAGAAGCCCCGCCCCCTCAGCGGCGGGCTTCTGTCCCGCTTAAATATGCAATTTTTTGGCGGGGGCTCATACATATATACAGTGCCCAGCTGTATATATGCTTAACTTTGCCAAAAGAGGTCCCAAATGCTGCCCAGGGCGCCAGGGAGTCTGTTGCCAGCAGAGCTCCCTGAAAATAAAAAACCTAACAAAATACTTTCTCTCAGCAAACTCAGGAGAGCTCACTGAAAAGCACCCAGCTCGTCTGGGCACAGTATCAAACTGAGGTCTGGAGGAGGGGCATAGAGGGAGGAGCCAGTGCACACCAGAACCTAAATTCTTTCTTAAAGTGCCCATGTCTCCTGCGGAGCCCATCTATCCCCATGGTCCTTACGGAGTCCCCAGTATCCACTAGGACGTTAGAGAAACATGCATTATCGGCATGTGTCATTATAACATAGTACTTGTACTGTAGCTGTTAGGGGTTTGGTATGGGATCCCAGCATCTGGGATGCGGGTGGTCAGAATACTGACACAGTCATCCCGACTGTTTGAAATCCAGACAGGGGTGCAGGAAGTAGGTAGCCCTAATCCTCCTTATCCGTATAACCCTCCCTCCCCGCAGCCTAACCCTAACTTCCACTGGCTGCAGCCTGACCCTAACCCTCCCCTCCCACAGCCTAAGCCCAACTCTCCCTCCCCCCATCTGCATCCTAACCCTAACCTCCACTGGCTGCAGCCTGACCCTAACCCTCCCCTCCCACAGCCTAAGCCTAACTCTCCCTCCCCCCATCTGCATCCTAACCCTAACCTCCACTGGCTGCAGCCTGACCCTAACCCTCCCCTCCCACAGCCTAACCCGCCCTCCCCGCAGCCTAACCTCCGCTGGCTGCAGCCTGACCCTAACCCTCCCCTCCCACAGCCTAAGCCTAACCCTCTCTCCCCGCAGCCTAACCCTAACCTCCGCTGGCTGCAGCCTGACCCTAACCCTCCACTCCCACAGCTTAACCCTCCCTCCCCGCAGCCTAACCCTAACCTCCGCTGACTGCAGCCTGACCCTAACCCTCCCCTCCTTTCCCAAAGCCTAAGCCTAACCCTCCCTTCCACAGCCCAAACCTATCTCTCCCACTGCAGCCTAACCCTAACCTCCTTGGGATACTTGCGTTTGGGATCCCAGTTGTTGGAATGCCGGAGTCACTATTCAGGCAGGTGCCAGGATTCTGGCGTCGGCATTCTGACTTCCGGGATCCTAACTGCATCCTGTATATAAGTATATAATTCTTACCAGCAAAGTTATAAATACATAAAGAAAAAATATAAACTACAGTGGACCCCTTGCACAATCACTGATGCCCTGCGTGTGTGGGACAGCCTACAGTCCCATTGTGACCTTTAATTACTGACCAGGAACTTAATACACAAAGCTCTGTGTAAACGTATTCCTTACTTAAAACTTGCAGGTTGGCGCCTCAGATGAATACATAGTCTAATGGATTTATTGAGGGTCGTCTTAACAACATTGTAAGCCCTGGGAAAGCAATGCACTGGGGCCCCTAACCATCCATTCGAGGGGACCAATAATAATACAAAATCATAACATGCCTCTCTTCACATGCTTCCATACAGTGAATATCTTATCTTCAGCATTCTGATTTCTGGGTAGCTCCAGCCATCCACCAGTCATCATGCTGATAGCTATTCATTATCTGCCTGCAGGCTGGGAGGCAGGTAGAGAATACTACTTCACTGCTCTGATTGTATGACCACCTCCCACCCCTGCTCAAATGCCCCTAGAATTGTGGGGCCCTGGGCAGCTGCCCAGTGTACCTATACATTAATATGGCCCTGGATTTATTTTTCCCTTATGCTGTCCTCTTATTTGATCACCTCAGAGTGGTTTGACCTCCGCTCTACAAATATCTCCAAAGTGAGCAATGGGTGCATACAGAGTCTATGGCCAGTAACTCATTGCACCTGCCGGCAGCTTCACTTTTGCCCATGCTTTCCTTGGGGACTTCCAACGGTTCCGTTACATTGTAGCATGGTTCCATTCAATCCCCTATCTCTAATAAGTGCTGTGGGAATTAGACCTAAATCAAACTCTGTCACCTAAACAATAAGAATGTTTTTCTCTCATTTAGGGGGACATTTACTAAGCAGTGATAAGAGCGGAGAAGTGAGCCAGTGGAGAAGATGCACATGGCAACCAATCAGCACTGAAGTAACACCTATAATTTGCATACTAAAAAAATTATACAGAGCTGCTGGTTGGTTGATGGGGCAACTTCCCCACTGGCTCACTTCTCCACTCTTATCACTGCTTAGTAAATGTCCTCCTTAGTATTTCTTAATGCTCCAATCAGCTAAAATGCACATTCAACGGCTTAATAGGCTTTACCTCACTCCCACCAAACTGCACAAAATGTGGCCTGTCTGTCCCCAGTTCTGCTGCTGGCAGTGTGGTCTTGGAAGGTAATATTATGCATGTATTGTGGTCCAGCCCCATCCTACTGTCCTCCTGAAAGGATGCCTTTGGTCTTGCGTCTAAGGTTCTGGAAACTATTATTACCCCTGACCTGGTTGCTGCACTCCTCCATTGGTACCCCCACGTGGTTCCTAAAGCTAGTCAGTATGCCCTTTTCCATATCTTCATAGCATCTCGAGCTGCCATTGCTCAAACTGGAACATTCCGGTTTCAAAAATGTATTTCTATTTTGAAATGGAAACTGTGGGTGCCCCGTATTTCATGTCCGCCTTCGATTCAGTGGTATCCATGGCATATGTACATCACTGGGGAGGATGATGTTCTTCCCCAGGTTCTAACGCTGACACCTCACTACTCCAAGTATCCTCAATGAACCTCCTCCCCCCTACTGACAAAGTTGTCTCCGTGTCATATGCTCACTAATTAGATGTCTACTCTCCTTCTCTCAAAGGCTAGTAGTTCTGACATTTGTTTACCATACAGTATGTCACCCTAACTGTACCCTATGCCTACTGATGTGTTGGAATGTGCCCCCTCCCCTTGTACTCCCACCCTTTCCCTCTTTTTTTTTTTCTGTACCCCAAAAGTTTTGAAAATCTTCACAAAAGTCTATTAATGGGAAAAATAATAATAAAATACTATTTTTGTGCTGTGTATATAAATCCTGTGACAGCATTAAACACACAATAGATGTATTCTGTCAGGCTACATACAGATAATTTAATATCTTATTCTAGTGCATGGAGAGGTGTCACAGGAATGTTTCCTTCGGCGGTGTCAGAATTGTTATGGATATATTAAACAAACAAAAGTGTCCATCTGGATGTGTGCTAATGCTGTGACCATCTATTGTAGACATGTCTCTTTCTCTTTACAGTCTAATATATTTCTACTCTTGTTATCTTATAGATGATGGGAATCTGGCCCAGAAGCCAGCAGGCGGCAGAAAGCAGTGGACACCTAGAGAGCCTCAGACACTTCTTGGTAATCTGATGGCTGCCGACATCACATCGG
Source organism: Pseudophryne corroboree (assembly GCF_028390025.1). Lineage (NCBI taxonomy): Eukaryota > Metazoa > Chordata > Amphibia > Anura > Myobatrachidae > Pseudophryne > Pseudophryne corroboree. The sequence goes on from NC_086445.1 coordinate 162,172,124, forward strand.
TGTATAATACTGTTGCCGCCACAGCCCATGGTGAGGATTCAGTCACTATTTAAAACAAAATACTGTTTCTTTACACCTTCCTTTATCTTTGTGTCACTCTCTTATAAAACAGACTTTTAGCTGTAAAATCAACAATAGGGTTTTATTAGCTACCAGTTTGCTGACTTGGAATCTCTGCATGGAGATGAAAGGTCTCTGTGAGCTTCAGTATTGCCTCCTGTTTATTTGTTAAAATTGGAATAACTAAATCCTATATGACAAAGCCCCTGAAGACAAATAAAATCACTATCTTAGGGGTCTATTAATTAAGATCCTTCATTGCAGTGATAGAATATCTTCTTTTCTGCTGTTTTTCAAAAAACAGGTCCCCTGGGCAGTAATGGGATGCTCTGTGTCCCACCGACACTGGCCAGGAAGGTGTCCACCAGCGTATGTGTGAGCCAGCATTCCGGCTCCCGCGCGCACTCTGGAACTAGTTCGTGAGTCTACCAAACCTAACAATATGAATTTTTATTATATATATATATCTATATATATATATCTTTGGCTGTAGGGGGTTTTGATAAATAGGCAAAACCCCTAAATCCTGCGAAAAATGTCTACTTTTGATAAATGGACGCCTTAGACTTTTTTTGTTGCCAGAAAATGAATATGTTCTTTACATTTTTCACATTTACTACCCCCAAATCAGGGTAGACAGATTCCAAGGGGTATATTTACTAAAGTGCGGGCTTATATAAGTGGAGATGTTGCCCATAGCAACCAATCAGATGCTTCGAATTTATCTAGCACGTTCTAGGCTATAAGTAGAATCTGATTGCTATCTGCGAAATCTCTACTTCTATAAACCCACACTTCAGTAACTATACCCCTTAGAAGGAATGATATTTCCAGTTTAAGCTTTTTTTTTTTTGTCTAGAGGATGGTTCTGCTCTATGCCTTTTGCTTGTATACTGCCCCCTTTGTCTCATTTTAGCTCCCCTTTGATTTTATAGCACATACCTTGTATGTGAGATCTCTCTTCCTCATCGCACTGACAGGTGTTCTCTGTGTCCATAATGGACAGGTGTTCTCTGTGTCTGTGTGTCCGTAATGGACAGGTGTTCTCTGTGTCTATAACGCAGGCGTGGCCGGACCATGCGGGGGCACACGCAGCCGCTGCGAGACGGGGGCGACGAGTAGCTCCCTGCCAACACGCTAAAGCTGCGCTGGCCGGGAGCTACTCCTAAAGTGCAAAAGCATCGCCGCCATGCAATGCTTTTGCACTTATCCGGGGGGTGGGTTTTGGGGGTGTGTGGCACGGACATGCGGGGTGGGATAGGCCTGTGCTGGTCATGATCGTAGCCCTGCAAAATTTTGCAGGGCTACGATCAACTCGGAATCACCCCCATTATCCAGTATAGCTGACGGATAACGCCAGCTCCTATACCAGGGATAGGTTACCCTATTAACCTTTACACGCAACATTACTCCTGGGGTTATCATATCCACCAGCCTCTCCACAAAAGCAGGCTAAAAGGCCGGTGGTAAGTAAATCACATAGACATGATACAACATCTTCACAGTCTACACAAGTTTCAGATGAAGACTCGTCGGAGGATATAGAGACGAGGAAGAAGGCCTCAGCTCAGCTGATCAGTCCATCTTCATTGGGAAATTATGCAAGAGGCTTGGGTTACGCCCAGTTAGAAGTTAGAATTCCAAGGAAATGGAATTCCAATTCCAACTTCCAGCTGGGGACCATTTAAAAAAAGGGAGGTGACTCCCAAAGTAGATACGCATGTCATTAGATTGGTGCGAAAATCTACATTACTTCTGCCTTTAACATCAATAAATGATGTCAGGATAGGAGAGTCTATGGTTTTCGAAAAAACATTTTTTTCCCTGGTCTTGGGCAATCATAAGACCAGCTATGGCTTCAGCCTGGATGGCGTAAGCAGTGGCAGCCTGTGCTGATGCATTGGAGGAGGACCTTTCAATGGCATCTAGAGAGCAAAAATCCCATATTGCACATATCAAACAGGCAGCAATGTTTATGGAAGCGCCCTTGGATATGGGTACAATTGTCTCTCAGGCATCAGCTTCACCAGTAGCAGCTCGCAGAGCGGGTTGGCTTTGTACATGGAAAGCCGACTCAGAATCCAGGAAGGTTCTGGAGTCTTAACCTTTTTTACTGGAGATATTCTTTTTGGGTAAAGAATTAAACAGTAATTTGGAGTCAGAAGTAGACTCCAAGAAAGTGAAGTTTCATTCCACACACAAATTCGAGCCTGGATTCCAGCTTTTTGGCCCTTTCAGAATCAAGGGAAAAGCAAAAGGAAAGGGTGATGGCAAACAGTCCCAATCCAATAAGTCTGGTAAGACTAAAAAGTATTGGACTACCAGAGGACCGGCTTCCAAATCAGAAGATAAGCCATCAGCCTGATGGTGCGGGACTCCACCTGGGGAACCCAGGGTGGGAGGCCAATTTTTTCAGTTTGCACAGATCTGGCAGCAGTCTACTACAGATGCCTGGGTGCAAGAAGTGGTATCTCACGGTTATGCATTTGATTTCAAGAAACACCCTCAAAGGTTTTGTACCAGCCCGTCTTCAGAGGAAATAAAGGCCAGGGCTTTGCAAGAGGCAGTTCAGAAGTTGCTTTAGTCAGGAGTGATAATTAGAGTTCCTCCTGCACAATGAGGACAAGGTTTTTATTCCAACCTGTTTTTAGTCCAGAAGCCAAATGGGTCGTTCCGGCCTATACTCAATTTCAAAACACTGAACAAGAACATTTGGGTGCCTCGGTTTTCATATGGAGACTTTATGTTCCATTATTTTAGCCAGGGAGTTGGAGGATCTTATGGTATAACTGGATATCCGGGATGCTTACCTACATGTTCCTATAGCACTGCCTTATCAGTAATGCTCTCTCAGGTTTGTTATCCACCAGCATCATTTTCAGTTTCAGACCCTACCATTTGAACTGACCACAGCTCTCAGTGTGTATTCAGCAAAATTATGGTGGTGATGGCATCTTATCTCCATTAGTAGGGAATAAGCATTTTTTTCATACCTCGACAATTTATTAATCCTGTCTCGGGAATGGCTTCAGTGTCATCTGCAACAGACAATAGCCTGTTTACATAGATACGGTTGGCTCAAATTGGGCAAAGTCGTCTCTGGTTCCGTCACAACGGATGACTCACTTGGAGGCTGTGTTAGAATTGGGTATTCAGTGAGTAATTTTACCTCTGAACAAAATATCCAAAAGTCATTTAAGGATGGAGTATACTCCGTTTCACTCGATACATCTGCAACGTCTGATCTTTTCCAAGTGGAATGGTTTTCATCAGATAATAAATGCACAGATTATAGTCTTCCTCTGGAAGTTAGGAGGTCAGTAGCCTGGTGGCTACAGACATCTTATCTAGACAAAGGGCTCCTTTGGACATTAGATTGGGAAACTCTGACAATGGATGCCAGCCTTCAGGGCTGGGAAGCAGTGTCAAGAAGGAGTTGTTTCCAGGGGCAGTGGACCAAGGAAGAAAGTTGCCTGCCAATAAATATATTGGAACTTTGGGCTATATATATATATATATATATATATATATATATATATATATATATATATATATATATATATATATATATATATATAGCATTTATTCAGGCAAAGAACATCCTTCAGGGGAAACCAGTTTCAATCCGCTCAGACATTGCAATGCTAGTAGCATACCTCAACTATCAGGGAGGAGCTTGCAGCCAAAACACAATGAAGAAGGTATGTCACACGTTAAGGTGGGCCGGACTTCATTATCCATCCTTGTCTTCAGTATTCATTCCGGGAGTCCTAAACTGGGAAGCGGATTTTCTCAGTAGACACGCCATTCATGCACGAATAGGCTTTATACTCCAAAGTCTTTCAAACTGTGGTAGACAATGGGGGTTACCGGAGATAGATCTCATGGCGTCCCGTCAGAACAACAAAGTTTCCGCATACAGGTCAAGAACAAAGGATCACTGATTGACCTTTGTAGGATGACCTATCGATGAGATGGAACTTTCGTCTGGCTCATGCGTTTCCACCAATCGCCCGGTAAACCATGGTGATGCAAAAAGGTAAGACAAGGTTAAGGGTACCGTGATACTAATAGCTCAGGCTTGGTACAGAAGGCAGTGTTACACAGATCTGCAGAGGATGTCGATTAATGCTCCATTCCTACTCCCTCAACATTCAGATCTACTGGCTTGGGGTCCTTGCTGTTATGAGCACTTGGATCAACTGTCTTTGACGACGTGGCTCTTGAGACTTCAATCCTGAAAGCAAGAGGATCTCGCAACAGGTAATTAAAATATATTTTTTAAAATGCTCAGAGTAAGGAAGCCTTCCTTAACGCGCATTATCACCGAATATGGCAAACCTATATTCAATGGTGCAGTGACTGGAAATGTTACCTTAGTTTTCAAAATTTTCAGAGTCTTAGCATTTCTTTAGGCAGGAATGGACTAAGGTCTGCTGATGGCTTCTTGAGAGTACAAGTGTCAGCACTGATTGTATGGTTCCAAAAGGAAAATTACTAACCTACAGGATATGCGCACTTTTTTCCAGGGAATGCTGCAGATGCAACCTCCTTTTGTTCCTCCTACAGTGCCTTAAGGTTAGTCCTAAAGGCCCTTCAAGTTGTCCCATTTTGAAATGGTTGACAGCTAAAGTACTGGCTATTGCTTCAGCTAGAAGAATTTCAGATTTAGGGGCATTGTTATGTCGCCCTCCTTTTCTGATTTTTTATCCAGATAGAGCAGTTCTCAGAACCAAATCTGTGAATCTTCCTAAGGTGGTGTCTAAATTCCATCTTAACAAAGAAATTGTAGTCCCGGCTTTCCAGGGGCCGGACCTTTCTGTGGGAGATGCAACGTTGCATGTAGTCTATGCCTTAAGCATCTACGTGGATCATACCAGTGCCATCAGAAAGACAGACACACTTTTTGTTATCTGCGGATTTCACATGAGAGGATGGCCTGCTGATAAGCAGACACTGGCGAAGTGGCTTCGGATTAAAATTTCAGAAGCATACAGTATTCTCAAGCTGATCTCCGTGTTCCGGCTAATGTCTCTGCTCACTCTACTCGTAAGGTAGGTCCATTATGGGCAGCACAACGTGGTGCTTCAGCAGAACAGATATAAGGCAGCTATATGGTCTTCCTTTAACACAATCATTAGACATTATACCTTTGCCTCTCAGGACGCTGAATTCTGGCGAAGGATTCTCCTGTCCAATCAGGAGCGTCCCCACCACTAAATTGCTTTGGGACATCCCAATGTTATCCTGTGGATAACTTGTGGACCCTGCCGGATAAATATTCGTTATAGTAAGAACTTACCGTTGATAACGTAATTTCTCCTAAGTCCACAGGGATCCCACCCTAACGCACCTGATTTGAGGATCCTTTCACTCACTAACCTCTTCCTTCTTGTACGGAAGGGTGTGCGTGTGTGTTGTTCTCGCCTGATTAGGGCTCTCTATGATGCTCCTGCTTTGAGCTTTGGAAAAACAACTGATTTTCCTGAGCCAGGAGACAGGGATATATGGATGGGCCCGTTGCATGCTGGGAGGCCGAAAGCTTTGATTGATTGGTGCAAATCCGCTGTCGCGTCATCATATCCCCAATGTTATCCTGTCGACTTAAGAGAAATAACGTTATCAACGGTAAGTTCTTACCATAACAAATATTTTTGTGAGGAGAGTTTACCAAAGCCCTGTACATTAGTCTTAACTTTTATGATGCACCTCTTTATTTCTATTAATAAGATGATGAAAATGATACAGCAGGAAACAGGAAGCAGTGGGGACGTGATACACCTGGAACGCTGATGAGGGTCTTGGGAGAGGCAGACATGGATGACTCCATTATCCCTGCAGAGGATTACCATGGTAACAATAGGTCTTTCAACCTTACATTTTATAAATAAAGTGTTACGATCTGGGGAGTATATCTGGACTGAGTGTTGATAGAAACGATCCAGGGAATGTATCTGGATAGAGTGTTGCATAAGCCCAGCAATCCTCAAGTCTCCTGCGTACTAAAGCTTCACCTTTAGCAGCCGCCTTTCCCATGTGGACTAAGTGCACCCAGTACTCAGATGCCCCCAGGTCTAAATGTGGACATGGAAACTATTGGAGGCTGGGCAAGTACAAGGAAATATGCTGGAGTAGACACCCACCTGGCACGGAGTGAGTTAAAGCTGGACTGATGGCACACACTAGACAAGAACTAGACTAAACTGGACTGGCAGGTACTGGTAACTAGCAGGAGTAATAATACACAGTGGGATCAGGACTGGATAAGGCACATATCAACTGGTACATAAATGACAAGCAATGCTCCGAACCCACAGTAGTTGCTACTGGCAACAACAGAAGTGCATAACAATTGAATACCGAGGGGGAAACAGTGGCAAACGCAGGATTTGCATTGGGGGGGGGGATTTCCAGAACTGGGTGGAGCCAATCACGTGGGAAGGGACTGAGGTGACCCAGTATATGCTGGGTCCGTAAAACTAGTGTGTGTGTGTATATATATATATATATATATATATATATATATAAAATAAAATACGGAAAGGAGGAAGCAGGCAAAAAGTGTATTCAACAACACATCTACAGGACCTGCCTTTTTAAAGACGCAAAGTGCAGCTTCCTCCTTTCCGTATTTGTAAGTATTTGTTTCAAGAGGGCACCGGTGCTTACTGTGGCCATCAGTGGGAGTGCCGATCCACATATTATAATAAATATATATATATATATATATATATATATATATATATATATATATATATATATATACACACACACAAACACACACACACACACACACACACACACACACACACACACATATATACCGTATATACACATATATATGTGTGTGTGTATATATATATATATATATATATATATATATATATATAGTACACGTCTACTGTATACAGTATACACATGTATATATCTATCATGTGTGTGTGTGTTTATGTATATATATATATATATATACATACACACATATACATACATGTGTATATATGTATGCACATGGATATATATGTACTATAATTAAAATAAAGTAAACTTTTATTAAGCACTTACAAGTGCCACCAGGAAGACAGCAGGCTGCAGAGGACGCTAGACAGCCATTAATAATACTCATGCAGCTAAAAAACAAAAAAAAAACAAAAATGTATTTATTTTTATTTTTTTTGCTGGAGGGGGGTTTCTGGGTGCTCGGAACCCCCCCCCCCCTGGGTGCGCCACTGGGAAAGCAGAACAGACATGCAAACACCACAGAATGTTCCAAGCCAGTGGATGTTACTCCTGGCAACCACAGTAACAGACAAAGGAGCAATACTATCGTTGGGAGATGATGACAGTGGCAGGAGTGCTAGGTACTCAGGAGGGGATTACGGTTTAATATGTAATGGATAATACAAAGTACACCTACTAATAGCACATTGAACAGAGACGCAAACAATGAACCGATTGCAGAAACAAACAATAGGGATTCTGCAAAGCTGCAGCTGAGGAAAGAAAGATAGTAAACTCACAAAGCTAGGCTCCCACACAGAGGGACAAGATACAGACAATAAAGGTACAGCCAGGCAGCAGTTGTGGAGGAATGGACAATAGACACGAAACACAGAACTCTCCCAGTAGGTGGATTGCCTATGGGCTGGGAGAGAACATATAACACCCAACAAAACAACAATAATGTGAGAGGCAGAAAGGGAACACAAAAGACTAGTACTGGTAATAGAACAGGATTTAGCAAACTGGACAGGTAACAGAATGTCCTGGGGCTGGACACAAATGTATTACTCAGAATCTGTGGCTAAGGCTGAGAGGCAATGGCTCACACTGCAACAGAAACTCTAAGGGGCCCTACACATTTCCCGATGCGCCGCCGAGGTGTCCGACGGCCGATACGGCCGACCCGGCGGCGGGGGGGCAGTGACGGGGGGAGTGAAGTTTCTTCACTCCCCCCGTCACGCGGCTGCATTGAAGTGCAGGCAAATATGGACGAGATCGTCCATATTGGCCTGCATGCACAGCCGACGGGAGACCAGCGATGAACGAGAGCGGGGACGCGCATCGTTCATCGCTGGAGTCTCCACACTGAAAGATATGAACGAGTTCTCGTTCATTTATGAACAAGATCGTTCATATCTTTCAGAAAATCGGCCAGTGTGTAGGGCCTATAAGACCAGCAGGGAGTAATGGGCAGACTGGGAATATAAAGGGAGTACTAACCAATGACAAGGTTCAGTACAGACAAGCCCCCTTTAATTACTAACTCAGTGCAACTGTGCTGCTGCACATCACCCAGGCTCCTGACTCAACAAGAACCATATGCTGAAGTCGGGTAACGAAGCACTCCCAAACAGGTGTGCTGCAACACACAGAAGCCAGTCTCCAGGTTGCTAGGAGACGGCCAGATCAGCAAGCAGGGATGAGCTGCTGCTGCAACTCATAACATAAAGTTGTTGGCAAGTCTAAAACTGTTAAACAAAGTGTTTCTTAAGGTGGGTCCACACTGGAAAGATATATCTGCAGATCAATTGATCTGCAGATATATCTATGGACGGATCTACCGATATATTGGCGCGTCGCTGTGTGTGTACGGCGGTCGGCTGCCCAGTTCAGCTGTCAGTCACCGCCGGCCGCTGCAGCATGTGTACGGGCGGTCGGCTGACCGCCGTACACACACAGCGACGCGCCAATATATCAGTAGATATATTGGCCGTCGGCTGTGCTGCGGGGCGATGCGATACGTCTGTGAACGATGGAGTTCAGAGACGTATCGGCTGTACACACTGGCCGACGGACCCGCAATATATCGGCCGTTCAAGAGAACGGCAATATATCGGCCAGTGTGTACGGGCCTTTAGACACACGAGTACAGTATGTTTGTTTTACAGACCTAATACGCTCCGGCCACAGTTGTCCTGAGTATATTCAACTTAATTTAAGGATGTTTTACACAGTAATACTGAAACGATTATTAATTATTTGCTCAGTAGTGATAATATACAGTATTACACAGACACGATAGTGCTAAATCTGTGCTTTTGTCTAGTCACCCAATATTAATTTTAAGATTTTCTTACTGCATTCATTTTTTCAAATATGTTTGTTATACTGCACCAATTTCCTAGAACACGCAATGTGCATATTAAATCAGCTATTCAACCAAGTAAATAGAAAACAGCCATACAAGATACTAAAAGGATAGGACACGTTGGAGATCGCTCTGTTCATTTTTCGAATACATAATTCAAATATTCTTTTTAAATCCGGCCCCTGACATATAGCAATAAAGTGAATTACCCTCAGATGTGCTAAACAGCAGGGGTTTTATGCACTGGACCCCTGTAACTTGGTAGATAACAACAATCACAGTGGGTGATTTATTTATTTTTTAAAAACTCCTTGACAAGTTTGGCTTGTGTATGTGGACAGCATTGACCAATCCGTGCTCTGGACACCTAAGTGGAACATATATTCAGAATTTCTTCTGCCACTTTCAACAGGAGAATCAACCCTTAAGCTGGGTAATATTAGACAACAGGGGTTCTTCATTATTAGCAAACAAAAAATGTAGCAATTGGGCAAAACCATGTTTGTTGCACTGCAGGTGGGGCAGATGTAACATGTGCAGAGAGAGTTAGATTTGGGTGGGTTATATTGTTACTGTGCAGGGTAAATACTGGCTGCTTTATTATTACACTGCAATTTAGATTTCAGTTTGAACACTTCCCACCCAAATCTAACTCTCTCTGCACATGTTGCATCTGTCCCACCTGCAGAGCAAAATGGTTTTGCCCAATTGCTAACTTTTTTTCTCTGACGTCCTAGTGGATGCTGGGAACTCCGTAAGGACCATGGGGAATAGCGGCTCCGCAGGAGACTGGGCACAAAAAGTAAAAGCTTTAGACTAGCTGGTGTGCACTGGCTCCTCCCCCTATGACCCTCCTCCAAGCCTCAGTTAGATTTTTGTGCCCGAACGAGAAGGGTGCAAGCTAGGTGGCTCTCCTGAGCTGCTTAGAAGTAAAAGTTTAAATAGGTTTTTTATTTTCAGTGAGTCCTGCTGGCAACAGGCTCACTGCATCGTGGGACTAAGGGGAGAAGAAGCGAACTCACCTGACTGCAGAGTGGATTGGGCTTCTTGGCTACTGGACATTAGCTCCAGAGGGACGATCACAGGTTCAGCCTGGATGGGTCCCGGAGCCGCGCCGCCGGCCCCCTTACAGAGCCAGAAGAGCGAAGAGGTCCGGAGAAAGCGGCGGCAGAAGACGTTCCTGTCTTCAAATAAGGTAGCGCACAGCACTGCAGCTGTGCGCCATTGCTCTCAGCACACTTCACACTCCGGTCACTGAGGGTGCAGGGCGCTGGGGGGGGAGCGCCCTGAGACGCAATAAAAATGATATAAAAACCTTATATGGCTAAATAAAATGCATCACATATAGCTCATGGGCTATATGGATGCATTTATCCCCTGCCAGTTTCCAAAAAAAAAAGCGGGAGAAAAGGCCGCCGTGAAGGGGGCGGAGCCTTTCTCCTCAGCACACAAGCGCCATTTTCTTTCACAGCTCCGCTGGAAGGACGGCTCCCTGACTCTCCCCTGCAGTCCTGCACTACAGAAACAGGGTAAAACAGAGAGGGGGGCACTATTGGCAGCTAATATATAAATACAGCAGCTATAACAGGGAGTAACACTTATATAAGGTTATCCCTGTATATATATAGCGCTCTGGTGTGTGCTGGCAAACTCTCCCTCTGTCTCCCCAAAGGGCTAGTGGGGTCCTGTCCTCTATCAGAGCATTCCCTGTGTGTGTGCTGGGTGTCGGGACGATTGTGTCGACATGTATGAGGAGGAAAATGATGTGGAAGCAGAGCAATTGCCTGTGTTAGTGATGTCACCCCCTAGGGAGTCGACACCTGACTGGATGGTAGTAATTAAAGAATTACGTGACAATGTCAGCACTTTGCAAAAAACTGTTGACGACATGAGACAGCCGACAAATCAATTAGTGCCTGTTCAGGCGTCTCAGACACCGTCAGGGGCGCTAAAACGCCCGTTACCTCAGATGGTCGACACAGACCCTGACACGGATACTGAATCCAGTGTCGACGGTGACGAGACAAACGTAATGTCCAGTAGGGCCACACGTTACATGATCACGGCAATGAAGGAGGCATTGCACATTTCTGACACTACAAGTACCACAAAAAAGGGTATTATGTGGGGTGTGAAAAAACTACCAGTGGTTTTTCCTGAGTCAGATGAATTATATGAGGTGTGTGATAAAGCGTGGGTTTCCCCCGATAAAAAACTGCTGATTTCTAATAAATTATTGGCACTATACCCTTTCCCGCCAGAGGTTAGGGCACGTTGGGAAACACCCCCTAGGGTAGATAAGGCGCTCACACGCTTATCAAAACAAGTGGCGTTACCGTCTCCTGACACGGCCGCTCTCAAGGAACCAGCTGATAGAAGGCTGGAAAATATCTTAAAAGGTATATACACACATACCGGTGTTATACTGCGACCAGCGATCGCCTCAGCCTGGATGTGCAGCGCTGGAGTGGCTTGGTCGGATTCCCTGACTGAAAATATTGATACCCTGGATAGGGACAGTATATTGTTAACTATAGAGCATTTAAAGGATGCATTACTATATATGCGAGATGCACAGAGGGATATTTGCACCCTGGCATCTAGAGTAAGTGCGATGTCCATTTCTGCCAGAAGAACGTTATGGACGCGACAGTGGTCAGGTGATGCTGATTCCAAACGACATATGGAAGTATTGCCGTATAAAGGGGAGGAGTTATTTGGGGTCGGTCTATCGGACCTGGTGGCCACAGCAACGGCTGGAAAATCCACCTTTTTACCCCAGGTCACCTCTCAGCAGAAAAAGACACCGTCTTTTCAAACCCAGTCCTTTCGTCCCTATAAGGGCAAGAGGGAAAAAGGCAGCTCGTTCCTGCCCCGGGGCAGAGGAAGGGGAAAAAGACTGCACCATGCAGCCTCTTCCCAGGAGCAGAAGCCCTCCCCCGCTTCTGCCAAGTCCTCAGCATGACGCTGGGGCTCTGCAAGCAGACTCGGGCACGGTGGGGGGCCGTCTCAAGAATTTCAGCGCGCAGTGGGCTCACTCGCAAGTGGACCCCTGGATCCTGCAGGTAGTATCACAGGGGTACAAATTGGAATTCGAGACGTCTCCCCCTCGCCGGTTCCTGAAGTCTGCTCTACCTACGTCTCCCTCCGACAGGGAGGCAGTATTGGAAGCTATTCACAAGCTGTATTCCCAGCAGGTGATAATCAAGGTACCCCTCCTACAACAGGGAAAGGGGTATTATTCCACGCTGTTTGTGGTACCGAAGCCGGACGGCTCGGTGAGACCAATTTTAAATCTAAAATCTTTGAACACTTACATAAAAAGGTTCAAATTCAAGATGGAGTCACTCAGAGCAGTGATAGCGAACCTGGAAGAAGGGGACTATATGGTATCTCTAGACATCAAGGATGCTTATCTCCATGTCCCAATCTACCCTTCTCACCAAGGGTACCTCAGGTTTGTGATACAAAACTGTCATTATCAGTTTCAGACGCTGCCGTTTGGATTGTCCACGGCACCACGGGTCTTTACCAAGGTAATGGCCGAAATGATGATTCTTCTTCGAAGAAAAGGCGTATTAATTATCCCTTACTTGGACGATCTCCTGATAAGGGCAAGGTAAGGGAACAGTTAGAGGTCGGAGTAGCACTATCTCAGGTAGTGCTACGTCAGCACGGGTGGATTCTAAATATCCCAAAATCACAGCTGATTCCAACAACACGTCTACTGTTCCTAGGGATGATTCTGGACACAGTCCAGAAAAAGGTGTTTCTCCCGGAGGAGAAGGCCAGGGAGTTATCCGAGCTAGTCAGGAACCTCCTAAAACCAGGACAAGTGTCAGTGCATCAGTGCACGAGAGTCCTGGGAAAAATGGTGGCTTCTTACGAAGCGATTCCATTCGGAAGATTCCATGCAAGAACTTTTCAGTGGGATCTGCTGGACAAATGGTCCGGATCGCATCTTCAGATGCATCAGCGGATAACCCTATCTCCAAGGACAAGGGTATCTCTCCTGTGGTGGTTACAGAAGGCTCATCTTCTAGAGGGCCGCAGATTCGGCATTCAGGATTGGATGCTGGTAACCACGGATGCCAGCCTGAGAGGCTGGGGAGCAGTCACACAGGGAAGAAATTTCCAGGGCTTGTGGTCAAGCATGGAAACGTCTCTTCACATAAATATCCTAGAGCTAAGGGCCATTTACAATGCCCTAAGTCAAGCAAGGCCTCTGCTTCAGGGTCAACCGGTATTGATCCAGTCGGACAACATCACGGCTGTCGCCCACGTAAACAGACAGGGCGGCACAAGAAGCAGGAGGGCAATGGCAGAAGCTGCAAGGATTCTCCGCTGGGCGGAAAATCATGTGATAGCACTGTCAGCAGTGTTCATTCCGGGAGTGGACAACTGGGAAGCAGACTTCCTCAGCAGACACGACCTCCACCCGGGGGAGTGGGGACTTCATCCAGAAGTCTTCCAAGTGATTGTAAACCGTTGGGAAAAACCAAAGGTGGACATGATGGCGTCCCGTCTCAACAAGAAACTGGACAGATATTGCGCCAGGTCAAGGGACCCTCAGGCAATAGCGGTGGACGCTCTGGTAACTCCGTGGGTGTTCCAGTCGGTATATGTGTTCCCTCCTCTTCCTCTCATACCAAAAGTACTGAGAATCATAAGAAGGAGAGGAGTAAGAACGATACTCGTGGCTCCGGATTGGCCAAGAAGAACTTGGTACCCGGAGCTGCAAGAGATGCTCACGGAGGACCCGTGGCCACTACCTCTAAGGAAGGACCTGCTCCAGCAGGGACCTTGTCTGTTCAAAGACTTACCGCGGCTGCGTTTGACGGCATGGCGGTTGAACGCCGGATCCTAAAGGAAAAAGGCATTCCAGATGAAGTCATCCCTACCCTGATCAAGGCCAGGAAGGATGTAACTGCAAAACATTATCATCGCATTTGGCGAAAATATGTTGCGTGGTGTGAGGCCAAGAAGGCCCCTACGGAGGAATTTCAACTGGGTCGTTTCCTACATTTCCTGCAAGCAGGATTGTCTATGGGCCTAAAATTAGGATCCATTAAGGTTCAAATTTCGGCCCTGTCGATCTTCCAGAAAGAACTGGCTTCAGTGCCTGAAGTTCAGACGTTTGTCAAAGGGGTACTGCATATACAGCCTCCTTTTGTGCCTCCAGTGGCACCTTGGGATCTCAATGTAGTTTTGGGGTTCCTAAAATCACATTGGTTTGAACCACTTGCCACAGTGGATTTGAAATATCTCACATGGAAAGTGGTAATGCTGTTGGCCCTGGCTTCAGCCAGGCGCGTATCAGAATTGGCGGCTTTATCTTATAAAAGCCCTTACCTGATATTTCATTCGGATAGGGCGGAATTGAGGACTCGTCCTCAATTTCTCCCTAAGGTGGTTTCAGCGTTTCACATGAATCAACCTATTGTGGTACCTGTGGCTACTAGGGACTTGGAGGACTCCAAGTTGCTGGACGTAGTCAGGGCCCTGAAAATATATGTTTCCAGGACGGCTGGAGTCAGAAAATCTGACTCGCTGTTTATACTGTATGCACCCAACAAGCTGGGTGCTCCTGCTTCTAAGCAGACGATTGCTCGTTGGATTTGTAGTACAATTCAACTTGCACATTCTGTGGCAGGCCTGCCACAGGCAAAATCTGTAAAAGCCCATTCCACACGGAAGGTGGGCTCATCTTGGGCGGCTGCCCGAGGGGTCTCGGCTTTACAACTTTGCCGAGCAGCTACTTGGTCAGGGACAAACACGTTTGCTAAATTCTACAAATTTGATACCCTGGCTGAGGAGGACCTGGAGTTCTCTCATTCGGTGCTGCAGAGTCATCCGCACTCTCTCGCCCGTTTGGGAGCTTTGGTATAATCCCCATGGTCCTTACGGAGTTCCCAGCATCCACTAGGACGTCAGAGAAAATAAGAATTTACTTACCGATAATTCTATTTCTCATAGTCCGTAGTGGATGCTGGGCGCCCATCCCAAGTGCGGATTGTCTGCAATACTTGTATATAGTTATTGTTACAAACAAATCGGGTTGTTTATTGTTGGAAGCCATCTTTTCAGAGGCTCCTACGGTTATCATACTGTTAACTGGGTTCAGATCACAAGTTGTACGGTGTGATTGGTGTGGCTGGTATGAGTCTTACCCGGGATTCAAGATCCTTCCTTATTATGTACGCTCGTCCGGGCACAGTATCTTAACTGAGGCTTGGAGGAGGGTCATAGGGGGAGGAGCCAGTGCACACCAGCTAGTCTAAAGCTTTTACTTTTTGTGCCCAGTCTCCTGCGGAGCCGCTATTCCCCATGGTCCTTACGGAGTTCCCAGCATCCACTACGGACTATGAGAAATAGAATTATCGGTAAGTAAATTCTTATTTATTTTTTTTTTGCTAACAACTCTGAATAACCCCCAATGTTGTGATCAGCGACGGATCGCAATGACCATTGTATAATGAGTACTCTCAAATCCACCCAATTCATCGTAGGATGAATTGTGTGGTTGCATCGGCCCATCTGATGTGCTGCACATCAGATGCTATGATGCTGCAGATGACGCGGTAGTGTTACATTATGCATGTCATAATGTAATTTGTATGATATTTCTTCCTTAGATGGAAAACGCCAAGAATGGCCTTCAGAGCAGAAGGTATTGGAGGAGGCGGATGAAGATTTGGATGAAGAGCGGTTTGAACCAAGATCTGATGACGAGGACACGTAAGTCTATGATCTTACTTAACAATACTGAAATACATAAAATCAGCACTCCAACAAGAAGTGCTGTTATCTGTAACTGTGGGACAATGACCCTCATTCCGAGTTGTTCAAACGCTAAGCCGCCGCCCTCTGGGAGTGTATCTTAGCTTAGCAGAAGTGCAACCGAAAGGATCGCTGTTCTGCTACAAAAAAAAATTGTGTAGTTTCAGAGTAGCTGCAGACCTACTCCTACCTTGCGATCACTTCAGACTGTTTCGTTCCTGTTTTGACGTCACAAACACGCCCTGCGTTCGGCCAGCCACTCCCCCGTTTCCCCAGCCACTCCTGCATTTTTAACTGGCACGCTTGCGTTCTTACACACACTCCCCGAAAACGGTCCGTTTCCACCCAGAAACACCCACTTCCTGTCAATCACTCAACGATCAGCAGTGCGACTGAAAAGCGTCGCTAGACCTTGTGTTATACTGCATAGTTTTGTGTGAAAGTACGTCGCGCGTGCGCACTGCGCACCATACGCATGCGCAGAAATGCCGCTTTTTGATCTAATTGCCACGCTGCGAACGAAAGCAGCTAGCGATCAACTCGGAATGACCCCCAATAAACATAAAAGGATAGAAGACTGCAACCCCAGAACCCTGCCATAAAGAATAAAAATAAGAATTTACTCACCGGTAATTCTATTTCTCGTAGTCCGTAGTGGATGCTGGGAACTCCGTAAGGACCATGGGGAATAGACGGCTCCGCAGGAGACTGGGCACTCTAAAAGAAAGATTAGGTACTATCTGGTGTGCACTGGCTCCTCCCTCTATGCCCCTCCTCCAGACCTCAGTTAGGGAAACTGTGCCCGGAAGAGCTGACACAACAAGGAAAGGATTTGGAATCCAGGGTAAGACTCATACCAGCCACACCAATCACACTGTACAACTTGTGATAACCATACCCAGTTAACAGTATGAACAACAACTGAGCCTCATTTAACGGATGGCTCATAACAATAACCCTTTAGTTAAGCAATAACTATATACATGTATTGCAGAGAGTCCGCACTTGGGACGGGCGCCCAGCATCCACTACGTACTACGAGAAATAGAATTACCGGTGAGTAAATTCTTATTTTCTCTGACGTCCTAGTGGATGCTGGGAACTCCGTAAGGACCATGGGGATTATACCAAAGCTCCCAAACGGGCGGGAGAGTGCGGATGACTCTGCAGCACCGCATGAGCAAACTCAAGGTCCTCCTCAGCCAGGGTATCAAACTTGTAGAACTTAGCAAACGTGTTTGACCCCGACCAAGTAGCAGCTCGGCAAAGCTGTAAAGCCGAGACCCCTCGGGCAGCCGCCCAAGAAGAGCCCACCCTCCTTGTGGAATGGGCTTTCACCGATTTTGGATGCGGCAATCTAGCCGCAGAGTGAACCAGCTGAATCGTGCTATAGATCCAGCGAGCAATAGTCTGCTTCGAAGCAGGAGCGCCAACCTTGTTGGCTGCATACAGAATAAACAGCGAGTCAGACTTTCTGACTCCCGCCGTTCTGGAAACATAAATTTTCAAAACCCGGACTACGTCCAGCAACTTGGAATCCTCCAAGTGCCTAGTAGCCGCAGGCACCACAATAGGCTGGTTCAAATGAAATGATGATACCACCCTAGGGAGAAATTGGGAACGGGTCCTCAATTCTGCCCTGTCCATATGGAAGATCAGATAAGGGCTTTTACATGACAAAACCGGCAATTCTGACACACGCCTAGCCGAAGCTAAGGCCAATAGCATGACCACTTTCCACGTGAGATATTTTAGCTCCACGGTCTTAAGTGGCTCAAACCAGTGGGATTTCAGGAAATCCAACACAACGTTAAGATCCCAAGGTGCCACCGGTGGCACAAAAGGAGGCTGAATATGCAGCACCCCCGGAACAACGTCTGAACTTCAGGCAGTGAAGCCAGTTCTTTTTGAGAGAAAATGGATAGGGCCGAAATCTTGACCTTTATGGATCCTAATTTTAGGCCCATAGTCACTCCTGACTGTAGGAAGTGCAGGAATCGACCCCGCTGGAATTCCTCTGTAGGGCCTTCCCGGCCTCACACCAAGCAACCTATTTTCGCTATATACAGTGAAAAAGTCTTGCTGTCACGTCTTTCCTAGCCTTTATCAGCGTAGGAATAACTGCATCCGGAATGCCCTTTTCCGCTAGGATCCGGCGTTCAACCGCCATGCCGCCAAATGCAGCCGCGGTAAGTCTTGGAACAGACAGGGCCCCTGTTGCAACATGTCCTGTCTGAGAGGCAGAAGCCCTGAGTCCTCTGAGAGCATTTCTTGCAGCTCCGGGTACCGAGTCCTTCTTGGCCAATTCGGAGCAAAGAATATTGTTCTCACTCCTCCTTTTATTACAATTCTCAGCCCTTGGGTATGAGAGGAAGAGGAGGGAATACATAGACCGCATGGAACACCCACGGTGTTACTAGTGCGACCACAGCTATCACCTGAGGGTCCCTTGACCCGGCTTAAAACCTTTTTTAGCTTTTTATTGAGGTGGGACGCCATCTAGTCCACCTGAGGCAGTTCTTATCAATTTGCAAACTGCGTGAAGACTTCCTGATGAAGTCCCCACTTTCCCGGGTGGAGGTCGTGCCTGCTGAGGAAGTCTGCTTCCCAGTTGTCCACTCCCGGAATGAACACTGCTGACAGTGCACTTACTTGATTCTCCGCCCAGCGAAGAATTCTGGTGGCTTCTACCCTCGCCACCCTGCTCCTTGTGCCGCCTTGGCGGTTTACATGAACCCCTGCGGTCTGACTGGATCAGAACCGGTTGGTCGCGAAGCAGGATCTCCGCTTGACTTAGGGCGTTGTATACGGCCCTTAGTTCCAGGATATTGATGTGAAGGCAAGTCTGTTGACTTGACCACAGACCTTGTAAATTTCTTCCCTGTGTAACTGCCCCCCACCCTCGGAGGCTTGCATCCGTGGTCACCAGGATCCAGTCCTGATTGCCTAATCTGCGGCCCTCGAGAAGGTGAGCACTCTGCAGCCACCACAGGAGTGACACCCTGGCCCTGGGGGATAGGGTGATTAACCGATGCATCTGAAGAGGTGATCCGGACCACTTGTCCAGTAAGTCCCATTGGAAGGTCCTTGCATGGAACCTGCCTAAGGGGATGGCCTCGTATGATGCCACCATCCTTCCCAGGACTCGAGTGCAGTGATGCACTGACACCTGTTTTGGTTTTAATAGATTCCTGACCAGTGTCATGAGCTCCTGAGCTCTCTCTATCGGGAGATAAACCCTTTTCTGGTCTGTGTCTAGGATCGTGCCTAGGAGAGGCAGATGAGCTGTAGGAACCAACTGCGACTTTGGAATATATAGAATCCAGCCGTGTTGCCGTTACACTTCCAGAGAAAGTGATACGCTGTTCAGCAACTGCTCTCCTGATCTCGCTTTTATGAGGAGATCATCCAAGTACGTGATAATAGTGACACCTTGCTTCCGCAGGAGCACAATCATATCCGCCATTACCTTGGTTATGACAATCCCGTACCGCAATTCTGAGGTACGCCTAATGAGGTGGATAAATGGGGACATGAAGGTATGCATCCCTTATGTCCCGATTCACGATAAAGTCTCCCCCTTTTTAGGCTTGCCCTGACCGCTCTTAGCGATTCCATCTTGAACTTGAACCTTCTCAGGTATATGTTCAGGGAATTTTAATTCAATATGGGTCTGACCGAACCGTCTGGTTTCGGGATTACAACATGGTCGAAGAATAACACCCTCTTGTTGAAGGAGGGGACCCTTGACCACCACCTGTTAGATACAATTTGTGAATTGCAGTTAACACTGGCTCCCTCTCTTGGGGGGAAGCCCGCAGGGCCGTCGGTGAGGGGCATTTTCTCACAGTCCAGCTTGTATCCCTGAGACACAATATCTATTGCCCAGGGACCTAACAGGGAGTGAACCCACTTGTGGCTGAACTTACGAAGGCGTGTCCCCACCGGGCCTAGCTCCGCCTGTGGAACCCCAGCGGCATAGGTCGATTTTTGTAGGGGCCGGGGAGGACTTCTGTTCCTGGGAACTAGCTGTGTTGATCCCGGCTCTGACAAGAAAGGACGCACCTCAGACTTTCTTGTTTCTTCTTTCTTTTTTTTTTTTTTTTGAGAAAAAGTTTTTATTGAATTTTATACTTTTAACAAGATATTCGTAAAGTATATATTACAGGTGTCACACATTGGCACATAACGCAGTTAACAGGTGACTAGCAGTGACAGAATATCTACCCATGTACAACAGCGAGTAAGTGGAGAATCAAACAGATATGTATGCCTATGTATGGAAAGCCATCAATAGGTAGTGTTATGTGTCTGGTATGTACCGTAGCTAAGGGCGAAGGAATATCTCTTAGTGGAACAATATAGCTTATAAAAGAGGAGCAGAAAGTAAATTTAACGATAGAAGTAGAAGAGAAAAGAGGCAAGAAGAGAAAAGAGGGGGAGGGAGAGAATTGGGGAGGGAGGTAGGGGAGGGATGGTCGGGCGGTCCCAGCCGCCTGGGCAGTGCGTCAGGTTATCCTTAGTTGGATAGGGTATCGTGATGGTTCCCATTATCTTATATGGTAGTTAGCGGAGGTTCAGCACCGAAGTGTGACGTCCAGGGTGACCATGTAGTGGTAGAGTTATCTGGGGTGTCCCGGAGAACCGCAGTAATACGTTCCAGTCTATAAGTTTGCCATATAGCATTAATGGTAGCAGGGATTGTGGGGGGTGACTGAGATTTCCAGTTAGCCGCAATTTGGCATTTGGCCGTATTTAGGATATGCTTAATTAGCTTCTGTTGGTGGCGCAGGGTGTGAGGTATTGGGCGAGAGAGCAGGGAATAGAGAGGTGACATCGGGATCGTCAGTCCAAGGACCTTAAAAATAAGTCTATGGACCCTAGTCCAATATCCCTTAATCTGCGGGCAGTTCCACCAAATGTGCAGCAGGGTTCCGCGCTGGCCACACTGACGCCAACATCTATCCGAGCAAGAGGAGTAAATTGAATGGAGACGCGCTGGCACCAGGTACCAACGATAATATAATTTGAAGGCATTTTCTTTAATTCGGACCGAAATGGAGCTCGTGGAGATTTCCTGCCTAATCTCAGACCAATCATCTGGCGTCAGGGTTTCACCCACCTCCCGTTCCCACGCCATTTCGTGGGGTTCTTTCAGGGGCGAGTTGTGAGCTAACAAGATTTGGTATATAGTTGAGAGCAAGCCTTTAGTTGATCGGCAGGTGCAGCAGAGGGATTCAAAGCTCGATTTACCTCCCATGGGCGGTGCTCCGGGGGTAGAGGCAAAAAAGTGGCGTATCTGTAAGAATTGATAAAAGGTTGAGCGTGGGAGGGAGAAACGGGATTGCAAGTCGGCAAATGTGGGGAACGTATGTAGCGGAGCAATGTCCAGAAGAAAGAGTGTGTTATGGTTGGTCCATGAATCAAAAGCCAGGTGGTTCTCCCCTGGCGGGAAAGCAGGGTTGTTCCACAGAGGGGTGAGTAGAGGATGGAAGGAACGTAGCCGGTAAAGTCGTGAACAAAGGTCCCAGATGGAAAGGGTAAATCTCACTGTGGGCAACAGCGAGGAGGCGGGGGGACGACTATTCGGTCGACACCAGAGCAGGCTATAGGGGGAATATCTGTGGAGTGTGGTAGCCTCCAGATGTGTCCAGATTCTGTGTCCAGGTTTATCGTGCCAAAGGACACACGTGGTTAGGTGGGCAGCTCTATAGTATTTAAGGAGGTCAGGAACTCCTAGACCCCCCTCTAGGCGATGCTTTTGGAGGATTCTCATCTTTACTCTGGGCTTACGCCCTGCCCAGATAAATCTGGTAAGGTCTGCTTGGAGATTTTTAAGGATTGAGGTGGGAACGTGGATGGGAAGAGTTTGCCACAGATATAACAGGCGGGGCAGTAGAGTCATCTTAACGGCTGTCATCCGTCCAAACCAGGACAGGATATATTTATTCCACTTGGTCATATCGTGTTTAATAGAGGTTAAGAGTCTGGGAAAGTTGGCAGCATAGAGACCAGAGTAGGACTTAGTTAAATAGATGCCCAGGTATTTGAGTTTATCAGCTCGCCAAGCACATGGGAAGGAGGCCTGTAGGAGCCGAAGATCTGGGTCCGCGACATGTAGGGCCAGGATTTCGGTTTTGTCTGAGTTAATGTTGTAATTTGAAAACCGGCTGTACGTAGCTATCTCCTCCATCAGATGTGGAAGGGAGGCAGATGGGTCAGTCAGGGTGAGAATGACGTCATCGGCATATAGAGCAATTTTGTGATTGTGGGTTCCCGACATGATACCAGATATGTTACGGTTCAGCCTAATTCTAGCTGCCAACGGTTCCATAATGAGGGCGAAGAGTAGGGGGGAAAGGGGACAGCCCTGTCGGGTGCCATTACGTATGGGTAGAGGGTCGGAGGAAAGGCCATTAATTAAGATAGAGGCTGAGGGATTCTGATACAGCGATGTAACGCCTTTATAAAAGGCGCCATGCAAGCCCATATTTAGAAGTGTCTGTTGTAGGAATGGCCAGGCCACCCTGTCGAAGGCCTTTTCTGCATCGAGGGCCACGACTAGCGTCGAGAGAGACTTATCTTGTGCCAACTGGATGAGGTCGATGAGACGCCTAGTATTATCTGCGGCCTGTCTGGAGGGAATAAAGCCGACCTGGTCGGGGTGAATGAGGGAGGGTAAGAGTGGAGCCAGTCTGTTAGCCAGGATTTTGGCGAAAAGCTTTAGGTCAACATTCAGAAGCGAGATGGGTCGATAGTTCTTCATCTCAAGCGGGTCCCTGTCGGGCTTCGGAATGAGGATAAGATTGGCCCTAGTGGTGGCTGCATCAAATGGGCCCCCGTCCAGGATTGCGTTAAACAGAGATTGGAGCATGGGGAGTAAAGAGGTTGTAAATTTTTTTATAATATAAAGCAGTAAAGCCATCAGGGCCAGGGGCTGCGGATCGGCGTAGCTGCTGAATGGCCACTGTGATTTCCTCTGTGGAAATGGGGGCATTGAGCGTCAATATGTCCGCATCGGAGAGCTTAGGGAGTTTGCAAGCGGATAGATAGTCTCGGAGTTTAGAGACGTGATCAGTATCTAGAGTGGAGGGGAGGTTGTACAAGGATGTATAATAATCCCGAAATTGGGCGGCCATTCGTGATGGGTCAAACGTGGTGGACCCGTCCGCACAGCGTAGGGATACAATGCGATTTTGAGTACGTTTCGCTCTCAGTTTCTGGGCTAGCAGAGTGTCAGCCTTATCTGATTTCTCGTAGAACCTCTGGCGTGCCCATAAGAGTGCCTTGACTGCCTTTTTGGTGAGGATTTGGGATAGCTGACCCTTAACTGCTAGGAGTTTGGAGTACGTTTTCTTTCTGGGGCGGCGTTGATGCAGAAGGGTCAAGGCGGCAAGTTCTGATTCTAAGACTCGGATCCGTTGTGCTTCAGTTTTCTTTTGGGCAGCCGAAAGGCTTATAAGGTAGCCTCGGATGGTGGCCTTATGTGCTTCCCATATCAGGGAGGCAGGGATGTCTGGAGTCGCATTTTCCGCATAATAGTTAGCTAATGCGGTGGCAATATCAGCTACGGTGCATTTTTTAAGCAGGAGAGATTCATTTAGGCGCCAGAATCGGGTGGGGAGGGGTGAGGAGGATGAGATCTCGAGCAGAACAGCAGAATGATCCGACCAGGAAATAGGGAGCGTCTGGGCACTGAGGAGTTTACGGGTAGTGTCCCGGTCGACGAACATATAATCTATACGAGTATAGAGGTCGTGAGGTGGGGAGTAGTGAGTAAATCCCCTCGCTGATGGATACAAAGTCCTCCAACCGTCATACAGGTTATAAAGTGATAAATGAGCTTGTAGACGCTTGGCCAGTTTGGCGGGAGTAGAAGCTGTAGGGGCGGGGCGAGATCTGTCTTGGAGTGGATCCAATGTGACATTGCAGTCTCCACCAATTATAGTCATGCCCGTAGGAAGGCGGGATAGGCTGTCAAAGAAGGCTGTGAACAGAGAACCCTGCTGCGCATTGGGGGCGTATATGAAGGCCAAGATCAGAGGAGCTTGGTTATAGGAGCATGAAAGGATAACGTAACGGCCCTGGGGGTCCGAGATAGTATCGTGAACAGTTATAGGGAGGCCTCGACGGATCATAATAGCGGTTCCCTTTCGCTTGGTAGGCATGTTTGAATAATAGACATGTGGAAATTGTTTGCAGGACATAGAGGGGTGTGGGGGTTTAAAATGGGTCTCTTGGATCAGTACCACATCAGACTGTTGTCTATTAAATAATTGGATGGCCATGGCTCGTTTAGTGGGAGCGTTAAGGCCGTTAGCATTAACCGAGATAATTTTCAAGATCATGGTGGGAGGAAGTGTGGGCGACGTAAAGTGAGGGGCGGGAAGGGACCGGTCCGACCATGGGGGTGGAGAGGAGGAAAGGAGGGATAGAGGAAGAGAGAGAAGGGGAAAGAGTCTGTATGAGAATACAGAGGGGGAGAACCTTTTCCTGTAGAAGGGCCAGGTTTAACACGAAAAGGATAGTCGCCGTCCTGGCGCATCCTTCGGGGGGGGGACGTGGATTTGTGACAGAACGATAAGTAGGGTAAGGAGGAGCATAGGGGGGGGGGGGGAGAGGTTGTAACAGGAGCGACCAAGTGACAGGGGGAATAGAGGGAGCTAGGAGAATCGCATTATTAAGACAGATAGGAGTAGTGTGGGCGGTAGAGACATAATGAGGGAGAAGGATAAAGCATGCAGTGACATCAAGTACTAAACCGACATCAGTCTTACCAGGAGATTATGAATAATAACAAATGAGCACCATGCTAGTCATGGACCAACATGAACAAACATGAAAACAAACAATAGAAATAAAATAAAAAATAAAAAAAACTACTTGACTCTCACGCGTAACCAAGTGAATAGCATCGCCCAAGGCGTCACAGCCAGTCGGCCACGCGGAGAGCCTGAAAAACACATGTGAATACATAGTAAACCGAGGTATTAAAGCATTCAGAAATTATAGAGATCACATTTAACAAGGGTTGTATCATGGAGTGCCTGAGAGCATTCAAATAGAAGACCATTCCGGGGCCGGGGCCCTTGGGCTTGAGATTGAGGGCGACATCTGATCTTGGGTTGATTCAGGGAGATCTTCAAAAATGCCGAAAGTTCTAAGTAGATCAGCTCCCTGCGTTGGGGTCTTGACTGTGAAAGTCTTCCCGTTCTGCGTTACCTGCAGTAGGAAGGGGAAGCCCCATTTGTATTTTATGGAATGGGCTCGGAGAACCTTGGTGATGTGGGCTAGGTCTCTGCGCTTTTTGAGGGTGGAAGGGGCGAGGTCCTGGAACAGCTGTAACTGGGAGCCGGCATAAGAGACCGCCGGTAGTCCTCTAGCCGCCAGCATGACTCGCTCTTTGGTAGCGTAGTAATGAAAACGTATAATTACGTCACGTGGCGGTTGGGTCGGAGGCGGTCTGGGGCGGAGGGCCCTGTGGGCACGGTCCAGCTGGAGAAGGGCCTCAGGGACATCCGGCGTTAGTTGCAAAAAGAGGTTCTCCAGATACTCGGGGAGAGAGCTAGAGGACACACTTTCAGGGATGTTGCGGACTCGGATATTATTCCGACGATTGCGGTTGTCCATATTCTCTAGTTGTTCTTTGTACGCTTCCATATCTGCCCGAATATCCAAAAGTTCCTGCTCCACCACCGTTTGAAATTGGCAGATGTCGTCCACTTTGCGCTCTAGTGTATCTGTGCGGGAGCCCAGGTCGGCTATTTCAGATCTAAACTCAGTTAAAACCGATCTCATTTCTGACTGGATCGTTTTCGTAACGATAGCCACCACATCCTGAGCGGTCAGTGGGCTGCTGGAGGTGGCGATGTCAGCAGGATCAAAGGATTGATCAGTTGATGGTGAGCTCCGGGTGGAGGAGCCGGTCTTCTCCCAAGCACGCAGAACACTAGCTTTAGGTATCTTAGAGTTCTTGCGGTTCTTTTGTGACGTTGTAAATAAGGCGCTTCGTATCAAAGTGGTAGAATAATGCAATATGTACGGCAGAGCCCCCTGTCACTTCGTGGTCGTTATGCTTAAGGAGCCATGAGCTCCATGTGGCTCAGCGAGCGGGGAGAGAAGTTTGGTTTGGTAATAGAGTGCAGGTGACACTTGCAGATCGCTCTTGCGGTGGGCAGGTGGGGTAAAGGCTATCTATACACCCGCAATGTAGGACCGCAGCTATCCTTGCGGTTATCCGCTGGGTTCAGGGTGGCCGGGTGAACGCTGGCTCCCAGGGAGCGGGCACCACAGTTGGTGAGGGGGGCAGCCAGGTGTGTACAATGTAGGACAGACCGCTATCTTGTCTCGTATGCCCGTAGATATCCGGACAGGGTGTCGTAGGGAGTGGGGAGTGCCTGTATTTAGCAGGGAGGCACCACCACTTCAGGCTGGGTGAGAGCGACAGTGGGGTGTGAGTGCGGCCCAATAATGGAGGCCTTCCCTCCGCTGGTCACAAATGTGGGAATGTTAGGAGGGGCTGTTGCTGCGTGCAGCCAGATCCCAAGAGGTTCAGGGGATCAGGGATTTAATGCGGGCACAACACGGCCTCTTAGGGTTTAAGGGTCTCGCTAGTCACAGGGGCAAAACTGCAGCAGTTGGCAGGCAAACTGGGTAGGGGCAGCTGCATCAGCTGACAATTATATCGTTGCCCCGGCGGGAGTAGGCAGCAGTCACAGCCGGTTGGATAGCACACTGACTGTAAACATGGGCTCCAGTTCACTGCAGGATGAGGTCCCAGCTGCGCAGAGCCACAGGGGGGTAGGTGCTCAGACATACTGAAGGGGTGAGTAGGAGATTGTGAGCTGCGCAGCAGGGGCTGCTATGGAGCATCTATCAATTGTACAGTGGGGGGAGAGACATCCAGGGGGATCGTGTGTACAGTAGAGCAGCAAAAACTGCTCAATGTTTTCCTCTGGCTGCGCCTGGCCAGAGTATATACTGCGCAGCGTGTCAGGAGCTGGCCGAGGGAGGAAGGCAACAGCCGCTACAGAGACCCGCCGGAGGAGAGCGGGGACAGCTAGCTCCGGCCGCGGCACTTCCGGTTACGGGCGCCGGGACTCAGCGTCGCACCACCGCAGCAGGAGATCGTCCCACTCACAGCACAGCGGCCGAGGCAGCAGGTAAAGCAGCGACAGGTCCTCAGGGGGAAAGAGCACAAGTGATACCTCCGGTCCTCGGCAAATCCAGCCCCCGGCTTCAGTAGCGCGCACAGGCCTCAACCCGCAGAGGCGCAGGAGGCACACAATGAGGGCAGGCTGTTGAGAGAGGGCCTCCAAGCCAAGCAGGGTCCGCATCAACTCAGGACCAGTGACCAGAGGCACTTTTATATGAACACCGTGCAGGAGCTCTGTGAAAGCACGACTTCACCAGTTGCCAGTCAGGCCACGCCCCCGACTTTCTTGTTTCTTTATTCGAAAGGCTGCATTTAATAATGTCGTGCTTTCTTAGGCTGTGCAAACTAGCAGAATTACCAGCTATAGCTGTGGAGACCAGGCCCGAGAACCCTTCTCGACACAATCCTCAGCCTTCCATATGCCTCTTAAGTCGGCATCATCTGTCCAATGCATATTCTACAGGACACGTCAAGCAGAGATCGACATAGCTTTGACTCTAGGACCCAGTATACTCATGTCTCTTTGGGCATGCTTTATAACTATATATCTATCACTTAAGACAGCATCTTTAATATATTTACTAGGGTCTCAATCTCTGCTGATAAGGTACCTGTCCATGCTGCCACAGCGCTATAACCCATGCCGACACAATCGCCGGTCTGGGTAGTATACTAGAATGTGCACGCTATCTGCAGGATCCCTGAGAATAGCAAGTGCTACCGTCTGTGCAAACAGGACACCCTAGGGGAAGATTCTCAACACATCCTGGCCCTAGTGGGGAAAGGATACAGCCTGAGAATTCTCTTGTGGGAAGCTGCCGTCTCTTGTCTGGAGATTCCCGCTCTTTTTCCTCATGAGAGTAGGGAAATTTACCTCAGCATTCTTCCCCTTAAACATGTGTACTCTCGTGTCAGGGACAGATGAGTCATCAGTGATATGCAAATCATCTTTTATTTCAATAATCATATATTGAATACCTTCTAGCCATCTTGGCTGTAACTTTGCATTATCGTAGTCGACAGTGGAGTTAAACTCCGTGTCGATACCAGTGTTTGTTATTTTGGATAGTGAGCATTGTGAGACTCTGAAGGTCTCTGTGACATAGGGACAGACATGGGTAGATTTCCTGTCTGTTCCCTAACCATTTGTGCAATAAATTTACCTTAGCACTTACACATATCCAAACAGGTGTCGGCGTTGTCGACGGAGACACCCTCTCACACACATATCTGCTCTATCACCTCCTTAGAGGAGCCTTTTTACCTCAGACATGTCGACACACGCGTACCGACACACCACACACACAGGGGATGCTCTATTTGAGGACAGTTCCCCCACAAGGCCCTTTGGAGAGACAGAGAGTATGCCAGCACACACCCCAGCGCTATATAGCCCAGGGATTACACTACAACTCAGTGTTTACCCAGTAGCTGCTGTATATACAATTTTTGCGCCTAAATTTATGTGCCCCCCCCCCTCTCTTTTCACCCTTTGTGTACCAGGATACTGCAGGGGAGAGCCTGGGGAGCTTCCTTCCAGCGGAGCTGTGAAGAGAAAATGGCGCTGGTGTGCTGAGGAAGAAGGCCCCGCCCCCTCAGCGGCGGGCTTCTGTCCCGTTTCTGACTAAAAATGGCGGGGGTTTTACACATATACAGTCACAGACTGTATTATGTGTATTTTTATGCCAAAGGTATTTTTATTGCTGCCCAGGGCGCCCCCCCCCAGCGCCCTGCACCCTACAGTGACCGGAGTGTGTGGTGTGCTGTGGGAGCAATGGCGCACAGCTGCGGTGCTGTGCGCTACCTTAATGAAGACAGGAGTCTTCTGCCGCCGATTTCATCGCTTCTCTTCTGTCTTCTGGCTCTGCAAGGGGGACAGCGGCGCGGCTCCGGGAACGTACGATCGAGGTCAGGCCCTGTGTTCGAACCCTCTGGAGCTAATGGTGTCCAGTAACCTAAGAAGCACAAGCTAGCTGCAAGCAGGTAGGTTTGCTTCTCTCCCCTCAGTCCCACGTAGCAGTGAGTCTGTTGCCAGCAGATCTCACTGAAAATAAAAAACCTAACAAATACTTTCTTTCTAGCAAGCTCAGGAGAGCCCACTAGGAGCACCCAGCTCTGGCCGGGCACAGATTCTAACTGAGGTCTGGAGGAGGGGCATAGAGGGAGGAGCCAGTGCACACCAGATAGTACCTAATCTTTCTTTTAGAGTGCCCAGTCTCCTGCGGAGCCCGTCTATTCCCCATGGTCCTTACGGAGTTCCCAGCATCCACTAGGACGTCAGAGAAATAGACATTACAGTAGAACAGCGGATGCTCCAACACTGATCCATAACAATATAAAGACTCCACTGTTGTTAACGAGATAAATGACAATGGGGCAAATGTATTAACCTGGAGAAGGCATAAGGAAGTGATAAACCAGTGATAAGTGCAAGGTGATAAACGTACCAGCCAATCAGCTCCTAACTGTTAATTTCTCTAACGTCCTAGTGGATGCTGGGGACTCCGTCAGGACCATGGGGAATAGCGGCTCCGCAGGAGACAGGGCACAAAAGCAAGCTTTTAGGATCACATGGTGTGTACTGGCTCCTCCCCCTATGACCCTCCTCCAAGCCTCAGTTAGGTTTTTGTGCCCGTCCGAGCAGGGTGCAATCTAGGTGGCTCTCCTAAAGAGCTGCTTAGAAAAAGTTTTTAGGTTTTTTTATTTTCAGTGAGTCCTGCTGGCAACAGGCTCACTGCATCGAGGGACTTAGGGGAGAGATTTTCAACTCACCTGCGTGCAGGATGGATTGGAGTCTTAGGCTACTGGACATAGCTCCAGAGGGAGTCGGAACACAGGTCACCCTGGGGTTCGTCCCGGAGCCGCGCCGCCGATCCCCCTTACAGATGCTGAAGATCGTGGGTCCGGAAACAGGCGGCAGAAGGCTCTTCAGCCTTCATGAAGGTAGTGCACAGCACTGCAGCTGTGCGCCATTGTTGCTACACACTTCACACTGAACGGTCACGGAGGGTGCAGGGCGCTGCTGGGGGCGCCCTGGGCAGCAATAATTAATACCTTTTATGGCAAAGAATACATCACATATAGCCATTGAGGCTATATGTATGTATTTAACCCAGGCCAGATATCTCAAAACCCGGGAGAAAAGCCCGCCGGAAAGGGGGCGGGGCTTATTCTCCTCAGCACACAGCGCCATTTTCCTGCTCAGCTCCGCTGTGAGGAAGGCTCCCAGGACTCTCCCCTGCACTGCACTACAGAAACAGGGTAACAAAGAGAAGGGGGGCATATTTTGGCGATATTTATATATTTAAAGCGCATATAACAGAAACAACACCTTTTAGGGTTGTTTATATACTTTTTATAGCGCTTTTGGTGTGTGCTGGCAAACTCTCCCTCTGTCTCCCCAAAGGGCTAGTGGGGTCCTGTCTTCGATAAGAGCATTCCCTGTGTGTCTGCTGTGTGTCGGTACGTGTGTGTCGACATGTATGAGGACGATGTTGGTATGGAGGCGGAGCAATTGCCGGTAATGGTGATGTCACCCCCTAGGGAGTCGACACCGGAATGGATGGCTTTAATTATGGAATTACGTGATAATGTTAGTACATTACAAAAGTCAGTTGACGAAATGAGACGGCCGGAAAACCAGTTGGTACCTGCTCAGGCGTCTCAGACACCGTCAGGGGCTGTAAAACGTCCCTTACCTCAGTCAGTCGACACAGGTACCGACACAGATGAATCTAGTGTCGACGGTGAAGAAACAAACGTATTTTCCAATAGGGCCACACGTTATATGATCACGGCAATGAAGGAGGCTTTGCAGATCTCTGATACTGCAGGTACCTCAAAAAGGGGTATTATGTGGGGGGTGAAAAAACTACCTGTAGCTTTTCCAGAATCAGAGGAATTGAATGACGTGTGTGATGAAGCGTGGGTTAACCCCGATAGAAAACTGCTAATTTCAAAGAAGTTATTGGCATTATACCCTTTCCCACCAGAGGTTAGGGCGCGCTGGGAAACACCCCCTAGGGTGGATAAAGCGCTCACACGTTTATCAAAACAAGTGGCGTTGCCGTCTCCTGATACGGCCGCCCTCAAGGATCCAGCAGATAGGAGGCTGGAAACTACACTGAAGAGTATATACACACATACTGGTGTTATACTCCGACCAGCAATAGCCTCAGCCTGGATGTGCAGTGCTGGGGTAGTGTGGTTGGATTCCCTGACTGAAAATATTGATACCCTGGATAGGGACAGTATTTTATTGACTTTAGAGCAATTAAAGGATGCGTTTCTTTATATGCGAGATGCTCAGAGGGATATTTGCACTCTGGCATCGAGAGTAAATGCGATGTCCATATCTGCCAGAAGAAGTTTATGGACGCGACAGTGGTCAGGTGATGCGGATTCCAAAAGGCATATGGAAGTATTGCCATATAAAGGAGAGGAATTATTTGGGGTCGGTCTATCGGATCTGGTGGCCACGGCAACTGCCGGCAAATCCACGTTTTTACCTCAGACTCCCTCCCAACAGAAAAAGACACCGTCTTTTCAGCCGCAGTCCTTTCGCTCCTATAAAAACAAGCGGGCAAAAGGACAGTCTTATCTGCCCCGAGGCAGAGGAAAGGGTAAGAGAGGGCAGCAAGCAGCCCCTGCCCAGGAACAGAAGCCCGCCCCGGGTTCTACAAAGCCATCAGCATGACGCTGGGGCTTTACTAGCGGACTCAGGAGCGGTGGGGGGTCGACTAAAGATTTTCAGCAATCAGTGGGCTCGCTCACAGGTGGACCCGTGGATCCTGCAGATAGTATCTCAGGGTTACATGTTGGAATTCGAAAGGTCTCCCCCTCGCCAGTTCCTAAAGTCTGCTTTACCAACGCCTCCCTTAGAAAGGGCGACGGTATTGGAAGCCATTCACAAGCTGTATTCTCAGCAGGTGATAATCAAGGTACCCCTCCTACAACAGGGAAAGGGGTATTATTCCACACTATTTGTGGTACCGAAGCCGGACGGTTCGGTAAGACCTATTCTAAATCTGAAATCCTTGAACCTGTACATACAGAAATTCAAGTTCCAGATGGAGTCACTAAGAGCAGTGATAGCGAATCTGGAAGAAGGGGACTTCATGGTGTCCCTGGACATAAAAGATGCTTATCTGCATGTCCCAATTTACCCCTCACACCAAGGGTATCTCAGGTTCGTGATACAAGACTGTCATTATCAGTTTCAAACGCTGCCGTTTGGTTTGTCCACGGCACCTCGGGTCTTTACCAAGGTAATGACCGAAATGATGGTTCTTCTACGAAGAAAAGGCGTATTAATTATCCCTTACTTGGACGATCTCCTGATAAGGGCAAGGTCCAGAGAACAGCTGGAAGTCGGGGTAGCACTAACCCAAGTAGTGCTTCAACAACACGGGTGGATTCTGAATCTTCCAAAATCTCAATTGACACCGACAACACGTCTGCTGTTCCTGGGAATGATTCTGGACACTGTTCAGAAAAAGGTGTTTCTCCCGGAGGAGAAAGCGAGGGAGTTATCCGAACTTGTCAGGAACCTCCTAAAACCAGGAAATGTGTCAGTACATCAATGCACAAGAGTCCTGGGAAAGATGGTGGCTTCTTACGAAGCAATTCCATTCGGCAGATTCCACGCACGAATATTTCAGTGGGATCTGCTGGACAAATGGTCCGGATCGCATCTGCACATGCATCAGCGGATAACACTGTCACCAAGAACAAGGTTGTCTCTCCTGTGGTGGTTGCAGAGTGCCCATCTGTTAGAGGGCCGCAGGTTCGGCATACAGGACTGGGTCCTGGTGACTACGGATGCCAGCCTACGAGGCTGGGGAGCAGTCACACAGGGAAGAAACTTCCAGGGTGTATGGTCAAACCTGGAGAAGTCTCTTCACATAAATATACTGGAGCTAAGAGCGATCTACAATGCTCTAAACATGGCGAAACCGCTGCTTCAGGGTCAGCCGGTGTTGATCCAGTCGGACAACATCACGGCAGTCGCCCACGTAAACAGACAAGGCGGCACGAGAAGCAGAAGAGCAATGACAGAAGCTGCAAGGATTCTTCGCTGGGCGGAAAATCATGTCATAGCACTGTCAGCAGTGTTCATCCCGGGAGTGGACAACTGGGAAGCAGACTTCCTCAGCAGACACGACCTTCACCCGGGAGAGTGGGGACTTCATCCGGAAGTTTTCCACATGATTGTGAACCATTGGGAAAAACCAAAGGTGGACATGATGGCGTCTCGCCTCAACAAAAAACTGGACAGATATTGCGCCAGGTCAAGAGACCCTCAGGCAATAGCTGTGGACGCTCTGGTAACACCGTGGGTGTACCAGTCAGTGTATGTGTTCCCTCCTCTGCCTCTCATACCAAAGGTACTGAGAATTATACGGAAAAGGGGAGTAAGAACAATACTAGTGGCTCCGGATTGGCCAAGAAGAACTTGGTACCCGGAACTTCAAGAGATGCTCACGGAAGATCCGTGGCCTCTACCTCTAAGAAGGGATCTGCTTCAGCAGGGACCTTGTATGTTCCAAGACTTACTGCGACTGCGTTTGACGGCATGGCGGTTGAACGCCGGATTCTAAAAGAAAAGGGGCATTCCAGAGGAAGTTATTCCTACCTTGATTAAAGCTAGGAAGGAAGTGACCGCACATTATCACCGCATTTGGAGAAAATATGTTGCGTGGTGTGAAGCCAAGAAGGCCCCAACGGAAGAATTTCAATTGGGTCGATTCCTACATTTCCTGCAGGCAGGATTGTCTATGGGCCTAAAATTGGGGTCTATTAAAGTTCAAATTTCGGCCTTATCAATTTTCTTCCAGAAAGAATTGGCTTCAGTGCCTGAAGTACAAACTTTTGTCAAGGGTGTACTACATATACAGCCCCCAATTGTGCCTCCAGTGGCACCGTGGGATCTAAACGTAGTTTTAGATTTTCTCAAATCTCATTGGTTTGAGCCTCTCAAATCGGTAGATTTGAAGTATCTTACATGGAAAGTAACCATGCTACTGGCCCTGGCTTCAGCCAGGAGAGTTTCAGAGTTGGCGGCTTTATCGTACAAGAGCCCATATCTGATTTTCCATTCGGACAGGGCAGAACTGCGGACACGTCCTCATTTTCTCCCTAAGGTGGTTTCGGCTTTTCACTTGAACCAGCCTATTGTGGTGCCTGCGGCTACTAGCGACTTGGAGGACTCCAAGTTACTGGACGTTGTCAGAGCATTGAAAATATGACTCGTTGTTTATCTTGTATGCACCCAACAAGATGGGTGCTCCTGCGTCTAAGCAGACGATTGCTCGTTGGATCTGTAGCACAATCCAACTTGCACATTCTGTGGCAGGCCTGCCACAGCCTAAAACTGTTAAAGCCCACTCCACAAGGAAGGTGGGCTCATCTTGGGCGGCTGCCCGAGGGGTCTCGGCTTTACAACTTTGCCGAGCAGCTACGTGGTCAGGGGAGAACACGTTTGTAAAATTTTACAAATTTGATACTCTGGCTAAAGAGGACTTGGAGTTCTCTCATTCGGTGCTGCAGAGTCATCCGCACTCTCCCGCCCGTTTGGGAGCTTTGGTATAATCCCCATGGTCCTGACGGAGTCCCCAGCATCCACTAGGACGTTAGAGAAAATAAGAATTTACTTACCGATAATTCTATTTCTCATAGTCCGTAGTGGATGCTGGGCGCCCATCCCAAGTGCGGATTGTCTGCAATACTTGTACATAGTTATTGTTACAAAAATCGGGTTATTATTGTTGTGAGCCATCTTTTTTTAGAGGCTACTTCTGTGTTATCATACTGTTAACTGGGTTCAGATCACAAGTTGTACGGTGTGATTGGTGTGGCTGGTATGAGTCTTACCCGGGATTCAAGATCCTTCCTTATTGTGTACGCTCGTCCGGGCACAGTACCTAACTGAGGCTTGGAGGAGGGTCATAGGGGGAGGAGCCAGTACACACCATGTGATCCTAAAAGCTTGCTTTTGTGCCCTGTCTCCTGCGGAGCCGCTATTCCCCATGGTCCTGACGGAGTCCCCAGCATCCACTACGGACTATGAGAAATAGAATTATCGGTAAGTAAATTCTTATTTTACATATTGGAGCTGATTGGCTGATGCAATTATCACCTTGCACCAATCACTGGTTTATCACTTCCTTATGCCTTCTCCAGGTTAATACATCTGCCCCATAATGTGATCTGTTATTTTGTTTTATATATATATATATATATATATATATATATATATATATATATATATATATATATATAAATATGCAATTTGTAGTGAACTTGGATAACTCTTGCATTGCTGTTCAGCTGAAACCCAGAGTCAGAATCACGTTCCACTGTAACCTCACTCTTCTGGATAACTATGACATTTCATTATCAACATTTTCAGCAATAATCTAATCAATATGGATTAGATTAATAACAGACATTGTGCTCTATGCACTTGTTGATACCAGGCCATTACTATACCCAACATCAAATGTGTAGCCAGATTTAGAGACTGCTAGGCTCAGATTTGTGATATGCAAATTGTCAATCTAAATAAATTGCTTAGATGATGTACGGAAGCTCTGCAAGTTCCATGAAGACTTGCTATGATGCAGCTAGTCACTCCAGGTAATAGAGATTGGTGGGATCTCTTTCAGTACGGTTTTGATCTATGTGCAATTGTTATGTTTTTCTTAATAGCACTTTTGAAGAGTCAGATGATGAGCTAGAAGTCCTGGAGATGATGGAGAAGGTTCTAACTTTCAGAGATGACGAATCTGATGTGAATGAAGATAAAACTAAGAAACTGATCATTAATGAAGATTCTCTTGTGGAAAGCTCTGGTGAAAATGTGAAGAATTCAAATAAAATAGAAGCCGCCAGGGCAGACCCATCAAATGTGGAGGAATCAATAGTTAAAGGGAATCTGCAGGGCCAGCCAACAGTAGAGAAGATGGCTTCAGAAAATAATCAGGGCTCAGCTGTCCCAGACCAGTATACAGAGGGGAAGAAACCGGACGAGGTGGCATCTCAGCCCTGTGCTGACAATGTCTCTAATGTATTGAATCCTGAGTGTAAAAACAATGCCAGTCTCCCATTTGTTCTGTAGATTAAATACAGCAATGGGCAGTTATTACAATGTTACTTCTGTACAATGAAGACGTGCTTCATAGCTGTATACAACAATAGTGAAAGAGAAACATGACAAACATAAGGTATTTGAATTTTTATTATTTTTGTTCGAACAACCACATACATGACTAGATAAGCCATATAGTAAAGTATACCAGTGGCATACACACAGCAGAAGCATCCATTTTGTTTTATGGCCTACTGTGTATGGCTCATGCTTTAGGGATGATACTGCTCCCCAATAAATATATAGACTGCCTCCACTAGGCCAGATGGAATATGAGGGTGTTCCTAGCAAAGTAGAGTAGACACACACGTTTTGCAACATGATAAATGGGGGGTGGGGTTTGCATTTGGATGGTTGTTAATTGATGTGCAAATGGTCATACCCCCTTTTTGTCTCCATATGACCTATTCTATTCAGGTTTAAGCTTCATGGGGGAGTCGCATCAGACCTAGAGTGGAAATTCTACCTATCATTTTATAGAATGCACTTGATAAATGCTAGCTAGAATCTGATTGGATGCTATGGCCAACGTTTTCCCACTTTAGAAGGTTTAATATATTTTCCCCCATATCTCAGTAGTGAGGTTAATGGTTCCAATTGAATTGATAGGCTGTATTCATGACTGTATTTAGTCCAGAAAAGGGTTGCCTCCTCTCAGTGTCGGTGACATAGGTGTTTGCCGTCCACATCCTACGGAAACTTATATGTGTTTTCTGAATGTGCAATACAATTAGGAAGAGCTCCAGGTAATATTCCTGAGAGGAAGGTTCTATGTATTACACAGTAGTAGAGTTTGTATATTCTTCCCGTGCTTTTGAGGGTTGTCTCCCACAATCCAAAAATTATATTGATAGGTTATTTGGCTCCCATCAAATTAAAATTACCCCTAGTGTGAAAGTGTATGTACATGTGTTTAGGGCAGACTAGATGGGCCGAGTGGTTCTTATCTGCCATCAAATTCTATGTTTATGAGACTTGCTGGATCGGGTCTGAGTAAAGATGATAACTATTACACTGCTGTAAATTACAATAATTACTTTAACAACATTGCTAGATAAAAACGGTTGAGAAAAAACATTGATATTTTAAATACCGATATATCAAATTGTAATGTAAAGTTGATTTATTAGATGTAAAACTGTACTTTTGTTTTTTGTAACATGTTCAAATAACATTTTGTGCCTTTAAAAAAAATATATGTTGTCATGGTGGTAATGCTGCACTACAGCCACAACCCTCTCCTAGTGCCCTGAAAGATCTGCCTGTATCAGCATTGTTGGTTATTTGAGAGAAGGATAAAAAAAAAAAAAAAAAAAAAAAAAAAAAATGCTATCTGCTCCCTTATATTACCTCTGATATCACGGTGGAGGAAGTACATTAAGCTATACAAAGCTTAAAAATCACCCTCGGGTCACGACGGTCTAACTCCTCAACATAAAAAATAAAATAAAAAGATTCCTGCATTTTGGAGCCAGTTCTTGTTGATTTTTTTTTTGTAAATAACATTTTATAGGGGGCTTCCTTTGACTATGCCACAACCATGGCCAATATTGTTGTTATTCTCAAACCAGATAAAGATCACTCTTCTTGGGCAAATTATAGATCAGTGGAAGTGTTGACTTAAAGATATATGCTAACAATTTTGCTAGTAAATTAAACCCACTCCTCCCATTGTGGACCCAACCTGATCAAAGTGGTTTTATCTTTTGTCAGCACACACCAGATATTAAACACCAGGCTATTTAGTTATCCCAACCTATATACAATATTGTCCTTTCTCTTTATCTTATGGCCTTTTATGGTTAGAGTATTACCATCGATGGGCTTTGATAGAAAGTTTCTTGCGGTATTTTAGCTTTATATTAACAAAGCTATTGACCAATGGAATAACATCAGATTCGTTCACTATAGTCAATGGCACTCAACATATTTGCCCCATTTGCCTATGAAATGTGCTCTCCTTATTGAGCACCTTGTGGTGAAAATCAGACAAAAATCCCAATACTGACGCCGGAATCTCGACTGCTGACAATGCCGCCAGCCGGAATCCCGGCTGACAGGGGCTATTTCTACTCGTAGGTGTCCACGACACCCATAGAGTGGGAATAGAACCTGTGTTGAGCGCAGCGAGCCACTGAGCCCGCAGTATGGCGAGCACAGCAAGCCTGCAAGGGGACTCTCTGCACTCTCCCCGATGCCGGCCAGGATGCCGTTGTCTGTATACTGACGGCCGGCATCCCTATCATTGGTGATACATACTGATCCCCTCCCTACATGTTAAACAGCCCTTCTAGTCATGCCATGTCTTGGTAGCGCCAAGCATCTTTACGTGAGACCCCACGGCACTGAATTTACTGTTCCCAGGAGTATGGTTTCGGCCCTGACTGCATCGTTTCCATTCACATGGCACCCCTCCCATATAAAGTATTTGGGTAGATTAATTCCCTCATGTCTTCACACAACAGTTACCATCAATCACACACCTCGTCTATGGAAGTTGCAAGAAGAGATGGCACAATGGTTCAAACAGAAGTTCTCTTGGCTAGGATGTATAAATCTAGTAAAAATTAATATACTTCCCAGATTACTAAATCTGTACCAGATAATTCCTTTAAAACTCCCACCCAGTTTTCGTTCACAAACTCAAAGCATTAATCCCTTTGTATGGTGTGGTTGGAAGTCTAGATTCAAGCACTGTAACTCATTTTGGCGAAAACCCCAAGGGGGCCAACAATTACCTATGCTCACTGCATATTACCAGGCTTCAGTCTTGCATAGCTTCCTAGACTGGTCCCGACCGGGTTTAAGGAGGAAACAATGAGTAGATGTAGAGGCTCTCTCTACAAGCCTAAACTCTAGCGCTTTGGGAGACATTACGTCTTAAACGTGGAATTTTCTTTAGAAATATCCCCACTTATGCCCATCCTTGACAATCCAATTTTCCCCCCGGGCACTTCGGAAGGAAGAGCCTCTAAGTGGAAGAGGGCAGTTATAACCATATGATCATAAATGGAACGCTTAAATCCTACTCAGAAATCTGCAAAAATGCCGATATCTTAGCAAAAAATTATTGGTTTAATCTCCAGTTATGCCACTTTGTCCCTTCTCAAGGAGGGGTAACTAGATTTGTTAGAGATCTCACACCTTTCGAAAATATGTTTCCAACCCGCAGATCCTATACATATAATATCTGGCATCTATAAAATTCTGATACATCAGAATCAGCGTTTATTGGCCAGGTACACTTGCGTATACTAGGAATTTGTTTTTGGTTTACAGTGCAGCAGACGGGGGGGGGGAATATTTGCAGTATACAGAATAAGTAAAAGTACACAGTGTTCGTTCCAATCAGAAGATCGAAGTAGAACAACTGGACAGTCAACCCTGAGATTTGTCAGGAGTTCAGCAGGTGGACTGCTTGAGGGAAGAAGATTTTGAGGCTTCTGGTGGGATGGCCCTGTATCTTTTCCCAGATGGCAGCGGGTTAAGGTCGCCATAGCCCCGGGTGAGGCGGATCATTGACTATCCTGGTCGCCCGTTTTTTGGCTCTGGACCGGTACAGGTCATGGACAGGCGGGAGGTGAACTCTGATGATCTTCTCATCAGACCTTACCACTCTTTGGAGTCTGCATTCGTCTCTCTCGCTGGTCAATACCCTAATAATCCCTCCTTTTGTGACGCTTGGGATAGTGGCTTTGGCCCTCATTCCGAGTTGTTCGCTCTGTAATTTTCTTCATATCGCAGCGATTTTCCGCTAATTGCGCATGCGCAATGTTCGCACTGCGGCTGCGCCAAGTAAATTTGCTAAGAAGTTTGGTATTTTACTCACGGCATTACGAGGTTTTTTCTTCGTTCTGGTGATCGGAGTGTGATTGACAGGAAGTGGGTGTTTCTGGGCGGAAACTGGCCATTTTATGGGTGTGTGTGAAAAAACGCTGCCATTTCTGGGAAAAACGCGGGAGTGGCTGGAGAAACGGGGGAGTGTCTGGGCGAACGCTGGGTGTGTTTGTGATGTCAAACCAGGAACGACAAGCACTGAACTGATCGCACTGGAAGAGTAAGTCTCGAGCTACTCAGAAACTGCACAGATAAATCTTTTCGCAATATTGCGAATACTTCGTTCGCAATTCTGCTAAGATACACTCCCAGAGGGCGGCGGCTTAGCGTGTGTAATGCTGCGAAAAGCGGCTAGCGAGCGAACAACTCGCAATGAGGGCCTTTATACATTGGGGAATTCGTGTTAACTGGGAAAAGCACTGTCAAGTTACTGCACAATGCTCCACGAACCTTGAGGGTATTGAAATTCAATATAAAAGTTACTGACAAGGTGGTACAGATGCCCTACTCTCTTTTGCAATTTTTTCCCTTCTGTGTCTCTCCTGTGTTGGCGATGTGGTAAAGATAAAGGTACCCTAATTCACATTTGGTGGAACTGTCCCCTAATTATCCCTTTATGGACTAAAGTTATTGAGAGATCAACTAAAACTGTGGCATATCTGGTTCACACACTAACATCCATATAGCTAGTTACAAAAAGTCCCTTCTTAAACATTTAAACAATGCCCCAAGAGCAGCTGTTTCGATGCATTTGGCACTCTGTATAAGCAATAAGGATTTGGGAATGGTGCCAATGAATAGATTTCTACATGAACATGGAAGAATTTTTTTACACAGCCTTAGAGAAACAAGTGTGGCCACTTTGTTTAGCTGGATGGTATGTAAGACCACTCCGACCTACGTTGCACTGGTACCCCCAAAGCAAACACGGTAACATATGTATTCGACACTCATTTCATTGGGATGCGGTCAACATCCCGCTGGACGGGATCCCGGCGGTCTAAATACCGACGCCGGAATTCCGACCGCCACAATCCCGACATATTCTCCCTCCGTGGGTGTCCACAACACCCATAGAGGGAGAATATAATAGTGTGGCGAGCGAAGCGAGCCCGCAAGGGGCTGCGTTCCGCTCGCCACCCCTGTCGGGATTGTGTGGTCGGGATTCCGGCGTCTGTATTTCGACCGCCGGGATCCCGTCCAGCGGGATTACGTACTGATCCCATTTCAGTAGACTATCGACTTACTCAATTGTACTTTCTTACTTGCCTGCCTCCTTCCCCTTACTTGCTTCAGTCATCCCCTTGTGTTTCACTAGGTCTTGTCTTTCATTTCCCCTGATAAAAAATTGATTATTATTCACTGATGACTATATCACTTCCTAATGTGCATACACTGTCAGTTGTAAATGTATGTTTGAATTTATTTGCTGAAGCTTAATAGATATATTACTAACATTTTAGTTGCTTAAGGGAAAAAAATAACTATTATTGTACTGTGAAAGTATTACTGCTTTCTCTTTTTTCGTATGTTGAGAA
This sequence comes from Pseudophryne corroboree, assembly GCF_028390025.1. Classification (NCBI taxonomy): domain Eukaryota; kingdom Metazoa; phylum Chordata; class Amphibia; order Anura; family Myobatrachidae; genus Pseudophryne; species Pseudophryne corroboree. Next base: position 162,213,733 of record NC_086445.1, read on the forward strand.
AATTATCTTTTTCAAAATAAAGAATTTATATTTAAAAAAAAAAAAAAAAAAAAAAAAAAGCCTTTTGGGTATTCTATTCACATCTGAGGGGGAAAAGGGCACACTTCTACTTAAAAATGTGTCATACCCTAGCAATAAAATACGTTGAGCCACATAATCTACCTTTATTAATATACTGTAGTGGTGTTGAGAACATATCTCCCAAACAGAGTATGGTAGAGGATAATATAAAATTTACTGACGATTTAAATTAGGTCATTGCATTTAGTACAGACTCACAGACGAGACATTTAAAAAAAAAAAAAAAAAAGTTACTGTCGCTTTTTTGCCCCTTCGTTATACGTTACCGTTCATAACATTAGCAAACAGTCTAAAAGTGCACTTAATTGTTAAGACGACAATAAATGTATTTTGAGGCAGTACGCATGGTGTAATGGTTAGCATTACTACCTCACAGCACTGAGATCATGGGTTCGATTCCCACCATGACCCTGTGTGGAGTTAGGGTGTATTCTGCCCGTTCTTGCGTGGGTTTTCTCCGGTGCTCCAGTTTCCTCCCACAATCCAGGTTAATTGGCTCCCAACAAAAATTAACTCTAGTGTGTAAGTGTGTGCGTGTGGTAGGGAATATAGACTGTAGCAGTGTAGGACTGGGGCATAAAGGGCCCACTGGGGGAATGCAGTTATAGGGGCCCATACTTAGGGGTGTGGCCAGCCTACAAAAGAGGTGTGGCCAGCCTCCACAGAGGCTTGAAATACACAATAGTTTAGTGCAGTGTAATGCAACATATCTATCATGTATAATACAAGTGCACAGTCTGGAACCTGATCCCTAGAGGAAGGAGTGGGCACTCAGGCAGTGGGGCCTACCGGTGGTTTCCCTGGTACCCCTGTGGGCCAGTCCGACCCTGGACTGTAAGCTCCACTGGAGCAGGGACTGATGGGAATTGCCAAATATTCTCTGTAAAGCGCTGCAGAATGTGCGCGCGCTATATAAATAACTGGTAATAAATAAAAAAAATTATATTGACCTTCCCTGGATAGACCACATCTCCAAGCATGCATTGTGAAAGGTTAAAGGCAGCATGCACCCACCTGACTGCAGTTAGCTGAAGGCGCAGCAACTGTTTGAGATAGCCCAGGCTGTGAAAGATGAAGAACAGTTTAAAAGAAAAAAAAGACATACAAAAGGAGCAGAATAGTGAAAATGGACAGGCTGGACAAAAAAGAACAGACCAGGAGAAAAACTGTGTACAGACCGTAAAAGGAGTGATGAGACAACACAAGTGTGCAGCCTCATAGTTCTGTAGTCACTATTACCTTACTTGATTGTATGCGCTCTCTGCTGGGACATGCAAGTAAAAATAAGATTTTAAACCTACTGGTAAATCTTTTTCTCCTAGTCCGTAGAGGATGCTGGGGACTCCGAAAAGATCATGGGGAATAGACAGGCTACGCAGGAGACATGGGCACTAAAAAGAACTTTAGATATGGGTGTGCACTGGCTCCTCCCTCTATGCCCCTCCTCCAGACCTCAGTTAGAGAAACTGTGCCCAGAGGAGACGCACAGTACGAGGAAAGGATTTTTGTTAATCTAAGGGCAAGATTCATACCAGCCCACACCGAATAACATGGATATACGAACCAGTCAACAGTATGAAACAAAACAGCATCAGCCCGAGACTGATCAAAACTGTAACATAACCCTTATGTAAGCAGAAACTATATACAAATTTTGCTGAATTTAGTCCGCACTGGGACGGGCACCGAGCATCCTCTATGGACTAGGAGAAAAAGATTTACCGGTAGGTTTAAAATCGTATTTTCTCTTAAGTCCTAGAGGATGCTGGGGACTCTGTAAGGACCATGGGGATTATACCAAAGCTCCAAAACGGGCGGGAGAGTGCGGATGACTCTGCAGCACTGATTGAGCAAACATGAGGTCCTCATCAGCCAGGGTATCAAACTTGTAAAACTTTGCAAAGGTGTTTGAACCCGACCAAGTCGCCGCTCGGCAAAGCTGTATTGCCGAGACACCTCGGGCAGCCGCCCAAGACGAGCCCACCTTCCTAGTGGAATGGGCCTTTACAGAATTCGGTAACGGCAATCCAGCCATAGAATGAGCCTGCTGAATCGTGTTACAGATCCAGCGAGCAATAGTCTGCTTAGAAGCAGGAGCGCCAACCTTGTTGGCTGCATACAGGACAAACAGTGCCTCTATTTTCCTAACCCGAGCTGTTCTGGCCAAATACATTTTCAATGCCCTGACCACATCAAGGGACTCGGAATCCTCCAAGTCCCGCGTAGCCACAGGCACCACAATAGGTTGGTTCATATGAAAAGATGAAACCACCTTGGGCAAAAATTGAGGACGAGTCCGCAACTCCGCTCTATCCACATGGAAAACCAGATAGGGGCTTTTGTGAGATAAAGCCGCCAATTCCGACACTCGCCTTGCCGATGCCAAGGCCATCAACATGACCACTTTCCAAGTGAGATACTTTAATTCCACCGTTTTAAGAGGCTCAAACCAGTGAGACTTAAAGGATCCGCAACACCACGTTAAGGTCCCAGGGTGCCACTGGAGGCACAAAAGGAGGCTGGATATGCAGCACTCCCTTCACAAAAGTCTGTACTTCCGGAAGAGAAGCCAATTCCTTCTGAAAGAAAATGGATAGGGCCGAAATCTGAACCTTAATGGAGCCTAATTTTAGGCCCAAATTCACTCCAGTCTGTAGGAAGTGAAGGAAACGGCCCAGATGGAATTCTTCCGGAGAAGCATTCCTGAACTCACACCAAGATGCATACTTCCGCCATATACAGTGATAATGTTTTGCTGTCACGTCCTTCCTAGCCTTTATCAGAGTAGGAATGACCTCATCCGGAATGCCCTTTTCCTCTAGGATCCGGCGTTCAACCGCTATGCCGTCAAACGCAGCCGCGGTAAGTCTTGGAACAGACAGGGTCCCTGTTGTAACAGGTCCTCTCTGAGAGGAAGAGGCCACGGATCTTCTGTGAGCATTTCCTGCAGATCCGGATACCAGGCCCTTCGAGGCCAATCTGGAACAATGAGAACTGTCTGTACTCCTCTTCGTCTTATGATTCTCAATATCTTGGAGATGAGAGGAAGAGGAAGAAACACATAGACCGACTGGAACACCCACAGTGTCACCAGGGCGTCCACTGCTACCGCCTGAGGGTCCCTTGACCTGGCGCAATATCTCGCTAGTTTCTTGTTGAGGCGTGACGCCATCATGTCTATCTGAGGCAGTCCCCACTGACTTGCAATCTCTGCAAAGACTTCCTGATGAAGTCCCCACTCTCCTGGATGTAGATCGTGTCTGCTGAGGAAGTCCGCTTCCCAGTTGTCCACTCCCGGAATAAAGACTGCTGTCAGAGCGCTTACATGAGTTTCCGCCCAGCGAAGAATCCTGGTGGCTTCTGCCATTGCCACTCTGCTCTTTGTTCCGCCTTGGCGGTTTACATGAGCCACTGCGGTGATGTAGTCTGACTAAATCAGAACCGGTAGGTCGCGAAGCAAAGTCTCCGCTTGACGAAGGCCGTTGCATATGGCTCTTAATTCCAGTACGTTGATGTGAAGACAAGCCTCCTGGCTTGACCAGAGACCTTGGAAGTTTCTTCCCTGTGTGACTGCTCCCCAACCTCGGAGGCTCGCGTCCGTGGTTATCAGAACCCAGTCCTGAATGCCGAACCTGCGACCCTCTAGAAGGTGAGCACGTTGCAGCCACCACAGGAGAGATACCCTGGCCCTCGGGGACAGGCTGATCATCTGATGAATCTGTAGATGTGACCCGGACCACTTATCCAGAAGGTCCCACTGAAAAGTCCTCGCATGGAACCTGCCGAATGGAATGGCCTCGTAAGATGCCACCATCTTTCCCAGAACTCGAGTGCAGTGATGCACCGACACCCTTTTTGTCTTCAAGAGGTCCCTGACCAAATTCATGAGTTCTTGGGCCTTTTCCATCGGGAGATAAACCCTTTTCTGGTCTGTATCCAGAATCATGCCTAAGAAAGGCAAACAGGTCGTCGGAACCAACTGTGACTTCGGGATATTGAGAATCCAGCCGTGCTGCTGCAACACCCTCAGGGAAAGCGATACGCTGTTCAGCAACTGCTCTCTTGATCTCGCTTTTATTAGGAGATCGTCCAAGTACGGGATAATTGTGACACCCTGCTTGCGCAGGAGCACCATCATTTCCGCCATTACCTTGGTGAAAATCCTCGGGACCGTGGAAAGCCCAAACGGCAACGTCTGAAATTAGTAATGACAATCCTGTACAGCAAATCTCAGGAACGCCTGATGAGGCGGATATATAGGGACATGAAGGTATGCATCCTTTATGTCCAGGAACACCATATAATCTCCCCCTTCCAGGCTGGCTATGACCGCTCTGAGCGATTCCATCTTGAACCTTTTTAAGTATAGGTTTAAGGATTTTAAATTTAAAATGGGTCTGACCGAACCATCCGGTTTCGGGACCACAAACAGGGTTGAGTAATACCCCATTCCCTGCTGAAGCAGGGGAACCTTGACCACCACTTGTTGAAGACACAATTTTTGAATTGCATTCAAAACTATCTCCCTCTCTGGGGAAGAAGCCGGTAGGGCCGATTTGAAAAACCGGCGAGGAGGCACCTCTTCGAATTCCAGCTTGTAACCCTGGGAAACAATTTCTATTGCCCAGGTAACTACCTGTGAGTGAACCCAGACGTGGCTGAAAAGTCGAAGACGTGCCCCCACTGGGGCGGACTCCCTCAGCGGAGCCCCAGCGTCATGCGGTGGATTTTGTCGAGGCCGGGGAGAACTTCTGCTCCTGGGAACTAGCTGTAGCAGCTTTTTCCCCCCTGCCCTTACCTCTGGCAAGAAAGGAAGATCCCCGTACTCTCTTGGGTTTATGCAATCGAAAGGACTGCATCTGATAATGTGGCGTTTTCTTAGGCTGTGAGGATTCCCACCGTATCCTGTCCTTAGCCGGGAAAGAATACGCCATAAGAATCCTTTTGGGAATCTGCAGTTTTTTGTCCGGAGATTCCCAAGACTTTTCAAATAACTCGTTCAGCTCATGAGATGGGGGAGAGGTTACCTCAGGTTTCTTTTCCTTATACATGTGCACCCTTGTGTCAGGGACAGAGGGGTCATCAGTGATATGCAACACCTCTTTTATTGCAATAATCATATAATGAATACTTTAAGCCAATTTTGGCTGCAACTTCGCATCATCATAGTCGACACTGGAGTCAGAATCCGTGTCGGTATCCGTGTCTACAACCTGGAATAATGGGCGCTTTTGAGACCCAGAAGGTCCCTGCGACATAGTAAAAGGCAGGGCTAGACTCCCTGTACATTCCCTGGACTCTGCTTTGTCCAACATCTTGTGTGATAAATTCACATTTGCATTTAAAACATTTCACATATCCACCCAGTCAGGTGTCGGCGTTGCCGACGGAGGCACCACACTCATTTGCTCCACCTCCTCCCTAGAAGAGCCTTCCGCTTCAGACATGCCGACACACGCGTACCGACACCCCACACACACACAGGGAATCTCTAATCTGGAGACAGTTCCCCCACAAGGCCCTCAGGAGAGACAGAGAGAGTATGCCAGCACACACCCAGCGCTAATGACTTTGGAAAAAAATTCCCAGATAGCGCTTTTTATATTGAATTACGCCAAAATATGTGCCCCCCCCCCCCCCTTCTTTAAACCCCTCTGTCACCGTGTTCAGCGTGGGAGAGTCCGGGGAGCCAGCTTCTCAGCGTGTGCTGTGGAGAAAAATGGCGCTGGTGAGTGCTGAGGGATCAAGCCCCGCCCCCTCAGCGGCGGGCTTTGGTCCCACTCGAATCCGTTCAAAAACTGGCGGGGGATACTCATATACAGGCCACAGAGCCACTATATCTCTTTTTACCAGTCCTAGAGGTGTGAATTGCTGCACAGGGCGCCCCCCCGGCGCCCTGCACCCTCAGTGCGTGTGTTCTGTGTGGGAGCAATGGCTGCGCGTTACCTCAGTGAAGATCTGTAAATCTTCTGCCGCCTCTGAAGTCTTCTTATCTTCTCATACTCACCCGGCTTCTATCTTCCGGCTCTGTGAGGAGGACGGCGGCGCGGCTCCGACACGAACAGCGAGGAAAGTCTTGCGTTACGACTCCCTCTGGAGCTAATGGTGTCCAGTAGCCTAAGAAGCAGAGCCTAGCATTTAAGTAGGTCTGCTTCTCTCTCCTCAGTCCCTCGATGCAGGGAGCCTGTTGCCAGCAGGTTCCCTGAAAATAAAAAAAACCTGACAAAATACTTTCTTTCAGGAAACTCAGGAGAGCTCCCTGTAGTGCACCCAGTCTCCTCTGGGCACAGTATCAAACTGAGGTCTGGAGGCGGAGCATAGAGGGAGGAGCCAGTGCACACCCATATCTAAAGTTCTTTTTAGTGCCCATGTCTCCTGCGGTGCCCGTCTATTCCCCAGCATCCTCTAGGACGTAAGAGAGAAGGGGCTTATATAAAGCAAATAGTGGAAGAGAAATAAAAAGAATGAAAAAAAAAAAAAAAGGGAAGTGTGTCAATGAGAGAAAAAAAAAAAACAATCAGGGGGAGGAAAGATGTAAAAAAAAAAACAGCTTAGGAGGGGAGAGATGGATGGAGTAAGAAGGGGAAAAAAAGCTGGGGAGGGCAGGTGAGAGGGAGAAGGAGGAGGTAAGAAAGAAATTTTATATATATATACACACACACACACACACACACACACAGGTTGAGTATCCCATATCCAAATATTCCGAAATACGGACTTTTTTGAGTGAGAGTGAGATAGTAAAACCTTTGTTTTTTAATGACTCAATGTACACAAACTTTGTTTAATACACAAAGTTATAAAAAATATTGTATTAAATGACCTTCAGGCTGTGTGTAAAAGGTGTATATGTAACATAAATGCATTCTGTGCTTAGATTTAGGTCCCATCACCATGATATCTCATTATGGTATGCAATTATTCCAAAATACGGAAAAATCCGATATCCAAAATACCTCTGGTCCCAAGCATTTTGGATAAGGGACACTCAACCTGTGTGTGTGTGTATATATATATATATATATATATATATATATATATATATATATATATATATATATATATACACACACACACACACATACATATATACACATATACACACATGAGAAAAAAAAAAAAAAAGTACAAAAAACATGTTTAGACAAGACCAAACAATAAAAAAATGTGTATAGTTAATACAGGCCAGTTGTTGTATGTTAAAAAACCCAAGCCATCCAACAAGTTTACACATAAAACAGGAGTATAAGAATTAAATACATTTGCACCCCCTATATTTTCTCAAGGAAATAAAGGATGGTAAGTAACATAAAACATGTAACCTCTATCTGAGGTGGAAGTAATAATAAAAAACACACCTCACCTTTGAGGAATTAATTACATTTAATTTACAGCAGATCAATATATATATATATATATATATATATATATATATATACACACACATATACACACACATATAAGTAGAGCATTAAATAAAAAATATCTGACACTTTTTCCTCTGGTCCCACTGAAAAATTCCAAACAAGTTTATTATTTAAACAGTGTCTCCGTAGCAGAGAGAAAATGTACTTCAAACTCTTGGTCCGAGAACCTAGAGACGGAATTCCGTGCATTTTGCCTGATTTGGAGTCTGTTCTTTTCGGACATGGAGAGTATACGGTCCATAGCAGAAGCATAGCTGTCCTCACTGTCAGCCAGGAAGCCAGTTTCATGGCCCTCATAGGGGACTACAATGTCCAGTTTGGGGCCTCCAGTGTTGTGTGCCAGAATTATTGTCCCGGCTGCCATACATTCAACCACTCCTGCACAAAAAAAAAAAACGACGTCAAAATAAGCAGACGTATCGGAGAGTACAGCTACATCAGACCCATACCCTCCAACTGTTCCTTTTTGGCAGTTACAGTACCTTTTATTTGGTCTGTACCTGCCAAAAAGGGATTTGTGCCGATTTTTGACTCTCCAAATTTCCATTGACCGTATAGAAAAGGGCCCTTTCCTAATTTGTACTGGTTTTTATGTCTAAAATGTTGGCGGGTATGCAGACCTTTATTGCACATTATGAAACTGCCCTGGTAAAAAAGCTCTGCTTTACCTGTCACATGCTTGAATCCAAGCCCAGCTGAAAATATGCATCATGGAAAGCGTAAAAATGACACTCCTAAGTCCTACTACCTTCACAAAGTATTGTGATCTGTAACACAATCTCATTTTGCATGTGGGCAGACTGCGATGAGCCCACATTAGTTGTAAGCAACCCCCTGATATGCTCAGCTCCTAAAACCTGAGCAGGAAACATTTCATAAGCCGACAAGCACAACCCGTTCATGTGCAAACTCTGTGATGCAGAAAATCAGTCACATCTGCATAATAGGGAGAAACTAGGGGATTCTGTACTGGAATAAGATCTAGGTATTCACATATATAACAAACTTAACCGTAGTACCCCAAGTAGGAATGCAGCAAAAAATAGGATTTTAATTACCTACCGGTAAATCCTTTTCTCGTAGTCCGTAGAGGATACTGGGGTTCCATTTAGTACCATGGGGTTTAGACGGGTCCACTAGGAGCCATGGGCACTTTAAGAATTTGATAGTGAGGGCTAGCTCCTCCCTCTATGCCCCTCCTACCAGACTCAGTCTAGGAAACTGTGCCCGAGGAGACGGACATACTTTGAGAGAAGGATATAAAAGGATAGTGGTGAGATTCCGAACCAGCACACACAAACAAGAGGAAAGCTATGCTAACCCAACTTGAAACAGGAACAGCAACAGCTGAACCAACCATACTTAACTAAGTAACAGTGCAGGAAGAACGAAGCACCGGGCGGGCGCCCAGTATCCTATACAGACTACGAGAAAAGGATTTACCAGTAGGTAATTAAAATCCTATTTTCTCTTACCTTCTAGAGGATACTGGGGTTCCATCTAGTACCATGGGCAACTACCAAAAGCTCCCAAATCGAGTGGGAGAGTGCCGAGGTTCCTGCAGAACTGATTGACCAAACTGAAGGTCCTCAGTGGCCAAAGTATCGAACTTGTAGAACTTAGCAAACATGTTCGAACCCGACCAAGTAGCTACTAGGCTGTAAAGCAGAGACACCGCGGGCAGCCGTTCACGAAGAACCCACTGACCTAGTAGAGTGGTCCTGTACAGATCTTGGAACCGGCAAGCCTGCCGTGGAATAAGCATGCTGGATAGCGAGCCTGATCCAGCGTGCAATTGACTTAGAAGCAGGACACCCAATGTTATTGGGATCATAAAGAACAAACAGCGCGTCCGATTTTCTGTGACGCTGTTCTCTTTACAGACACCTTCAAAGCCCTTCCAAAGACTTTGAAGTAGCAGAGGTAACCACCGGAACCACAATAGGTTGGTTATTTTGAAACGCCGACACCACTTTAAAAAGAAATTGCTGACTAGTTTGGAGTTCAGCTCTATCCTCATGGAAAACTGAATAGGGGCTTTTGTGAGACAACGACCCCAGCTCCGACAGACACCTCGCTGAAGCCAAGGCCAACACTGTGACGGTCTTCCACGTAAGATATTTTATGTTTACCTTTGGTAACGGTCCAAACCAGTCCTATTGGAGGAATTGCAGCACCAAATTGAGATCCCAAGGTGCCGTGAGAGGCACCAAGGGAGGTTGGATGTGCAGAACACCTTTCAAGAACGTCTGGACCTCAGAGAGAGAAGCCAATTGTTTCTGAAAGAAAATGGATAAGGATCTGGACTTCTATGGAGCCCAGCCGGAGTCCCACATCCACACCTGCCTGCAGAAAAGCAGGAAACGTCCCAGATGAAATTCCACCGCAGTATAATTTCTGCTCTCACACCAAGAGACGTATTTCTTCCAAATACGTTGGTACTGTTTAGACGTTACCACCTTCCTGGCTTGGATCATAGTCAGGATGACCTTGTCAGGGATCCCTCTCCTGGCTAGAATCCGCCGTTCAACTTCCATGCCGTCAAACGTAGCCGCGGTAAGTTTTGATAGACAAACGGGCCCTGTTGCAGAAGATCCTCGCGAAGAGGTAGAGGCCACGTATTTTCAAGAAGCATCTCCAGAAGGTCCGCGTACCAGGACCTTCTTGGCCAGTCGAGAGCAATGAGTATTGCTTGAACCTTTTCCCTTTTTATTCTTTTGAGAATTCTTGGGATCAGAGGAAGCGGAGGAAACATGTACACCCTCTGATAGACCCATGGAGTCGTCATAGTGTCTACCTCCACTGCCTGTGGGACTCTCGACCTGGAACAATACCGCTTGAGCTTCTTGTTGAGACGAGAAGCCATCATGTCAATTTGTGGATATCCCCATCGACGTGTCAAGCACCTGAACACTTCTGGGTGAAGGCCCCACTCCCCCGGGTGCAGGTCGTGTCTGCTGAGGAAATCTGCTTCCCAGTTGTCTACTCCCGGAATGAAGACCGCTGACAATGCCACAGCATGTTTTCCTGCCCAGAGCAGAATTATTGATACCTCTGACACTGCTGTCGGTTTATGTACGTTACTGCCGTCACATTGTCAGACTGGATCTGAATGGCCTGATCTTGAAGAAGATATGAGGCCTGCAGAAGGGCGTTGTATATGGCCCTGAGTTCCAGGATGTTGATTGGAAGGACGACTTCCTGACTTGACCATCTTCCTTGAAACTGCACCCCATGGGTGACTGATCCACAACCTCTGAGGCTTGCGTCTGTGGTTAACAGAATCTAATTCTGAATACCGAACCTCCAACCCTCGACAAGCTGAGAAGTCTGTAGCCACCACAGAAGGGAGATCCTGGCTTCTGGCGACAGATGGATCCTCTGGTGCATGCAAAGGTACGATCCGGACCATTTATCCAACAGATCGAGCTGGGTCTTGCGTGAAACCTTCCGTATTGAAGCGCCTTGTAAGAGGCCACTATTTTCCCCAGAAGGCGAATGCATAGATGCACCGATATCCGGGTGGGCATCAGGACATCCCGAACCATTGACTAGATTACTAATCCCTTTTCCAACGAAAGGAACACCTTCTGCGTCTCCGTGTCCAGTATCATTCTCAGGAATGGAAGCCGCCGTGTCGGCTCTAGGTGAGATTTCGAGAGGTTCAGAATCCACCCGTGACCCTGGTCAGAAGATCGTCTAGGTACGGAATTATGTTCACTCCTTGTTTGCGAAGTAGAAACATCATCTCTGCCAACACCCTCGGTGCTGTGGAGAGACCAAATGGCAGGGCCTGAAACTGGTAGTAACAGACCTGCAGTGCAAAGCATAGATAAGCCTGATGAGGCGGCCAGATCACCGCTCTCAGAGACTCCATCTTGAATTTGAATACTCTTAAGTACGGGTTCAACGATTTGAGGTTCAGAATCGGCCTTACCAAACCATCCGGTTTCGGTACTACAAACAAGTTGGAATAGTACCCTTGTTTTGCTGATGAGGTGGAACTGGGACAATGATCCGAGTCAGTACCAGTTTTTGAATGGCGTCCTGTAAAGTTATACTTGCTTCTTGTGAAACTGGTAAGCCTAATTTGAAGAATTTGTGAGGTGGGAGCTCTTGGAACTCCAGTCTGTAGCCCTGGGAAATAAGATCTATGACCCAGGGATCCTGGCACGAACTTGTCCAGATGTGACTGAAGAATTTTAGCCGGGCTGCCACTTGCCAGTCTTCCAGGCATCGCGGTCCACCGTCATGCTGAAGGCTTTGAGGAAGCAGAGCCTGAGCTCTGTTCCTGAGAACCGGCAGTTGCTGGTTTGCGTGGTTTACCTCTTGCGCCTCTGGTGGCTGTAGAAGCACCTCTGGATTTGCCCTTAAACTTGGCCGTCCGAAAGGACTGTAAATTTGAAGCTGATTAAGCTTTCCTGGCTGTGGGAGCTGCGGAAGGAAGATATGTAGACTTACATATATTACATATCAGTAGCTTTGGAGATCCATTTGTCTAGTTCGTCTCCAAATAAGGCCTTTACTGTGAATGGTAGACCTTCCACGCCCTTCCTGGAGTCCGCATCAGCAGTCTACTGGCGTAGCCACAAGCCCCTGCGTGCGGACACTGCCATAGCAGTGGTGCGTGCATTAAGCAAGCCTATCTCTTTTATGGCATCTACCATGAAGTTCGCAGAGTCCTGTATATATTGCAAGAGTAAAACAATCTCCCCCATAGGTAAGGAATCTAACCCCTCAATTAGGTTACCTGACCATTTAACAATGGCTTTTGTAATCCACGCACATGCAATAGTGGGTCTCTGGGCCACCACAGCAGCTGTGTACGAGGATTTGAGTGCAGTCTCAATTTTACGATCAGCCGTGTCTTTTAAGGAGGCTGCACCAGGGACAGGCAATACTATTTTCCGTGACAGCCTGGACACTGATGCATCCACTATTGGTGGATGTTCCGATTTTTTCCTATCCTCAGGAGGAAAAGGAAAAGATGAGAGTAACCTTTTACGGTTTTGAAATTTCCTATCAAGCTTAACCCATGGATTTTCAAACAGGGTATCCAATTCCTTTGACACAGGAAAAGTGACTGAGGACTTCTTTTTTACATTAAAATAAGATTCCTCACACTCCTCTGTCATCTTATCAGGAATTTGCAGGATGTCTCTGATAGTTTCTATAAGAGCTGGTATTGCCTGTGACAGAGCAGCATCCCCCCCCCCCTTCTGTATTCACCTCACCCTCCTTCATGTCTGACCCTTCAGCGTCAGAGTCAGACTGCAAGACATGGGCCAGAGTTCGCTTTTGTGGACAAATGTTAGGGAACTGAGACGCTGGTTTGGGGACGAGTCTCTGTTCATAACTCATCCACAGACAGACTGAAGTATTGCGTCTCTTTCTCATTGCGGGAAAATTCATTAGAAATATTGGAAATCATTCCTGTAATGTAATCCAGCCACGCTGGTTCAGCCCCGCAAGCCTGAGAAGGTGCACTACACTGAATACATAGTAGTGAGCTCCCTGGGGAAGAGGAACACTCTGCCGTACATGAAACACACTCTTTGCCTGACATATTGTAAATGTGACAGCACACACACACACACACACACACACACACACACACACACACACACACACACACACACACACACACACACACACACACAGGAAAGGTTAAAAACACAACCCACAAAGAGCCCTTCCAGGGAGACACAGAGGTATTTGGAGCCAGCACACTGTGCCCTTATTGCTAATTCCAAGCTTAAACGGGTCGTAGACTAAGTACCCAGATTGGGGTCTTAGTACACTAATAATCACTCCTCCCCTGCTATGACCCCCTGGTACCGCTGAGGTAATCTGGAGTCACACTGGAGGAGATGTGCATCCATGTCAGTCAACGTCTGTGTCCACTGCAGAGGGAAAATGGCGCTGGTGAGCTGCTGTATCCTCTCATAGTGAAGCCCCGCCCCTTCAATGGCGTACGGTCTTCCCGCTTTTTTATACTGGCTGAGGTAATTTGTGCTTAAAATGGAGACAGAACCGTTTTAAGGCTTTGTTTGCCAGTGTGGGTACCGAGTACACAACTGCGTCTCAGTACAGTGTACAAAGTCTGGAGACGCAATCTGCCCCGGTTAGAAGCCGTGCGTCTCCGTACCCTCATGCTGCCATAATGGCCGGCTAACCACTAACCGGGACACCGGCTTAGTACTCACCACTCTTCTTTCTTCTGGCTCTGTTAGGGGTGGCGGCGTGCTGCGGGAATGTACGCTCGCTGTGGTGGAACTTGCGAATAGTTCCCTCAGGAGCTAGTGTCCTGTCAGCGGGGAACAGGACCATTAACCCTTCAAGAGGTTGAGCCGTTCCCCCCCCTAATTCCCACGAAGCAGGCAGGATGGTGCCATCCAGTCCTGCCTGAAAATAACAAACAGAAAAATAAATGCAGAAAACTTCAGGAGCTTCCATAAGCGTGACCGGCTCCTCCGGGCACATTTTCTAAACTGAGTCTGGTGGGAGGGGCATAGAGGGAGGAGCCAGCCCACACTATCAAATTCTTAAAGTGCCCATGGCTCCTAGTGGAGCTTTCTATACCCCATGGTACTAAATGGAACCCCAGTATCCTCTAGGACGTAAGAGAATAGGCAAACAAAGTATTGGCGTGCATTAAGCGGGGAATTGATGCAAGGAATGAGAGCGTTATACTCCCATTATATAAATCACTAGTGAGGCCACATCTCGAATACTGTGCACAATTATGGGCACCATACTACAAAAAGGATATCCTGGAACTAGAAAAGGTTTAGAGACGGGTGACCAAATTGAAAAAGGGGATGGAGACTCTAGAATACGAAGAAAGGCTTGCTAGGCTAGGCATGTTTACACTGGAAAAAAAGGAGGATTAAGACATCATTAACATTTATAAATATATAAGGGGTCAATACACAGAGCTAGCGGGGGATTTGTTTTTGGTAAGATCATCAAAAAGGACACGTGGACACCCGCTTAGGTTGGAGGAGAGGAAATATCGCACACAAAGACGGAAAGGTTTCTTCATAGTAAGGACGAAACGTATATGGAATTTCCTGCCTGAGAGAGTAGTAATGGCGGACTCTGTCATTACTTTTAAGAATGGGCTTGATAAATTTCTGCAGCAGGGTACACTGGGGTTCCACAGGGAATAACATTGGGGTGTAGAGTTGGATCTTGATCCGAGGCACCAACAGGCTAAAAGCTTTGACTGTTCCCAAGATGCACAGCGCCGCCTCTATAACCCAGCCTCCGTGCACAGGAGCTCAGTTTGTAAGTTGGTGCCTGCAGTGCAGGAAGCTAACAGGGAGGGCTGCGCTAGGCAGCCCTGAAAAGAGCTTTTTTTAGAAAAAAGAAGACTTCAAGGGCCGCAGCACAGGCACTTAAAAGTGCTATATGTCACACTGACATATCGTGCTGCGGCTCCCTCGCCTATTCCAGTGGCGCTGTATACTCCCGCGCCCTGGTTGCCGGGTACTTACAGCGGAGGGCTCTGGTTTCTCTTCAGGCACACACACCTGCCGCTGCTCTCCAGGATCGCGTAGCCGCATTACAGGGAGGAAGTAAGAGGGTCCTGCAGGCGGGACCCACCGAAAACCGCGGTTTCTAGGAGACTGGCTGCGCACGCTGGCGTGGACATTGTGGCCGTACAGGGACCCCACTAGACCACCAGGGCAAGGGGCACAGGTCGGATTACCTCATAATCAAGTTTAATAGGCCCCGCAGTACCCGGTGATGAAGTCCAGCAAGGAGATCAGGTTCTGACCTGTAGCACCTCCCCCAGCCCCGGGCGCCATTTACTGCAAATGTCCCGCCCTGGAGCTGCATCTCTCTGTCTCCCTCACTCCCTGTCAGCGTTTGGGCGCCATTACACACATGCTGAGCTGATTCTGGGACTGCCGGGCCATTTCTCCCCTGTAAAGCCGCCAGCATCATCAGCGCTGTGCATTTACAAGACACTTAAGTATTCTACATGTCATTTAGACAGTGTTCGTTAAGAACAAGTGCATTACCACAGGGATATTTAGTACAAGTATCCTGTGATATACATCCAATCTTTACTGTGCATTGTTATATCTATATACCTATATAGCTTTACTTAGTGGTACAGATTATACTTAGTATTGCTAGTCCAGTGCAGTTTTATTGTTGGTAATAATTTCTGCATTGTATATGTGACTGAGTGTGTGCCAATAGCTGCTGTGTGATCTCTATTTTGTGTATCCCACACATATTGCTATCCCTATATTCTGTACCCTGAGGGGGGCTAAGTGCGTCAGGGTTCTCATATGATATAGTGTTTCACAGGATATACTACTTTGGTAGTTTTCGCTGTGTTTTACAGTCACCACATAGCTCTTAAATCCTCTATTTGTGCTCTGCTTTGCAGTCACACTATACAGGGGGGTTTTGTCAGGTAATTTGTCTGCTTATATTGTACTATTACACCCTAAGGTTACGCTTACATATAATGCCTGCTAAATAGGGTGGTCGCTCTATGGCTGATCCTGCACTATGCAGTGCTGACACCACGGATTACTCAGAGGAAAACATAGCAGCTGAGGGTTCAGGTACTGGGGGTTCTATGGTCCCCATGGTCAGTCTGCAGCAACAGGGGCAAATCAACACCCGCCTTGGGCTGCTTTCTCTAATTTACTGACCTCGCTGGTAACTAGACTTGCGTCCCCTATGGGACCTCCTGTGCCATTACAGCCACATATTGTCCCTGCAGTTAATCCGCCATGGGCAGATACTCTGTCCTCTCAGTTACAGCAATTAAATCAGTCTCTGGCTAAGCAAAATCCTGACTCTCACCCATCTAAGACCAAGGGGTTATCTAAACGGGCCATTACTTCCTCACAATCCACACGTTTTGGATACCTCATCCGATGAAGATGGCGCTTACACTGACCCTTCAGACACTGATGCAGATGCTTCTGATGGGGAATCTATGACACAAGTGGATGTTCCTGACCTCTTGGAGGCTATCGGGCTGATTCTTCAAATCGATGATGACGAAGATCCTACAGCTGCCTCTAAGAAACCAGATAAGTTTAAACGTCAGAAGGTTACTAAATTAGTTTTACCTCATTCTGACCACTTGGTTGACATTCGTCAGGAATCCTGGGAAAATCCAGGAAAGAAATTTGCTCTGTCTAAAAAGATGCTAGCCCGTTATCCCCTCGCTGCAGAGTTAAGTTAAAACTGGGAAACACCTCCGCCGGTGGATTCACAAGTCGCACGTCTGGTGGTGTCCTCTGCTCTGCCTGTCACTACCGTCACCTCACTGAAGGAACCAATGGATAAGCGTGTGGAGGGTTGCTTAAAGTCCATTTACACTTTTGCTGGAACTGTATATAGGCCCACTATTGCAGCCTCTTGGGCTGCTAAGGCTATAGAGGCCTAAGTTCAGGAAGTTGAAACGGAACTACCGTCTGATTTTACTGATAATGCTAGACAGTGTCTTTTATACATTATTACAGCCTCTAATTATATTCAGGAGGCGGCATCGGATGCAGGTATCCTGGCGGCCAAAGAGTCTACTACGTCTATTCTGGGTCGCCGGATCCTCTGGTTGCGGTCCTGCTCCGTAGATCTGGACTCTAAAAAGACCTTGGAGGTGATCCCTTTTAAAGGAAACATTCTTTTTGGGGGAAGATCTCAACAAGATTGTTGCTGACTTGGCTTCAGCTAAGACTGCATGTCTGCCTAGTACTTCTCCTTCGGCTCCGACCTCCAAGTAAAGCAAAGGGTCAAGCGTACCCGAAACAGGCTTGCACTTCCAAAACCTCTAAGCCCAAACCTAAACGTGCCTGGGCTGCCCGACAGCCTGCTTCCAAAACAGACAAGCCTGCTGCATGACGGGGCGGGCCTCCCCCTGGGGGATCGCAGGGTGGGAGGCCGACTTCTACGGTTTGCTCAGGTGTGGTTACAGACCACTTCGGATGCCTGGGTAAGGAAAATCGTCACTCACGGATACGCCATCTCTTTCAAGAAACGTCCCCCTCATCAGTTTTGCTCAACAAACATCCCTTTGGATCAGGTAAAAGCAAAACCTCTCCACTTGGTGGTACAATCTCTCCTGGATACAGGAGTGATAGTACCGGTGGTTCTGGCTAAGAGAGGCGGTGGGGACTATTCCACGCTGTTCCTAGTCCCGAAACCGAATGGGTCCTCTCGGCCTATTCTCAACCTCGTCTTTGAACAAATATGTGAAAGTTTCCAAATTCCGTATGGAAACCCTTCGCTCTATTGTTCTGGCTTTGGAGCCCAAGGACTATATGGTATCCCTGGACAAACAGTATGCTTACCTGCATATTCCTATTGCAGTGTCGCATCAGCAATATCTGCAGTTTGCTATTGGCAACCTACATTTTAAATTCCAGGCCTTACCTTTCGGTCTGACCACGGCTCCAAGAATTTTCGGCAAGGTCATGGCGGTCATGACGGCTCTACTCCGCCGTCAGGGTATCAGGATCTTGCCGTATCTGGTCGACTTGTGGATCCTGGCGAACTCTCCAGAGGTTCTCCTCTGTCATCTGGAACTGACAGTCTAATTCCTGCAAGCCCACGGGTGGCTCATCAACTGGAAGAAATCTTCCCTGGTCCCTGCTCAGAGCATGGTGCACCTGGGAGCACTATTGGACACCCATAACCAGCGGCTGTTCTTGTCTCCGGAAAAGATCCTGAAACTTCAGGACAAGACAAGATGCTTCCTCTCTCGCCCACGTGTGTTGATACACTCGGCGATGCAAGTACTAGGCCTCATGGTGTCGGCTTTCGACATGGTAGAGTACGTTCAATTTTATTCCCGCCCCCTGCAGAGGTTGATATTCTCCAAGTAGTATGGCCTGCCTCACCGGATCAAGACCCACATGATCTCCTTGACTCTGGAGGGCCGCTTGTCACTGTGCTGGTGGCTACAGGACCAGCAACTGAGCAGGGGTCGTCAATTCTGGATCTCCAACTGGGTCCTTCTGATGACAGATGCCAGTCTGCAGCGCGGTGTTGGAGCAACACTCTCTTCATGGTCGGTGGACCAGGGAGCAATCTCTCCTCCCGATAAACATTCTGGAATTGCGGGCAGTGTTCAATGCGTTGTCACTAGCCCTGCTTCTAGTACAGAACAGGCCTGTTCAAGTACAGTCCGACAACGCTACCACGGTGACGTACATAAATCATCAAGGCGGCACTCGAAGCCGCATGGAAATGAAGAAAGTATCAAAAATCCTTTGTTGGGCTGAACGTCATCTGCCAGCCATATCGGCAGTGTTCATTCCGGGAGTTCTCAACTGGGAAGCGGACCTCCTCAGTCATCAGGACGTACACGCCGGAGAGTGGAGCCTTCATCCGGAAGTCTTTCAACTCCTAGTGGACAAGTGGGGCCTACCAGATGTAGACCTGATTTGAGTCTCTACACAATCATAAGGTTCCGGTCTTCGGCGCAAGGACAAGGGATCATCAAGCAGCATTCGTGGACGCACTGGCAATTCCATGGAACTTGCGGCTGCCATACGTGTTCCCTCCGGTGTCACTTTTGCCCAGGGTGATAAGGAAGTTCAAGCAAGAAGGAGGAATACTACTTCTAATCGATCCAGCGTGGCCCAGATGGCATTGGTTCTCAGACCTGCAGGGTCTCTCGATAGAGCGTCCTCTGCTACTTCCGCAACGCCCAGACCTCCTCGTTCAGGGCCCTTGTGTCTACCAGGATTTGGCCCGGGTGGCTTTGACGGCATGGCTCTTGAAGCTTCTGTACTGAGGGCCAAAGGATTTTCTGAGGCGGTTATTCAAACTATGTTGAAGGCCCGTAAACCGGCTTCGGCTCGGATTTATTATAGGGTCTGGAATTCTTACATCGCCTGGTGTGCGACTAACCATTATGATGCATACAAGTTCAGTACTGCCAAGCTTTTGGTTTTCCTGCAACATGGCCTGGACTTAAGCCTTCGTCTGGCCTCCCTCAAAGTTCTTTTTTCTGCCTTGTCGATATGGTTTCAGAGAAAAATTGCGACTCTGCCTGATGTTCATACATTCACTCAGGGTGTTTTACGGATTCAACCTCCCTATGTCCCGCCTGTGGCTCCTTGAGATTTGAAAGGAATTGGGTGGTGACAGAAAATCAGGTGCGCTAATGTTCTATCAAGAAGAGTGTGTGCGTGCAGCACCCTCAATGCAGTGTATGATACTTATCTCAGGCACAGGTCTGAATTCGCAGTATTGTTAGATGGTTCAAAGAAATAAATATGCTTCTCATACACCAAACATCAATGGACATGTATCCACAATGTTAAGTGGAGAATTGGAGGCTTTACCAGATAGGTATTGGTTTCAAGTACATAGTTGATACACAGGTCTCGAATACTGTTTCCAACGGTTCCAATTTCATTCGTATATGTGGGAACAAGAAATCATACCCCACATAGCGTGATACCGTATGAACAATTTATTTAACAGACACTGGTTACATAAAACATGGATAAAATAAGGATTGGAGGCGTTTACCAGATTGCAAATCAAACGTGAGCATGTAGATCTTAAATGGAAGTACCGAGTTCCGGATACTGGACTTCGGCTCTCAAATCAGATTATAACTGTAGCGCTCTATCCAATCCCAATATCGATCCTCCTGTCACAGGCCAACGCGTATCGAGCAAATGCTCTTCGTCAGGGCAGTGTGACAGTGGAATTAAGGAACTGGACTAAATAGTATGGGAGTGAACTACGTCCGGGTTCAAGGGTCAACAAATAGTGTTTTATATCTTGGTGCTTAAATTACAGCTTACACAAAATAGAATATAAAATTCTTAATGCTTAACACTTAGTACTTATAAGTGAAGCAATCATTTTTATTCTATTACATGTAGAAGTACATCAGTGCCATTGCCATGTGGTGTCCCACAAGGTTCTATACTATCCCCCATGCTTTTTGCAGTATACATGCTCCCATTGGGTGAAATAATCAGGCGCCATGGCCTGGTCTACCACTGCTATGCAGATGATACACAACTGTACTTGTCCTTTGCTCCGGGCACTGATAACCCAATAGCAACCCTAAATGGCTGTCTAGCTGAGCTATAGGAGTGGATGAGCGCCATTTGGCTGCGACTGAACCCGGATAAAACAGAGGTCCTTATGATACGACGCAACATCAAAGGACAAGACTGCAGCATAGCCAACCAACTGGACTTACACTCGGGGATTCAGAATTACAGACCACTGATCGTGTGCGGAATCTTGGCGTTGTCCTGGATGGTGGCTTGACACTTAAACATCAGATATCAGCCTCAATCAAATCCTCATTCTTTCACCTGAGGAACATAGCCAGAATCAAGCACTTAATTCCCTCAGATGATCTGCCAAAAGTCATCCAAGCATTTGTATCATCTCGATTAGACTACTGTAATGCCCTCTACCTTGGTCTCCCAGCAAAAGAATTGCAACGCTTACAGCTGGTGCAAAACACAGCTGCCAGGCTGTTAACCAACCAGCCCCGTTCTAGCCACATAACACCCATTCTCTACTCCCTTCACTGGCTGCCTGCAAGATGGCGAATCATCTTCAAGATTGGCTTACTGAGTTTCAAAGCATTACATGACCAGGGCCCAAGGTACCTGAAGCAGCTTCTGACCCCATACTGCCCCACTCGATTACTGCGATCTGTAGATGAAGGACTTTTAGCAGTACCTAGAATCTCCCGTAATTCATCTGGGGGGTCGAGCTTTTAATCATGCGGCTCCGACTCTATGGAACTCACTTCCCTGCACAGTGCAAGAGGCCCCAACTATAGAATCCTTCAAAAGTAGACTCAAGACTTTCCTGTTTACTCAAGCATTTCCATAATGTCCCTTTTAGTATCTTCATGCTTCTGTATTTTATGAAAATGTACTTCATTATCTGTTTAGCGCCTTGAGTCCTATTGGAGAAAGAGCGCTATATAAATAAAATTATTATTATTATTATCAGTCCCGTACTGCGGGGTACCGCTGGAGTGCATCTTACTGGAAGTTACATTACTCCTGCCGGACGTGGAACGCACCTAGTGGGCCATGGAACGCAAATCGCCGGAAGTACGTCTACTTCCGCCCGCCGTGAAACACATGGAAATCGGCGCCAGTCAGTTGATTAAGTGCACGTGAACTTCTTACATAAGACGGTTACTTCAAATGGGGAGTTGTATAAAAATCATACATTTAATGCTTATGACTGAAACATTCTATTATACAGTATCTCTAGTCTAGAAGTGCAGGAACCATGTCCCACGGCATGCTGCTGGAACACATCCTACTGGAAGTCAACATTACTTCCACCGGCCGTGAAACGCACCCCGTGGGACGTGGAACGCACCCCGCCGGAACTGCGTCCACTTCCGCCTGCCTTGGACCGCATAGTTGTTAGTGCTGGTCATTTGATCGGGTACACATGGTTTTAAAACATGAGGCAATTACTTAAAAACAAGAAATTATAAAAAATTCATACATATGAAAACAAGTAAAACATTTTAAAACGGGAACTGAAAAAGTTTTAAGAGTTCATGGATTGTACGGCGGAAGTAATGTAAACTCCTGGTAGGATGCGTTCCAGCAGCATCCCGTGGGACGTGGTTCTTGCACTTCTAGACTAGACATATAATAGAATGTTTCAGTCATGAGCATTAAATGTATGATTTTTATACAACTCCCCATTTTAAGTAACCGTCCTATGTAAGAAGTTCACATGCGCTTAATAAACTGACTGGCGCCGATTTCCATGTGTTCCACGGCCGCCGGAAGTAATGTAACTTCCGGTAAGATGCAATCCAGTGGTACCCCGCAGTATGGGACTGATGTACTACTACTACATGTAATAGAATAAAAATTATTGCTTCAGTTATAAGTACTAAGTGTTAAGCATTAAGAATTTTATATTATATTTTGTGTAAGCAGTAATTTAAGCACCAAGATATAAAACACTATTTGTTGACCCTTGAACCCGGAAGTAGTTCACTCCCATACTATTTAGTCTAGTTCCTTAATCCCACTGTCACACTGCCCTGACGAAGAGCATTTGCTCGATACGCGTTGGCCTGTGACAAGAGGATCGATATTGGGATTGGATAGAGCGCTACAGTTGTAATCCGATTTGAGAGCGGAAGTCCAGTATCTGGAACTCGGTACTTCCATTTAAGATCTACATGCTAACGTTTGATTTGCAATCTGGTAATCGCCTCCAATCCTTATTTTATCCATGTTTTATGTAACCAGTGTCTGTTAAATAAATTGTTCATACGGGATCACACTATGTGGGGTATGATTTCTTGTTCCCACATATACGAATGAAATTGAAACCGTTGGAAACAGTATTCGAGACCAGTGTATTATCAACTACGTGCTTGAAACCAATACCTATCTGGTAAAGCCTCCAATTCTCCACTTAACATTGTGGATACACTTTAACTATCACACGTTTTCTGTTTTTCACCATATATGGAAAAAGTTGAAACAATATTATACTATGTGTATACTGTTCTTTTTATTTACATGTCCATTGATGTTTGGTGTATGAGAAGCATTTTTATTTCTTTGAACCATCTAACCATACTGCGAATTCAGACCTATGCCTGAGATAAGTATCATACACTGCATTGAGGGTGTTGCACGCACACACTTTTCTTGATAGAACCTTAGCGCACCTGATTTTCTGTCACCACCCCATTCCGTTCAGTTTGCTATTTGGTTAAAGGGTATAACCATGACAGAAAATTACTGCTGCTTAGTTAGCGCCAATAAGATACCTCTACACACCTATATTGTTGCTCCTTGGGATTTTTCGGTTGTTCTAGACGCTTTACAAGAGTCTCCGTTTGAACCTTGAGTCTGTGGACCTTAAGTGGTTTACTCTTAAGGTCCTGTTCTTGCTGGCTATTGCCTCTGCTAGACGGGTTTCAGACTTGGGTGTATTGTCCTGTCGGTCACCCTTTCTGAATTTTCACCGTGACCGGGCGGTTCTTAGAACTCGCCCTGGTTATCTGCCTATGGTGGTGTCATCTTTCCACCTTAACCAAGAGATTGTGGTTCCGGCCTTTACCGCTCCTGGTTTATCCCCCAAAGAGCGGTCTTTGGATGTGGTGCGGGCTCTCCGTATTTATGTGAAGAGAACAGCTTCTCTTAGGAGATCTGATTCCCTCTTTGTCCTTTTTGGTTTTCACAAACGTGGCTGGCCTGCGAATAAGCAGACCTTGGCCAGATGGATTAGAATGGTGATTGTACACGCTTATGTACAGGCTGGTCTTCCAGCTCCTGCTACCATCAAAGCCCATTCTACTCAGTCTGTTGGACCTTCTTGGGCGGCCCGACGTGGTGCGACCCTTGAACAATTGTGCAAGGCGGCTACGTGGTCCTCAGTGAACACGTTCATAAGGTTCTATGCCTTCGATACTTCCACCTCCCAGGATGCCTCCTTTGGACGCCAGGTTCTTGTGCCCGCTACAGTGCGTCCCCTCCCATGAGGAACTGCTTTAGGACATCCCCGATGTTATTCCCTGTGGAACCCCAGTGTACCCCGCTGCAGAAAAGGAGATTTATGGTAAGAACTTACCTTTGTTAAATCTCTTTCTGCGAGGTACACTGGGTTCCACAGGGCGCCCACCCTGACGCACTTAGCTTCTTTGGGTTTGTAGGGCATTAGCCGCTGACACCCTCTCCTGTCGCGAGAATGTGGTGTATGTGGCAACTAACGATTGTTGTCTCTTTTACCTGCTACTGCATTGGACTGGTTAACAAAACTGAGCTCCTGTGCACGGAGGCGGGGTTATAGAGGAGGCGGCGCTGTGCATCCTGGGAACAGTCAAAGCTTTTAGCCTGTTGGTGCCTCGGATCAAGATTCAACTCTACACCCCGATGTTATTCCCTGTGGAACCCAGTGTACATCGCAGAAAGAGATTTAACAAAGGTAAGTTCTTACCATAAATCTCCTTTTCTAATGGATAAGGATATGCAGGGTTATGGTGGTTAAATCATGTAACATCACAATATATCGTTGGCACTGAAAGCCTGCAGTTCTGCGCTTATATAAATAGCCCTTATAGCCACGTTGGAAATATATTACCATTATCTGCAGAATGAGGTATTGATGAAGAGCCAAAATAATAAGCTCAAACACTTGATGCCACTTGATGCCATTTACACTACACAGCCCCTTTCAGACTGACAATAGCCGGGTCGCACCCGGGAATGTGTACACGGGTGCTTCCCAGGTGCGACCCGGCTTGAGACCCCTTCAGACTTGCGGCCCGACCCGGCATATTGCCGGGTTGGTGATGTCACCGCTGACTCTACCGTAGGCGGTGCTTGGAAATAATAATCTCCAAGGACCGCCTCCTCCTATGCAGAGAATGGGTGCCGGGTGGCCTTGACCCGGCTTACCCGTTCATACTGCACCGCATCCCGGGTTCCGGATTCAACCCAGGTCGAGACCTGGGATGAAATTCCGGGACCCTCGACCCGGGATATTCTTTCAGTACCCTTTCACACTGAGCAAATTCCCGGGTTGATACGCGTTCATGTGCAATAACCCTGGAAATATCTGTCAGTGTGAAAGGGGTATCAGTCACATGAGTGGAGTGCATAGTATACAGGTCGTAAAAGGAGTAATGAGACAACACAAGTGTGCAGCCTCATAGGTCCAAATGTATTAAGCCTTACAAAGTGATAAAGTGGAGATGGATAAAGAGTGATTACGCACCAGCCAACCAGATCCTGTCATTTTTCAAACACAGCCTGTGACATGGCAGTAAGGAAGCTGATTGGCTGGTACTTTATCACTCTTTATCTGTCTCCACCCTATCACTTTTTAAGACTTAATACATTTGGGCCATAGTTCTGTAGTCACCATTACCTCATTGGTATTGTGTGTGCTCTCTGCTGGGACATGCAAGTAAAAAGGGGGATATTGGTGCACATTCTATGTAAGTGGTTCCCAGCCTTTCTCATGCGGTTACACACCTAGCTTGTAATTCATTACATGTGTTGTAAACAACAAAAGTTATAAATACTGTAATTCTGAAAAATGGGGAACTTTTCAGTTACAATATATTTCCACTATAGTTGACTATTCAATGGTTATGCCTTGAAATGGTTACTTTCTATATGTAAAAGTGCTCCATCATCTGTTCCACTACTAACACAGTACCAGGCCTGGTCACATTTATCCATGAGTTAGTATGACGCAACACGTGAGATCTTCACAAAGCCAAGCCTTATGGGGGAGAGTAATCAAACCTTGTAGAGACAGACAGGTGCAGCTGATCTCTATAGCAACCAAGCAGATTACATCTTTCATTTTCAAGAATGTACTAGATGGGGGGATGCGGTCAATTTACCTACATTCAAAATACCGATAACCATTGACCGACGGTCAAAATCCTGACATTGTCAAAATACCGACAAGGTCATAATACGGACATTTAAAATGTCAACTGGTCAAAAAGTTGACATGAGTTTTTCATGATTTTTTTCATTGAAACCGACTTGTTCATACTTCACCATCCTATTGGACCTGGAGGGGGAATATAATAGTGTGCCGAGCACAGCGAGGCACCGTGCCCGAAGCCGCGAGCCATGCGAGGGACGCGGTAGGTACACTTATACAGTGTTCATGTTGACCTATTTCGACATACACACCAAAAAAAAACAATGAAAAACTCGTCTACTTTTTGACCAGTCAACATTTTAAATGTCGGTATTTTGACAATGTCCGGATTTTGACCATCGGTCAATCGTTGTCGGAATTTTGACCGTCTGGATTTTGATTGTAGGTATTTCATACTGATCCCAGTAGACGGGTGATAACTAGAATCTGATTGGTTCCTATAGACACCTACACTTGTCTTCTTTAGGTTTGATATACCCTCCCCTTAATGAGGAAGTACTAGATGCCCAGGAGTTACATTGAAGTAGGGGGGCAGATCCAAATACTAACAAGGACTTAACTTGTTCCTGGGATTTTTAAGTCACATGAACCAGGTAGATGCAGGTGCCTAAGCTTGTAATGTAGTATCTACAGACTCCCTGCATATTACTTACCATCCTCCCATCACTCATCAGTAAAGGGACAGTCTGATAGTGTATCAAATCTAATGTATTCCAATTTGCTGCCTGACCTCATTGATAAACGCAGGCTTTGGTGGCTACTCTAAATTACCATTTAGCCTATGACAGCTGGAAAGCTCAAAGCTGCGC
Source organism: Pseudophryne corroboree (assembly GCF_028390025.1). Classification (NCBI taxonomy): domain Eukaryota; kingdom Metazoa; phylum Chordata; class Amphibia; order Anura; family Myobatrachidae; genus Pseudophryne; species Pseudophryne corroboree. The sequence goes on from NC_086445.1 coordinate 162,240,473, forward strand.
AACTATTTCAAACATAAAGTATACCAAAGTTAACTCCAAGAGATTCTTACCAATTCCAAAGTGCTCGTTCCACATAGTGTGTAACCCAATGGTGGCTTCACTGAGAAGTTTCTTCAGCTCTCCAAACGGAATATTTACTTTAAACTCGACAGGAACTCCTAATTCTGCACTGAGCTTCTTCAGGTCCGACACACGGAGTTCGTCTTGTCTGTTCCGGCACCCACCAATGAGGATGAGTTTCACATTTTCTCTCTCTTCTGGGGTCTTTTTTGCCAGCAGAGCACTAAAAGCGCGGATCTGCAGCCTGTGGTCCTTCTCTGGCCTGAACTGACCAATAGACACCACAGAATGTCCTTTTCTCTCATGCTCCTGGTTCAGACTGATGTCCAAGAACGTCTGCACATCGCAGGGTGGATAAACAATGTTGATGCAACTGCTACATTTCCACAAATCCATGATGTGGTTGAAAGTCCACGTGGAGTTGACCATGACCACATCACTACAAGATCCAACCCATCCATAAATCAATGCAAATAAATAGTAATAAATCAGTTTCAGCCTGCTCAGGACTGGGTTGTTGGAGATAAATGTAGAGTTATTGAAGCTAGCTCGATGGTCCTGAACCACAGACAGCATATCCGTGCTGATAGTTGGGTAGTGCACGTAGCATCCCACGCGGCAGCCCCCCAGGTATTTAAACAGAGGTAATGTAAATGCATAGCCCATGGAATCAATATAAATATCAGGCACACATTTTACCAGCGCTTCCCACCCTACAACAATGGAGCCCAAACTCTGTCCCAGCAGGGTGAAATAAGGATAGAATCCGTCTTCTACTAGGTTACGCTTTTCCAGGAAAACAAACTTAACAGGGTACAATAACCTGATGTTAAATCTGCCTACTGCCCCATTCAGGATCTCTTCTCCAGAGACGTCCTCGTCTCCAGTGTACACTACATATAGAGCATCTTTATACCTAGGAAACAAATATATAAAATCAATGTTAGAATTACCGGAACAAGCCACACATTGTTGCTGTACATTTTGACTGTGCAGATTCTAGTACACCAATCACAGATATGGGGGGAGGGGAGTTCTGGCTCTAACATAACATTGGTTATCTGAGCAGGATAACTTTGTTCTGCTCACAGCCATTGGAGGTTTTCCTAATTAGAATCACAATGTGCTAGGATTATAACTACCTTAAAGACTCAGTCCTAGGACACAAACATTGTTAGACACCTTTTACACCACCAGCATATAGCACAGGTTATTGCACATAAGTGCGCTTAACCCGTGTTGCTGGTTGGTGTAAAAGGGTCGAGTTGTAATAATCCGGGTCGAATGACCCGGTATTCCAACTCGGGTAGTTTGCAGGGTTGAACACGGGTTCAACCCGGCAAACTGTGCAGGTAAACAGGAGCCGGGTCGCATCGACCCGGCTTCCTGTTCACAGTGAATGGAAAGGCGGCACTTGGAGATCATGTGACCTCCAAGCACCGCATCTGCCGCGTCACCGGCAACGTCTCCAACCCGGTAAAATGCCAGGTTGGTGACTGCTGTGGGAAAGGAGGCTGAAGCGGGTTGCAGCCGGGTAGCATCCGTGTCAGGCTCGTGGATACGACCCGCGATATTTAGTGTAAAAGCGGTATTAGTTGGCCAGTACTTGCCAAACACTGCAAAGCAAATAAGTGGTGACTACTGCAAAATGAGGATGCATATCATACAATTCTGTAAAGACTTTTCATTCATATACTGGATTAGGGCAACAGTTTATTTTAGTTAGCCTTAGATATGAAATATAACTGCTCCCTAGACAAAATTGTATCAACTGCAGACCAAAGCAGTGTCACATTCAAGGGCAATGAGACAACTCTTTCTGAATTCATATAATCATAACACTGCAGGAGACAATGGGCCTGATTCATTGTTGTAAGTAAGCAAAAAAGCAAGCAACTGGGCAAAACAGGTGGGGCAGATGTAACGTGCAGAGATTCAGATTTGGGTGGGTTATATTTTTTCTGTGCAGGGTAAATACTGGCTGCTTTAGCATGTAGCCCACAAATACTAGACAGCTTTATTTTTACACCGCAATTTAGATTTCAGGTTGAACACACCCCACCCAAATCTGAAAAAAAAACAACACAGTCCTCAAGGCACCCCAACAGTCCAGGTTTTAGGGATATCCCTGCTTGTGCACAGATGGTATAATCAAACTGCCTGAGGTACTAATTAAGTCTCCTGTGCCTAAGCATGGATATCTTGAAAAGCCTAGACTATTGGAGTGCCTTTAGGGCCATGGGGCAGATGTATTAACCTGGAGAAGGCATAAGGAAGTGATAAACCACTGATAAGTGCAAGGTGATAAATGCACCATCCAATCAGCTCCTAACTGTTCATTTACATATTGGAGCTGGTTGGATGGTGCGTTTATCACCTTGCATTTATCACTTCCTTATGCCTTCTCCAGGTTAATACATCTGCCCCAATGCTTGGAAACTACTGTCTTAAGCCAAAAAGCAAATCTACAGTCAAGAAGATATAAAATAAGACTCTCTAATCCTTAAAGTATATTAGACTCTTGTAATTTACAAGGATTAGATGGAATCCATGAAATACATAAATGTACAAAATAAATATAATGCACACAAATTACATACCTGTTCTGCAGAGCTCGCAGCGCACACCACAGCACTCTCTCCCCGCCACCACCTGCGTTACAGTATGGGTGGAAAAACGCCACTACTCTTTGTGCCTTGCCATCTTTGCATAACTGCACGGATGACTTCTTCTTCTGCGCAATCCACAATCGAAGGCAGGAGAGAAGGACAGCCAACAGCAGGGTGGTGGTGACGCTGGCCACAAGTGCAGGAACAAACAGTGACGTCAGCAACCTGAACAGAAAAAAATTATTATTTACATTCTACCATCATTTACAAACTTAGGCATAAGGGACACACAGATGTGTATAATACGAGGAAATCTCTGAATGAGCACAAAAACAACCTGAGATTTATAATGGCAGAAAAGACTTATTGTCATAGAATGGATATGTTCTTTTTTTTTTTTTTAATAAACTTTTTATTAAAGAGATCACAATGCGATACAAAGAAGTATACATAACAATGATATACAGTCACATGACTAAAAGATTATGCAATAAAACTAAGTCATAACAATCAACTGAGTGATCCAGTTTTGTTTATGGAGAGAAGAAAGTGTCCTCACAAAGGACGGTGGGTCAAACCGTAAGAGGACTAAGTATGAAAAATAGATAGGAAAAGAGAAAGAAGAAAAAGAAGAATAGAGTGATACCCTTGCGGGGCGGAGGGCGGAGAGAGAAAGCTCGCGATCAATAGGGCAAGAAATATACATTATATATATATATATATATATATGAAATAAATAAAATAGGTAAATAAAAATAATTTTCTTTTTAATATACTATGTCTATCCCGTGGGATATATTATCCAAAGAATGGGGAAGAGGCATGTTGAGATGTCAACCAAGGGCTCCAAATCTTCTCAAAGGGTTTGGCAAAGTGTTTAATTATGCTCGTCATGTATTCCATCTTATAGTTAAACCAAATACGAGAAATAATACAGTGTAAAGAGGGGGGGAGGGCTTCTTCCAATCAGTTGCTATTTGACATGTTGTAGCATTTATAATATGTCGCGCTAGTATATTTTGATGTCTAGTTAAATTCGTAAACTGCAGTGGGAGAAGGAAATATTTAGGGTCATAGGGGACGGGAACCTCAAGAACACTGGAAATAAGAATTATAATCTCTTTCCAGAGTGTGGTGATTTTAGGGCATTGCCACCAAATATGCATAAAGGTACCTTCTTCAGAACATCACCTCCAGCATCTATCAGAGGTGTCGGGAAACATAGCTCGCAGCTTGGAGGGTACATAATACCACCTGTAAATCAATTTGTATACGTTTTCCTTAATATTGACACATATAGAGCAGCGTTGTACCATATCTCCGACCAATCTTCAGAGGTCAGGTCAGAACCTAAGTCCCTCCCCCACGCAATCTCGTAAGAGTCTCCTGTTGTAGATGCCTCCCCGACCAGTAGTGCGGAAAGATTGGAAATTAAGCCTTTGGTTGAGGAGCGTTTCCAACAAAGTGTCTCAAAGCTCGAGAGTGGCCTTTGAATAAGGAGATTTCCCATTTTAGAGTGGAAGTGTCTGATCTGTAGGTATTGATAAAAGTCTGCAGGGGGGAACCCAATCCGTTCCTGAATCTCGGAAAATTGTGGGAAACTAACAGCTGTAGTAATGTCATTGAGATATAGAATATTACCCCTCTTCCACCTAGGAAAAGCCGATCTAATCAAACCCGGAGGGAAATCAGGATTATGGAATAGAGGGATTAAAGGGGATGGGCTGGAAGCTAATTTATATTTCCTGTTTACATAGGCCCAAATGGATAAGGAGCGCATAACTATCGGGTGAGAGAGCACCGATCTGGGGCGACGTGTTTTAGGGAGCCATAGTAGGGAGGAGAGCGAAGAGAGGCCCAGATCATCTGCCTCGATATCAACCCAGACCTTTCTCGCTTCGGGATTGCACCATTGCACGCAGTGAGCAAGTTAAGCTGCCAAGTAATATTTTTTGAAGTCGGGGATACCTAAACCTCCACTGCGGGAAGGACGTTGCAATACACTCAGTTTTACCCTAGGTCGTTTACCAGGCCCAGACAAAGTGAGACATATGAAATTGCAAGGATTTAAATACATAGGGAGGAATATATATAGGGAGGGTTTGAAAAAAGGTATAGGAGCCGAGGGAGTACGCTCATTTTCACCGAATTCTCGCGGCCAATTCATGAGATACATTGGTTGGACCAAGAGTGAAGATCTAACTTGATTTGGTCCAATAAACGGGGAAAATTAGCCTGAAAAAGCTGGTGGTGGTTGCGAGTCAGGAAAACTCCTAAATATTTAATCTTTTGTTTATGCCATGCGAATGGAAATGTGGCTTCTAAAGTGTGTTTAATAGTAGCAGGGACATAAAAATCAAGTACCTCCGTTTTACTAGTATTAATTTTGTAACCGGAGTGTGTAGAGTAGGTGTTAATTTCGGAGAAAAGTGGTGCCATAGAATGGGCAGGGTCAGAAAGGGAGATTAGGACATCATCCGCGTATGCTATTTTATGTTCTTTGAGACCCGCCGTGACCCCCGTGATCGCCGCATTACAGCGGATCCTCGCAGCTAGAGGTTCCATTATTAAAGCAAATATTAGGGGTGAAAGCGGGCAACCCTGTCTGGTACCGTTAGCAATCCCGAAGGTAGAAGAGGAGGATTGGTTGACAGAGACCCTCGCTGAAGGGGAACGGTACAATGCTGAGATCCCCTCATAGAATCTTCCAGAAAAGCCAAATTTTTGTAGAACTTCAAAGGCAAAAGACCATGAGATTCAGGTCAAACGCCTTCTCGGCATCTAATGCCAGTATAACTGCAGGCGATTTCTGTTTATTGATAGAATGAATTAGATCAATAGTTCTTCTAGTATTGTCAGGCGCTTGGCGCCCTGGTATAAAACCCACCTGATCTGGGTGAATCAGGTGTGGAAGAAGAGGAGCCAATCGAGAAGCCAAAACCTTGGCGTATATCTTTAGGTCGACATTTAGCAAGGAAATAGGCCTGTAGTTTTTACATAATGTAGGGTCTCTGTCAGGTTTCGGGATTACCACGATATCAGCATGGGTTGTAGCTGGAGCAAACGATGTCCCTTCTAGAACATTTTTAAAGAGGAAAGTAAGATGTGGGGCCAGGTCTGCGGCGAATAGTTTGTAATATTGGGCTGTGAACCCGTCAGGGCCCGGGGCTGCTGAGGACCTCATGGACTTAATAGCTGCAATAGTTTCATCCACCGAGATAGCTTTATTTAAATCTAAGAGCTGGTCATCTGTAATACAGGGTAGAGGAACCGTCGAGAGGTATGAACGCACACCCTCAGACCCAGTGGGGGAGGGAGATCCCGAAAGGTTATAAAGTGATTCATAATAGTCTTTAAATTCGTCCACCATTACCTTAGGATCATAAGTAAGGGACCCCAATTTGTTAGAGTATAATTTATCAATTGAACCTAATGCTCGTTTTCGTCTCAGTTTGTTCGCCAGAACAGCATCAATCTTGTCAGCTTTGTCATAAAAACGTTGGTGCAATTTTTGTAAAATAATTGCTGCGCGGTGGGAGAGAAGATCATTTAATTGACCCTTAAGATTATCTATGCGTTGGAGTAAAGCGGTACATGGGGATTGTTTATGCTGGGAAGTCAAAGTGGCAATTTGAGATTCAAGCAACGCTATTTCCTGTGCAGTTTTCCTCCGAATGGCAGAGGACTTGGCCATCAATTGGCCCCTAAGTGTGGCCTTATGTGCCTCCCAGATTATTCCAGGGGAGATGTCGTGAGAGGCGTTTTCTACAAAGTAATGCTGAATGGCTACCCTTATTTCAGCTTGGGTGGATGGGTGCTATAGAATAGAATCGTTCAGGCGCCATTTTCGATCTCCCCTGGGGGCATCGTATATGTCTAATAAAATATATGTTCCTGAGTGATCGGTCCACGTGAATGGGACAATCCCGGCATCTGCGTCAGGGACATTAAAGATTGGGATTTGTGTATCATATCGATACGGGAGTAAAGCTGGTGTGGAGCAGAGAAATGAGTGTAGTCTTTTGCTAGGGCATATTTTAGGCGCCAGGAGTCACAGAAGTTATACTGTTGGAGGGAGGAGAGAAGGGTACGAGAGGCCTTAATTAAGGGAGCAGCTGTCTTACAGGGAGCGGGGGTAGATCTATCAACATGAGGGTCAAGTACAGCATTAAAGTCTCCCCCTAAAATTATATGTCCTTGAGCGATCCTACCAACATGTCGAAACAATGATTGGAAGAACTGAGATTGGTCTTGATTAGGGGCATAAACTGAAATTAAGGTCAAGATTACAGAGCGCAGAGTGCCAACAACCATTATATAGCGCCCTTCTGGGTCGGTCACTGTTTTAATGTGTACAAAAGGAATTTTACAATGTATTAGAACAGCGACACCCTGTTTTTTACAGTTAGCGGATGCAAAAAAGGATTGAGTGAATTGTTTACCCTGAAGTTTCGAGTGAAGGCCCGTAAAGTGAGTCTCTTGAAGAAACACAATATCGTCCCTCTCCCTTCTGCAAGCGCTCAGCAAAATGGTGCGTTTTTTGGGCGAGTTGAGTCCATTTACGTTGACAGATAACAACTTAAGGGCCATGGGATAACTTTAATCGGGTCGCTATGCAGAAAACACAATAAGAAAAAACCCTGAATGAAAACCAAACCTCTCGGGGACCATTCTGCAGGAACAGGTGTAAAGAGAAAGGGAGAGAAGAATAACAAAGAAAAGAAACAAGAGAAAGACGAAAGAAGCAAAGGCGCCAACAAAGGCAAAAACCCTGTAAAGAAAGGTCCGTTTGTGGGACCGTAACTAAAATCTGAATATGAATAACAAGAATCATCAAAAGAGGGTGCATGGGGGTCGTGGAAGAAATATATAACATGGCATTGTAAACCTGATCCTTAAGAATCCAACATGTGTCGGAACATCAAAACCAAGCCCTGCAATGGGGCCTTACACCTGTAACAATCCGGTGACTGGGGGGAGGGGGAGGGAGAGGGAATGAGGGAAGGGAGAAGGAGTAAAGGAGGGGAGGGAAGGGAGAAGGAGTAAAGGAGGGGAGGGAGAGGGGGAGGTAAGGGGAGACAAAAATAACAGCAGCAACATGTCCCAGCCGTAACACTTTTCCGGGGGACACTAATAATAAAGTTAAGAACATAATAACATATAAAGCTTAACGTCCAACATTAATACTGAAAAAGGATATCATGAGTTGGGTCCAAATAAAGGTGAGGACAAGCCTGTCCACTGTATAAAGAAATCATCGGACATATCAAGTAACCTTATATGAAGAGGGACATAGGTCAGAAGGTAACCTCAGGTTTTAGGTAGAAGCACAGTCTGAGTTCTGGGTATGAGTCACTCTCGACCATTCAGGGAGCGGTGGTCTGGAACGTTGAGGTTTCGGAGAAACAGCGGCAGAGGAGGGAACAGTGGTCGCTTCAGGGAGGATATCCAGTTTAGATAGCAGCTCCTGTCCTTGCGATAAAGTTTTAACAGCATGAACTGAGTTCTTGGCAAAGACTTGCAATATAAAAGGGAATCCCCAACGGTATCTTATTTGGTGGTGACGAAGGAGTTTCGTAACCGGTTGAAGATCCCGGCGTTTCTTGAGTGTCGACGAGGCTAGATCTTTAAAGATTTGCAATTGCATCTCCCGGAAAGATATGTCCTGGACGTCCCGAGTTGCAGATAGGATTCTTTCTTTCGATCTATAGTAATGAAGGCAGACTATTATGTATCTAGGTGGTTGAGAAGCAGAAGGCTTAGAGCGCAGGGCTCTGTGTGCCCTATCACAGAGACAGTCCTCGTCTGTAAGGTCCGGCACTAAAGATTGAAAATGGTCTTGTAAAAAGGCCGGCAATGCGGAACTCTGAATCGTCTCCATCACGTTGCGTATTCTGAGATTATTACGGGGAGAACGATTCTCTTGGTCCTCTTGCCGTTCCTTCAACAGTTCAACTTCCTCATGGAGCCTCGTGAGTTCCGTATCAAACCACTGTTGCAACCGGCATAGATCATCCGTCTTTGTTTCCAAAGAGTCCGTCCTGTCGCCAAGAGACGTAATTTCTAGTCTGAATTCTGAGATTGCCTTAGAAAGTTCTTGTTTAAAGGCTGTTTGAACACCTTCAAGGAGCCCCGTCATAACTGCTTGAATCTGTGGGTCGATATCTGTGCCCGAAGACAGAGGGGAGGAAGGAGATGCAGGGGACGACATTTGGTTCTGAGCGCCTTTAGATTTATTCCCGAAAAAGTTTGCCGAAGCCTGTTGAGATTTCTTATTTTTCTGGGCCATAATTCCAGTGAAAAAAAGAAAAGGACAGGCAAGTTGCAGGGATAAGGGAAGGAAATGGGAGTCCCAGTCGGAGACACAGGGTAGAGTATCAGTAGGACAGGTCAGCCATATGAAGATTTTCAAGTACGCCTCATAGCCACTTCAGAGCATCGATTGAACAATAAAAAGCACAGGTGTAGTTCCTTAGGGAATAAGTGGACAGATGGGGGTACCGATCACGGTCCAGCCAGTGACCAGGCACCTCTTCCCAAGAGGACAGCAGGAGTTTCTGGTGCTGATAGACACGGTGGCTTTGTATTTTTCTTGGTTATTATTATTATTTATTTAATTTATTTTTTAATTAGTAATTCTTATTATTTTTATTTATTTATTTATTGTGGTGTTGTCCACAATATGCTACTGAGTTTGGGCCTGCAGGGGCAGTATGGCTCACTGTAGTACTGAAACAATGGCCCTCATTCCGAGTTGTTCGCTCGGTAAAAATCTTCGCATCGCAGCGATTTTCCGCTTAATGCGCATGCGCAATGTCCGCACTGCGACTGCGCCAAGTAAATTTGCTATGCACATTGTAATTTTACTCACGGCTTTTTCATCGTTCTGGCGATCGTAATGTGATTGACAGGAAATGGGTGTTACTGGGCGGAAACAGGCCGTTTTATGGGCGTGTGGGAAAAAACGCTACCGTTTCCGGAAAAAACGCAGGAGTGGCCAGAGAAACGGAGGAGTGTCTGGGCGAACGCTGGGTGTGTTTGTGACGTCAAACCAGGAACGACAAGCACTGAACTGATCGCAGATGCCGAGTAAGTCTGAAGCTACTCAGAAACTGCTACGAGGTGTGTAATCGCAATATTGCGAATACATCGTTCGCAATTTTAAGATGCTAAGATTCACTCCCAGTAGGCGGCGGCTTAGCGTGAGCAACTCTGCTAAAATCGCCTTGCGAGCGAACAACTCGGAATGACCTCCAATGAGAGGTGCTGTAGGAGCTGCAGGTAACTAGTAAAAGGTAACAGGGGGATCCAGACAGTAGCAGCCCATACAGTGAGAGCAGCGCCACCAGCACTCGCACCCAGCAGCTGCTCCAGGGCTGAGAGAGAACAGCAGGACCAGGGAAGAGCAGCAGTAGCTCAGTGCGTCAATGGTGGCAGCGGGTTAACCTTCTTTTGGCTTCTGTCAGCGGGGCCAGAGAGCCGCGCCCGCCCGCCCCGCACAAGAGGCAGAAAGGTCCGGCGGAAGGGAGGCAGACGGCGGGCACAAGCGGCTGACGGCTCCGGAGCGCCGAAGCTCCGATCGCGGCGGTCACAGCCCGTCTCGCAAGGTACGGTGCGGGAGGGAGTCAGGCAGCAGGGCACGGCGCCGCTCTGGGCGGGTCAAGGCCGGGGCGCCCGCACGATCTCACAGGCGGCACCGCTGATGTTACGGGGGCAGAGCACGGACCGACGCCAGGACCCCCACGGCCGCCGCTTCGGATACAGGTGCTGTGGCTCCCGGTGGTGAAGGTGCTCCGCGCCGCCGGAGCTCCGATCCTGGGTGTAACTCCAGCCCCTGGCTTCACTGAGGGGGAAGGCCGCAACCCGCAAGGACGTTAAAAAGCGTCCCCCGGCTCCGCAGCGTCCCCCACACGACCCTGAAGGATGACCTGCGAACCTCAGAGGGTATTTGGTGTTTGAGGGAGCCCCAAGAGAACGCGTGGTGCCCAGTAATAATCAGGGTATACGGGAGCTCAGTAAGAAAGCTGCTGTTCGGCTTGCATGCTAGGCCACGGCCCCAGAATGGATAGGTTATTAAAAACGCATTTGACTGTTTCTCATCATTATTATTCTTCACCTCCAGGTTATGCATGTGTAAGCAGTTCTGGAGTGGGAGATGGTGGCAACTTGTAGCCAATCAGCATATCAGAATGCTCACAGCAACACATGGTATTTCATGAAATGAGTGTACCGACCTAGATGGAGGCACTGACCTATCCTCTCGTGTGACTGTCACCACGTGTGGAGGGGAACAGAGGCAGCCACAGAGTGGAAGGAGTGCAGTCTTCCAACAGCACAATGTAGTGCTGTCACACTCTGGTCAAACTACAGCAAGACAACCAGTGTTAAATGCACCTCTATATAGCGCAAAGTCCACACATCCAGCTCATTAGTCTGAGAGCATGTGAGAGGGCTAGTGTTATTCATCTCTGGGTACGATCATTAATTTACAACCATATTTATTGCTTTCACCTCATAATGATCACAAGACTGTACCGTGTAGCAGAGCAGAGCATGTGACATGTGTGTCACCATGCTGATCTCTCTGAGGAGATCTCAGCTGCTGCACATGGTAACAGGTAACTGCAGGAAATCTGGTGTCAGTGGTAAATGTAATGTTTATTTGGGACATAGGGGCAGATGTACTAACCTGGAGAAGTGATAAAGCAGTGATAAGCGCAAGGTGATAACGCACCAGCCAATCATTACAGATTTGAAAAAGGACCGTTAGGAGCTGATTGGCTGGTGCGTTATCACCTTCCACTTATCACTGCTTTATCACTTCTTTATCCCTTCTCCAGGCTTCATACATCTGCCCCATAGTTACATAAAAGATCAGCTTTTCTATCAAATGGTGGGAAACATTATTATAGGAGGGAAATGCCGGTATCTCGACACTGGACCGGTGGAAGTATTTTACCCTTCTCCCCTCTGCTACCACTCTGGGGGTGTCGGCTAGGTCTAACCCCAACACTGCGTAGGGAGGCCCATGCACCTTTATATTATGGTTGAGCAGCTGCTCATAAACCTCTAATCACATAAAAGAATGCAGCTCAGCGCTTACTATGGTGTAAAGAGCGCAGCAAACGGAGAGTGGAGCAATGGGCCTAGTTCAGACCTGATCAGGACTGAAATGCGCATGCGCTACAGTGTGCCGGCGCATGCCAGACAGCCGGCGGCTGTCTCAGCCCTGCGTTCTCCTCTGCCTGACTGACAGGCAGAGGCGGTCGCTGGGCGGGCCGGCGGCGTTAGGCCGCCGTTTAGGGGCGCGCGGTCCGGACAACGCAGGCGTTCCCAGACCATTGGGGGGCCGCGGTGGCTGTGTGACGTCACACGCAGCTGATGCGACCCTCACAGCGACAGGTAACTCCCAGCCAGTGCGCAGGGTCTGCGCAGGTGGGGAGCTACTCTTCAAGTACAAAAGCATCGCCGCCATGCAATGCTTTTGTACCTGTGCGGAGGGGGTAGAGCCTGACATGCGGGGAGAACTAGCCCTGTGCTGGCCATCCCCCTGCATGTCAGCGAAGCTGATTATAGAGCTAAATTTAGCACATCTACGATCAGGTCAAATTAGGCCCAATGGCGGTGAGTGTTATGGAGTGATGAATAACCATTTACACTTTTCAGATCACACTGACGTGCTTCAGTATGGTGATTGCCAGGAGAATGGCTGATGCCAGAGTGCCTACAGTACCTAAAGTAAAGCATGGATGTTGCTGCGTTATGCTGTGGAGCTGTCGCAGCTGGTTTGGCATGGGTCTACTAGTAAGGGTAAAGAGAGGAAAAAGATCCTGCACCGGGATATTATTTATACTCAATCTCACAAAAAACCCAGCATTTGTTGGTTATCTATCCAAAAGGAGCCTGGGATGTAAGTCAGTGTTGGAGGTGCTCCCAGGAATAGAATACAGTGTACTCAGAGAATACAACTAAATTAGCAGTGGCTAATCAAGAAAGTAATTCCTTTTAGGGGCACTCTTAGAAATGATCTGTTAAATCTATTGATTGTGACGTTAAACCTTATGCTTTATTTTACATTTATTAAAATAACAGGGTGTCAGACTTATGGGCCCTACACACTGGCAGATAATACTGCACGATATGACCGTTCTCGTTCCTTAATGAACGAGAACTCGTTCATATCGTGCAGTGTGTAGGCACCAATGATTAATGATGCGCGGCCCCGCGCTCGTTAATCGTTGGTACCCCGTCGGTTATGCATGCAGGCCAATATGGATGAGATTATCCATATTAGCATGCATCGCTATGGAGCCGGGTGACGGGGGGGAGTGAAGAAATGCTCGGCGTGTGTAGGGCCCATTAGAGAGAGTAGGTCTGATGGTGAAAATATTGAAGTCCTTCAGACACTTATATAATGGTATCCTTAACTGAGGGACAACAGAGAGAGTAGAAACTTAAAGATACTAATGTCTGAATTTATCCACAATAATTACTGATGTATATACCTTCAGGGGGTGTGCACTGACAGGAGGCAATCAATTTGCCAGCTATCGAGATCCCGGTGGACAGGATACAGACACCGGAATCCTGACAGCCGAAAATGCTGACAGCCGGAATACCAGCTCACAGGGGCTATTCCCACTCATATGTATCCACAACATCCATAGAGTGGGAAAAGATCCTGTGGCGAGCACAGAGAGCCCGCTAGGGGACTCGGCGCTCGCCCCGCTGCCGGCATTCTGGCGGGCGGGATGCCGCTGTCAGGATATTGACAGCCGGCATGCCGTCCGCCAGTCATCCATACAGAACCCCTACAGACCATTGTACTAAAGTGTGAGAATCTGTACCAAAAATATATTTTTGCGATTGTAACATATAGCATATAACTGCCACACACATCACATCAGCCAGAATTAAAAGCATCATACCTGGATTGTACATTTATGCGGATTCATGTAATTCTTCATTCCATAGTGCTGCTACATAGACAATTCAGCATCTCATTATTTAGGCACACTTTTATGACCGATTATTATTTATAGCAAAAAGGGGGCAGATGTATTAACCTGAAGAAGGCATAAGGAAGTGATAAACCAGTGATAAGTGCAAGGTGATAAACGCACCAGCCAATCAGCTCCAATATGTAAATTAACAGTTAAGAGCTGATTGGCTGGTGCATTTATCACCTTGCACTTATCACTGGTTTCTCATACGTCCTAGAGGATGCTGGGGACACTTCAAGAACCATGGGGTATAGACGGGATCCGCAGGAGACATGGGCACTTTAAGACTGAATGGGTGTGAACTGGCTCCTCCCTCTATGCCCCTCCTCCAGACTCGTTAGATTCTGTGCCCAGGCAGACTGGATGCACACTGAGGAGCTCTACTGAGTTTCTCTGAAAAGACTTTATGTTAGGTTTTTTATTTTCAGGGAGGACTACTGGCAATAGTCTCCCTGCATCGTGGGACTTAGGGGAGAGTAGTCAGACCTACTTCTGATGAGTTTAAAGGCTCTGCTTCTTGGCTACAGAACACCATTAGCTCCTGAGGGTTTGGAACACTAGGTACGCCTAGGGGTTCACTCCCAGAGCCCGCCGTCACCCCCCTTACAGAGCGAGAAGTCAGAAGACAGGCGAGTAGAAGAAGATCTGAAGACTTCAGTGATGGCTTTGAGGTACCGCACAGCGATCGCGCTGCACGCCATGCTCCCACTCACACAGCGGCACTGCAGGGCGTGGGGGGACGCCCTGGGCAGCATTATAAACCTCTTATTAAGCTGGCAGGAGGTGATTGAGGTGCCTGGGCACTAAATTCGGACCCCCGCGGGCATTTATTTAAAAAAGAGCGGGCTGAAGCGCGCCATGTAGGGGGGCGGGGCTTAGCCCTCACAGCAGCGCCATTTTCTCTCACAGAAGCTGCAGAGACGCTGGTCCTTTCCTCCTACCACTGTACAAGTAACAGGGTGAAAACGGGGGGGGGGGGGGCACAGTAATTTGGTGCAGTTATAAGTTGTTTTAAAAGCGCTACAAGTCTGGGGCTTAATATTACGTTTTCAGAACCGGGATTGAGCTCTGGGTTGTGAGCTGGCAAACTCCCTCTGTGTTTCTCTGACAGGATTTACTGTGGGTCTGTCCCGTATTATTTACCCTGTGTGTCTGTGGGTGTCGGTACACGTGTGTCGGCATGTCTGAGGCTGAATGCTCTTCCCAGGAGGAGACTGTGTTAGGGGCAGAAACAGCTGTGGGACTGACCCTGTCGGCACCGCAGACCCCTGATTGGGTAATTGTGTTGAATGCCTTAAATGCTAACGTGGCTCTTATTATTAAGTCTGACTCTCAGAACTAGGCATGGAAGAAGTCTGTGGAGGATGTGTTATGAAAATGATTTACAGAAGACTCTTGTGTGGGTGCACTCTTATTTTGATTTGTTAGTATGAAAATATTAAAACATAACTTTTATTATCTCATTATTTTAAGAAAAAATCCACACTTATATAATCCACCACAATTAATTCAACAAAAATATATTAGTTACTAATATATTTTTGTTGAATTAATTGTGGTGGATTATATAAGTGTGGATTTTTTCTTAAAATAATGACATAATAAAAGTTATGTTTTAATATTTTCATACTAACAAATCAAAATAAGAGTGCACCCACACAAGAGTCTTCTGTAAATCATTTTCTTCCTAGTTTGTCTCTGACTCTGGGTGCACCACCAGACCTATTCATCAAAATACGAATTATTCGTGCATATCATACGTTATTCTGGTACTCTATTATCATTATTACTATTTCTTTCGAACCTTCAGAACTGGTGCGGAATCATGTCTACTATGGGAGGATGTGTTATCACAGGTCCAAACCCCCTCGGGGTCACATAAACGTTTGTTCGCTCAGTTGGCGGACACAGATACTGACATGGGACACTGACTCCAGTGTCGACTATAATGAGACCAGATTAGACCCAAAATTGGCTAAGAACATTCAGTACATGATTGTGGCAATAAAAGAAGTGTTACATATCACTGAGGACCCTGCGGTTCCCGATACTAGGGTCTGTATGTATAAGGGAAAGAAACCTGAGGTAACGTTTCCGCCCTCTCATGAACTGAATACGTTCTTTGAAAAAATGTGGGAAAATCCTGATAAAAAGTTTCAGATTCCCAAAAGGATTCAGGTGACGTATCCGTTGCCCTCTGGGGATAGGGATAAATGGGAGTCATCCCCCATTGTGGACAAGGCCCTGTCAAGGTTATCAAAAAAGGTGGCGTTGCCGTCTCCGGACACGGCAGCCCTTAAGGAGACGGCAGATCGTAGACAGGAGAATTCGTTAAAACCCATTTATGTAACCACAGGTACTCTGCTCAGGCCAACCATTGCATCTGCATGGGTGAGTAATGCTA
Source organism: Pseudophryne corroboree (assembly GCF_028390025.1). Classification (NCBI taxonomy): domain Eukaryota; kingdom Metazoa; phylum Chordata; class Amphibia; order Anura; family Myobatrachidae; genus Pseudophryne; species Pseudophryne corroboree. The sequence goes on from NC_086445.1 coordinate 162,256,549, forward strand.
TCGAAAGTGGGCAGATAACCTGTCAACTGATATAGACAACCTAGATAGGGATAGTATCCTTTTAACGCTGGGTTATATCAGGGATGCCACAGCATACCTGAAGGAAGCGGCGAGAGATATTGGCATGTTGGGATCGAAAGCCAATGCTATGGCTATTTCAGCTAGAAGGGCATTGTGGATTCATCAATGGAATGCTGACTCAAAGAAAACTATGGAGTCTCTCCCATATAAAGGTAGCGTCTTGTTTGGCGAAGGTCTCGCTGATCTGGTATCTACGGCTACCGTGGGTAAGTCGTCATTTTTGCCTTATGTTCCTCCACAACAAAAGAAACCTCACGAGTTTCAGATGCAGTCCTTTTGGCCAAATAAATACAAAAAGGGCCGAAATTATTCCTTCCTTGCTAATAGAGTAAGAGGTAAAGGTAAAAGATCCTCTGCCGTGGCAGGGTCCCAGGAGAAGTCCTCCCCGGCTTCTGCCAAATCCACTGCATGACGCTGGGGCTCCTCTGCGGGAGTCCGCACGGGTGGGGGCACGTCTCCAACTCTTCAGTCAATTCTGGGTTTGTTCAGGCCTGGACCCATGGGTGTTAGAAATAGTGTCCCAAAGGTACAAATTAGAGTTTCAAGACGTTCCCCCTCGACGATTTTTCAAATTGGCCTTACCAGCTTCTCCTCCGGACAGGGAGGTGGTATGCGACGCAATACAAAAGCTGTGTCAAAATCAAGTGATTATCAAGGTGCCCCCGTCACAACAGGGAGAGGGCTTTTATTCGAGCCTGTTTGTGGTCCCGAAGCCGGACGGCTCGGTCAGACCAATTCTGAACCTAAAATCCCTCAATTTCTTTCTAAAAAAGTTCAAATTCAAGATGGAGTCTCTCCGAGCAGTGATCTCCAGTCTGGAAGAAGGGGATTTTATGGTGTCGGTCGACATAAAGGATGCCTACTTACATATCCCCATATATCCTCCGCATCAGGCTTACCGGAAGTTTGCCTTTCAGAATTGTCATTACCAGTTTCAGACGCTGCCGTTTGGTGAAAAACCTCGGAGCCGTGGATAGACCAAAGTAATGGCGGAAATGATGCTTCTCCTGCGCAAGCAAGGAGTCACAATTATCCAGTACTTGGACGATCTCCTGATAAAGGCGAGATCCAGGGACCGATTGCTGCAGAGCTTCACGATGTCATTGTCAGTTCTACAACAACACGGTTGGCTCCTGAACTTGCCAAAGTCACAGTTGTATCCGACAAAACGACTGTCGTTTTTGGTAATGATTCTGGACACGGAATTACAGAGAGTTTTCCTTCCAGAAGAGAAGGCTCTGGAAATTCAGGGTCTGGTCAAACAAATTCTAAAACCAGCGAGAGAGTCAATCCATCAATGCACTCGTTTGCTGGGGAAGATGGTTAAGGCCTACGAGGCCATTCCATTTGGCAGGTTCCTTGCCAGAGTGTTTCAGTGGGATCTGTTGGACAAAGTGACATCTGCACATGCACCGGAAAATAATCCTGTCCTCCAAGACCAGAATCTCGCTCCTGTGGTGGCTGCACAGCTCTCACCTTCTAGAGGGACGCAGGTTCGGGATCCAGGTTTGGATCCTACTGACCACGGATGCGAGTCTCCGAGGCTGGGGAGCGGTCACACAAGGGAAAACTTTCCAGGGAAGATGGTCAAGCCAGGAAGTTTCTCTACACATAAACGTGTTGGAGTGAAGGACCATTTACAACGGCCTTCTTCAAGCGGAACATCATCTTCGCAACCTGCCTGTCCTGATACAGTTGGACAATATAACAGCGGTAGCGCACATAAACCGCCAGGGCAGAACAAAGAGCAGAGCGGCAATGGCAGAGGCCACAAAAGTTCTCCGCTGGGCGGAAAGACATACAAGCGCTCTGTCGGCAATATTCATTCCAGGAGTGGACAACTGGGAAGCAGACTTCCTCAGCAGACATGATCTCCATCGGGAGAGTGGGGTCTTCATCAAGAGGTCTTCGCAGAAGTGACAAGTATTTGGGGAATTCCTCAAATAGACATGATGGCGTCTCGCCTCAACAAGAAACTTCAGAGATATTGTTCCATTTTGAGAGACCCTCAAGCAATAGCAGTGGACGCCCTAGTGACACTGGGTGTTTCAGTCGGTGTACGTGTTCCCTCCGCTTCCACTCATTCCAAAGGTGCTGAAGGTCATAAGAAGGACAAAGGTTCAGGCGATCCTCATTGTTCCGGACTGGCCAAGAAGGGCTTGGTATCCAGATCTTCAGGAATTAATAGTAGAAAATCCTTGGCCTCTTCCTCTACGAGAGGATCTGTTACAGCAGGGGCCATGCGTATATCAAGACTTACCGTGGCTATGTTTGACGGCTTGGCGGTTGAACGCCAGATCCTAGCCCGAAAAGGTATTCCCAGTGAAGTCATTCCCACACTTCTTCGGGCTAGGAAAGAAGTAACGGCGAAACATTATCACCGTATTTGGAGAAAATATGTGTCTTGGTGTGATTCCAAGAGGGTTCCTACAGAAGAATTTCAGCTAGGCCGTTTTCTCCATTTTCTGCAAGCGGGTGTGGATGCGGGCCTAAAGTTGGGCTCAATTAAAGTACAAATTTCGGCCTTATCAATTTTCTTTCAAAAAGAATTGGCTTCCCTTCTGGAAGTTCAGACTTTCGTGAAAGGCTTGCTGCACATCCAACCCCTATTTGTGCCCCCGGTGGCATCATGGGATCTTAACGTGGTGTTGCTGTTCCTTCAAATCACATTGGTTTGGACCCTTACAGAAGATAGAGTTAAAATTTCTCACTTGGAAAGTGGTCATGCTATTGGCCTTGGCATCTGCAAGGCGGGTGTCTGAATTAGCGGCCTTGTCTCACAAGAGCCCAAATTTAAATCTTCCATGAAGATAGAGCAGAGTTGAGGACTCGTCAACAGTTTCTTCCGAAAGTGGTTTCATCGTTCCACATGAACCAACCTATTGTGGTGCCTGTGGCTACTGCCGCTTTCGCCGAGTCAAAATCCCTCGATGTGGTTAGGGCTTTGAAGATTTATGTCGCCAGGACGGCTCGACTTAGGAAAACAGACGCTTTGTTTGTCCTGTATGCTCCCAACAAGATTGGGAATCCTGCTTCTAAGCAGACTATTGCGTGTTGGATCTGTACTACAATTCAGAATTCTCATTCTACGGTTGGTTTGCCGTTGCTGAAATCGGTGAAGGCCCACTCTACCAGAAAGGTGGGCTCATCCTGGGCGGCTGCCCGGGGGGGTCTCGGCGTTACAACTTTGCCGAGCAGCTACTTGGTTGAGTGCAAACACGTTTGCGAAATTCTACAAATTTGACACCCTGGCTGATGAGGACCTCAGGTTTGGTCAATCGGTGCTGCAGAGTCATCCGCACTCTCCCGCCTGTTCTGGAGCTTTGGTATAACCCCATGGTTCTTGAAGTGTCCCCAGCATCCTCTAGGACGTATGAGAAATAGAGATTTTTGTTTACTTACCGTAAAATCTCTTTCTCCGATTCCATCTGGGGGACGCTGCGCCGTTACTTGTGGGTTAGAGGTGTGTGGTTGTGGAGTTTGGCACAGAACTATTAAAAACCTGACTCCTCCCCCCTCTAACCCCTCCCATTTCCTTCCTGTCTAGCCAGCACCTCAGTTAACGTTTAGCCAAGCCAAAGGAGATAGACCGAAAAAAATTTAACTGGTTAAACCAGACAAACATATGGGAGGGATCGCAGCGTCCCCGAGATGGAATCAGAGAAAGAGATTTTACGGTAAGTAAACAAAAATCCCTATTTCTCTGTCATCCATCTGGGGGACGCTGCGCCGTTACTTGTGGGATTTCCCAAAGCAAGTTAATGAGAGAAGGGAGAAGTAGACGGCATAGCCGTCCGCAAAATTTGACGCCCAACAGAGGCAGTCTCCAAACCGAAAGTGCGAAAACTGTAAAACTTTTTAAACGTATGCACAGACGACCAGGTTGCCGCCCTATACAACTGCTCAATAGATGCACCCCCGCGAACATCCCAAGAGGCCCCAACAGCTCGAGTCGAAGAAGCTCGAATCGAGTCAGGAACTGAAACATTAGAAGACTGTTTGATGGCCGAAGTTACCCAACGAGCCACTGTGTACTTGGAAGCCGGCCAATCTCGTTTGGATGCAGCCATTAAAAACTAACAATGCATCTGTACGACGGATAGAATCCGTACGAGATAAATAAATCCGTAAGGCCCTAAGCACATCTAAGAGAGCCAAATGGGAATCCTCCCCGGAAGGAGGAGGAGTAAACGCTGGAAGGACAATGTCCTGATTTAGATGAAACGCTGACACAACCTTCGGAAGGAAGGAAGGTTTTGTTCGCAGAACCACCCGATCATCATGAAACACCAACAAGGGTGGTCTGCAAGAAAGAGCTGCCAATTCAGATACTCGTCTTGTGGAAGCAATTGTCAATAGGAAGACAACTTTTTTAAACGTTAGATACCGCAATTGTACAGATTCCAAGGTTCAAATGGAGATTTCTGAAGAGCCGTAAGGACGAAGTTAAAGTCCCAGGGAGGAACCGGAGGAACAAAAGTTGGCTGAATCCGAAGAACTCCCTGAAGGAACGTCTGAACTTCTGGAATAATAGCCAGTTCTCCTTTGAAAAAGAACCGACAAGGTAGAAACTTGACCCCTTTAGTGAAGAAGTCTCAGACCCTTATTGAGACCCTCCTGAAGGAAGGATAACAGACGAGGAAACTCTAAACAAATTCGGTGTTAAACCACGCTTTTCCCACCAAGCAATGTAAATACGCCACACTCTGTGGTAAATTCCAGAAGCCACCGGCTTTCTAGCCTAAATCATCGTTTACACAACAGGACGAGAAAAAACCCTTTTTCCCCTTAAAATGTTGGATTCAAGTACCAAGCCGTCAAAGCCTGCCGACCCAACCTGTGTGGTGACATGGTCCTTGAATCATAAGATCTGGACGCAAAGGGGGTCGGAATGGTTCCTCGACGACCCTATTGTGCAGAAGAGTGTACCACTGTCAGCGTGGCCAATCTGGGGCCACCAGAATGATTGGAAGACTTTCTCTCTGAACGCGTTGAAGCAGTCGTGGAATCAGTGGAAATGGTGGAAACACATATCCCAGTTGAAAGTGCCGCGGCGCCGTCAGTGCATTGATTAGAATTGCTTGAGGGTCCTGAGTACGCGACCCGTAGAGAGGAAGTTTATTGTTGAGACAAGACGCCATCAGATCTACATCGGGCATCTCCCACCGGGCTACTAGAGTCAGAAACACCTCCTGGTGAAGCCCCCACTCTCCCGGATGCACCGTGTGACGGCTTAAGAAATCCGCTGCCCAGTTCTCGACTCCTGGAATGTGATTCGCGGATATGGCCGGAACCCAACGTTCCGTCCAAGTGAGAATCTGAGCGACTTCTTTCATGGCGGTCCAGCTTCGAGTTCTTCCCTGCTTGTTTATTTAAGCAACTGCCGTGGCGTTGTCGGGCTGAACCCGAACTGGATGACCCTTTACCATGGTTTGAATCCGAAGGAGTGCATACCGGACTGCCCTCAACTCCAAGATGTTGATCTGTAACTTCGACTCGACTGTTCCAGAACCCCTTAAAGTGATGAGTCTGAAACACCGCCCCCCAATCTCTGAGGCTTGCGTCTGTGGTGACCAACACCCAAGACCAAATCGTGAACAGAACTCCTTTGGATAAATTGGGGCTGTGAAGCCACCAGCGAAGCGACTGACGCGTCTTCACAGACAAGCGGATCAGCTGTAATTCGAGATGAGGTCCTGTCCGTGAGGAAGAAACGCTTTCTGGTTGTTGGTGTCGAATAAGAGTCCCAGAAATATAATTTTCTGGGAAGGAAGAAAAGACGACTTTGGAAAAGTTATTATCCATCTGAATGACTGTAGAGTCTCTATCGTGAGACGCAAGTTCTGGTGAAGGATCGACTCTGACGGGGTCTTGATCAAAAAATCGTCTAAATACGGAGTAATGCTGACTCCCTGACACCGCAGAATTGTCAACACACGGCCCATGACCTTTGTGAATACCTGAGGAGCCGTGGATAGACCAAAGGGAAGAGCCTGAAACTGAAAATGCCAAGAACAGACTGCGAATCTCAGACGAGATTGACGACCCGTCCAAATAGGAACATGCAGGTAGGCGTCTTTTATGTCTACTGAAGCCAAATATTCCCCTGGTTTCATGGCAGCGATAATCAAACGGATGGATTCCATTTTGAACTTTTGGGTTGAGAGATATGGATTCAAACCTTTGAGATTTAAAATACCGTCCGGTTTGTCCCCAAGAAAAAAGACCCGAGTAAAATCCCCGACCTCTCTGCTGAGCGGGAACTAGAAGAATTACTCAATTTCGTAAGAGAGTAGCTGTTACATAAAGAAGAGCTCGACGTCTGGAGGGAGCATTTGGAGAGGAGTGACGAACACACGATATGGGACTGTTTCCTCGAGATCTAACATATATTCTCTGGATATGACCCCCGTCACCCACCGATCTGGTTTTGCCAGGAGCCACACTTCCTTGAACTGTAGTAACCGAGCCCCAACCGTCATTGATCCCTCCGGAGATCGTGAACCGTCATGCAGTAGGTTTACTGGCTGGTCTACGAGTCGCCTGTGTTCCTCTACCTCTGAATGCCCCTCTCCATGGGAACCTGGAGAAAGAACGAAAGGAATGGAACTTACCTCTGCCCTGTGTATGAAAGGACCGAAACCTCGTGGCCTTCGGTTTCTGAGAAGCAAATGGAAGAAAAGGGCTCCTGCCCCCTGTAGTATCTGAAATAATCTTCTTTAATTCCGACCCAAAGAGAAAACTCACCTTCAAAGGGTATCAAGGTCTGTTTTGAGTCAGAATCGGCATTCCAAACCCGAAGCCAAAGAGACCGTCTTCCTGTCACGGTCAAAGCAGAAATACGGGATTGTAGCGCAGCAGAATCTAACAAGGCCTCACCCACATAAGTAAGAGCCTCCGAAATTTGTTCTGCTAATTGAATGGCTTTCGATGGATCGTCAGACTGCATTCCAGATACAACCTGTGCCAGCCAGTCATCCACGGCCTTGAGGACCCAAGCGCCAGCTAGAATTGGGCGTAGAGAAACACCTGATAAAGATAACAGATTTAGTTATTGTTTCAATCTTCCTATCTGTAGGATCTTTCAACGTCACAGCCTGTATAGAAGGAATAACCGTAGCTTTCGCTAAATGTGAAATAGGAGCGTCTACCTTTGGGGCTGTTTCCCAAAATCTTGTATCCTCCTCTGTAAAAGGATATAGAAATTTAAATTTCTTTGGGGCTTGGAAAGGAGAATCCGGCTTAAGCTAGAGCTCCTTTAAAATATACGCAAAGTGTGAATAAGAGGGAAAGACAGTAACTTGTCTTTTCCGTCTTTTGAAAAAGGCAGAGGAAGACCCCGCTATCTCCGAATTCTGAATATTAAGAGTCTGACGGATAGCTTCTATCAGCAATCTAACACCTGAGCTAGTAGAAAAACTTCTCATCTTACCAGGTCGAAAACTCGTCCCACTCTGGGTCTACTTCCCCATCCTCCAATGAGGATGTTTCCAACTACTCCTCTGGAAAAGTTATAGCGGGCAACGGCTGTGGCCGTTTTGTAGCAGAAGAACTGCCGGCAGAGTTTACAAATTTGTTTAGAGATTGAGCCCATACTTTGAGCCCATAGAGCTTCCACTGTAGCCATGGAGGCACAGACTGATCCGCGGAACTTCCCTGCTGGTCCGCCACAGATGCACCAGAGCATGAAGCACAGGGGGTACCTGTGTCCGGGCTACCCTTCGCTAGCTATGACCCACATTGTGAGCAGGAAAAATAAACCACCGAGGCGGTCTTACCCTTTGTAGATTTGTCTGGCTTATGGTCATAATTAATTATTATCATTTTTTTTTTTTTTTTATGAAATAGCAAATGCACTACAAATGAACAATAAACTCAGTAGAGTAGTAAACAGTACTTTGAATTATACTGTGCAATGTATACTGTAAATATACTGTAAATTATACTGTGCAATGTATATTATATATTGCAAAAATTAAATCCCCTCAAAGTATAGAATGACACAATGTAAATATACTGTGAATTATACTGTGCCCCAAAATATACTTGCTGTTTTGAGCCAAACAAGTGTTGCAAGTGCTGCACAGCGTCCCCCGTACTGCCTCTGGAGAAGATGGCGGCCGGAGCCCTGTATACGCTGGACGGGAGAGCGCGCGTGGCCGTGCAGGGCGGGAATCAATCCCTTCGTGAAACAAGGAAGCGCTCAGTTCAGTAGGCGCGCTGCAGCCGGAAGTCCGCGGCTCTGTTCGGGTAGCGACTAGCGGCTCCCCGGGGAGTGACTCACCACTCTCCCGGACTAACCATAATAGACAGTAGCAGGGATAAATAAAGCCCTCGCTACTGCGCGCCACCGCTCACCTCCGGAGAGAGGTTTGGGGGGAGGGGGAGGGGGGGGGGGGAGAGGAGGAGAGTATTTAATCAAATTGAATATAGAAATACAGATATAGGAAGACCAATACTGTCAGAGACAGATTGTGTCTATCCTGTACCTCCTCACTGCCGACTTCTCAGAGACAGGAATCCAGCCCCAGTGACCGAAGTGTGGTGGCCTCCAGCAGCAGAATAGAGTGGGAAAATCCTAGCTAACCCCACTCTAATAGTACCTGCCACCTGTATACAGGGACTAGGCACTCCAAGTAATAAAATAATAAAATACCCAACTAAAATCTTACAGAGAAAAAAAAAAATCTGTGTCTGTACTCCACAGGCACAAAACTAAAACTGAGGTGCTGGCTAGACAGGAAGGAGATGGGAGGGGTTAGAGGGGTGAGGAGTCAGGTTTTTAATAGTTCTGTGCCAAACTCCACAACCACACACCTCTAACCCACAAGTAACGGCGCAGCGTCCCCCAGATGGATGACAGAGAAAATAGGATTTTAATACCTACCGGTAAATCCTTTTCTCCTAGTCCGTAGAGGATGCTGGGCGCCCGTCCCAGTGCGGACTCTATCTGCAGTAATTACTTGTTAGTTATTGGTTATGTTACACACGAATTGTGTTTTCTGTTATGGTCAGTCTGTTGCTGACATTGTTCATGCCGTTGACTGGAGTTCTGTTGAATGCCATGTTGTACGGCGTGTTTGTGGTGTGAGCTGGTATGTATCCCACCGTTAGTTTAAAAATAAATCCTTTTCCTCGAAATGTCCGTCTCCCTGGGCACAGTTCCTATAACTGGAGTCTGGAGGAGGGGCATAGAGGGAGGAGCCAGTTCACACCCATTCAAAGTCTTAAAGTGCCCATGTCTCCTGCGGATCCCGTCTATACCCCATGGTTCTTGAAGTGTCCCCAGCATCCTCTACGGACTAGGAGAAAAGGATTTACCGGTAGGTATTAAAATCCTATTTTATCACTTCCTTATGCCTTCTCCAGGTTAATACATCTGCCCCAATAGCTGAAATTGGGGGAGATTCAAATGTTTGAAAAGTCAGTTGGGAGTCTGTTTTTTCCTATCTAATAGACAGTAAACAACAGACTCCCAACCGACTTTTCAAACATTTGAATCTTCCACATTGTGTCTCTTTAAAGAGATGAAACTTTTGTTTGTTGCACCACACCTGTAGATCTTAGTACTGAAATGCAGAAGTCACTGCTTCATTCTGATAACAAAGATTATGCAATTGCACAATATACACATTTAAAGGGTGGTATTCATGTGACCGGTGATTAGCAGACCGACGATCACATGACCTCCCCCAAAATCCCACCCCCTCACTATCCCGACAGTCGGCATGCCGACCAACAGGGACTATTTCCACTCATGGGTGTCCACGACACCCATAGAGTGGGAATAGAACCCGTGGCAACCGCAGGTCGCCACCGAGCCCGCAAGGGGCTTGCTGCACTCGCCCCTCCCTGTCGGGATCCCGGCGTCGGTATGCTGCAGGGATCCCGGCGTCGGAAGGCTGGCCGGCGGTCAGGAGACCATCGGTGAGGCATACCACACAACATTTAAAATGCGCAGTTCATTTCACATCAACTGATAGCATGATATTCATAGTGCTTGCAGGAATGGTCATGGGGCCTATTTCAGACCTGATCGCACCACTGCAAATTGGCTTGCGATCGGATAGACACCGCCCAGACAGAGTGAAATAACGCCCCGTGCAAGTCTGCATACGTGTGTGAAAAACTTCGCAAACACCAGTCAGCTGCAAAAACGTTTGCAACTCACTCACCATCATATGATATTTCCAGTCTGTGCGTAGCCCAGGACTTGCTCCTACAGTGCGATGGAAACAGGCAGATCGGGCCGAAGCCGACGTCACACACCCTCCCTGAATATGCTTGGGAACGCCTGCGTCTTTCCAGGCACTCACAGAAAACAGTCAGTTACCAACCCCAAACGCCCGCTTCCTGTCAATCAACCTGCGTTCGCCTAGCGATCAAAAAAGATGCAGGATTTTTTCGCAGTTTGGACTCGCGCCTGCAAATTACGATCCGTGCGCATGCACAGTCGTTCCATAATCAGCCGCTGTGTGATTTCGCACAACAGCGATCAGGTCTGTATTAGGCACATGGCTATAATGTTTTCAAAAGAGGTGAGGTACAGAAATGACAACACTCTAAGCCCTGGTGCCTTCTACTTTCTGCTGCCATGCATGGAGAGGACAGCAGATGACAGGGGGACATAGTGACACCTGTCAGCCGGTGATCAAGCCCACGTTGGTAAAACAATTGTCCACTCCAAGAGGCTCTCCTTACCGAGGGAACGCCGTCCGCTGGCAACAGCGACCTCACTGATCTACAATAGGTATAATTTCCTTTCCTTTCAGGTGGCAGCATCTTCTCCATTGCAAGTTTTTGCATCTAGGGGAACATAATGCCTGGAACGGGATCTACCACTGTAACCTTTTTTTCTACCAACACTGCCACTGTGTCCCCCTTTCACCTGGTCTCCTCTCCACGCATGACAGCAGACAGTAGAAGGGACTGCGGCTTAGGCCCCCATCTACTAGTCCGATTTAGGCACTTTTCGTCAGATTTCAACGCATCTGACCGGAAAATCTGATGAAAAGTGTCACATCGGACGGCATCTCCGATACGATGCATGTACTTCAGATGTATCGCATCAGATTCATCTGAAGCGTCACTTGGGACTGGCATCTCCCTGGCCACCCCCACCCACCACGATTACACGGTAGCAGCAGCCTATTATATTTAAATATCACATCAGATCAATCACATGTGGCATGTGTGCATGAGATATATCTGAAGTGAATCTAGTGAAAATTTAAACCCAGGATTCAATCAGATTCCCGGGAAGCTGCCGGGAGAGTTCAAGAGAAATCTGATGCAACATGCCAGTCAGACAAGTCGTCCTAGAGGCTGGGGGCCTAGAGTGTTGAACTTTCTTTACCTCATCTCTTTTTGAAAACTAAATGGCCATGACCATTCCTGCAAGCACAATGAATATTGGGGCAGATGTATTAACCTGGAGAAGGCATAAGGAAGTGATAAACCAGTGATATGTGCAAGGTGATAAAGGCACCAGCCAATCAGCTCCAATATGTAAATTAACAGTTAGGATCTGATTGGCTGGTGCCTTTATCACCTTGCGCATATCACTGGTTTATCACTTCCTTATGCCTTCTCCAGGTTAATACATCTGCCCCATAATGCTCTGATTATCAGCTGAGGCGATGTGAACTGCACCTTTAAATTGATATATTGTGGAATTGCATTATCTTTGTAATAAGATTGGAGCACTGACTTCTGCATTTCAGTAATATGAACTACAGGTGTGGTGGAACAAACAAAAGCTTTTTCTCTTTAAAGAGACACAATTACAGCTATTATTACTAGGTACGGTGAGTGGGGGAGGGGCGGGTAATGCTTCTCCTGCTTCTCCTCCTGTCTGCTGTCCTCCCTTTGGCAGTGACTCTCCCGGAGACTCGCACAGCAGCCAGTCACTATTGTTAGCGCCGGTGTCCCAATGCGCCGCATTACAGGGAAGAAGATGCACTTAATAAACTACAGCTCCCAGCAGTCCTAAGGGCCGTAATGCTTCGGCGCTAAGGGCTGCTGGGAGCTGTAGTTTATTGAGTGCGTCTACTTTCCTGTAATGCGGCGCGTTGGGATACTGGTGCTAACAATAGTGACTGGCTGGCAGAACTGAGTGACTGGCTGAATCAATGTAAAAGGTGAGAGTGCTGTGCAGTGTCAGTGTCGATGACACTGCACACAGGCCCGCTGCTAGCCGCTCAGCAAAGGGATGCAGTGCAGGCGCCAGGAAGGAGAGGCGTTCTCCCTGCTCTGCATCCCTGTACTGAGCTGCTGCTGCTATCCCTGCTGCTGCTGGCTGCTGTCACACATGCTGCGGCGCCGGCAGCACAAAACCTCCTCTCCCCCTCGGCGCCGGCAGCACAAAGCCTCCTCTCCCCCTCCCCTGTGTGACATTCAGTGGCCGGGCGGGAGCCAAAAGGGGCGGAGCTAGATGGGAATAAGGGGCGGCGCTAGACGGGACCATGCTGCAGCAGGAGGATGAGCAGCTACAGCTTCGGCCAGCCAGACGTCATTAGGTAAGTGTCTGGAAAGCGAGTGAGTGTGTGTGTGCGTGTGTATATTCAGTATCTGTGTATACTGTATATATGTGTGACTGTGTATGTGTTTGTCTATATATATATATATATATATATATATATATATATATATATATATATAATAAGATCTTACTTACCGGTAAATCTATTTCTCGTAGTCCGTAGTGGATGCTGGGGACTCCGTAAGGACCATGGGGATAGACGTGCTCCGCAGGAGACATGGGCACTTTAAGAAAGAATTTAGGTTCTGGTGTGCACTGGCTCTCCCTCTATGCCCCTCCTCCAGACCTCAGTTAGAGAAACTGTGCCCAGAGGAGCTGACAGTACAAGGAAAGGATTTTGGTAATCCAGGGCAAGATTCATACCAGCCACACCAATCACACCGTATAACATGTGATAACCAGTTAATAGTATGACAAATAACAGAGCCTCAGGTCAAACCCTGATGCAACCATAACTTAACCCTTATTGAAGCAATAACTATATACAAGTATTGCAGAAGAAGTCCGCACTTGGGACGGACGCCCAGCATCCACTACGGACTACGAGAAATAGATTTACCGGTAAGTAAAATCTTATTTTCTCTAACGTCCTAGTGGATGATGGGGACTCCGTAAGGACCATGGGGATTATACCAAAGCTCCCAAACGGGCGGGAGAGTCCGGATGACTCTGCAGCACCGATTGAGCAAACTAGAGGTCCTCCTCAGCCAGGGTATCAAACTTGTAGAACTTTGCAAAAGTGTTTGAACCTGACCAAGTAGCCGCTCGGCAAAGTTGTAATGCCGAGACCCCTCGGGCAGCTGCCCAAGAAGAGCCCACCTTCCTAGTGGAATGGGCCTTAACTGATTTTGGCAGCGGCAATCAAGCCGCAGAATGAGCCTGCTGAATCGTGTTACAGATCCAGCGAGCAATAGTTTGCTTTGAAGCAGGAGCACCAAGCTTGTTGGATGCATACAGGATAAACAACGACTCTGTTTTCCTGACCCTAGCCGTTCTGGCTACATAAACCTTCAAAGCCCTGACCACATCAAGCAACTCGGAATCCTCCAAGTCACGAGTAGCCACAGGCACCACAATAGGTTGGTTCATATGAAAAGATGAAACCACTTTCGGCAGAAATTGTGGACGGGTCCGCAATTCTGCTCTATCCATATGGAAAACCAGATAGGGGCTTTTATGTGACCAAGCCGCCAACTCTGACACACCCTAGCCGAAGCCAAGGCTAATAGCATGACCACCTTCCACGTGAGATATTCCAACTCCACCGTTTTAAGTGGTTCAAACCAGTGGGATTTCAGGAAACTCAACACCACGTTAAGATCCCAAGGTGCCACTGGAGGCACAAAAGGGGCCTGAATATGCAGCACTTCCTTTACAAACGTCTGAACTTCAGGCAGAGAAGTCAGTTCTTTTTGAAAGAAAATGGATAAGGCCGAAATCTGAACCTTAATGGAACCCAATTCAAGGCCCAAAGTCACTCCCGACTGTAGGAAGTGAAGGAAACGGCCCAGCTGGAATTCCTCCGTAGGAGCATTCCTGGCCTCACACCAAGAAGCATATTTTCGCCATATACGGTGATAAAATTTAGCTGTCACGTCCTTCCTAGCCTTTATCAGCGTAGGAATAACCTCATCCGGAATGCCTTTTTCTGCTAGGATCCGGCGATCAACCGCCATGCCGTCAAACGCAGCCGCGGTAAGTCTTGGAACAGACAGGGCCCCTGTTGCAACAGGTCCCGTCTTAGAGAAAGAGGCCACGGGTCCTCTGTGAGAATTTCTTGCAGATCTGGATACCAAGGTGGAAATTTACTAAGCTCCCGATTTGATTTGGACCGAGATGGTGTTTTTTCTTCAAAGTGTCATCTCGGGAATTTACTAAACTCAAATCACGGCAGTGATGAGGGCATTCATATTTTTTGGGAACTCAAAGAAAAAAATTACGAATGAATACACCATCGGTCAAATACGCCTGTTATTTGGTAGAACTCGGTAATTTACTAAAAAGTGTAATTCACAAACACTGCCGGCAATAATACAAATCGTAAAAAAATGCTAAAATAAAACAGACCTGCTTTTTTTTACCGTGTTCTGATAGGCATGCACGGATCCATGAGATCCGTGCATGTTTATCAGTGGGAAGGGGTGGGAAAGTGTTAAATTTGCTGGGAAAAAATGCGTGGGGTCCCCCCCTCCTAAGCAAAACCAGTCTCGGGCTCTTTGAGCCGGTCCTGGTTGAAAAAATATGGGGGGGAAAATGACAGGGGTTCCCCCATATTTAATCAACCAGCACCGGGCTCTGCGCCTGGTCCTGGTTCCACAAATACGGGGGACAAAAAGCGTAGGGGTCCCCCGTATTTTTGAAACCAGCACCAGGCTCCACTAGCCAGGTACATAATGCCACAGCCGGGGGACACTTTTATATTGGTCCCTGCGGCCCTGGCATTACATACCAAACTAGTCACCCCTGGCCGGGGTACCCTGGAGGAGGTGGGACCGAAAGTAACCTCACCGCTGTCCGCAAAGTTCCCACCATTGGTTACAATGGAGCGCATAGGCGCTACATTGTATCACTGCCGTGTGCTGCCTGACAGACACTACAGGAGCACACAGCCAATCAGGAGGGTGCCACGACGTGGCGCTCCCTGATTGGCTGAAGGAACCCTCTTAGACAGGAGTCAGGGGGGGTCCTGGCAGTCGGGGAAAGGGGTCCCATGTGAAAACATGGGGCCCCTTTCAGTGCGTGGTCGGGTGTCCATTTTTTTATTTTGCAAAGTACGTGGATTATACAAAGAACAGAAGAGGACCGATCTACACTGGATTATGCGAGTATAATTTTTCCCACAGGTACCCCATGGATTCTACATGGAGAAGAGGACCGACCCTCGTGTGAACATAGGTAAGTATGTATGTTTGGAGGTGTGCATGTATGTAATAAACTTATACTTTCAAGGTGTGTGTCTCCTGTTTTTATTGGGGTATTTTTTTAGTAGTAGTACAACAGGTACCAGCGGGCCCGGTTTTCCACCGCATGCTGGTACTTGTGGTTCTCCAAGTACCAGCTTGCGGGGGAGGCTTGCTGGGACTTGTAGTACTGCTACTAAAAACAATATTCACATTTTTACAAAAAGGCTATCAGCCCCCCATCCGCCGCCCTTGGATGGGGGGGGACAGCCTCGGGCTTCACCCCTGGCCCTTGGGTGGCTGGAGGGGGGGGACCCCTTGATTTAAGGGGTTCCCACTCCTCCAGGGTACCCCGGCCAGGGTTGACTAGTTGGGTATGTAATGCCAGGGCCGCAGGGACCAATATAAAAGTGTCCCCCGGCTGTGGCATTATGTACCTGGCTAGTGGAGCCCGGTGCTGGTTTCAAAAATACGGGGGACCCCTACGCTTTTTGTCCCCCGTATTTGTGGAACCAGGACCAGGCGCAGAGCCCGGTGCTGGTTGATTAAATATGGTGGAACCCCTGTCATTTTCCCCCCATATTTTTTCAACCAGGACCGGCTCAAAGAGCCCGAGGCTGGTTTTGTTTAGGGGGGGGAACCAACGCATTTTTTGGGGGGATTTTTAACAATGTTTTTTTTTTTTACGAAAGGTGCACAATGAAGCCCAGCACGGATCTCACAGATCCGGCCGAGATTCACTGTGTAAATGTCGGCAGTGTTTTACAATTCACTCCCGTAAAACACTGCCAAAAAATACGAATGACATAGACATCGGAAAATACGAAAATGCAGAATATGACAGCTTAGTAAATTAGTCGTAATAAATTCAAAAAGTTGCAATTTTACACTTTCGATGTCATTCGTGTTTGAACTTTAACCTCATTCGGAAAAATACGAATTTTAGTAAATATACCCCCAAGTCCTTCGTAGCCAATCCGGAACAATGAGGATTGTTCTCACTCCTCTTTTTCTTATTATCCTCAGCACCTTGGGTATGAGAGGAAGAGGAGGAAATACATAGACCGACTGGAACACCCACGGTGTCACCAGGGCGTCCACAGCTACTGCCTGAGGGTCTCTTGACCTGGCGCAATACCTCTGTAGCTTTTTGTTGAGGCGGGATGCCATCATGTCCACCTGTGGCAGTTCCCACCGACTTGTAATCTGTGCAAAGACTTCCTGATGAAGTCCCCACTCTCCCGGGTGGAGGTCGTGTCTGCTGAGGAAGTTTGCTTCCCAGTTGTCCACTCCTGGGATGAACACTGCTGACAGTGCGCTTACGTGATTCTCCACCCAGCGAAGAATTCTGGTGGCTTCCGCCATCGCCACTCTGCTCCTTGTGCCGCCTTGTCGGTTTACATGAGCCACTGCGGTGATGTTGTCTGACTGAATCAGAACCGGTTGGTCGTGAATCAAGTTCTCCGCTTGACGCAGGGCGTTGTATACGGCCCTTAGTTCCAGGATGTTGATGTGAAGGCAAGTCTCTTGACTTGACCACAGACCTTGGAAATTTCTTCCCTGTGTGACTGCTCGCCAACCTCGGAGGCTTGCGTCCGTGGTCACCAGGACCCAGTCGTGAATGCCGAATCTGCGGCCCTCGTGAAGGTGAGCACTCTGCAGCCACCACAGGAGAGACACCCTGGCCCTGGGGGATAGGGTGATTAACCGATGCATCTGAAGATGTGATCTGGACCACTTGTCCAGTAAGTCCCATTGAAAGGTCCTCGCATGGAACCTGCCGAAGGGAATGGCCTCGTATGATGCCACCATCTTTCCCAGGACTCGAGTGCAGTGATCCACTGACACCTGTTTTGGTTTTAATAAGTTCCTGACCAGGGTCATGAGTTCCTGAGCTCTCTCTATTGGGAGATAAACCCTTTTCTGGTCTGTGTCCAGAATCATGCCCAGGAAAGGCAGACGAGTCGTAGGAACCAACTGCGACTTTGGAATATTTAGAATCCAGCCGTGTTGCCGTAACACTTCCAGAGAAAGTGATACGCTGTTCAGCAACTGCTCTCTTGATCTCGCTTTTATGAGGAGATCGTCCAAGTACGGGATAATTGTGACCCCTTGCTTCTGCAGGAGTACCATCATTTCCGCAATTAACTTGGTAAATATTCTCGGCGCCGTGGAGAGACCAAACGGCAACGTCTGAAATTGGAAATGACAACCCTGTACCACAAATCTGAGGTACGCCTGATGAGGTGGATAAATGGGGACATGAAGGTATGCATCCTTTATGTCCAGAGACACCATAAAATCCCCCACTTCCAGGCTTACGATGACCGCTCTCAGCGATTCCATCTTGAACTTGAACCTTTTCAGGTATATGTTCAGGGATTTTAAATTCAATATGGGTCTGACCGAACCGTCCGGTTTCGGGACTACAAACATGGTCGAATAATAACCCCTTCCCTGTTGAAGGAGGGGAACCCAGACCACCACCTGTTGAAGATACAATTTATGAATTGCAGTTAACACTATTTCCCTCTCGTGGGGGAAAGCTGGTAGGGCCGATTTGAGGTATCGTGAGGGGGCATCTCTTCGAATTCCAGCTTGTATCCCATAGACACAATTTCTATTGCCCAGGGATCCACCTGGGAGTGAACCAACTTGTGGCTGAAATTTCGAAGACGTGCCCCCACCGGGCCTAGCTCCGCTGTGGAGCCCCAGTGTCATGCGGTGGATTTTGTAGAGGCCGGGGAGGACTTCTGTTCCTGGGAACTAGCCGTGTTGTGCAGCTTCTTTCCTCTGCCCCTGCCTCTGGCAAGAAAGGACGCACCTCGGACTTTCTTGTTTCTTTGTGATCGAAAGGACTGCATTTGATAATGTCGAGCTTTCTTAGGCTGTGCGGGAATATAAGGCAAAAGATCAGAATTACCAGCTATAGCTGTGGAGACCAGGTCAGAGAGCCCTTCTCCACACAATTCCTCAGCCTTGTAAGGTAAACCTTCCATATGCCTCTTTTAGTCGGCATCACCTGTCCATTGCATGTTCCACAGAACACGTCTAGCAGAAATCGACATAGCGTTGACTCTAGAACCCAGTAGACTAATGTCTCTTTGGGCATGTTTTTATATATATATATATATATATATATATATATACATAAAAATAAAAGACAATCTTTTATATATATATATATATATATATATATATATATATACACACACACACACATACATACATATATATATATATATATATATATATATATATACATACTAGGGTCTCAATCTCTGCTGATAAGGTATCTGTCCACGCTGCTACAGCGCTGTAAACCCATGCCGACACAATCGCCGGTCTGAGTAGTGTACCAGTAGTACTTTTACTGCATGCTATCTGCAGGATCCCTGAGGATAGCTGTTACGTCAGGGCTACCTTTTGGGCAAACGTGACACCCTAGGGGAAGATTCCCATCATATCCTGGCCCTAGTAGGGAAAGGATACTCCCTGAGAATTCTTTGTGGGAAACTGCAGTCTCTTGTCTGGAGATTCCCGCTCTTTTTCATCATGAGAGGAGGGAAATTTACCTCAGCTTTCTTCCCCTTAAACATGTGTACCCTCGTGTCAGGGACAGATGAGTCATCAGTGATATGCAAAACATCTTTTATTACAATAATCATATATTGAATACTTTCCTGCCATTTTGGCTGTAACTTTACATTATCGTAGTCGACACTGGAGTCAGACTCCGTGTAGATATCAGTGTCTATTATTTTGGATAGTGAGCGTTGTGAGACTCTGAAGGTCTCTGCGACATAGGGACAGACATGGGTAGATTCCCTGTCTGTTCTCTAATCTTTTGTGCAATAAATTTACCTTAGCACTTAATTTCCCATATCCAAACAGGTGTCGGCGTTGTCGACGGAGACACCACTCACACACACACACACATTTGCTCCAACTCCTCCTTAGGGGAGCCTTTTACCTCAGACATGTCGACACACACGTACCGACACACCACACACTCAGGGAATGCTCATCTGAAGATAATTCCCCCACAAGGCCCTTTGGAGAGACAGAGAGAGAGTATGCCAGCACACACCCCAGCGCTATATGACCCAGGAAAAAACGCAGCAATTTAATGTTTACCCAGTAGCGCTGTTATTATCTGCGCCGAATTATGTGCCCCCCACTCTTCTTTAAAACCCTCTCTTCTACCATGGAGTAAGCAGGGGAGAGACCGGGGAGCTTCCTCTCAGCGGTGCTGTGGAGAAAAAACATGGCGCTGGTGAGTGCTGAGGGAGAAGCCCCGCCCCCTCGACGGCGGGCTTCTGTCCCGCTAAAAGTGTAAAATTGGCGGGGGCTCCTGCATATATACAGTGTCCAGCTGTATATATGCTCCTTTTGCGAAATAAGAGGTTTATATTGCTGCCCAGGGCGCCCCCCCCTGCGCCCTGCACCCTTACAGTGACCGGAGTATGTGAGGTGTGTGGGAGCAATGGCGCACAGCTGCAGTGCTGTGCGTTACCTCAGTGAAGATCATGAAGTCTTCTGCCGCGTGTGAAGTCTTCTTTGCTTCTCATACTCACCCGGCTTCTGTCTTCCGGCTCTGCGAGGGGGACGGCAGCGCGGCTCTGGGACCGGACGGCGAGAGTGAGATCCTGCGTACCGATCCCTCTGGAGCTAATGGTGTCCAGTAGCCTAAGAAGCAGGACCTAGCTTCAGAGAGTAGGGCTGCTTCTCTCCCCTCTGTCCCATGATGCAGGGAGTCTGTTGCCAGCAGATCTCCCTGAAAATAAAAAACCTAACAAAATACTTTCTCTCAGCAAACTCAGGAGAGCTCACTGAAAAGCACCCAGCTCGTCTGGGCACAGTATCAAACTGAGGTCTGGAGGAGGGGCATAGAGGGAGGAGCCAGTGCACACCAGAACCTAAATTCTTTCTTAAAGTGCCCATGTCTCCTGCGGAGCCCGTCTATCCCCATGGTCCGTAGTGGATGCTGGGGACTCCGTAAGGACCATGGGGAATAGACGGGCTCCGCAGGAGACATGGGCACTTCAAGAAAGAATTTAGATTCTGGTGTGCTCTGGCTCCTCCCTCTATGTCCCTCCTCCAGACCTCGGTTAGAGAAACTGTGCCCGGAAGAGCTGACAGTACAAGGAAAGGATTTTGGGAATCCAGGGTAAGACTCATACCAGCCACACCAATCACACCGTATAACTTGTGATAACTTTACCCAGTTAACAGTATGAACAATCACAGAGCACCCTGATGCATCTATAACATAACCCTTATTTAAGCAATAACTATATACAAGCATTGCAGAAGAAGTCCGCACTTGGGACGGGCGCCCAGCATCCACTACGGACTACGAGAAATAGATTTGCCGGTAAGTAAAATCTTATTTTCTCTAACGTCCTAGTGGATGCTGGGGACTCCGTAAGGACCATGGGGATTATACCAAAGCTCCCAAACGGGCGGGAGAGTGCGGATGACTCTGCAGCACCGAATGAGCAAACACAAGGTCCTCCTCAGCCAGGGTATCAAACTTGTAGAACTTTGCAAAGGTGGTTGAACCTGACCAAGTAGCCGCTCGGCAAAGCTGTAATACCGAGACCCCTCGGGCAGCCGCCCAAGAAGAGCCCACCTTCATTATTGAATGGGCCTTAACTGATTTAGGCAGCGGCAACCCAGCCGCAGAATGAGCCTGCTGAATCGTGTTACAGATCCAGCGAGCAATAGTTTGCTTTGAAGCAGGCGCCCCAAGCTTGTTGGAAGCATACGGAATAAACAAAGATTCTGTTTTCCTGAACTTAGCCGTTATGGCTACATAAACCTTCAAAGCCCTGACCACATCCCGTGACTCGGAATCCTCCAAGTCAGTAGTAGCCACAGGCACCACAATAGGTTGGTTTATATGAAAGGATGAAACCACTTTCGGCAGAAATTGTGGGCGGGTCCGCAATTCTGTTCTATCTGCATGGAAAACCAAATAAGGGCTTTTATGTGACAAAGCCGCCAATTCTGACACACGCCTAGCCGAAGCCAAGGCTAATAGCATGACCACCTTCCACGTGAGATATTTTACTTCCACCGTTCGGAGTGGTTCAAACCAGTGTGATTTCAGTAAACTCAACACCACGTTAAGATCCCAAGGTGCCACTGGAGGCACAAAAGGGGCCTGAATATGCAGCACTTCCTTTACAAACGTCTGAACTTCAGGCAGAGAAGTCAGTTCTTTTTGAAAGAAAATGGATAAGGCCGAAATCTGAACCTTAATGGAACCCAATTCAAGGCCCAAAGTCTCTCCCGACTGTAGGAAGTGAAGGAAACGGCCCAGCTGGAATTCCTCCGTAGGGGCATTCCTGGCCTCACACCAAGCCACATATTTTCGCCATATACGGTGATAATGTTGAGCCGTCACATCCTTCCTAGCCTCTATCAGTGTAGGAATAACCTCATCCGGTAATGCATTTTTCTGCTAGGATCCGGCGTTCAACCGCCATGCCATCAAACGCAGCCGCGGTAAGTCTTGGAACAGACAGGGCCCCTGTTGCACAAGTCCTGTCTTAGAGGCAGAGGCCACGGGTCCTCTGTGAGCATTTCTTGCAGATCTGGGTACAAAGTCCTTCTTGGCCAATCCGGAACAATGAGTATTGCTCTCACTCCTCTATTCCTTATGATTCTCAGCACCTTGGGTATGAGAGGAAGAGGAGGAAATACATAGACCAACTGGAACACCCACGGTGTCACCAGTGCGTCCACAGCTATCGCCTGAGGTTCTCTTGACCTGGAGCATTATCTCTGCAGCTTTTTGTTGAGGCGGGATGCCATCATGTCCACCTGTAGCAGTCCCCACCGACTTGCAATCTGCGTGAAGACTTCTTGATGAAGTCCCCACTCTCCCGGGTGAAGGTCGTGCCTGCTGAGGAAGTCTGCTTCCCAGTTGTCCACTCCCGGGATGAACACTGCTGACAGTGCGCTTACGTGATTCTCCGCCCAGCAAAGAATTCTGGTAGCTTCTACTATCGCCACCCTGCTCCTTGTGCCGCCTTGGCGGTTTACATGAGCCACTGCGGTGATGTTGTCTGACTGAATCAGAACCGGTTGGTCGCGAAGCAGGGACTCCGCTTGACGTAGGGCGTTATATATGGCCCTTAGTTCCAGGATGTTAATGTGAAGGCAAGTCTCCTGACTTGACCACAGCCCTTGCAAATTTCTTCCCTGTGTGACTGCCCCCCACCCTCGGAGGCTTGCATCCGTGGTCACCAGGACCCAGTCCTGAATGCCGAATCTGCGACCTTCGAGAAGGTGAGCACTCTGCAGCCACCACAGGAGAGACACCCTGGCCCTGGGGGATAGGGTGATTAACCGATGCATCTGAAGATGTGATCCGGACCACTTGTCCAGTAATTCCCATTGGAAGGTCCTCGCATGGAACCTGCCGGAGGGAATGGCCTCGTATGATGCCACCATCCTTCCCAGGACTCGAGTGCAGTGATGCACTGACACCTGTTTTTGTTTTAATAGATTCCTGACCAGTGTCATGAGCTCCTGAGCTCTCTCTATCGGGAGATAAACCCTTTTCTGGTCTGTGTCTAGGATCATGCCTAGGAGAGGCAGATGAGCTGTAGGAACCAACTGCGACTTTGGAATATATAGAATCCAGCCGTGTTGCCGTTACACTTCCAGAGAAAGTGATACGCTGTTCAGCAACTGCTCTCTTGATCTCGCTTTTATGAGGAGATCGTCCAAGTACCGGATAATAGTGACACCTTGCTTCCGCAGGAGCACCATCATTTCCGCCATTACCATGGTGATATTCTCGGGGCCGTGGAGAGACCAAACGGCAACGTCTGAAATTGGTAATGACAATCCCGTACCGCAATTCTGAGGTACGCCTGATGAGGTGGATAAATGGGGACATGAAGGTATGCATCCTTTATGTCCAGAGTCACCATAAAATCTCCCCCTTTCAGGCTTGCAATGACCGCTCTTAGCGATTCCATCTTGAACTTGAACCTTTTCAGGTATATGTTCAGGGATTTTAAATTCAATATGGGTCTGACCGAACCGTCCGGTTTTCGGGACTACAACATGGTTGAATAATAACCCCCTCCTTGTCGAAGGAGGGGAACCTTGACCACCACCTGTTGAAGATACAATTTGTGAATTGCAGTTAACACTGTTTCCCTCTCGTGGGGGAAGCCGGCAGGGCCGTCGGTGAGGGGGCATCTCCTCAAAGTCCAGCTTGTATCCCTGAGACACAATATCTATTGCCCAGGGATCTAACAGGGAGTGAACCCATTTGTGGCTGAACGTACGAAGGCGTGCCCCCACCGTGCCTAGCTCCGCCTGTGGAGCCCCAGCGACATGCGGTGGATTTTGTAGAGGCCGGGGAGGACTTCTGTTCCTGGGAACTAGCTGTGTTGTGCAGCTTCTTTTCCTCTGCCCCTGCCTCTGGCAAGAAAGGACGCACCTCGGACTTTCTTGTTTCTTTGTTCGAAAGGCTGCATTTGATAATGTCGTGCTTTCCTAGGCTGTGCAGGAATATAAGGCAAAATATCAGAATTACCAGCTATAGCTGTGGAGACCAGGTCCGAGAACCCTTCTCCACACAATCCTCAGCCTTCCACATGCCTCTTAAGTCGGCA